>NC_068949.1:4580468-5199646 GCF_026419915.1 Harpia harpyja
TGAAACGGCAGGAGAGGGGAGCGTGGGGACGCCCCGAGGCGCCCGCACGGCGAGAGGCGGCGGGAGCGGGGTGCCGCTGCGGTCGCCATGACGGCGGGGCGGGAGGAGGGGGCGGGGCCGCCCCTGCAGCGCGGCGGTGATTGGCCGGCGGAACGTCAGGCTGTTGCGCGCGTGACGCTGGGCGGCTGGCGGAGGGAAGATGGCGGCGGCGGCGGGAGGCGGCTGGGCTGCGGTGTGCGAGAAGTTCCGCACCGCCCGGACGCTCTCGGCTGTGGAGTCGCGCAAGGACCCGGAGACCGAGCCCTATCGCTCCAAGTACAGCGCCCGGGCGCTGCTTCAGGAGGTCAAGCAGCTGCTGAGCGCCGCCGAGGAGGGCGGCGAGGCGCGACTGTTGGCCGTGCGGCGGGCCGTGCTGGAGTACGAGCTGGGCGTCAACCACACCGACACCGAGGAGCTGTCGGCCGGCGAGGAACACCTGCAGCGCTGCACGCAGCTCCTGGAACCCCACCGCCTCTCCCCAGACTGCGTCTCCCTCTACATACAGGCCCAGGTGGGCTGGGGCTGTGAAGGCCCAAGGCGGGGGGCTGTCTGTGGTGAGGGGCCGTGAGGTGTGGGCCGCCCCGGCAGCGGCCGGCCGGAGGGTCTGAGGGGTCCTGGGGGGGGGGGGGGGGGGGGGTGTGCTGTGTCTGTGAGCTGTGCTGCGAGGTCACTGCAACGGGCTGCAAATAGAGCGAGGGAGATTCGTGGCGCTTCAGACTCCTGATGGGTATGGCTTGTGTAATAATAATAAAACACCGGCAGCCCTGGCGTTTATTTCTTGCTCGAAGAAATAATACACAGGTGGCGGCTGTGGAGGGATGCTGTTCTCTCTTAAGCTTGCTGCTGGTGCCTCTGGGCATGCAGAGCATCTAGCGGTGTGTTCTCTTAATAGAAACTGGGTGTTGACAAAGCATTGTACTTTTCAGGGTAGACCGAGACAGAACTTGTAAGAACTGGGCAAAGATAAATTAGTAGAAGACCTCGGTATGTCCAGAACTTATTTGTGATTCCTTAACTGTCATTTTTTGCCAGAGTAAAGTTGGGAGATGCTTTTATTTATGCTGTATCCTGAAAAAGGTAAATTGTTCTCAAAAGCTGTCACTTTCTTGTTTACTTTTCAGCCTTGCCTGTTATCTTTTAATCTATTATATTTTATTCCAGATCAGTAAATACCGCTTTGTAGAGCTAGAAGTAGTAATATTCAGCTCTTTATTCTGAAGAAAGTGATACTGTTAACAAAATGAATTCCTACCATATGAAGATTCACAAAAGGGCCTTTGCTCAGCCACTTCATCATGGCAGCTGGTGTATAGTTAAGACACCTACCTCTAGGCTTTAAATTAAATAGAGCAGTTATTTAGGTGTCTCTGTCAAAACGGCTGCTCTAATTGGAAAAGGTTTGGTAGTACTTCCTTGTCAAACATTGCAAAACTGTCAAGGAATTATGTGTTCATGTGGAACGGTGCTAGTTAAACAGTGAGTTGTCTTGCATTGGTTAAATTAACTGAGTTGTCTGGAATTCATGAGGTTACATCTGCTCATTGTCTTTCAGTGTGATGGTTTGGGTACACCGCTACAAATCTATTACTCATTATAAGATTGGAGATTGCTTGAGCAGCCAGTCAGAATAAGATAACATCTTCCCAGTGTATGGTCCCAGGGAGTTATTGCTTTCATGGTTGAGGGTCAGGGATTCCACTGTGCTTTTGAATTGGCGTGTTGGAAAGCAGTACTTCTCTCTTTTTTTAAAGTAGAGAATTAACTCTATCTCAGTCAAAATCAGTGCAGTTGGACAAATGTTTGCATGGAATTTCCTGATTTGGGGCCTTTAGGAAACAGCAGGATAAAGTTTCTGTGTTATGCATGTGAAGTGCTGTGGTCCAACAGTAAACAGGTCAACTGTTGTCTGGCATGCAGCTGAGAGCAGCGATGGTAAATGAGCATGCCCTCAGCTTTCTGTTCCGAGGGCTGTAGAAGACTTGAGTATTTAATTAAAAACATTTCTAATATAAAAGCAGTAGTTGACAACAGTGGCCATACTTCTCCACGTTCTAGGACATATCAAATATGTTGTCATGGCACTGACTTCTATTCTGAAAGAAGGACCATTGCTTTTTCCTGCTGGGCCTGTTTCTTTAGCCCTACTTCTAATTCCTGAGCTTCTGCATAAGGATATGTATCACTGTTTCTGTCTAACTAAATTTGGTCCATTCCACTGCTCGGCTGTGGGCAAAGTATTTCTGTTCATTAACATCATGCTATGTGGTGCTTTCTTATAAAAATAATAAAATAAATTGAATTGAAAGTGACACAGGGCTGGCACACAGCTACACATTCTAACTCTTTTGAAGGTCCTGTTGGATTTTGTAACAACACTTCCTAGGAATTAAATTAGAACATCAGACATAGATTGTTATTAACGTCTTCATCTTATTAATAAAATTAGAGGTATTGTTTGTAAAAGGTGGGTTCACAGATGCAGTAACGTTACTACGTATATTGCTGCAGTTTAGATTTGAAGGTAGTAATCTGTACCTTTTACATCTTAACAGTTCTTTTAATCTCTTTTCATTGTTGAAAATATACAAGCATTCATTCCTAGTGTATCTTTTTCCTGTTACATTTTTCTACAGAGTCATGATGACAAATTTCTAATTCATTGGCTCTTTTTATGGTATTTGTATACAATATAAAGGCTGCATGAATCAGATGCAGAACATACTGTGTGGAAAAAGCTTATTTGAACACACCAGTCCTTATTTAGCAGACTAAACACAGAAAGTTACAGTTTGTGAGGTGATGTTTGTGTGTATTTGCTGCTGTGTGAGAAGCCTCCCTTTTGAGCAACTTGCGATAAAATGGGTGGGCATAACTTTTGCTTTTTGAAATCCATTGTTTTAGAACACACATATATAATGATGAGGACTGATAAATTGTTTGGAGAAAATGTATAATGTAAATGGAACATAATGGGAAAGTAACTAATTTGTTTTTCCTTTTACCTTTAGAACAATCTAGGTATCCTGTGGTCTGAAAGGGATGAAATTAAAACTGCACAAACTTACTTGGAATCTGCGGAAGCCTTGTATAATCAATACATGAAAGAGGTACTGTGTTCCTTAATATTGTGGCAGGTCTTACTTTCACATGCCACTTACAGTTCTAGTAATCTGAAAAAAAATACGATGGAACTTGAGTTTCTGCACTTTATACTGGCTGCTGTGATATTTTTGAAAAGTGATTTGATCTGTACTGCTAGCATAGGAAGAAGCAAAGTAGAGGATCACTTGCTAATTTCAAAATGGACTTCTTCAGGAAAATAATTTTGCTTGAAAATAATGGCCCTTTTTGAAAGGTCTTTTAATTGATAATCCAGAGTTGAAGCCAGGTAGAATTTGGCTTTTAATTAATACTATTCTTAATCTTATCTTGGAAATACTGTAAAATGTCAATCCATTGCTTTCAGTGGGAAAAGGAAACAAAACTGTAACATTTGCATGGTTTGCTCTGACTGTGCACAGTATTGTGTGGAGGCAAGTAGTTTAGTTCCATATCCATGAGGACAATCTTATAAACAGCTAAACCTCTCATGCATATTAAACATCCTTGTGAGTTGTGGATTCTGCTGTGTATTGACAAAGACTCCCTTGTGCTATTTTTAAGCTCTTTGCAAGCTGTCCCTATGCTACACTGACTTGCCTCAGGGACAGTTGGTGAGTGAGCTAAAAACATTTGTGGCCTTAAAGGAGCAGTATCTGTGTCTCAGGACAGCTATAAAGGTTGGACAGAACTTAGTTTCATGAAATTACAGTTCAGGTTTTATATGAACTTATTTTATAGCACAGATAATTTTTGTGGAAATTTTAGAATGCGTTAGTCTTTATTGGTTGGTTACTGCCATATTCCCACCTTTGTAGCCATGCTGGTTTACAGTGATAGGGAGGTAATGGATCCAGAAAAAAACCCGCTTGTGCTGAAAAGCTTGTCTGTTTATTTTCGGCCCTCTGGATCAGTTGGTCGGTCTGGAGATACTACCTCTCTTCACAGACCCTCTCTCTAATTAATTCCTGATGTTCAACTTTGATATTTATGCCCAGCCATGATATTGTTAGCTTCCACATTGCCTCTAAAAGATTTTGGCACTTGCTCCAGTGATTATGAAATTGAACTGGTAATACCATGTATTTCAGTGGATTAAACAATGCTGCCAAATACTTCTCATTTTCACTGTGGACTTTACTGAAACGGTTAACTTTTGTTAGTAGTGGCTAGTGAGTATTCTTCCTGGGGCTTTGCTGCCTGACTAGCATATACATACATGACTGTCAATAAGCCCATGTCAGATCACTTGTCACATTTTTTTGCCCCAGTGTTTTTTTATTTGCCACTTATATTTCAGGGCATTATATAGTCAAACATAGTGTCCTGGTTTCCACTGGGATAGAGTTAATTTTCTTTCTAGTAGCTGGTATAGTGTTATGTCTTGGATTCAGTATGTTGATAACACACTGATGTTTTCAGTTGTTGCTAAGTAGTGTTTATACCAAGTCAAGGATTTTTCAGCTTCTCATGCCCAGCCAGCAAGAAGGCTGGAGGGGCACAAGAAGTTGGGAGGGGACACAGCCAGGACAGCTGACCCAAACTGGCCAAAGGGATATTCCATACCATGTGACGTCATGCCTAGCATATAAGCTGGGGGGAGTTGGCCTGGGGGATCGCTGCTCAGGGACTAACTGGGCATCGGTTGACGAGTGGTGAGCAATTGCATTGTGCATCACTTGTTTTGTATATTCCAATTATTTTATTATTATGGTTGTCATTTTATTATTGTTGTTGTTATTATTAGTTTCTTCCTTTCTGTCCTATTAAACCGTTCTTACCTCAACCCATGAGTTTTACTTTTTTTTTTTTTTTTCCCCCAATTCTCTCTCTGATGCCACTGGGTGGGAGGAGCGAGTGAGGGCTGCGTGATGCTTAGTTGCTGGCTGGGGTTAAACCATGACACATAGCTATGCTTAAAGACTTTTTTTTTTTTAGAAGGAACTACAACGAAAGACTGATTTTGTAGTAACTTTATTGCACTTTCGTCATGTTTCTCTGAAAATGCTGAACTGTATTTGACATAATCTGCAAAGAATTAACAAAAAAACTCCAAAAAAACAGGCGTGGTGGAGCTTGTCTAACTGCTTAATGGTTTATAGAAAGGGCTTGAGTTCCTTGCAGTGGTGTTTGATCTTTAGGATTTATACAACCATGTCAACATTCATCATTCACAAATTATAAAAATGTGAGTATACTTTTCTTAATATTCCACATTTTTAGGCTATCAGGAAGCCTTCCTGTCTGGGAATCTTTGCTAAACTGTTGATGATGACTGTCCATTCAGGACATGGTTTAGTGGGCATGGTGGTGTTGGGTTGACGGTTGGACTCGATGATCTTAAAGGTCTTTTCCAACCTAAATGATCCTATGATTCTATGATTGAGGCGTTCTCCTGAACTGGTGGATTTAGTTTTTTACTAACTAAGTCTAGTTAACTTACAAATTGAGTGGGGTTGGGTTTTTTTCCCCCTAAAGCAACTACAGCAAAACCAAGGCAATTGCAAGAATAAAATTATTTTGGTAGAGACAAAAGATCCTTTTACATTCTGCTCCTGAATGCTTTGAGTTTACATATATTTTAATTCTTTTTTTCCAAAAAATAATTAGCTATTTTAACAACATTTTGCTGTCAGGAAAGCTGTTTGATTGTTTAATGCACTGCAGTGAAAATCTGAAGGTGCTGAACTTTATGGGCAGGACCTTGGGCTAATGAAGTCCACCTGGAAGGGAGAGCTGCAGAGCTCTTCCTAAGGATAATTAAAGGCATAAGGCTTGACATCAGAGGGTAAATCTGTAGACACAGGAAGGAGGCAAGGGTCTTGCTTACTGTGTCAATTCAAGTGCTTTCTTTGCAGGAATAGCTCTAGTCTTGCCAGAATATACTCCAAACCTTGCTGTAAGGTTGTAAACCTTTGTATCTAGAGAAAACAAGATGGAGGGTTATAAATTCACATCTTAAAAACTAATGAGTTATAAACAGAAAACCCTAAAGATTAAAAGGTCATATAAAAAAATCTACACCTCTCTGGTAGGCTAAACACGCTTTTATTTATTCGTCACTGTCTGTTTCAGACCCATTTGTTCATCTTTGAAGATGGATAAAACATTTTGATTAAAAGCAAACAAATCCATTCAGGATTTTTTAATGAGAAGTACAAACATAAGAATATGTTTTTTTCCCTATAAAGTGACTGCATTCTCTACCCTTGCTCCTGTTCCTGCCTGAGTCTGTATTATCTTATGAAAAGTATTTCTCTGGACCGCTTTTTATTTGTTGCCTTATTTTCTCCTGGGCTAAGAAATAAATGGGGTTAAGAAAGGGCTAGGAAAGTTGCATACTAAACTGGGCTCTGTTGCTAGCAGACATGTTGAACATCCTTAGGATGCACTGTGTAATGGAAAAAAGCCACCTTTAGAAAGACACGTTCATTTGAAGTGTTTTAGAATTGGCATCTGAAGTTACTCACAACTACAAAGGAAATTAGATAAGCACAGACTAATGAAACTTTGCCATAAACTATGTTACTCTGTTGGGCTTGCCAATTATGCTGACTCTTAACTTTATTGATGGTTCTTTTAAGGCAAGGTTGAACAGAGCAATGCTGAAAGATGTATAGTTGTCTGTGTAAGGATTCTGACAGAACTCATGGTTTAAAAAACAAAAAAGCACTCCTAAATGAAGTAGTTCACATCATTAACAACTTGCATGTAGGTCATGCCTTATACCATGGTTTAGTGCCTTTATCCTCTAAAGACATTGCCTGTTGTCTTATTGTCTTATTCATATATTTGAGTAAATAGTCTTACCAGCTTGTGAATAAAGGGAGTCCTTTCAAAGTGGTACGTGTTTACAGCAGGTCTGCTGAGCACTCTCTGCACGTAATGTTCTTTGCAGTACTTCCTGCAGGATGTTTTCTTGTTACTGATTAGTGCAGCTGGGCAAATGAGTATTTCACACTTGAAGGCGTGCTTAGTATTAAATCGATGCTTTAAAAACCATTATGTTATTGTACAAAATAAAGACACCCAATTGTAGTTCTGTAGAATCCAGGTTGAGTATTTCTGGTGCAGACAGCATGCATAACTTTAAAGTATGTAAGCGGAAGTCTTTTACAAGCTGAAAACCTTTTAATTCCAGGTGGAATTGTGGCTTTTGTCCTCTAAATCTCCTGAGTTTTGTGGAATTGCTCCAGAGATGTGACACTGAGATAGGTGTAGGAGCGTTATGTGAAATTTTCTTGAATTTGGGATTGAAAATGGTAAATCATCTGCAGCCAGAAGAGGGAGTACTATGTTACAAAGTAAGAGAAATGTCTCTTACTGAGTATTTCATGTACTCTTGCAGGATGGAAATCCTCCCTTGGATCCCAGTGAACATTTCATGGCAGAAGAAGAAAAACTCACAGACCAAGAAAGATCCAAAAGGTGGGTGTGTAGCAGCATACCTAGATTATTATTACTTTTTTTTAAATTTATGAGGGTGTACTTAGGGAGGGGAAAAAAACCGAAGAGGAGATCTAAAGAGGCTGTTGTTTTTTCCAGATTTGAAAAAGCCTATACACATACTCTGTATTATCTGGCACAAGTCTACCAACACCTGGAGATGATTGAGAAGGCTGCTCAGTATTGCCATACTACTCTTAAACGACAGCTTGAGTATTGTGGCTACTACCCAGTAGAATGGGCACTCAATGCTGCTACTTTGTCACAGTACTATCTCACTAAGGTAATATACCTAATGTTTTTCTGCTGTAATTATATTGTAAATGTAACTACCAAGGAAGACAATTGTTTAAACAGCTGTTTGAACAGGGCTCCATGTCGAATTAAAAATGTGCTCCTACAAAACCATGAGTTGTCTTCTGCCATGAAACATCTGTTAGTTTATTCTGAAGAGGACATAGTGGCTTTCCTGTAGTGTTGTGATGGCAATGGGAAAAATGAGCAGGGGTGTAGATGTAAGAAAAGCTCTATAGTTAATGAATTATAGCAGTGATATGACATGATTTTTGTAAGTAAAATTTTAAGGTTATGATCACTTAATTGTAAATTGTTTCTTATAATGTTATCTTACAATAAAGAGTTTAAAAACAAAAACATCTGAGGGCCAAGGTATTGCACATTGTATGTTTCCTATAAATTATTGTCCTTTGTACCTTAGCATGTGCTTAGGACTTGTTTGAGCCTATGTGAACATTAAAGTCAATATGTAAGATGGTAGCTGTTTGCTTCCAAATGCCTGTGTTGACTCTAAATAATTTACTGTGTTAGGCAATGCTTCAGCTTTATTTAGGAACTTCTATATTCCAGACTATTCAGATATTCTTTTCTGATGCTTAAAAGACTTCTGCCATACCTAAGCCGGTTAATGCTAATTTCAATAGTAACTTGTAATTTCGATGTCTTTTTGATGCATTGATGATAGCAATAGTAACTTGTAATTTCGATGTCTTTTTGATGCATTGATGATAGCACTAATCATTAAACAATGCACTGCCAAATATGAGTAAAGGAATCTGAATCTGACTCATAATGTTGACTTGTATGTCCAGCTCATTCCGACTAACACCCCGTGATACAATCTTTACCACAAAACATCACTTCCTTTACCGCAAGGAAGCGATGGTAGCATAGATCAGAACAGTGAAAATGTTCACAATGTATGTATCTAATATTAAAAGCAAAGCTTGCTATTGTGGCTGTGGTAGGGAGAAAATGGTTAGAAAATACTGTGTTCAATAGTAGATGTGGAAAAATTGTGTCTTTTCTTCCAGTCTCCAGGGGAATATGCTCCAGAGCCTCTCGGTTCTGTCATTTCTCTTGTGTTCATGTATCTTTACTATCTGAGGTGAAGGGTTTAGCCAAGCTGAGAGCAGTGCTTGGGCTGCTTATACCAGTGATAAACGCTGCCGTTCTGTTTCTCTCAGGAATGCTTTATGGAGTCCCGACACTGTTTAGCAGCAGCCAGTGTCATCTTTAGCCAAGCTGGACAGGTGCCATCTGCTGAAGACAGTAAGTTCATATAAAAGTTTTGAATAAAATATTGTGAATTAAGCATAAGTAATGTTAAAAGTGAAGTCTAGCAATATGTACAAAGCTTATCCCAGTGTTAGTTTTCCAAAATCTTGTTAATTAACAATAAATTGGAATGTTTCTGAAGAGCTGCTGCTACTACAGCTTAAGATTGCCTATGAGGAAACCCTGTGAGAAAAACTCAAGTGCCTATTGCTGGTGTTTCAGAAAGTGTACCAGAATAAAAGTGAAATTTAAAACAATATCCATTTCAATAGTGGCAATGGTTCTATTCATCCATTTGTCCTTGTACATGTCCTTAAAATGCAGCTTACCTTTGCTGCTTGGTGATCAGAGGGCAATGATTCAATGAATCAAACCAGATGCTTCCTGGGAATAGTTTTAAAAGAGGGAAGGAAACTGCAGGTCTTAAAAACCCCAAATCCAGAAGGTACTTGTATTATCTTTTGTTGCTGGATGCCGCAGCCTCATTAACAGCTTTTTTTTGTAGTTGTAGCTCCCCTCCTTGTTGTTTTTTTTGGGTGTTGATGCAAAGGAACAACTTTGCGGTTCAGTGTGAAGATCAATAGAAGAAACTTTTAGTGAAATGACCACAGTTTTAAGAACCTGTGGTTACATGGTAGTGTCAGTACTCAATGTAAGTCCTCTGTTTTAGGCTTAGTCTTTGCTTATCTACAGCACAGCCTTTTACATTCCGTGTGTTGGGCAACTGAAAGCTTCAAATAAATAGAGCTTTAACTCGTGGAGAGTGAGCAAGTACTCAGGGTAGCCCCTGTGTGAGTTTATAACTCTGACTTTGAACAGTGAATATATTGGTTAACTTTTAATGGTTCGAGCTGCTTATAACACAGGCTCTTTAATCTACTGATGCTGTTACTTGAGGTTAAAATACAACCTGAATAGACACAACTGAGTTTTAGTCAATTGAAGTTCAGTGACAGTACATTAATTTAATTGCTTTTAGTATTTCTCTTAGCTCAAAAATACAGAACCCTATGCAGTTGCCTTTCTTACTATTTAAGTACTTTGAGGATGATGTCCAAAAGCTTTTTAGTTTCAGGGAAAAAGGGCTGTCAGAGTCAGGTTATGCTAATCTGTTAGGCTGTTTGAAAACAGTATATTATGAAAGATTCAGTACGTCTGAGTCGGTGTTTATGGGCTTCCGTAGCTACTTGACAGCACAGTTGTCAGAGTTCATTAATATGGTACTTAAGCCAAAAAAGGAGGTTATGTTTTCGGTATGTGTGTAGAAAATACAGTCAGTTATGGTCTCAAATTCAGGCGCAAGACTGGAAGTGGCAGATGAGAGTCCTATTTTTAATTGTACTTTATAGATTTCTTGTGTGACTTTTGGTCACGTCAACTTACTTCTATCTTGACTTCCTCTTACACCAAATAGGAGTAGTGATACTTGTGTTTGTTTCAATGGAGTAAACATTTATCCTATTTTCCCTTCCTTTTCACGGTACAGAGAGCTGGACTTGAAGAACATGATGCAGAGAGTTCTAACTTACAGAAAGACTAATACACAGTCAGCATCGGCTACTCTCAAGCACATTCATTTTATCATGTTAATCGGAATGTAAACAGAGAAATTTAATAAAGGTGCCTTTTCTTAGCAACAATTCTTATTTCCTTAATAAGAACAACTTGATTGGCTCTAGTGAAAGATAATGAACACAGTGGATCTGAGTCTGAAGTTGGCTTTTTATTTGGTGAACAGGAATCCTAGCGTCCCCTCACTGTTCAGCTAACTCAGTGCCTTCTGCCTAGAGGCTGGGAAATGAGTTCTCTTTGAAATCCATTTGGCTTCTGAAAATGTTATCCTGAGACATCAGCAGTGCTGCTACCTATGACGGTGGGGAGACTGTGGGGAGAAAAATACAGAAGTTGTAGAGCCAATAAATCTTATGTTAGTACCAGGCAGATTAACCAATGGCAGTTTCCCCTACTTCTGTTCCCTTTTTTGGTAGCAAGTCTGGGGTCCATTGCAATACAAATGCCCTAATCGTCCTCAGAAACAATTACTGGGCAGGCAGCTGGATCTCAGAAAACGAATTACCCTGATTTCTTTCTCTTGTTACAAAGAGACACAAAAACCTTTTCTAGTAAAACACCTTCAAGATCAAAGGTCTTTTTAAACCTACATTATGATCTATTTTTCTGAAGAAGTCATGCATGATGAATCCATGTTAATCTATATGGATTTCTAGCAGAATGACAGTTTACAGAATTGCTATATAAACTAACATGGAGAACATGTTTCTGTCTAACAATGAGGAAAAATTAATTAAATACAAGTAACGTATTCTTTGCATGTAACATTTGAGGTTCTAGCTGGAGTGCTTGAGTTCCTTTAAAGTTTGTATGTGTTTATGTCCATTCAATAGATGAAACGGAGCAAGACCAACAGGACCTTCGACAGAGAAAAGCTGAAATTGCAAGATGCTGGATTAAGTATTGCCTGAATCTCCTGCAAAGTGCTCGGAAATTACTGGAGGTAACTGAAAACCTGTTCTGTAGCTGTCATTGTTTAAAACCAAACAAAGTCTGTTTTGATGTTTGTAACAGAAATCAATTCATAGTTGGTAGCAAGTGATAAACAATTGCCCAATGAATACTACAATAGATGCTTGCAGTGTAGCAAGTGTTTCATAGTATGCTTTGACTTTAATGCAGCACTTCGAAATAAGCACAGATAGGAGATCAGCTCTGTAGTGCGATTGGTGCACTGCTTGTACAGCAACTTCAGAAATTTCCCTCCTCTCTGCTGCATTTTCTTGCAGCTTGATTTGGCAGATTACTTCTTATTTAACCGCTAGTAAGAACACCTTCTTAATATGCAACAGTTTTGTGTGCTGGTGTTCTCATTCATTCAAGCATTTGATTCATGCAGGCATTCATTTCATTCATTTAAGCATTCATTCGAATGTTTAAAACTTGGCATTTGCTGAAATGCTTTGCAGAAGCAGGGCCTTTGGGCTTTACATTTATTGTTTTGGCTATATTGTCACACAGAGTAGGGAGACAAAATTGTCTTAGTCTTATGTTTTTACAGAATCGAGACTGTAATTTACATGACTTTTTGTGAATGTAAGGTCTAATATGCCAACGTATCTTCTCTTCTGTCTTGTTGCTAACTAGTTTGTATTTCAAAGGTAACTCATAAATAAAATGATTCAGTGTAAGTCTCTCTTCGTAAGCCACATGCATTTTTAATTAGTGTGCTTTGTCATTTCAGGATAACATAGGAGAGCTGGATCCAGACAGGCAATTGGAACTTAAAGCCCAAAGGAAAAAAGAAGAGGATGAAAAAGAGAAGGGCAGGAAGAAAGCTGTCCTTTTTGGGACAAGTGATATATGTGACTCTGTCTTAGCCATGGAAGAGAAAGTGAGCAGCGTCTATCCTTTAGATTTTCAAGAAGCCAGAGAAATCTTCCTAGTTGGTCAGAACTATGTTCAGGAAGCAAAAGAGTTCTTTCAGGTTGATGGTTATGTTACTGACCATATTGAAATTGTTCAGGATCACAGTGCTTTGTTTAAGGTACTTGCTTTCTTTGAAGAAGACTATGAGAGGCGCTGCAAAATGCACAAGCGTAGAATAGACATGCTGGAGCCTATATATGCAGACTTGAATCCACAGTACTATCTGTTGATTAGTAGGCAGCTTCAGTTTGAACTAGCCGACACCTATTATGAGATGATGGATTTAAAGGTAGCTATTGGTAACAGGTTAGAGGAGCTAGACTCCCACACAATTAAAAAAATTAATTCTCTGGCTCAGTTAGCAATCAAATATTATGAACTCTTCTTAGATTCTTTGAGGAATCCAGATAAGGTGTTTCCTGAAGAGCTCGAGGAAGATGTTCTTCGCCCTGCAATGGTGGCTAAATTTCATATTGCACGACTATATGGTAAGCTTATTACTTCGGATAGCAAAAAGCAACTGGAAAATATGCAGACATCATTGGAATATTACACATTTCTGGTAGACTATTGTGAGAAGTACCCAGATGCTGTCCGTGCTGTTGAAACTGAACTAGAACTCAGTAAGGAGATGGTGGGTCTTCTTCCAACAAGAATGGAGAGGCTAAGAGCAAAACTCTGTCCATTTATATAAATACTTGCCTTGAAGGAAATGTGCACTATTAAAATGATATCTGTCAAAACCAGTGCTGTCGGACAGCTTCCGTACTGATCGATAGGACTAAGGTGTCCACAGTTTGGCAGTCCACCTAGAGCCTTCAGTAGTGTAACTTTGTGAAAAACTCAGAGCTCACCCATTCAGTAGCTCACCCACACTAATGGTATAAAATTTAAATGTAAAGTGAATGTCCAGCTAATGCTTTGTTTGTCCTGTATGTAAATATAAACCTTTTCTCCCTTACGTTTTTTTCCTCCAGCATATGGCTCAGTTTCTAAATGTAGTGCTGTATGAAAATTGTTTAAGAGAATCTGTTTCTCTAGGAAAATTTTTCTAAGAAACCTGAGGCACATTCTTCCAACTAGAATACATTTTACCTCTTCTAAAGTTTGTCCCCAGAAAACTTTATCCGTATGAAGGGAACTTTATGTTATTTTCAATATTTATTTTCTATGTTGCTTAGTGTTTTCTTTTTTCCCCTGTTAATCAAAACTTAGTTGATAGCTCAATAAATGGACTACCTTGGCTAAATGCTTTTCAGAGTCCTTAAAATTCTGTTGCCTTGTGTCTTACTAAGATGTGATATACTTTACAACTTTGGCCAAAATAAATAGTTGTGAAAGTGTTTCCCTGTGAGTATCTTCAGTAAAAACAGGTGAGCGATTGAGGTGCCAGAACCAAGAGCAAGAAAGCAGCAAACTTTCTTGCTTGTGGTGGGAGGAGATACCCTGCCCTTAATATACTGTAGAGAATTCACAGGTTAGAGGTGCTGTGCTCTAGTGCTCCAGGCAGTTGCCGCATACAGCTTAAAGGCCTGGGATGCCATCGATGGCTTCTTACCTTGTGCTGGTCAGGGAGCCCAGGTGCTGTCTTAGCAGGAGCTGCAAGTAGGGACCTCTCTGAAGTTGCTGCAGATCCCAGCGCTGCCGAGGCACTATTCAAAATCTGCCTGTGTGCTGTCGATTGCTGACTTCTCTGTTAAAGCTGTCCTGATTGTCATTAAGGACTTGCTGATCTGACAGTGTTCCTGGTCTTACACAACCTGTTACTTTTGTTCTAATTCAGCTACCTATTTACTCTTTATGGAAGACCAGGCTGTATTTCTGACCCAAAACGTACACAGAGGTTGTCTTTGTATTTCTGGCGTCCATAGAAGGATTATGAACCAGTACCTGTCTTAGATAAAATGTAGGCTGGGCACGTTGTCCCACCGTATATTAAGAGATTACAGTCAGAGATGCCAGGGGATATGGGGAAGGTGAAAGTGACAAGGTGATGGGGTGTGCAGTAGTGTGCCATTCTGTGCACTAGCAGTCTTGTCACTGTCAAGTTCGTGGGAAGATGTTTACAGCAATAGAGGGCATTGGAGGAGAATAGTCAAAACAACTGGATTGTTCTGGAAAATGCGAGAAAGTGAGGGGGGGAAAAAATGACGTTAGCTTGGAGGGTGTGAGGGGAAAGCATGTGCAAGCAAGAAAGTGTGTACATCTTAAATGTGTGGTAAAAATCTCTAGCTTGCAGAATTCTCTGCAGAAGACTTCTAACCACAAACAAATAGGCCAACAAATGGGTCCTGGAAACGAGAGGCAGCAAAATGCAAAACTAGACCAGCTACCTGCATGCAAATAGAGTAAGGGAGAAAGTGTGTGCATGTGCATGTGTGTGGTGTTTCTGTTTTACTAAATAATTGGCTAGTCAGCCTTTAGGAGTTTCTTTTCTGCTCTCAGATCTTTAATTCAGTTTTTCCCCATGGCCTGAAGGTAGGGCGGCCCATAGTTTCTCAGTGAAGCAGTTCTCAGCGGGCTGTATTGCGCATTATTTTTGTCTATGATTTCAATTAAAGCTAGTGTGCACTTTTACCACGAACTCATAATTTGAAAGCTAAAATTTTTTTCTACTAACTTTTAGCTTCATTTTCAAGCAGAAGGTGGTGATACATGTTTAGCGTTGTTGGTTGGTTTGTTTTTGTTTTTTTTCTTCTATACTTCAGTATTCCACCCTTCAGGGCCTTTGAGCAAATTTTTTACAGCAAAAATTGGCTCATCAAACTTAGCTTACTTGTAATTTGGGGAAGGATAGATTGTGGGCTGTCCCAGCATAGATGTTGTGGTTTAACCCCAGCCAGCAACTAAGCACCACGCAGGCGCTTGTTCACTCCCCCTGCACCCAGTGGAATGGGGGAGAGAATCGGGAAAGAAAAAAAAAAAGTAAAAGTAAAACTTTTGGGTTGAGATAAGAACAGTTTAATAGGACAGAAAGGAAGAAAATAATAATAACAACAATAATAAAATGACAACCATAATAATAAAATAATTGGAATATACAAAACAAGTGATGCACAATGCAATTGCTCACCACTCGTCAACCGATGCCCAGTTAGTCCCTGAGCAGCGATCCCCCAGGCCAACTCCCCCCAGCTTACATACTGGGCATGATGTCACATGGTATGGAATACCCCTTTGGCCAGTTGGGGTCAGCTGTCCTGGCTGTGTCCCCTCCCAACTTCTTGTGCCCCTCCAGCCTTCTTGCTGGCTGGGCATGAGAAGCTGAAAAATCCTTGACTTGGTATAAACACTACTTAGCAACAATTGAAGACATCAGTGTGTTATCAACGTTATTCTCATACTGAATCCAAGACGTAACACTACACGAGTTACTAGAAAGAAAATTAACTCTATCCCAGCGGAAACCAGGACAATAGAAAATGATTTTTTTCTTATTCTGGTCATACCCTTCAAATACTGGTTTGAAGCGAGTGTTGGAAGTTACCTGCAGGGTAGGCAAAGCCAAGTTAAGTGCAGGGTGCTGTGTCCCTTTTAACCAGCAGCTGTGTGCAGAGGAACACCCTGAGTTCGCCAAAATCCTAGTGAGAGCTCAGCAGACAGGTAGGAGCGGGTCCATAATTAAGAAGTCCTAGAAATAAGAGGGGTCGGAGCTTTTTCAACACAGCTGTGTGGCTGGCACTGTTGTGGAGATCTCTGTCCTCTGAAGATATCCCAGAACACTTCAGCTTTACAGCTTTTCCTGAAAACCGTGCAGTACAATGTAAATACATTTCATACAAATGCATACAGAATTACAGAAACCAATGATGCCAATTCTTCATCTCCTATAGTAAATGTTAAAGACTACCGCCAGCTAAGTGTACTTTATTGTTGGAGACTATATTGTGCCAGATGCTCAGCACAACACACTGCATTGTGGTTCTTTTAAGGCATGTCTTTTTAAGGAAACTTTTTGAATAATTCCTGATTGTTCAATGGTTTGAGAGAATGAACTTAAGTAAGTTTGTGTATTTAGTTAAAAAAAAAAGGAAGCGGGGAGCTTGTTGGATTAGGCAGCAAAGCTCCCTTCAGGAATGTTGAGTTTTAACTGTAAAGTATGCGTGAGGTCAGGCATTTATTTCAAAGATTAATTAAAGATTAGGTTCCTGTGAACTCCATTTAACCTGCATTTCTATTTCTTTTTGTAAGGCAAAAAAGATCTTACAACTGAAACTTCCTTTCTGTTGTTCCACTAGCTTTTTCTCCTTACCCAGCATAAAGCAGCAAGGTTTACAAGCAGCCCAAGTTTTTGCAGAATTCGTATTGGGTGTGAGATCTGAACTTGGAGGCTGTAACCTCAGTGTACTTCTTCAGATAGTGCATAATACGAGAAGTAATTTGGTTTGATTAAAAACACAGTTTTGTTTAAATTGAAATGCTCTTAATTCTCATGCCAGCTAGAGACATGGTATGCGTTGTAAAACAGGTCGATCGGGAGGGTTGTGCTGTGCTTAAACATTTCAGGAGAGAAAGAAACCAGTGCCTTGTTCTCTGTCTCTCCCCACAAGCCCATCAAAGGAGGCTTTCTTTTTTTCCCTTGAGGGGATTGGACTGGAGGAGAGTGGCAGGAGGTGACAGCCGTGTCCTTTGCCATTCTCCCCACTTAAGCTAGCTGAAATACCAGGAGAAGCAGGCAGAAGCGAGCCCTCACTTCCCCTTCGCAGCAGGAAAGTGGTTCCCCTGTGTTGCAAGGGGAGCAGCCAGTGGCAGTTGCTGCCTTGGTGTGGCAAAAGCAAAAGGTCCCCAGGGCTGGTTCGCTCTGTTCGCCCGCTCCAAAGCTCCTCTCTTGGGAGTTTTTTTTCCTGCACTGGCATGGGCTTGCGTGGTCCTGGCGAGGCAGATGGTTCCCTTCTCTATCTGCAAAATGGAGATGTGTCAATGTATCAGTGCAACGCTCGTGCTGGGTGTGATTGCTGCTGCAGTTCCACGTCCGGAAATATTGCAGGAGCCTGATTAATCTTGACATCAGACAATGAGAAACGAGACTGATCTTGTTAACACATGGCTTTACGCATCTCTGTTTTGTTTGGTGTTTTCCTTTCGCTCAGCACTGAGAGCGCGAAGATGAGCTTTACTTGTGTGTTTCTTTTAAAAGACTGAGATAGTTTGCGTTACCTAGGTGATTTCCATGGAACTTTTCATTATCAGATGCCCAGAAATAGTCCTGTGAAGAAGGACTTAGCTAGACTGGCAGCTCACGAGGCCAACCCTTCTGTAGTCGTGAAGTTACAGAACTGAAGACTGTTATGTTAAAATCAAGTGCGTAAAGTTGTGGTGAGAAGCATTTGTCAACTTTCTTTCCTCTTCAGTTGCAACATCTTTGGCTACTTTAGAGCTCGCCACAAATGACTAATGCAGATTTTAAATTTGGTTTGAAAACTGCTTTTATGTACTTCCCAGGAACTCTGTCCAAAGTGCCTGCTAGTACTTTTTAATTTTGCACTTTGGCTGGTGGTTTCTTGCTCTTCCTTGTCATGGGTAGGCGTACAGTCAGCGGTTTCCTGACGAGGACTATTTGCCTGGCTGCCTTTTTTCCAAAACCATTGTACGACTGTGTCTTTACAGCTGAAGATCTGGACAATGTGCCAGAGAGACTGTTGGACTTTTGGGATACTAAACACAGCGCATTTTGCAAGCACGTTACTTCCCTTCAGAGCAGAAAATGTCCGTGGTATCAAGCATTTGTTTAGGGAGAAGTGACTGATAACGTGGTGCCTTAGCACCAAAGACTTTAATAATTTGGGTGGTTTTAGCTATGTTTTAAATGTTTAATGCTTGAGTTTTTGACATCTGGTACACACAAAATACTTAAAGTCTTTTTACATGCTCAATGTCACTGTAAAAGAGACTTAGTAGTTGGCCTCAGACAAGGATGCAAGGATTTCACTGTTTAAGGTTTTTAATGCAATTTTCTGCTGAAACAAAGAGGAATTGGATGAGTGATTAAGTGAACGATTGCGATGGATGCGTCATGGAGTGAGCTGGTGTTAGTCACTGAATGCCGTAAGAGGAGTACAAGCGCTTGTGTCGGAGAGCTACTCTGAGATCCATGGGTGAAATGTATGGGGCAAAAAAAAAAAAAAGGAATTAACATCATGATTTCCTGTATGCTAACTGTCTTGGAGGGGAGCAAGAGCAAGCAGTTCCAGGTGGGGTCTCAAACCGCTCTGTTGGCCATGATATTCCTCCTGCTCTCCTGGAGCTCATCTCTGGATAGCCAGGGGTTTTCAGCAAACACCAGAGAAGTTTCACAGCAGCCCACAAGAGGATGCAATCAGGTGGGCTGAAAGCCTTCCTCTGCCAGAAAGCCAGGACTTTTTAAATAACAGAGGTAGTTGACACCCTAGAAGAGATGTCTCGTGCAGACAAGGAGACAGAAATGGTGATGCTGGATCCGATTGCCAGCACGTGGTCTGCAGGCTGCAGGCAAGGAGGGGACAATAAAGAACAACGTAATCTCCTGCCAGCAAAATTTACTCTGAACACCAAATATTTACCAATGGTTTGTGCGCGGACACCTCGGGCTGACGAGTGTCACATGCTGCTATCCATCCTGCCCGTCCACATCTGGAACTTTTGGCAAATAACTCTCAAGTCCTTTTTAACTTCTCCATGTGCTTTGCCTTAATGTTTTCTTGTGGGATTGAGCTGCTGGTGTTACATAGAGCTCGTTAAAAGACATACTTCGCTCTCTACTCTGTAAAGGTACAAGGTATTGCAAGTGCAAGGGTCCTGTGAGCCTTACCTCCCTGGTCGGCCTGGCTGCAGTCCCCGCTGCACTCTTTGCTGGAAAGGTTAGATGAGATGAGTCTTGCCCCAGGCTTTGGCTTTCCCTGCTGGCTGACCCCTGTCTGCACCCTCTTCTGCACTAAAAGAGATGAAAAAATAGAGCTATTGTAGAGCCTGTCTCTCTGAAGTAGGAAAAGGCAAAAAATGGTTTTTTTCCTAATTAATGCAAATTGTGTTTTCTAAAGGGATGCTCTCATCTTGAAATCCCCTGCGCTGCCAGGGGCAGAGCAGCTTTGTCAGCACCGCAGGCTCTTTCTGAGCCTGAGCGACAGCAGTTTGGAGCGTGCTGCTTTGTGCCGCAGCAACGTCCACCCCGAGAGCACGGAGCAGGGCCTCGGTGGGCTGGGATGTGCCAGTCCTGCCGGGGAGAGGCTCCCGTGGCAGGCCTGCTTTTCATGCCTTTCCTCATTTTTCTCTTCTGTGTGTTACATTTCAAAACAAAAGGGTGTTTCTACTAAAACAAACACGCTTAAAACTAGTTAAAAAATGCCCAGCTCCTTTGGTTGATAGGAAATACAAAAAACCCGTTCTTTTTTACTCTAAATGTAATCTCACCGCTTTCCTGAACAACTCGGTGAAGATCACAAAACTACGACTGTAAGTAAGGGGTTGGTTAACTGGGGCGTGAACACCAGCTCTGCTCTACTTTATACACAGGATAGGAGAAGGGGATCATGGTTCATGGGGAGACCTCCACAGGAGTGTCCATGCTTCCCATTCCTTTTCATCTTCCCAAATTTACTGATGCCCTTTCTCCCCGCACATGGCATGAAGTTTTTATGTGGCACCAGTGGTGCTTGTGCTTAGAAATAAGTTCGCACTTGTGCAGCAAGTGGAGGCAAGGTGAGCTGCTTGGGGTGGATCTATAGGAGAAGAGCCCAGGGCTGATAAAAAGCATCTAAAAACTGCTGAGCAGCTCACTTGTGTGTGGTTGTCCTGTGCTGGAGAAACCATCTTATGGAAAAACAGCTAATACCCAGGTAACCGAGCTCGAACCAGCCACGTATGTGGCAGTGCCAACTGGTTTGCAATGAAAAGACACTCCCGGAGAAGCAGCGGAGGAACAGGGCACCAGGCTTTGCTTTTAAAACATCTTTGTTCCACCATCCTTCTCTCCCTAGTTATTTCCTTGTGGTTTTAGGGGCATTTTCCCAACAACCAGCTGCATGAAGGGGACTCCCTTCCCCCTCGCTCAGCTGTGCAGGTCTTGTTCCCAGCAAGGGCTGGGCGCTTCCACCGTGGGGCTGGTGCTGCTCTGGGATGAGGTTTTAAAGAGGGAAGGACAGCTACTGAAATTGTCTCCCTAATCAGAAACTGGAGCTTGGTTGCTGTGTCGTGTCTTAACAAGTTGTTTCTCTTAAACTGCAGTCCCAAATTTGTCAGCCAAAACCTTCTGCTGTGCTGGGCTTCAGCAGAAAGCATCGCGCTTCCTAACATGAAGGAAAGCTACTTTTTTCCTCCTGAAGGACAGGCCTCTTGCTCAGTTAATGTTTCTGGCAGAGGGGAGATCACTGATGGGGAAAAGCCGTTGGCAGCTTCCCATCAGTCGGCGGCTGCGTTTGATCTTGACGCAGCTGCGGCTTTCCAGCTAAGATCTCTCCCTGTGCTTGTTGACCTTCATCATGGGAAAAAACCAAGGAGTTGCTCTTCTGTGCAATCTAGATGGCAGCAAATGTCTGATTTCTACATGATGGACGTGAGTATTAATGATTTCATGCAAGATCTGAATCTTATCTTCAGGGGCCAGGTCCTGATACTGCCCTTGGGGACAAGAGGTGGCGGCACAAGAGGCCAAGGGATGCCACGTACTGCCCTGCTGTGCGTGCCATGATGCTCTGGGTACGTGGGCGAACATGGGGCCAGGCGCTGAGCTCAGACACAACCCAGGTTAAGAATTCATCTTTGCTCAGGGCTGGATTTAGAAATCCCCCCAGGTCAACCAAATTCTTCCTCCCTGGGTTGCCAGCTCTTTGCTGTTTTGGGGTAGGATACTTTTTTGCCTTCAGTCCCCAAAGTTTGGTTGGTTGAACATGAGCTTGTGGCAGAAAGCATCCTTAAATTTAGCTGAGCTGCTTGCCTGGAGGGGAGCTTGCTGCTGAGGGGGGTCAGGGTGATTTTGGGCTCTTTAACAGGGCAGTTCGTGGGTACTCTCTGAGATGGATCAATGTACTCAGGGCCCGTTGGATGTCCAGGTCTGATGGATCTCGTCCCACCTCAGCAGCGAGTGTCTGGGAAGAAACCTGTTCTGCC
This sequence comes from Harpia harpyja, assembly GCF_026419915.1. Taxonomy (NCBI): domain Eukaryota; kingdom Metazoa; phylum Chordata; class Aves; order Accipitriformes; family Accipitridae; genus Harpia; species Harpia harpyja. Next base: position 4,602,150 of record NC_068949.1, read on the forward strand.
TTCCCAAAAGACAACATGGGCAAAAAAAATGCTCCTCGTGTTCAGCCCAGCTGCCATTCAGACACTCTCCCCTTTGCTCAGTCTGACCTCTATTTTGTTTCTGTTGCTATCATTCTCTCTTTAACCCCTTTTCCAGCTCTGCTCATAACAGATGTAGCCTTTTCTGTACTGGCTGCTCCCCAGAGCAGCGACCTGTACAAAATATGTATTTCCACTTTCCCAGCAGAGCAAATAAAAAGCTGAGCATCGCAGGCAGGGCCCAGAGCTTCGGGACCTCCGGCTGCTCCAGCCATCTGCCGGCTTTGCTGCTCTGCTGGGGAGGAGTGTTCGAGGGGTGCAGGAGTGAGCCTGGATCCCCACTGAAGCCAGGACCAAGCTCCTGCTGGCTGGGACAGGGGAAAACCTGACCCCTGAGAGCGGAGTGACCCCGCAGCAGTTAGGGTTTATCTGATTTCCGAGCCGTTATGAATGAGAAACTTCCTTATCGGGATCCCGCGTCTGGACAGATATCACTTTGCCTGTGTGCCTCACCGATAAGCACCAGGACCGTGGGTACCCATGGACTCACGGGAGCCCATCCATCCAGCTGGCTGCTTGTCGGAAACACAGGCTGCAAAGTAAACCTGCGCTGCCTGGCGAGGAAAAAGCAGCAGAGAGAGTGGCCTGACACGGTTACGTCAGACTGTTCCTCTGGACCGCTCCTTCAGACTGAGCTGCTCCAGCAGCGTTTAGGTGGGCTAGAGCAGGGCAGGTGTTGGTGTCCGCCAGAGAATTGGCTGAAACACCCCCGTGATGCCCCTCTGGGTTACTGAAATGGGCTGACTGGGAATTTTTTTTGCCCTACATCCCCTGCCTTTGACAGCAGGATGGACGTCCTCATACCAGGCACTCCTGCGGTGTGATCCCCATTTAGTGATGTTACTAAATTACTCGTTACTCCTAAAGCCAACTGGGAGATAAAACAGCCCTGAGAGTTACGACGTAGGAGCAGTTCATCACTTTAGATTTTGAAGTGTTTATTATAGCTTAGGGGCTACTCCCAGATTTTTCAGGCACATAATGAAGAGTCCCAGATGTCTGGTCAAGGGGCCAGGCGCACAGTGCTGAGGCAGCCCCCTCCTTCCGCCTGCCCCCTGCTCCCCAAATGAATGCCTTAGAAAACTGCAAAGCTCTTAATCTGCTTTGCATGTGATTTGAAAATAATGGTAGCGCTTCAGTGCAGTAGTTGTAAGAAACGCTCCAGGAGCGAGCTGCGTTCTCAAATACCTGCTCCTCATTTATTTTCCTCTTTTTATAGGCTTGCTCTGTTGGGGTATTTAATCTTCCAGCCTACATACACAGGATCTATGCAAGAGGAGTATTAAGTTATGAATCTTTCTTGCAGTTTACGGGAGGTAGATTTGAGGTAGCTGACCTAGGTATGACGACTGTCCTCTCCTCTGTGGATTTAAAATATTCGACTTAAAAAAACCCCTCTTTCTCTTAAACTCTGATAGTCATGCAATGGCACGTTTCAAGGTTAGTGTTCCAATATAGTATAGCTCGTGTGCTGTTCTCTGTTTAAAAACAGAAAAAGTGTGTTAACTTTCAGCAATTTGTGGCCTCTGGCTCAAGATGAGATTTTTTTTTTATTTGTGCTGATTATTTGCATTTTATGTCCCAAGTGGTTTACAGAGAGGTAAATAATTGCACAGCATTCCTCGGGCATCCCACGGCACTCCACAAAGGGCATGCTTTACTCTTAAGGCTTGTACATCCCAGATTGCTTCAACTCCAGGTCTCCAGTATCACTTTCACGTTTGTAGGAAGATGAAAAGCTCTTTTCTTGCCAAGCAAGCGGGGTGCGGGCTCCGGCGGAGCGCAGCAGGGCAAGAGGAGATGGGCACAGGCTGACGCTCCCCGCAGGCTTCTGGCCCCCATCGTGCAGGTGTATGTGAGACAGGAGAGTGGAAAATTTTCTTTGGTCTTCCCATGGTTACCAATTGTAAAGCAATCTCATTTCCTGAGGCACGCCACTGACACAGAAGAAAATAACAAAACCGTGTGGCAAAACTGCCAGCGCTACAAGTTCCCCCATCGGCTGATGGTACGAGACAGATAACTCAGCTCTGCGTGATCCCCCTCCAGATACGGGGGTTTTGCAGCTCCCACTGACCCCCAGCAGCTCCCCGTGTTCCTGCAGGATCCCCAGCCTCCCACCACTGTGCACCGCTCCGGCTGCATCCCATGGGGCTTCCAGTGCCAGGGTGGAAAAAGCCTCAGGCTGGTGGGAAGGGCAGAAACAGCCAGCGGAGAGGTGCTTTCCCACATGGGGGGTTGTTTGTGAACGCTGGAGTTGTGCGGAAGGGGTCAGCGTGTGCCCGTCACCAGCGGAAAATCAGAGGTGTTATTGCAGGAACGGTTTCTGCAGCCTGCAGTGGGTGGAGGCTGATCGCCTCCCCCTGCGCATTCGCCCAGCTTCCTATTGATGCTGAGCACTGCTTTTAAAAAAAAAAAGAAAAGAAAAAAGAGTTGATGCTAAAAATACAAAGTAGAAATGAGGCTGGTAGGAGTAACCACAGCACGCGAGTCCTTCTGCGCCTGCTTGGTTTGAGTCTCTTATTTTTCCCGCGCCAGAAAAAAACCCATGTGCAGAGGCTCATAATAAATCGCATCGCTGCTGAACGTGCAGCTCAATCCCTCAGTCCGGCAGTAAATCCCAGCCCAGAGATGGGAGCTATCGGAGGGGTCTCCTCTGCCACTCATGGGGTTTTGGTGGAGCGCCGTGCCCTGGGGAAAGTTACCACTCAGCCCAGATCCCCACCGGGGGCCTCCGTGGACTTCCCACCACCTAAAAATAGATTTACCACAGACAACTTAAACTATCAGCTGCAGCATCATCGAAGATGATGGCAGCACGTCAGTGCCCCAGTTGATCCAGCAGCTAATGGTATGACTAAGAAAAACCCCCACGGCTTAGATAACCTTGTTGTTTGTAATCTATTCTTAAGTGAACTCAAGCCTGGTTTAATCACAGCTAAAAGGCAAGCAAAAGGTATGAGCTAGCTGAAAGGCAGCTTCCGTGTATCGATCTATGTAAGGGCATCCATGGCTTTCCAGACAGGCTTCTTGCGGAGCCGCATGCTGTCCAAACCCTTTGCCACGCTCCCTGGGGCGCTCGTACCACACGGCGATGATCTGGCCAAGCAAATCCGCTATGCCCTTTCAGAAAGGGGCCAACACATTTCTACCAGAATATTTTCCCTGAATTAATAAATTTTTTCACTTCTACTGTGAATATGTAAGACCCTGTTTTCAAAAAAAAAAACCCCAAACCTGGCATGAGATTCCAGAGATAATTTGCTTTTGTGGAAAAAGATTATTTCCCAGTTGGTGAAACTTGCCCCAACTGCAAGCGGCCGGCTCCTAACGCTCCTGCTGAACTGACATGGGCTCGAGGCAGGGAAAATCACTACCAGTGCCAATGCCAAAATGCAGTTGACTGAAAGTCAGGGGACATGAAGCTCTGCTTTTTCTCTCTGGAAGAAACAGCAAACACCGTGGTGCCCTCTGAGCATCAGGCAGGTGCTGGGCAGGATGCACGCCTGGACCACAAGCTGCTGGCAGCACACGCCTTCAGTTGGGCTGGTTGGTCCCGGGTTTGCTTTTCTCCTCAGGCAAAACTGGAGATGAAGGCAGTGGGGATTTTTTTTTTTTGGAGTGATGAAGGCTGGGAGGCCAGAGCACTGGGCTTTTCTGTACATGTCTCACCCCCGTCAATCAGGAAGCGGTGACGCAGGTTATGGGTTGGGTTTGAGGTTTTGGAAACCTTTTCTAAAAGTCGATCTCCTCGCCCCGTCGTATTTCTGAAGTGTGAAGCCGTGGTGAAGGCTGGTGCTGAGCAGGGGGATGCCGGCCAAAATGCAGCTCCTTATCAGATGTAATGGGAGGATTTTCCTGGCTATTTGTTTAATCCTCTTTGTGGGATACACAGCACAAGGTAAAACGGGGCGGTTGTTCTCTCGGTAATCCTCTTTCTGGGCTATGCGGTGTAGGCCAAGCGGGCAGCCTCCGAATTTTTCAAACTGACCTTCTTCTATGGGTAATGAGATCTACTCAGAAAACCTGTTTTGCTAACATTTCATTTTCTGGAGGGGGAATGGTAAGAAAAGGTGCTTTTTGGAAGTGAAGCATTGCTGCATCCCTTTCCCAGTCCCTATGAGAAAAAGACTTCATCAAATACGTTGTTGTATGTGTGTATACTTTTAATACATATATTTCAATATAAATATTTTTTTAACCGGCCCTTTCATAGTGGTCCGGTTACTACTGTTATTCAGTTATGTAGTTACAGACAGAGTACGTAACAGTTCCCATGTCATAACTACTACGCTCTACTTTCTTGGGAGGGCAGGAAAGGAAACTAGTTGTAAGTATGAGGAAATTAAACGGTTTATTCGGTACAATATTGCAACACACAGCACTAAAACAACTAAACGGAAATGTTGATTCATTATGACATGTACCCTGTGGATTTGTTTCTTGTGAAGGAGAAGTGCTTTTCAAGCACATAGAGTATAATTTGTCCCCAAACCAAGGCTGTGATAGTGATAGGCTTTCATTAGGTATCTACCACTTGGAGGCTGATCTTTGAGGGATTATGGCCTGCTTTTTGTACCTTGTTTATTTGCAAATTATTCAGCTACAGTTGTTTATTTTGTTGCCACTGTTATTATTGAAAACCTTCTTAATAATATGCTAAGAGAAGAAAATAAGTATGAAAAAGGAACACGCTGTAAAAGAAGCAGGAAATGATACCTGTGAGATCTTTTTTCTCTTACAGAAGAGTGTAGGAGGTAGCTGAAAGTCATCTAGTACATTATGGAAATATATAGGGCAATAGAGAAGTGTAATTACAGAAAAGTATTCCTAAGAAACCGAGAAAAAATAGATAAAATGCCAACAGGGGGAGAACGCGCCAGGAGGCTTCAGAACAAATTAATTACATGAGACCAAGAGGAAGGACGAAATGCCACTGTTTTTATCTTTACTATGCAATCGTTATTTTCTCCTTCTGGTATTTTTTGAAGACCCGCTTTTCAGCGACAGCCCTGATCAGGCACCTGGGGGGCACCAGAACTGAAACTGTGGGTTTACGTAACCCTGAGTCGTGTCTAGCAGATGCCTGAACTGTCTCTCCTCCGTCGATGTGCTCCGAGAGCCTACGTAATCCCCAAATCTGCCCCCACGGCAGGTGGCTCTTGGCACGCCTTGAGTTTCTGACCTCCCCACCAAAACTCATCCCATTGAACTTGAAGGTGCTGAGCTGAGGCACAAAAAGCCAAAGCAGAGTCGGCTGTGACCCTCGCTGGAGCCAACAGAAAAAGGGGAGGGCATAGGAGCCAGCTCCCGACTGGGGTGGCTTGTCCCCAAGAGATTTGAGATACCTCCACCACCTTCAGGAAGAGCTGCAGGTGGCCGAGCCCGGAGGTCCCCCATGGACATGCCATGCCCCAAGCTGGGGATGAGCCCTGGTGTGACATTGGCGCAAGGTGGTGGTTTCCCACGGGGTTTCCATTTCTAATTCCCGTGGACTTTCCGGTGCCGTGTGTGAGAGATGCACTCGATGCCTCTGATAGCGAAGATTTCACTTAGGCTATCAGTAGCTATTTAAAAAAAGGCTTCAGGGTTAATTTAGCTTTCGGCAGTTGAGCAATCAGGGCCACACAAATTACTTTCTTCCGCTCCTTTAAGCTTTACTAGGCGCTCATAAAGTTAATAGGTCCTGGTGAATAATGTCCTGGTCCCAGTGAATAACGCAGGGCTGATTTGATCAGGTGCTCCGGTGCAGAAGGCAAGGTACAAGAGAGTGAGGTGCCGACCCGACGCCTGGTCCGCTAACTGCATCGAAGAGAAGGGGCCCTGGTTTTACATGCCCACCGGCGGAGCCAACAGGATCCTTCCTCCCATGGCAGATCCGTCCCTGTAAGTTCATTTGCCGCATGTTTGTCATTAATGCTAGCACCCAAAAACATCCAGTATTCCTGTCTCGACAGTCCTGTTGCAGCGTGGCTCACCCATGGGAACGTGGGGCTTCCTTGTGTTCACTTAAGAGATAATAAACAAAATAATAAATTTGGAGTAAACTAGCTGCTGCTCTGCATTTCAGGATGAAGCGATACCAGGAGCTGGGCGACATATTCCCACTCTCAGATGAGGAGTCCGGCTCTGGGTCCGACGCCACGGTAGAAGTGGAGCCAGCCTCCGGGTCGGGTCTTGGTGATGGCGACAGCTTCTCCGAAGCGAAGCTGCCCGTCTTCCTAGCAGGCCCACGAGGCAGCGAGCTGAAGCAAAAACTAACGGAGGAGGATCTGCTCCTGTAGGGCTGGAGACATCGGCCTCCTCGTGCCGGCAGCGGCCTCCCTCGCCTCCCGCACCCCCTCCCCAGCGCCTGACCCGACGCGAGGGCCACGAAGCCATTTCAAACCAACTCGGAAGCAATAAAAACTTTGCCTTAAGATCTTTATTGCTTTCACTCACTAAAAAAAAAAATAATCTTTGTTCGGTCTGAACTCGCTCTTTGCTTTTTGCGGGTGGGCCACCCATCCCGATCGGGGGAGGGAAAACGGGTTTCGGTGCCCCTGCCTGATCTGTGCGGATGTTATCGTGCTCCAGGGGTAATAAATTAAAAACCTTTGCGTGGCGGGAGCCGCCTGCCCCTTTTACAAAATCAGGTAAAATCCGCCCGAGCGGCTGCCTCGCACCGGGCTTGCTCGCGTTTCCCTAAAAAGCACAAAAACCTCGCAAAAACGTTTTGGCACCACAAACGTTTATTTCCTGTCAGCGACAACCGCCCCCCCCGCCCCTCCCCACGGCTCCGCGCCGCTGCCGCCTCCCGCCCGCTAGGCGGCGCCCTCCCGCCGCGCCGCGCATGCGCCGCCCCCCTGCCTTGACCGCCCCCCCTCCCGCCCCCGGGCCTGCCCTCGGCGGGGACGGAGCGGGAGGGCGGCGGCGGCGGCAAGGCGGAGTAGGGAGGGAGGGAGGTGGGGGGAGCGGTCACGTGCGGCGGGGGTGGGGGGGCGTGGCGTGGCGGGCTGTAAGGTCACATGACAGGGGCGCGGGCCGGGGCGGCTGGTGCTGGTGGCGCGCGGGGCGGGAGTCGGCCGCGGAGGGGCACGCACCATGGTGAGTGCGGGAGGGGCGGCCGGTACGCGGGGGGCCGTTACCCGCCAACCGCCGCTCCGCGCTCGCGCGTGTCGTGTCCCCCGTCCCCCCCCCCCCCCCCCAGCTTTCGTCGCCTGAGGCGGCGGCCTCGGCTGGGCCGGGCGGTGCCTCCTTCCCTCCCCACCTGTGGCTCCGGGCTGTGCGTGAGGAGAACCGCCCCGCCGGGCGCGGTCCGTTGTTTTTTCCCTTCGCCCCCGGCCCGGCCGCGGAGAGCCCGGTGACGCACACACCCCTACTCCCCCCCACGCCGCGCCTCCCGCTGCCGGCTTGGCCGCCCCCTTCCCCAGCCTGCGTCAGGCCGGCCGGCTCGCCCCGAGCTGCGCCCGGGCCTGGCGGCGGCCGAGGCCGCTCCGCGCCGGGTAGGGTCGCCCCAGGGAGGGCCTCCCCGCCCCCACACACCTTGCGGGATCCTCTGGTGTGCGGGGCGGGCTCGGGGGAGAGCTGGCAAAACAGCAGGGGCCGAGAGAGCGAAAAACTAAAGGTTTGGGGTGTTTTTTAATACAAACATTATATGGGTTAAGGGTTGGGGTGTTCCCCTGCTTCTCCTCCGCGCGCACGTGCCCTCGGCAATGCGGGGTTTAGTCACGAAACTCGGCTTCCATTTTTCCTACAGCGCTGCTGGCGGGGAGGCTTTGGGGAAAGTGCATGTGATAGTCCTGGAAACATCAGTAAATCTTTCAGCGGTGCCGTAAGGCAGCGCTTAAAATGACAGCAGTCGGTCGTAATCCTTCAGGGCTGGTGAAATAGTGGCCACTTTGCGCTTAGCAGGCTTGGCCTAGGCAAAGTGCTTGGTGTGCTGTGATGGATAGATTTAAAAAAATAGGTGTTTTAAAGAATCAGCTAGATCAATGCACTTTGGGTTTCTGAAGCGTGTGGATTCCTTAACGTGTGTCTCTATCTCTGTTGGTCATGCAGAAGCTTTTTAGGGCTCTATGTGAAGCCGAGGCTGGGATTTCTGCACCGTTTATCAGCTGCTGGGAGCCCTACAAGTCCTTTAGTACAGCTATAACACATAAGGACTGAATGCAGATTGATTTTGGTCCTGATGTAGCAAAATCTCCAGTGTCTGTCTGCTGCATGAAATCAAGAACATAGCCTAGCATTTGGCCAGTTTCTGAAGACCTTAGTTCTCTGTCTTCATTTTCTTAAGCTGTAACATAATTAGCCATATGATGGCTTCTTAAAATACTTCTCGTTTTGCATAGTTTCCCCGCAGCAGTATCTTCGATGGCAACTGGAGGAGATACCAGCTGTTGATATCTTTATTCCGTATGTTCTTGTCCTCTCTGGATGAGATCATGGCTAATCTCTAAGGGGTGCAGTTGAAATATTCATACGCAGTGTCTTGAAGTGATGTGTTAGCAATGTTAGGTCTGGCTGACTGTTTTAAGTGATGGTACAATTTCATAATTTGGAAGGTGCTGTGAGAGCATCTTGTTTAATATTTACTTAAAGGTAATGTGCTTCCTTGTTTGGGGGGGGGGCGAAGTATAAGGCTAATCTGGAAAATGAGTACAGTTTCTAAGGAAGAAATATGGGCATGCTCAAAAGTAACTTGTGTAACAGTTTAAAACAGCCTAAAGATTTGGAATTCGTGTTGAAACTTTTTTCTTTCTCTCTTGGCCTTCCCCAGGAGCCAAAAATCAAGAATGGTTCTAGTGTGCAGTCATTAAAAAAAAAAAAAAAAATCTTGTTTCAGCAGTTAATGCGAATATGTGCTTGGCAGAGACTTGGAAAACTGTTTGGTCTTGCATTTGACTGCCTTGTTGGACATCTGTTTCTGCTTTCCTCTGAGAATGTGAAGTAGATATAACTAGGTTTCAGAGTAATAGGCATCTTTGTGGCTTGAACTAGGGCCGCTTGCTATCTGAACAAATACAAAGTCAGTTTAGTCGTGTGTGAATCGCTGTTTTATAGCTCAAGCTTGCACCACGTCTTTTACTTGTAGGGGTGAGCAAAAAGTCAGTCAATGTTCCTACTGCTAAGCAGTAGCATTCAGATCAAACTTTCTTCTAGGCTTTTTGTTATTAATGCTGCATTTCAAACTTCAGGTCCCCAGGAGGTCTTGAAATGTGTTCTTACTCAATTTTGGATATTGAATTGGTGAAGTGAGAATGACTGTTTTATGTATACCAAATTGAAGTGGATCTAGTTGAAGTGGGTGCTCTCGTTGAGAACATAGTGTAATTTCTCCAGAAAACCCCAAATCACACTGAATTAGTGAGGTGTTGTCTGCTTTAGTACATCAAAGCAGATTAGTGCCTAATTCTTAGGAGAAAATGTTGGCTTTTGTACTAATCTTGTTGAGTTTCCCATAGAGTCACTAATATGTTTTGCAACTTGTAAGAAATGTTTGTGCAAGGTCAAAGGATGATCTCTCCTAGTTTCTCGTGTTTGGTGCTGGTCAAAAGTTTGTGCCTAGGGAATGCTGTTGTAAGGTGAGGACAAACGTTTGATGCTCATAGTGGATTGGTGCCTGGAGCAATATTACGGGTAAACTTGTAACATCCACCCTATCTGATGGCAGAGTTGTGTAGCTAAGGTAGATTGTATGATGAACTGCTGCCTCTTGAACCTGCTAGTGCTTTCTTTATTTGCCAAGAGAACTATGGGGCGTAGAAAGAGGCAGCAAATAAAAGTCCCTATTCCCCTTCACCAGCCAGGGGGATGCTTTAGGCCTTGTATTATATCCCCTGTTTTCTCTTTTCACCCTAATTTGCTGTTATTCCTCTTACTTCTGATCATCCTTGTTACTGCTGTTTATGCTGTAAGTTATAGTGGATATAAAGCAATACATAGGGGGTTTTTTTGGCATAATAGCTCAAATCTTAAACCAGATGGAATAAATTTGTTAAAAATATATTTTTTTTAAGTGTGGTTTAAAAATGATTATGTTTTTTAAGGTGAAATCAGCGATTGGAAACTTTGCAGTGACAGAAACTGAAGTTGTGCTTGCAACAGTAATGTTTTAAATATTAATTAGTATTTTAGTGTAGTTGTAATAACGGTAATTATGCTGTGTACTTTTTTATAAACATTAGATATTTTGTAAGAGCTGTCACTGCTTGTAACTGGCCTAATTTCAATTATTTGCTAGATGAACAACTGTCTTTTGTCATTGCTATTTCTTGGGTCTCTAATACATTAATGGCTTTGTAACTTCATGGGAGCACAAATGTTTTTCCCCAATGTATAGTGTACAGCTGCAAGTAAATGCCACATTTAAAATGGAGTGTCCACTGTGTAGTAACTTATCTAATTCTTGTCATTCCAGAGTTTTCTTGGAGGCTTTTTTGGTCCTGTTTGTGAGATTGATGTTATTCTTAATGATGCTGAAACACGAAAAACAGCGGAAATCAAAACAGAAGATGGTAAAGTAGAAAAGCATTTTCTCTTCTATGATGGAGAATCTGTTTCGGGAAAGGTAATTTTTTTTTTTTTAAGTGACTGTTAATTACTGTACTGATTCTGGCATGCAAGTGCCTGTAGGAAGGCAAATGAAAACCTGATACAAGCAAGAGCTGCAATTTCAGCTTGTGTTGTTATTCAGAGAGGAAACAGTGTTTTCCTATATATGGTCTTTTTAACCATAGTCATTCAGGCAATTGATAAAACTGAATGTTTTGAATAGTAGCTGTTTATTTGTTTCCAGTCATCTTGTATTTATGAATAAGATTTTTGTGCAGCCATGTGCAATCCTATCATTGCTTCTGACAAGAAAACTATTCCAAACTGGATCCCCCTGCTTCCCCTTGAACTCCAAAATCTACAACCCAGCATGTATAACAGTAATTTTTGGCTGGTGCAGCCAACCTGCTTTGCATACCCTGAAGCTAAGCCTTGCGTTTCATGCCCTGAAGTGGTTTCTGGAATTGCATCAGAGGAGCAACATATGAAGTTTAGTTGGCTGCTGAGTCAACAAGAGTTTTTCTTTTTGGGGGGCGGGGGGGGGGGGGGAAGATGACATTGCCAGAGGGATTTCTCTACTCTTGGTATTGCACCTAGGAACTCCTTGCCATCACTCTGGTTTTACTGGAGCCATTCTCACTCTCTGAATATTTCTGTTATGATTCACTTTTCCTTCAAAAAACTTGAGCCAGGTATTGGGTTCTGAGATTGACTTCTAAATACCTACTTCAGTCTTGACTTGCCTATTGTCACTGGGCGTCTTACTGCTCTTGAGATGTGTTTCCATGCTAAGATCTTGGTTCTCTAGAAAGATCTGTTCAGGGATGTGAAACTCTCTCACAAGATAGGCCTCAAACTCAGGAAACTGAGGGAACTAGTTTTCGTATGTTCACTGGTCTGAGTGCTTCTCGCTTGTATCAGTGACGCCTGAGAGGTGCCTGGTGAGTTTTGGCTAACACAAGCTCAGTGGGATGAGGAGGTCTGGAAGACCAGTAATTTATTGGACAACTTCCCTCTACCTCTTTCCTCCTTTTCACCACAAAGTTAGATTATTCAAGTGGTTTACTTCATACTCAGATATCAATGAAATACTGGTTTTTAAGGTACAGGAATTTCTCTGGTCATCACTACCTTGTAAGAAAACATTATATATGCTTAATATTTACATGTTTCTGTAGAAAATAACCTTATGGAATCTTTTCTTGTGAGATGAGGTCTGTTTGTGAGAATCAAATTCACAAATGAAGATCTTGATACTAGGTTTCATTATCTGTTATTTTTCATTGACTTCTCTAACATCAATACTTAGTTATCTACTGAGGAAGGAACTTAAGTTCACTTGACTTGAAAGGAATGCATCTCATGGCAGTTCTTTTTTGGACTTCCAAATGTGACTGTCAGAAGATGCTTTGAAGCTCTCTGCATTCAAAGACGGCAAGAGGGTCATGACTGGCTTAGGTGAGCTCTGCTTAAGCTCTGGCTTGGATTCTCAATTTTGGGACTCGAAAGTTTCAAGCTTAGTTATTAAATTCAGTCTCATGGATGATTAGTTTTTTCTTAAATGCTTTAGTGGTGCCTTGGTAATGCTGTCCTGGTTTCGGCTAGGATAGAGTTAATTTTCCTTCTAGTAGCTTGTGTAGTGTTATGTTTTGGATTCAGTATGAGAATAATGTTGATAACACACTGATGTCTTCAGTTGTTGCTAAGTAGTGTTTATACCAAGTCAAGGATTTTTCAGCTTCTCATGCCCAACCAGCAAGAAGGCTGGAGGGGCACAAGAAGTTGGGAGGGGACACAGCCAGGACAGCTGACCTAAACTGGCCAAAGGGGTATTCCATACCATGTGACATCATGCCCAGTATATAAGCTGGGAGGAGTTGACCTGGGGGATCACTGCTCAAGAACTAACTGGGCATCGGTCGGCAAGTGGTGAGCAATTGCATTGTTCATCACTTGTTTTGTATATTCCAATCCTTTTGTTATTATTGTAATTTTATTATTGTTATTATTATAATTATTAGTTTCTTCCTTTCTGTCCTATTAAACTGTTCTTATCTCAACCCAAAAGTTTACCTTTTTCCTTCTGATTCTCTCCCCCATTCCACTGGGTGGGTGGGGGGAGTGAGTGAGTGCCTGCATGGTGCTTAGTTGCTGGCTGGGGTTAAACCATGACAAATGCTTAATTTCATAATCAGCTGTTTGATTTGACTGCTTTCAAGCTCAGGTAGTGCTTGAAGAGGTCTCAGTTTTCATAGGCAAGTGGTAATATTTTTTTCCTTTTTAGTGAGATCATGTATTGGAGTGAAAGTGTTGAAAAAATTTAACTGGTGGGTTTTTTTGCCTTGGTAGGTGAACGTCTCCATTAAGCCGCATGGGAAGAGACTAGAGCACCAAGGAATTAGAATTGAATTTGTAGGACAAATTGGTGAGTTTAAGCTTTAAAGGGGATGTTAGGTGCATGTGGTTTATGGCACTTGGCACTTACGGCTGTCAGCAGTTTGGCTCAAACATTGCAACCTGATTGGGTTAGTGGATGACGAGTGCCAAAGGAAGATTATATCCTCCTTATTTTAATGCAAGTGATGCACTAATTTGTGCTAGTCAGAAAGTCATTGGGAAGGAAGACATGTACACATGAGGGATGGTGAGTATTCTATCTGTCTCAGACTGGTTAAAAGTTTGATTAAGAACCACTAGAGATTTCTGAAAACTACACTTGTGCTCTTTAATTCTGGCTCTGAAAGAGAAGAGGCATAGAAAAGAAGTGATGGGACAGCCTATAGCAAAATACTTCTAAAATTTTTTGGTGGTTAGTTTTCTAAAACCTAGTTTTATACTGTTAACATAAACCAGTATTGATGCTTTGGAGGTTTTCTGTGCTTTTTAGCAAAATAGTACGGTATTGACATTAAAAATGTAATTTTCCTATAACTGTATCTAAGTCAGGTTAGATTTGAACTATGAAGAATCTTGGTCGCATCTAACTTCTTTTTACCAGTCAAGGTAATCTCTCTGCACCCTTAGGCTGATGCTAAAATTCCTTCCCTCTCTGTTAGAGGGTTGTTTGTGTTATTGTCCCCCTTGGAAGTAATTATTCAGGTTTCAGCCTCATACCATTGACTTTGATTGGATTTCACAAATTCTCTAGTTCTGATCAGTCAGTAGGCTCCAGTACTTTGTGTCTGAACTGTTACGTAGCAGATATGACTGAGTTCTGACACCTGCTGCTTTATGCTTTCAGGTTTTGATCAGTGGGGCTGTAAAAGCAAACTTTCAGAATAAAGCAGTAGTGTGATGGGCATGATGCATTTAGAGTCAGGGAAAAAATAGAGCTCATGTATGTCAGCTTCATTTAGTCTGTTGCCTTCTAGTAGCTGTACAGGCTGTTCTTCATTTACTCTGATGTATAAATTTTATTCTCTGATGACTTTGATGTAATGTTGCTTGAATTTTGCATGTTTCTGGGACTTTCTGTTGTGCTACCATTTAGAAGTCCTCAGTTATACAGAAGTGGTTTAAGTACTGCTTTTTGTACTTGTCCATGTTTTCTTGCATCCTTTCAAGTTTTAATACAGTAACACAAAAAGCATCCCAGTAGTGTGATTTGTCTCTGCGCTAGTTGGAGACTAGCTCCAGCTGCATGTCAAAGATGTATTTTAAACCAGCTCTTCAGAATACAACTTTTCTGACTGACACAAAAAGTATTGGATATGCAACAGTAAATAAACTTTGTATTATATCAATGCTTGTCATAGCAAACAAAGTACACCTTACATAATTTGTAGTCATATTAGAAAATAAGCAGTTATTAGTTATTGTCATTTTCTACCAAACTGGCAATGATAAACTGTGGAGTTGGTGTGTTTAGTTCATTTATTCTCTTCTGAAAAGCTTCAGTCTGTGTAAAACCAACTACCACTAATGTTCTTAGCTGATACTTTCAGTTGTGAATTGTAGAGGAGCTTGTTTTTACATACTAAAGTGTTTGGATTTTTTTTATGGTAATGTTAATTTTTTCTAACTTTCTAAGTTTTTATCTCGGTGGGAATTGCATGACATGGATCTAATAAATAATAGTGACACTGGTCTGGGGACAGGACATGCTGTTGCTGTGAAACTGGTGTGTCTATGCTTATGTATTGAGAACTTGTTTCCAAATGACTGACTTAGACCAGTGGTCATAATAAGCCATTTGACTGTAGACTAGTAGTAATAATAAACCATTTGATAGGTGGTGTTAATCTGCAGGAGACCAGTTGAGATCACTGGCCTGTCCTAAATGAGCCAGTCTTGATGTTGCTTAGGTTTTGTCCCTTCAGCAATAAATGCTGGAAGCCAAAATCGGACAATGCTAATTACAGAGAATGCAAGGCAAGAAGTACCTATTAAAGCTAGCTAAACTGTCAGTAAAAAAAGATGCCATGCTAGTGAAGCTTCAAATATGTATTCTGTTCATTGCAGTTAGCTCTTTAGGAATGCTTACTGTAGGCTGCTGAAACTGAAGATAACTTTGAAAAACTGGGTAAAACATTTGGTCAAATATGTGTAACAAATCAAATTAATCGCTTCTGTTGTCCTCTCCCACCTGCTTCTGCCAAATTGGAGACAGTTTTGTGTGCTAAAAATAAATACTGAAACATGTTTTCCTTCAACTTCCTCAACTTTAGAACTCTTCAATGACAAAAGCAATACCCATGAATTTGTAAACTTAGTGAAAGAACTGGCCTTACCTGGAGAACTGACCCAAAGCAGAAGCTATGACTTTGAATTCATGCAGGTTGAAAAGCCATATGAATCCTACATCGGTGCCAACGTCAGACTGAGGTTTGTAACTGTTAAGCTTTCTCTTCTCTCCTCTCCTCCCCTGCAGAAAATTAATAATTTAGCAATTATGCTGCCCCCCTCCACTTCCTCCTTTTGCATTTCACATCAGACATGTAACAGCCAGTAGCTGGTGTGCATTGATTGGAGTTGTTGAGATTGTGTTATAATGTAGCCTTTTCTACTTTAATTGGAATTGCTCAGTGTTGTTTGTATAGATAAAATTCTTTCATTTCAATCAAATGAAAACAGTTTGGGTCTTTAGGAAAAAAAAAAGAAACAAAAACCACAATGAAACAAAACACTCCCATATTTCTACCTATAAGTGTTTTGTCTTGTATTTTGGTGTCTTATTCTTTTCTGCTTAGTCTTACGAGAATGTACTCTTGTCTTTCAAAGAATACCTGTACTTCAGAACATAAGGGCTTTTACTTATGCAATTCTGAATAATTATGGCTAACTTGGTGGCTTTCTTCCTAGGTATTTTCTAAAAGTGACAATAGTGAGGCGGCTGTCAGACTTGGTGAAAGAATATGATCTGATTGTTCACCAGCTTGCTACATACCCAGACGTAAACAACTCCATTAAAATGGAAGTAGGCATTGAAGACTGTCTTCATATAGAGTTTGAATACAATAAGTCAAAGTAAGTGTCACTTAGAACAAAACACATTCAGGTAAATACCTTGGGATAAAAGGGTAGAGCATGTGATATTTGATGAACAACCTTGGCATCTGGAGACTTAAAATGTAAAGCAATAGTTTCAATGACTGTTGTGTTGAGCTGTTTGGTTACTAATTATACAATGGCCTTTTTTTGAGGAATACTTGTCTGTTCTGCCTTCAGTACTAATAGGAAGGTCACTAGCAAATATTTAAGACTTGATTTCTGCATTTATGCTTTTTTCAATATAACTGTAATATTTCCTTTACTAATACTGCAATGATGGAAAGGTGCTAATCGTACTGATCTGGCTGAGATGCTTAGCTCAGTGGGGAATTAAGCTCTAAGTTAACAGGCAGATAAGGTAACTGCCTGTATAACTTGTATTCAAGAAGGTGTAAAAGTTGTGTTTATTCTTTAATGAAAACCCCTATTCTGTTCTTTTAAAGGTATCACTTAAAGGATGTGATTGTTGGAAAAATTTATTTCCTCTTAGTGAGAATAAAAATTCAGCACATGGAGTTGCAGCTGATCAAAAAGGAGATTACTGGAATTGGTAAGAGAAGAAAAAGTCCAAAAGAAATGGCAACTTGTATGCTGGTTGAGCCTTATGCAAACCTGGAGAGTGAAGTCAGTAGTTGCAGCTTTGGCTAAACTAATGCTTCATGTGCTTCCTTCTCACTGGTGTTTGACTACCATTTGCATTTTGTGCTTTGGTAATCATACTTAGTAGTCAACATTGTCAGTCTGTAGCGTTGTTCTGGGATTGTGACTGTTGGGCTAGCTTCACAAACGTGAACCCTTGTAAATGGAACTTGGGCATAGATATGCAGCAGCTTAATCAGCCTTGATGGATAATGAACAAGGGTAAAGGTGTAAAATGCATCCTGAAGACCCCCTTGCCTCTGCAGAGATTAGTTGGTCAAGTGGGCTTGGTGAAGATTAGCATGAATCTCTCATGTTCTAGAAATGTGTCATTTTCAGTCAGCTTAAAACGGGTATGATGGAAATACCAAGAGGCTTTGAAGCAGGAACAGCTTGGTTATTGCAGATCAGGCTTGTACAGCCTGGAACTAGGAAGGCAGTAAGAGGCTGTGGCTCATGACTTCATTCCCCAGTGGCTGGGGCCTTGGTGAGCTCTTTGTGTGGAGAATAAGGAAGCTTCCATAGCAATAGAGGAAGGGCAGAAAGCTCTACTTTGTTGTTGGCTTTTGTGGCTAAGTTAGGTACTCTAGTTTCTTCACCCCAGGCTCTGGAGAAAGGTGGCTTTTGTGCTGGGTGATAACCCTTCAGGTTTTCAGTCTGATCATGGCCTAGCAGTATCAGTTGCTAGTGCTGCCCACCAAACAGAACTGTTTCACAAGTCCTACCCCACATGCTTGTCCCTTGTTTAAAGCCTGCATACTCAAGGCTCCTTTGAAGCACTGGCTACTGCCTCTTCTGTGTCACTGTGGAGAGGAGAGAGTAAGAAACAGATGCTCTGCCTGGGAGAGGGTTCTGCTTGCTTTAGCTGTGTGTAATTTACATGCAAGACAAAGGCAAAAAATGCAGTATTGTGTAATCTAAATGCTGCAGAGTAGAAATTGCTGTGATAAAGTTTTGATGAAGCTTTGTAAATGTTTAAAACTGAAGTGTGTGTTCTCACAGTGAAAACTTGTTTCACCAGGACCCAGTACCACAACAGAGACTGAAACCATTGCAAAGTATGAAATAATGGATGGTGCACCAGTTAAAGGTAAATAACTGTGCTTGTTTTAAAGGATAAGCATTTTGAGTTAAAACTGTATTTAAAAAAAAATCTGGAGGAGAAGAGATGACTTGTATAAATTTTTCTTGGAGAAACCACACTTCTCCTTAGGTTGCTGAAATGATAGTGGATTTTCCTATTCAAAGCAGACATTTTAATTGACTTAGGACATTTCACTTGGGATCCTAGTAATTCTTACACTTATTTACCATTGGAAATTCTATGACTGATCCTTTTATCACTTTGGTTCAAGCCTGACTCAATGGTGTAGACCAGTTCTAGAGAGTTCAAGATCCTTTTGTCTTGCCTGGCTACCATGCTTCCACTGAGAAAGGGTTCCCACTTTTGATTCACACTTGCCTCTGTTCTCAGTGTTATGTTTGTGATGGTTTTTTGGTGGTGTGTGGTTTTTGTTTGTTTGTTTGTTTCTCCTTTAACCAAGAAAGGGGCACAGACAGTGCTTGGGAAACTGCCTTTATTTTGTGTGTCTTCTGAAACTGCATTAATGACATCCAGTTTTAAGGAACTAATTGAAACTTTCTTTTTTAAGGTGAATCAATTCCTATAAGACTGTTCTTAGCAGGCTATGACCCAACTCCAACAATGAGGGATGTGAACAAGAAATTTTCGGTGAGGTACTTCTTGAATCTAGTGCTTGTGGATGAAGAAGACAGACGATACTTCAAACAGCAGGTATGGTCTCTAGGAATCTTGTCGCAGAATTATCTGGACTGTTGTACATGCTGCTTTGAATGTTCAGCATGTTAGAAGCCACGTGTGCTTCATGTATGGCATAAGCATTTCTGCTGGCGAGCGTATTGGAAGTTGTATAGAAAATGTTAGCTTGCAAAAAGGAGCCGAGGGGGATGATGGATACTATTTCAGCAGGGATAGGATGCTCAGTGCCGTAGAACAACTTTGGATTCTGAATATCCAGACAAAACACTTTGTGGGTAAAATGAGCTACAGGTGCATTTGTTTGCTTGCTTTCTTGAACTACTGCAGATAGATTTCCCCTCCCAGCATTAGCCTGGGTTCAAAATTGCAAAATTGTAATAAGGGCCAACACATTTGACTGAAAACATAACAGAAGTTGAGGTCATGCTGAGGCAAGGAATAGTGAAAAGGGTCACTGGAATGAAGCTATGTGGATTAGACCAGAATCTTCCTTTTAAAAAATAGACAAGGCAGTATAATTAAACATGGAAAACAAAAGGTAACTGGAGCATATAGTGCCTATGATGGGCTTTGGATTTTGAGAAAAGAAGGAAGAAAAACTTTTTGAACCCTTTAATACTATCAAAGTTGGGAGTAGGATTGTTAAGTGGTGACTGCTCAAGCTTGATAATGGTAAGTGTTCAGGTAGTAACTAGATATGTAAACTTAATTGTGTCGTCTTTCTGTTACTTTCCCTGTGTGTACTGCACTGTTCTGTAAGTAATGGGGATGCAGTTTTTTGTGGCGTGGGGGTTTGCTGTTTTGGGGTTTTTTTTTTCTTCCTCAAAGTCTCTGCCTATCAGGAACTTAAGATACTTGATGCTGCTAGCTTAATGGTAAATGGTGGTTTCAGAAGTGTTTGCTTCCTCAAATAGGAAATAATCTTATGGAGAAAAGCTCCTGAGAAGCTGAGGAAACAACGAACAAACTTTCACCAGCGATTTGAATCTCCAGAATCACAAGCATCTGCTGAGCAACCTGAGATGTGAACTGGTATAACGTGAAAAACTTTGCGATGCTTCAGCAGGTTAAAGATGGCAGCAGCCTGTGGGAAAAGAAGGCCAAAATTCTCATTACAACTGTCTTCCTTCATCTTGCAGTGCTGCATTTACCATACTACTAAAGCGTTCTTCAGTTAAACATTCAAGTATGTATATACATTTAAAATAAAGTGCTTTCTCAAACACTGGAACTTTCTTAAGCTACTATTTTATACTGCACATTTACTTTTATTTGATAATGTTATATGCACTTGGATATGCATAAGCTTAAATCTAGTTATTTCCATGCATGGTAGGCTGGTATATTTGATTTTTGCTGATCACGTATACAGTGTAGACGAAAGCATTTCCCTCCTCTCATGTTGTTTCTTGCATGTTTCTTTCTAATGTTGCTTATTTGCATTTGTTTTGTTTTGAAACTACAGTAAGACACAGTTGACTAAATCACACTAAAAATCAAGGTGTATGGTGAATTTGTCCTATGACTTCTCATTACTATGTTAGACAGGGTTTAACTGAAACTGCATGTGTATGCACTATGACTGTGATAACTGTGGAGCCTGCAGACACCTTACCAAGGTTTCTAAGAAGCTTTGAATCTGTTGGTAGCAAAGAATGTTAGGAAGCATCTTTGCCCTCCCTCCCCCAATTCTCTCTCTACCATACTTTTCTAAGCCTTTCATGTGAGTCACTCCTGACTTTTGGGAGTTTGTTGCCCGGTAACTAGTGACTGTAGAGATGTTGTCAGGATTTCACCTTCAGGTGGTGAGTGGTTAAAGTATTTGAACGTAACTATCTCTTATTGATGAAATAAATGCTGGTAACACTGATTATTTTGCAAATATGTGAAACCATGTGGTTCCTCCCGGCTTCATGCTTCCACTGTCTTCACAGTCTGTCTCCTCACTGTCCTGACAGGAGAGGCAAAACATCCTCAAAGGACATCCTCCTCCTAGTCCATCTGGGCCTGCTATGAGGGCAGACAAGCTTTTTGTGGTCGTCTGGAAAGGTATTTTGAAGCCAGGCAAGCCCTAAAACTGTTAAAAGCTTGCCTGGCACAGCAGATCGTTTGTCTTAATCATCTCATATGCATTTAGTCTTTGAAGAAATAGCTAAAAGGAGTTAGCCTTCATCTATTCACAACTGAGCACGTAGTCTGTTATCAGACGTGTGGCTTGGGCATAAAATGAAGCCTGCTGTGTGGAAGGCTACTTGCGCTTGTAGTTCACTTGGCCTTTAAACCAAGACTTCTCAACTCCGGTGCAAGTGTCATTGGTAACCTTACTTTATGAGTAAGTAAATAATCAAATTACATTTCTGTAAGAACTGTTTTATTACTGTGGCACTTTGATAAAGCAGACAAAGACTCTGTGTACTTTATGCTAGGATACTTCTAACGCGGATATCTTTGAATGAGAGCAAATTTAACTCCCTCATGTAAGTGCCTGTTCAGAAATTTAAAGAATAAAGTAAAAAAGCCAAATATTTTCATGGTCACTTGCATGTCGTAATCTGGAAATGATTCCAAGAGATTTTGAAAACTTGATTGTATTTAACCAGCCTCAGATTGTGCAACCATGTATAATAAACGGGAAACATACTGAGCTGCTATTTGAATTATTAAAACAGCTGTATTCTCACTAACATCTGGGTCGTCTGTGTTGATTGGCTCTGCCCCTTGCAGCCACAGCGCCCGTTGCTTCAGGATACCTGTTAACGAGCGCACCAGGCGGCAGAGGGACGGAGGTGCCCGCTCACGGCGGGGTCTCTCACGCCGTCTCTGCCGCGTAGCGCCGGTGCCGGTGCCGGTCCCGCAGGCCGCCGGGGTGGGGTGGGGTGGGGGCGGCGTTGCGCATGCGCGGCGACGGGGCGGTCGCACAGCGATGACGCGCGAGCCCCGCGCCGCCGCCGCCGCTGCCGCCCTTCGCTGCCGATGAGGGGGTGCGCGTGGTCGTTGCTGCGGCTCCCGGCGCGCGCGGGGCTCGTCCTCCGCCATGGAGGGGCCGCCGCCGCCGCCCGCCTGCGCCCCGCCGCCGCGTCCTCCTCCTCTTCCTCCTCAGTCGGCGGGGACGGCAGCTCCCGGGCCCCCGACACCTCTCTCTTCGTGCCCGTGCCCCTGAAGCCCGTCGGCGACGCGGCCGAGGAAGACGTGGGCGCCGAGCTCACGCGGCCCCTTGACAAGGGTGAGTGCCGGCGGCCGTGAGGCGGCGGCGGCGGCCGTTGGGTAGGGACCGTGGGGGGGCGGCGGCGGCGGGAAGGGGCGGTGCGGGCCTTGCCTGCCCTCTTCCCGCCAGGACCGGAGGCGTGCGGAGCTGGGTCCTCGTGAGGGCTGAGAGGAATTGGCGGGACCCGCCGGGCGGCCTCCCCAGCCCTGTGGGCCGGCGTCGTCTGGCCTCCCCCGCGGGGCCCGCCGGTCCCTTCGGGTTGTTTCCTGGGGTTTTCTCTCTTGAGAGCAGGGGGGTCTTGTCTTGCGGCTTGTCTGACCGACGTAGCTGCTGATGGCCGCGAAGGTGAAAAAGGGATAAAAGCTGTCAGGTGAGGTAATACGACCGATAGTGAGGTTTTTACCAAGGCCCGTTAGGCGTGCCCTATGTGGGGGAAAAAATCTGTTGGCCTAGTTCCTCTACTCCCTATTTCGGCGCAGTCAGGATAAAGGTGCTTGGCGTGGGGGCAGGTCCCATAGCTAAACTGAAATCTTGTGGCATTCTGAAATCATAACTGTATCTGAACTTAGAAGTCGTAGTTTTCTGAAATATTGATGTTATAGACAGAAGAGCATTGTCTGTCTGTGAATGTGCCTAGAGCAAAATTGGGCAGAGCATTCAGTATTTCTAGTTATTGGCCATCAGTGTTAGAAACTTAAGTTTAACTTTCAGTTAGAACAGTGCAGGTCTGTCTATGTATTCTTGGGTTTGCGTATCTTAAAGTATGAGTAAGTAAATGGTAAGGGTAGGTTTCTGTGTATCAACTGGGAAAACTGTGTCAAGAACTATCTGCTTCAGTGCCCTCTGTGTTACGAGAGCTGCTGAATACATCAGAAGCAGATAGCAGTTTGAACTTAAGTCTTGAAGTAAAATAACATCTTTCTTGGTGTTTTATGTTTCTCTTATCTATCTGCTAGGTATATATCCTGTCATTTTACCTGACACATTAATTTTTTGACATTTAAGTAGAAACAGGAAAGAAACTCTGTTGTTGACCTTTAGATGCTCTATGCTTCTGTTCTTTGATGCCTTTACATGTAATTAAATCTTAAGAACCATTGAGTGAGTTGGACCTGCTTTTTCAGTGTTTCCTTTTCTTTAATTGTAAACCGTACATCCTGTTCATTCCTCATTTGTGTTCAGTCTCCTGTTCAGGAGAGGTCTTATTTTATCTAGCTGTGCCAGCACACTATCTTTAAAGATCTGATAAATAAAAACAAGTTCTTGATCCTTTTGATGTTTGGTGATCCCAAAGCATTGAAAGTGTAAATGGAAACTTTTTTCTTCATATGTTCTCCTAATTAAGTGTTCTAATGGCATATTATTTGTATTAACTCCAGGTATAGGAAGCATGGGAAAATTATCTTAATTTGTTCAGAGCCCTTGAGAAAAGAATACCTGTCCCTGGCAGCTACAAAACCTAGCTATGAGGAAAAATCCTGAACAGCTGTAATGCAAAAAAATCTGTGCTGTTTTCAGACCTGTCTTTGAGTGTTGGCTTACATTAGTAGTGCATTCCTCAGGTGCCAATAAATATGAATGGTGGCAGCTTGTACGTTACTTGTCTCATTTATTAGGTAAGTGGTTATGTTGGATTCCTTCAAAGGTACAACTAAAATGCTCTGGGAAAATCAGATTCCATTTGGTCTCTGCTAACTTGTTGAGAGAGAACAGATTGGCTCAAATTCTTTATGTTCCCACAGGTGAAAATTAACTACTTCAAACAGCCTGAAGTTCTTTCACATGCAACTTGCAAGGAGTACCAGCCAGGTGACCAGTATGGTGCTTGTCTGGCTGGTTGGCCTGTAGTGTTCTCTGTTACTGTCAGTAATTTTGTATTTTGAAGCCCATCAATAATGTTAAAGAGGAAACTGAATGAGACCTTCCTTAGCAAATATCATCCACTCTTTTTTATGAAACAAATAGTCTTCCTCTGCTTGCCCAACCCCAGATTCTGACCAGACACAGTGTTATGTATCTGGGTTTTTTTGATATTTTGAACAAAGATGCTCTGTCAGATTCTGCTGTCAAATACTGAACTAGATTCAATAAATAAAAAGTTATATTTACAGGCTTTCTGATTACAGCTTGTGAAGAAACTCTGTTACTTATAGTGTGCATAATTCCAGTGTGAATCAGCTTGTTAGCTTGTTACTTGCTGAAGTGAGACAGTGATCATAGTTTTCACGCTAGTCAAACACTGTCAGTATAACAGAAGCCTTTTTAGAAGCTTACTTTTGCAGAGCCAGTTTTGCAAAACCTTTATAACAAACCTGCTGCTTAATGGCCTGTAGTGGAATTCATTCACGGCTGCGTCTGTTTTCTATGACTTCATAGCAAGTGGACCCTTATGAGTGGTGATACATGCTTTCAATTTCGGTGTATCAAGTAGGTTACATTTAGAAGAAGCTTTGCTTTTGAGCTTTCCTTACAGAGAGTATGGCTGAACATGTCTTTCTGTAGCCTTTCATTGCTTTTACATTAGTAATGTTTCTGATATATTTGTGTGGTGATGATGTCTTTGTTGTGAAAGGCCCAAATGCACAGTGTTATGGGAAACAATAGAACAATATGAAATTGCTGTATGATGGAATGATTTAAGATCTAAGTAGGTGCTTGCTAAACCCCTTGTATGATTGCCTTATAAAACAAGCTAATTGTTGAGAGACTAGGTAACATGTGAGCACATTATAGTGAAATACCTAAGGAGCAGTTACATTAAAAAAAAAAAAAAAAGAAAAGAAAAAAAAGAAACTGTGATGTAAACTCTAGATAGGAGGGTGAAAGGAAACAAGACATCTGCTCATGCATGTAGTATCAAAAGAAAGGAGTGTAAAGAGCAATGAGAGAAGATAGGAATGTCATAAGGGTAGATGATCTGCTATCAGTACAGAGAGAGAAAGATTGGTACCTGGCTTCGTGATCTTAAGTACCAGGCCTGAATGTTGCCAAGTCAGTGGGCAGCACAAATTAGGTTTGGTTTGACTGTGGGCCTTCTGGTATGGAGATGATCCATCATCCATTTTTAAATAAATGTATACAAAACCCTACTGTATGAAAGATCAGCACTTTGTGCCATGTGGCTTCACAGAATCCTTGATACAGGTGTTGATTTGGAGCCCTAAGGCTCAGTCGCCATGTTGAATTGTCAATTCTGTGGCTTCAATTGTCAGATCATGGGGCTGTGCTTACTGGTGAGAAGTGTAAGCTAGGAGAGGTCACCAATTCATGAGTCAGAAACAGGAGGTGCCTGAACAAGTGGCTTAGTTAGATGCACAAGGTCACTTGGGCTGGACAAGAGAAGCCTAATAGTTTTGGAGGAATTTTAAAATAAAGCAGTTCAACTGCCAGTGGTAGCATACAGGTGTACTGAAATGGACTGTTGTTGTCTCAGATGCAGGAAAACTACTGAAAAGTGTTCCTGCAAATAGGGCTGAAACATCTAAATGAATCTGATACATTGGAGGCTAATGGCATAATTTCTGAACTTAACCGCAGAGTCAGGCCATCTTTTTACACAGAACCTTAAAAAAATGCTGCTGAGGAGTCGAAGTAATTGAGGAATAAGAGCTAAAATACTGTTCTAGATAGAGGAGATGGTAAAGAAAGGGAAATCTTAAAACAGGAGTGAATGGTAAAAAGGGTAATGGTAGAGGTGGGACACAGATGTCCTGGGGATGTTCCCTGATTGCAAGCTGTTGCTGTAGAAATAGTTAGTACTACGTGCAGTTAGATTAAGCTAATGTGGGCATGTCTATTTGGACTGCAATGCCAGCTTTGTTTTGTTTTAATATACCTTATTGTTAAGACAAGTATTTTGTGCTTAGGAAGGATCGTGACCTTGGATGTTGAGGGCTGCAATGGTCCCAATGTCATGTTGCCTTGGATAGTAACAAATGTTCTGGCATTGAACTTTTCATCTTGTAGCAAGGCCAGTAGGTTGTGAATTTAGCTACATGGCCGATGATGTCTTAACTGTTGTAACTTCTTATGGAAGCTCTGAATAGAATTTAGCCCTGTGCTTTCTTTTAGTGCAGTTTTCCAATCTGTCTTTGATTTCCATGCCCTTAAACATTTTCTGGTGAGAGTATGGATGCCTGTGTAGTAAATGTAAGCCTGCTGACAATCTTGTTAGTTACCTTTGTGAAAATTTCAGACTGCAAGTTAATCCACTAATAGACTGCTGTAACCATGCAAGGGGTATGGGATGTAGCCACTGTTCTTGTGCTTCTGGCTTTGCCTGCAGTTGAACTTTGCCATATTCTTGTCACCTGATGATTTTCATTATGCAAAGTGGGCTGTCTCTATTCTAGAGTATAGTTTTTTAGAAAGAGGCAATCTTTCAATAATTTAAGGTTGATCTCATGGGAGGCTTTCCATGTCATGGCAGAGACTTCAAAGTTAGTTGCAGAGAGCAGAGCTTGGCAGTGTTGTGTTCAGTGACTTGTGCTGGCAAACCAGGGGTGTGCTGCATTATGTATCAGTCCTATGTTTTACAATATAGGGTTTGTAGACTTGAATTTTGAGAATAACATAAATTTATGAATAGGTGCTCATGATATTTGCTAGATTTTTGTGAATTTCTGATCTGCTATAGATGGAGAGGGGACACGTTTTTGCTATTGTGATTTAACTAACGTTTAATGAACTAAATTCAGAGTGTACATTAGTAAATACAGTTCTGTTGCAACTCTGAACTTGCCTTTTAGGGGAGGGAAAGGGTTCATTAATAACTTTGTAACAAGAGATTTTATACAAACAAATCTGAGTAATTTGTGATATATATGAAGAAACTGTTAAGTTTTCTTCTCCTGTCCTTTATTTAACCTGAGAAATAGG
The DNA here is from genome assembly GCF_026419915.1 of Harpia harpyja. Taxonomy (NCBI): domain Eukaryota; kingdom Metazoa; phylum Chordata; class Aves; order Accipitriformes; family Accipitridae; genus Harpia; species Harpia harpyja. The sequence goes on from NC_068949.1 coordinate 4,628,753, forward strand.
AAGAATACTGCATCTGGTTTGCCTTATCTTTCTGGAGAGTGTCTTGGAAGCAGTGTGGAGGTCTCTCAGGATGTTTAGTAAAAGCTGTCACCAAGTAGTTTAAGCAGATTTACTTTTCACGTTAAAACCTGCTGTTTCCTGATAGGTGCCAGTAGAAAGCAAACATAAACCACCCCAAAACCTTAATTAGTTTGTTCCATAACACGTTGGCTGCAGGTTCCCTCCTTTATGCTTTCCTATCAAGTACTAGGGAGAGTGTGTCTCAAATACCAACCTCATCTTCATAGCAGTTCTTACTCTGCTGCAGTTTAAGATTGTTCTTTTCCACAATAGGCTCAATCACTGATTGTGTTTAATTTAGGGAGAAATCATTTGAGTCTGTTCAGCATGGCAAAGCTTCCCTCCCTCCAGAGTAAGGAGACTGTAAGCCATGATCTTTGGGCCAGGAGAATGTGATTTAATTTTGAGCAAATTAAAAAAAAATGTTACTCTCTTTCTACAGGTGAAGTTCTAAAAAACTTAAATAAGTTCTACAAAAGAAAAGAAATCCAAAGACTAGGAGCAGAAAATGGATTAGACGGTAAGAAAATGTTTTAAGTTTTTTTTTTTTTTAATGTGAAATCTGTTTTTATTCAGATATGGTATTAGGTAAATCTGATCTTTTATGGGTCTCAACACTGCTTGTTTATGTTGTCTCTGTCACTCGGTTCAAATAACCTTTATATTTGCTTGTAATACCTCATATTAAGGTATAGGTTTTTAAGGGACTACTTCAGTGTTTTGTTGGGTGTTTACAAATATGGTTTTGTGATCCCAGTCACATTCACTTTGTTCCTTTTTTTTTGTTTTGCAGCTCGCCTGTTTCACCAAGCATTTATAAGCTTTAGGAAGTATATCATAGAATCCAGTTCTGTGAGTGCTGATTTGCATATTATCCTCAATGATATATGCTGTGGTGCAGGCAAGTATCTGGAGTGCTTGTAAAATAAAATATGCTGCTTTTTCTTGTTTTTGACCTGTATGCTTATCTATGTACCTATGTTCCCCCTAATATGCTGTAAAAGAGGTTAACAATCACTGCTTCCCCATCAGAAACATTTGTGCCCATCCTATGGATTGTTCGCGCCTTAAATCTTCTGAAGTGGAAACAAAGGAGATGGAGGTCTTAGCAAGCAGCAGCCTGTCATTTTATAGCATCTGTTCATTGCTGAAATGGAAACAGTACTGTTCCATTTATTCCCCTCTTAAAAATTCAGTAGTCACTAGGGGGCACTTTGAGAGCTTTCTCCTGGCCAAGTGGCTTTAAGTACTTGGGAGTACAGCTCTGTGACTGTTCTGTTTCCGTGTGGCACTAATAGAAGTGAGTGTTGTTTGCTGGCTTAGTGCATCATGTGTTGTAATCAAAGGCACTTAACTAAGAGGTGATGCTAGCTGGTAACAGCAGAAACAGCCTTCTCTACAGTTTGAGCTGCAGAGCTTTGGCATAGTATGTGTATTTTTAATGATGGTAATTTAAAGGTTACAGTGGCCATTAGTTTTGTCTTAAAATATGAATGTGTAGATTTTAAATGTTTACTGTCTTGGGAAATTTAACTACTGTCTTAGTTGTGCATAAAATCTTCCACATGGCTTCCTTACTTTCACTCCTTATTTACTTACATATTAGCATTGTTTACATATGCCTTAAAACTCACATATATAGGAATGTAAAGGGTTTTTTATTGTGGCAGATTTGAATTTTTTTAGTTGAGTTTTGCTTGTCCAAAAATGGTAATTGAAAATATTACCGTTTTTAAGTTCTTTAAATTTTTCACAATAATTTCGATTCATTGAATACTAATTCTCATTTAAAAAAAAAACAAACCAGCCAACAAAAAAACACTGCTCCTTTTGTGTGTGTGTGTGTGTGTTTGATAATAACAGTTTTTTAGATCCAGATAGTTCTTTGAAATTCTATGAGAGCTGGATGGTTGGAGTGTGACCTGAAATTAGACCTTTAAGACCACATGTCTACTCTGCAAACATTCAGAAGAGTGAACCTGGATGTCTCTTCTGAGTTGATTTTTCTATTTTTGTTTTCTCACCTAGTGACTGGAGACTCAGAATTTTGAACCAGCGTCCTAAGTCTTAGTAGCTTAGGGAAGCTGCACACTATTCTGTTTTTCTCTGTTTATTAATAAAAACATTTTAGAAGCTTTTATTTTATTTTGTTCCAGGGCAGCACATGGATTTAGGAAGAAAAGGCTAAATCTTCTTAGGACAGAAAAGCTATCTCTCATCCAGCTTTTCCATAGCTTCTAATTTTATTTAAAAGTTCTCTAGGCATATTGGCTAACCAGATTGAATATACTGAAATGAGATTTTTTTTTTTCATACTATTGTATTTGTATTACGTTGCTTAATGAGTCTGTGTACTCATGTTAGTTTACCTTTCTGCCATTGAGATAATTATTGAACTTTGTAGAGAGCCAGAAGTTGAAAGAATTACATAAGTCTGTGGTGGTAGTAGAATAAATTTTTTTTTAAAGTTTATGATGAAGATGCACACCTTCAGACAAGCATGCAAACTTTCTTAAAAGGGTTTGTCTTCTAGGTCACGTGGATGATCTCTTTCCATTTTTCCTGAGGCATGCGAAGCAGATCTTTCCGATGCTGGACTGTATGGATGATCTGCGCAAGATCAGTGATTTAAGATTGCCACCCAACTGGTCAGTGTGTTTAAGTGATTGGAGTGTTTTCTTTTCTTAGTGTCATAGAATTTCATAGTCTGTGGACTTAAGCTTTATGATATATAATTGCACTATATTTTCAGTTCCATTTCTCTGTTTTTACAATAATTTGTGTCAGGAACGCTTATCTTTTTTACAAGATATATTGCAATCAATTAAAAGGAAAATAAGATTATATCAGCTATGAAAGTTGCTAAGTTGGTGTTGCCTTTCCAGAAAGCTGTCTTCTGGCTGTATCTGTTTGCGAGGCAGCACGCCAGAACATTAAAATGTTAATATACTGAAGGAGAGAGACCACAGTAATGAGAATTATTTTGAACACAATGTGTGAATTCCACTCTAAATCTTTGAAGGCATTGTATGATTTAGAAGATGAATGTATAAGACATAGTAACCTCTTTATACTGTCTCTATTTAAGAACTTGATCTTTCTGCTTTCAACACACATTAAAAAGTCTATTAATAAGTAAATATTTAAGCTAATTTGCAATTTCCCCTGAATCAGTATCCAGAACATCAGATAAATGTTCAACAGATCTGCTTTTTTGTGTATGTTTTAGGTATCCAGATGCCAGGGCTATTCAGAGAAAGATAATATTCCATGCCGGTCCTACAAACAGTGGAAAAACCTACCATGCTATCCAGAGATTTTTGTCAGCAAAATCGGGAATATACTGTGGTCCACTAAAACTTCTGGCTCATGAGATCTTCCAAAAGAGTAATGATGCTGTCAGTATGTTGTATTACTTACCTATATCCTTAGTACTGGAACAGTCTCATGAATGCATGTTTGTAAAGTGCATAAGGTAGTCCATGAAGCAGTGTGCTCAAACGGGTGCCTTTGCTTTGCAGTAGTGTCAGCTCCTGTGAATACCAGTTGTGCATTTCTGCTTTAGGCATGCGGAATGGAACATCATTTCCCCAAATGGAACATCACTTTCCCCAAAGCACATGCTGTGCAATTGTCCCATTTTCCTGTAATTTTTCCCTCCCTGAGTTTAGCCAGGTTCTACTATTAGCTTTTTCAGTGTGGAAGCCGTGGCTTCTTTTGCCCATGACCTTTATTTTAGCTTGTACGCAAGAAATCACCATTGCTTAACTCCCCTCAACTTTCTGCTTCAATGTTTAAAGATGTTTCACTCCACCATCTAATAAAAAGTTCTGCAGCTTCAGATGTGTTGAGTTGAAGAGCAGTGCCCTATATCAGGTCCCTAGAGGAAGCTTTCATTAGTACTTTTTTTAATTGCTTCCAGCATCTTTTTGAAGGCTCCTCACCAGTGTATTTCCAGCTGCACAGAACCGCACCAGTTCTGAAACATTACAGTAACACATCACATGTTAATGCAGCATGGTGTGTATGTACACTAGTGTTTACCAAATAATCTTATGATTTCTCTTTTTTTGATAAGTCTATGATTTGGAATTTGTAATTCCTATTATTGGTTTATCAAAGCAACACATAAGAAAGATTGGCTTGTCCTAGGAGGTATCTGTAACGTGTACCATGTAGTGAATGTGGATACCATGTAGTGGTGTTCCTTGTTAGTTGAGTTACTGCACTTTTTTCCCCATGTGTTTAGTGTGTGTGAGGACTTTTCACTTGGCAGCTCATGGATCATATGTAGCCCTTAAGGTTTAAACAGGGCTTTGTGCATGGCTCTGTAAGTGGCTTGTAGATATGGAAGGAGCAGCCATCTGCCTGAGATTCAGTGAGTGTAGAGCTGACAGAGGGTGATGGTCCCTGCTGTCTCTCACAGCTGGTCCTCATGAACTCTTGCTGTGTGAGTATAAGGCAGCAGGTGCGACACCCAACAGGGCAATCACCAAATGACCTGGAGGAGGCTGGAGCCTGCAAGGCTCCTTCACTGCTGGGCCTTGCTTTATGAGCCCCTTGTACTACAGCTTTTCTGACAGTTCTTTTGTTGCAGATGTGACAGCTCCGAAATGCTCAGAGGAAGATGTAATCTGCAGGAGTAGGGGAGGGCATCTAATTACAGATACTACCTCTTCTTTATACCCTTCAGTCTGATAGAACTTAAATATAGGGCACAAGTCTCAAAAGACTGAGTAGTTATTTTTTGGATAGCTTCCACTATACTGTCTTAGAAGCTACTTTAAGAAACTGATTTTTTTGCCCTTTGGAAAGAGGATTCTCTTATATTAAAGAAACTTAACATGAGTTTTCTGAATTCCTTTAGAAAGTGCCATGTGACTTGGTGACAGGAGAAGAGCGTGTGTATGCCAATGAAGATGCCAGACAAGCTCCTCATGTTGCTTGTACCATTGAAATGTGCAGCACTAATACGCCTTGTATGTATAGATAATTGTTTCAGTCATATCTATGGTATCTTTATGTGTATTATTGCTTGGACTCTGAAGTAGCTGAGCTATTGCTTTTCAGTCTTATTTGAACAATTTCTGAACTGTTAGAGCAGTTAAAAAAACTTGGATCCTCTCAGAATAGCTTTTTGGTGGTAGAGGATTAACTTGATTTGAGCAACCTTTTTTAGAAAGCCTTCAAGTTCCTTCCTGTGTTGTATTGCTGTTCTAGATGGTCTTCCTTGGTGCATTGTATTTTTCTTTTTTGTTTTAAGATGAAGTTGCAGTGATAGATGAAATTCAGATGATCAGAGATCCCGCCAGAGGGTGGGCTTGGACAAGAGCCCTTCTAGGTAAGCTTGTTTGTGTTGACAATGAACTAGTTTAATGTGACTATAAATGGCACATTAAATTCAAGCTTAGCAGTCAGTATATTCATAAGTGGTTACAATATGCGATGCAAAATAAAAGTGAGTATTGTTTCTTCACATGCCTTCTCACAGCAAGTTAGAGAGATACTCTGCCTCAAAGGATATTGTCTGTATGGCCGCAAGTTACCTGTCATGTTTTACTTAATGAATGTTTTAAAAAAATTTTATTTTCTGAGTTATATGGATGCCTCTTTTAGTTTTAATTCCTTGGATAATACAGAGTCTTTATGTTGTTGCACTGTGCTGTCCCTTTACATTGATTATTTTCTAGAAGTATGCTGTTTTTGTTCAATTAAAACAACACAATTTTTCAGAGATTTTGTTACGAAGAGATACTGTTAAATGTATGGCAACATGGCGAACATTAAATATTTTGTAGTGTTAATTTCAAGTGGCTCATTTATAGAGCTGCATTGCTATGTTAAATTCTTAGAAGGATGCTGCTTCTGATAATTTTAGAATTTTTCAAGAGGAATTCTTGAAACTTACTTTTCCTCAGATTTTGAACAGAAGTTTGGCATCTGATTCCCGCCCCCCCCCCCCCCCCGCCCTTCCCTTCACTGTTTTTGATGCTAAGTTTAACAGGATGATTTGTCACACTTCCCCTACTTCCTATTTCTTTCCCTTTTTTCTATTCTGACTACATTAGACACGTATTCATAATTTTAGAAGGTCATGCAGAAAATGAAGCTCTTTGGTTCTGCTGTGGTTTGGGAGTTAGTAAAACAGTGGTAAATAAAACTCAAAGCTTTGCTCCATTTGTTCAGTGGTTGAGGGTACCTCTTGTTTTGGCTGAGAGGGTGCAACAAGGTATTAGCGGCTCTGATTATCATACTGTTGGATTTCCAAGGATCATTTGCTGATATGAGATCAAGAGCAGCTCTAAGGAAGTGGTGTATTGTGGGAGAGGCTTTAGGTACTGATTTGGGGTGTTGAAGGAGGTGAAATACAGTCCTCATTGATGTGTTTAGCATGCAAAATGTAATTTTGGGGTAACTTAAAAGTCAGCTAACACTACTGTTGTCTATAAATATGTAACATTTTGCATTTTATTTCATTGGATCTTGTTCAGGACTCTGTGCGGAAGAAATCCATGTTTGTGGAGAAGCTGCTGCTATTGACTTGGTGACAGAGCTCATGTACACTACAGGGGAGGAAGTTGAAGTAAGCTTTTTAATTCTGTAAAGTTGTGGACAGAACATCAGGTTCTTCTTGCTGGAAAACAGGCAAAAATTTAGAGTCTTTTGGGGGTATCACTGATCAAAGTTACTCTTGCAGGAGTTCATGTTAAAATGTTTCTCAAATCCCGTAAACCAAAGGAGATGTTGGTTTTTGGTTTTTTTTTAAATAGTGGTATTATTTTGCTTAAAGAAGATAAGTGCTGTCGTGGTTTAACCCCAGCTGGCAACTAAGCACCACGCAGCCACTTACTCACCTCCCTCACAGTGGGATGGGGAGAGAATCAGAAGTGTAGAAGTGAGAAAACTCGTGGGCTGAGATGAAGACAGTTTAATAGGTAAAGCAAAAGCCGTGCATGCAAGCGAAGCAAAACAAGGAATTCATTCACTACTTCCCATTGGCAGGCAGGTGTTCAGCCATCTCCAGGAAAGCAGGGCTCCATCACACGAAGTGGTTATTTGGGAAGACAAAACGCCATCACTCCAAATGCCCCCCCCTTCCTTCTGTCCCCCCCCCTTCCTCCTTCTTCCTCCAGCTGTATGCACTCAGCGTGACGTCGTATGGTCTGGAATATCCCTTTGGCCCATTGGGGTCAGCTGTCCCAGCTGTGTCTCCTCCCAACTTCTTGTGCACCCCCAGTCTACTCGCTGGTGGGGCAGTGTGAGAAGTAGAAAAGGCCTTGATGTTCTGTAAGCACTGCTCAGCAATAATGTAAACATCCTTGTCTTATCAACACTGTTTTCAGCAGAAATCCAAAACATAGCCTCATACCAGCTACTATGAAGAAAATTAACTCTATCCCAGCCAAAACCTGCACAGTGCTTTGCTGAGTTCCCCTCAGGGAATGCTACAGCTGTTTAGGGGCTTTCTTTACAGTTCTGTTCTTCCTGGAGGGCACAGTGCCCTCAAGTTTGCTGAGGTTACTGAATCTGTTGATAGTTATTTTCTGTATGATGAGGAAAGGAGTTAAAAGAGCTAACACCTCCAGAAGAAAGTGATTTGAAAGATCTCTGAAACCCAACTTTACTGTCATAAATACTTTTTATTTATGATTCCTTTGTGAAGAGTATTTAAAAACATAAAATTTGGTCCTAAGCAAGTCGAGCCTGCATGATTTCATGGTGAACTAGCTGTAGCTTTATATATCTGTGCGTGGTGGGGCATGTAATTCTGAAAGGGGACCAGTTTACAGCATTCAGATGACTGAGTGAAAACAGACTCTCAGTTCTTGATAGAACTGCTACATAGCCTGTATACTTCTTTTCTTGAATCTAGTTTACATGTAAAAATATATGTCTTCTGTTTCTTGAAAAGGCCATATAGTTCTCAGCTTGGGAAGTGCTGCAAGTATGCAAGTGCATAAGGTGTATGTCACCTTCTCTCCGTAATTAGCCCTTCAGGACTGTGAGATGTCCCTCAGTGTTACAATTGTGGTAATAACCATGCTGGCTGATACTCCACAGGAATTTTTCATTTAAAAACATCTGTGACAACTCCTTTGATTCTAGGTCCGAAACTACAAGAGACTCACTCCTCTTACTGTGCTGGATTATGCCTTAGAATCTTTAGATAACCTCCGTCCTGGGGACTGCATCGTCTGTTTCAGTAAGAATGACATTTATTCTGTCAGTCGACAGATTGAAGCCAGAGGATTAGAATGTGCTGTCATATATGGCAGTCTGCCACCAGGTAAAGCACTCTTATTTTTAAGGGAGTGTTCTGCTTCTTGCTGCTTTCTAAGAAAAACTTTTTAAATGAAGCAGTACAAATTTTCCTAGTTTTGCATCTCTATATAGTTAGAGAAAGTAATCAACTTCTGTTGATTGGTGTTTTAATCTTGGGATTAGACCTTTATTATGTACTTAATATTGATCTTCAGATAGATGCGATTAAATGAGGTCTATCCACAGCTCTGGGAATGATTTAAATCCCTCCTGCCCCCTTCCCCCAACAACAGCCAAATACCAATCAAATACCAATTTTTTTCTTTTTTTTTCCCTCAGCCTATTATAAAGGCATCGGTCTTAGTGATACATTGTCTTTGTTTTGTAAGAAGAGTTTGCTATGTGAAGTGTTCTGTCATTCTGTTTTAGGAACAAAACTTGAACAGGCAAAGAAATTCAATGATCCTGATGATCCATGCAAAATTTTAGTTGCTACAGATGCAATTGGAATGGGACTCAATTTGTAAGTACTTGGAGCAGGTTACGGTATGAATTTTTTTTTTCCCCGAGTGTGATACCTGCATTGATTTCCTCACTTGTTTCTCCCCAGTTTGACTAATTTGGCTAGGTATCTGCTATGTCTAGATAACACAGGACATATATTTTAATTCTGAAGTAGTGATCAATTTGATTGGGTAGAACTAAGCTTTAATTTTAAAACTGATTCTAAGAATTAAATGGCTCACTTGGCCTAATTCTGTGTGATAGTAGGCACTGTTAAGATCCTTTCGATTCACTGGAGTCAGATGTGCTAGGTTGTCAAGAGTATCAGTTGCTTACATTTCTGAAGTGCAGAGCAAGTTCAGTCCGGTTTCAGATGTATTTTGTTGCTGAAGGTGATGCAATCACATTGCTATAAACTACCAAGGCAGATGGCGATGAATGGATTGGGACCCTATTAGAACACAGTTAATGTGTGTAGGGATGATAATTTTCCCGCAACTAACCAGTAGCCTTAGGCTGCCCTTTTGAATATGCTGTGTCCATAAGTAGTATCTGTGGTCCCTTAATTTATAGAGGGGAAAAAAAACTCACCCCCCCCCCTCAAAAAAAAGAAAAAAAAAGGCTTTAATTCTTCTGTACTAGGGTTGTATATTGGAAATAATTTGCAAAAAAGGATCCCTCTTTGTTTTTGTTCAAATATTTCAGGTGTATAAGAAGAATAATTTTTAACTCTATAGTAAAGCCAACTATTAATGAGAAGGGAGAAAAGGAAATAGACTCCATTACAACCTCTCAGGCTCTACAAATCGCAGGCAGAGCTGGGCGTTATGGCTCATCCTTCAAACAAGGAGAAGTCACTACAATGCATCGTGATGACCTCATGCAGCTGAAAGAAATTTTGAGTGAGCCTGTGCGCCCTGTGAAGGTGAGAGAGACTCAGTTTGTACAGATGTGCTCTGGAGCTGTTTTACTATGTTCTGGTCCCAAATTATTTTTCATTGTGTCTGTTTACAAGTTAGTAATAAAAATGGATTGTGTCATGCCGGAGTGACTTTGAATACATGTCCCATTTGGAGGCTTGCAATATTTCATTTATATTGAAGCTGCTCATTTAAGAATTAAAAGCTCAAACACAAAAGTTCTTGTGTTCCAGGTAAGTGTGCTAAATAAACTGGACTCTGTAGAGTGCTTTGGTTTCCTGCATTTTGTCTTTGTAGATTTTGTTTCTGATGCACTAACTTAAGAACAATATTGAGAACTAATGGAAATTTTTGTCTTTATTTTCCCTTTAGGCAGCTGGCCTACATCCTACTCCTGAGCAGATAGAAATGTTTGCTTATCATCTTCCTGACGCCACTCTATCTAATCTAATTGTAAGAATGATCAAAATATTAGTTTCTGCTTTAAAAATTAAGCATCACTTATAGCCACTGCTTTTGTACAAACGTGCACTTTGGGAATTTAACAGACAGCCTTGTGTATATCTTCTATCAGTTAGTTTCTTCTCTCTACCACAGCAGTGACTGCAAAACAGAATGCTCAACTTTTCTGTGTTATAATAAACTTGAAAGCTGTTGAAGTGTGTAAATATGTTTACATGTGTTGAAGAGTGTGCAACAACTTTTTCATTTCACCTTTCCTGTATTTTAAATGTAGACTTTTTGGTCTGAGGCTGAAAATATTAGAGATTGAAATTTTGATAAATATATGTAAAAATTCCTGAGAAACTGGGCTGGTCATGTCAGAGTTCTGTACATCTGAGAGCTACCTGATTTTTCTCCTGGTTCTGTGGACTTTATGGTAAAACAGTGTCTGCTTAACTTTGAGAAAACAGATTTTTTGGCATCTACTTGATCTCATCATTAGCTGGTTAGCAGAATTTTTGGAAGTGCTTAAACCTTTCAAAGTAGAAATTAAGCTTCCAATGCTGTATTTAAAAATAGTATCATGATTTTTAGTACACTGGGAGATTCTTAGCAGCTTTCATGGATTTAAATGCCTATTATTGTTCTCTGCTGATGTGCTGTTATGTAGCAAAATAGTATGATTTCTAAATTCGATGTAAAGGATTATACTTGGAGACCTTCTGGAAGACTTAGGCTGGTAGGGTAACAGCACATCTTTGAAATTTTACTATTGAGAATTTTTGGGCTAGCATAGAAGTATTAAGATTAAAAACCCATGTTATTCTTGATCTCCTAAGTATTCAGTCACATACTTAATTAAGAAGCTCAGTGTTTCTTTAAAGATCTTTTAAAAAATCTTTCAAAGATTTACATTAGAGAAATAATGTTGGGGGCCCATAAAAATTCGCCCTGCAATGTGCAGTGGCATCTCCTGTTTCTCCAAACCTTCGATATGTTTCAGGTATTCTTTGAACTCCTCTATTGCAATACTGTTATTTATCTTGTGATTTCTTTCTTCCTAAAATAGATCTGTTCCTGACATTGGGCTAAAAATACCTCAATTGTTGAATTTTATGCTGTAAAGTTAGCTTTTTGGGTCATGCTAAGTGACAAACCTGGAACAAGTTCTAAACATAGTAGTAACTGGTTCCTGTGATGGTGTTCTTTGTAACTAACATGTATGCTGCCAGAACACTGTATTTGTTACTTATGAGACTAATTGAAATTGCTTAAATAAAGCAATAGCGCGTTATGTCTTCTCCTCTGATTCTGTGTTAGAGAATTTAATGAAAATCCTATTATAAAAGAGTAGAGGGAACTCCCCTGCCCCCTTTAACTGTTCTTTCAGTATAACTGGTCTTTGAAAGACTAAATCATATTTTGGTTTGGTAATACGAAGCTTAACAACCCTCTCCTGTAATAACATCCTCTTCATTTGATTATATTTTCACAGGATATTTTTGTGAGTCTCTCACAAGTTGATGGGCTTTACTTTGTCTGCAATATTGATGACTTTAAATTTCTAGCAGATATGATTCAGCACATTCCACTAAATTTGCGATCACGATATGTCTTCTGCACTGCACCCTTGAACAGAAAAGAGCCTTTTGTGTGTACCACGTTGTTGAAGGTCAGTTATTTTTTTTCCTCCAAAAAACGTGGTATTTATACTGGAGCAGGCGGGTCTTGGTGCATTGAGACTGTATCTAGTGGCTATATTTATTGTGGGTTTTGTCATTAGATCATTTGAGAGCATTCTTAAAGTGCTCACAGGTAGTAATATAAAATAGCTGGAGATTTTTTTTTTTTTTTTTTAAATTGCATTCTTCACCATTTTTATTGGCCAAAGCTTTTAACTTCTGAGAACCGATTCTCTTTTTGTGATGTAAATTAACGTTTGGAGAGCTTTTCTGCTGTTTGCCTCAGAGAATCCTACTGCTTGCCTTGCAGGTGATCTTTGAACTGCGAGAGATCAGAATTGTGTTACGTAATCACTTGTGCACTATCAAGCTTTGCACTACGATGTGTCTAAAAGTAGTCCTTAAAAACCAAGATACCACTGCTTCAGGGTGTTAGCTTGTCAACAAAAGAAAAGAATGTGGGATTAAGTGTCATTGCTGATGTTATAATAACAGTTACATAGAATTAAAACCCCAGAAAATACAGTGCTGTTAGTTGTTCTCAGAATTACGTCGTTTCACTTTTCAGGCCTGGATGAACCGTGTTCCACTGTGCCCCTGGAGTGATTATTTTGAGGAATTTGTAGTCAGCTGATTTCAGTTTTTCAGGATTAATAATTTTGTTTGGGACTGTTACTTTGTTAGACAGTATTGCCTTTGTCCTCTTTTAGAGACTGTGTTAAACATTTTTATTAAAACAGTGTAAAAAATGAAGCTGATATGGTGACCTCATGTCACAGATATTGGAGTGCTTTTCAAAAATGGCTAATAATGTTCTTTAAAAATTGAATGATTTATTTAAAGAGTTGGAAAAAAAAATGTGCCTCACTAAGAAAATGCTGAGCATTCAAATCTCCAGTAATGAAGGTGCAGAGGGGGCATAATGTGATCTTGGAGGGAGGTAGGCTGTTGTGAATCCTGGTGTGAATTTAAGCCCCATTCCTTGGCAGAAAAACCCAACTTCTGGTATCAGCCAGTTAGGAAGTAGTTATTCCAAGTCATCAATGCTCCTGAAAATTTTAAATTTAAATCTTATTTGGCTTGTTTTTCTGTTAGTAAAAGAGCTGAGATGTATAGGTTTCAGAAGGGCTGATCTAGCGCAGATTAATCTGGGTGGTGAATAGTGTGTTTCCTAAGTCAGGGAACACATTTAACATTTTCTCAACCTTGGAGATTCTGAAACAAGATAATTAACAGAATAGGAGCAGGAGAAGAGAAAAAGACAAAGTCCATCTGCTTTGCTAGATGAAATCATATGCCTTCAGCGTTACGCTTTTCTGGATAGCTCTATGCTTTTGTTGCTTAACTCTGTGCATGGCCCGTGGACAAATTGTGTTAATGAGGCCCTGGAAAGGAGAGGTGACTCCTGTGTTGAGTAATTAAGTAAAAGAATGTATGGCATTTGGGCTGTGTAAAACAAAGCAGGTATATTCCAGAATATGTTGTGTATACAGACTCAAGGGAATTTAACTCATTTGGGATTTCTTCTTTCCTGACTAACTGAGGACTTCAATGAATCTGCTTGTTTTTCAGTTTGCAAGACAGTTCAGTAGAAATGAGCCTCTGACGTTTGACTGGCTCTGTCGGCACATCAAATGGCCATTAGCTACTCCAAAGAACATCAAAGAACTTGTACACCTTGAAGCTGTTCATGATGTTTTTGACCTCTATCTGTGGTTAAGGTATTGCCTTTGTACTTAAAAATTATTTTTATTTTTTCCTAATATTTATGACTTACAGTCCTAGAAAAGCAATGTCTTCAAGCCCGCGTGTATGTGGTGCAGTATGGGCTCCTTTGGCCCTTTAGAGTATCTTGACAAATGCAAATGTAGCTGTGTTAAGGGAGCAAGTCATGGGTTCTGCAGAGAACAGTTTGTGACTGACAGAGAGCGAAAGTTAGAAACAAAGTGATCCTGGACTGGAGTGGCTGAAATGCCACTTAAAATGCAGTGGCCTTCCCATGCAACATGTAATAATTTTTTTTTTTTTTTTTTTTTTTTACTTTACATAGTATGTATCTCATTTTTGTCCCAGTCAGCACTCCTTTAGTGAAAAGGTTTAATTCTGTGTTGTTTTGCCTCTCTTCAGTTACCGCTTCATGGATATGTTCCCTGATGCTGTCCTTGTAAGGGATATTCAGAAAAAACTAGACAACATTATACAAGTTGGTGTCTGCAACATCACGAAGCTGATCCGAGCTTCTGCAGCTGCTCCTGGCACAGCAGAAGTTCTGTCAGAAGACTTTCCTCTTTCAAGGACTAAGAGGGATACCAGGGCGGTTTCACACCATCACGGTGCAAAATCCACAGAGGCATTCTCTATTCCAGTGGAAGTTCTGGGAGAAAGAAGAGCAAAGAACTCGAAAGCCTATCGGTCTGCTATGAGGCAGGAGGATATGAAAAGCCATGGACGTGGATCTCTTGCCAACAGATTGCTGCGTGAAGGACTTCTAACACAAGAAATGCTGAGACAGCTGGAGAGTGAGTGGCAGGATCAGCACAGGAATGGTAGATATGGCCTTGGTTCAAAAAGAGATGATCAGAATAGTTCAAAGGAAACGGGGAGAAAAAAAAAATAGAACCATGTCCTAATTCTGTTTAGTTTTTATTCATAAAATAAAATACTATTTTAATAACTTCTTTGGCATTTCATGTTTACACTGCTGCAGCTCCTTGATGTTTTTCCTTCTCCTGTGACCAGTTATGTGAAACACTCGGAGAAATGGACTCTTAAAATCTCAGAGGCCATTAAGTTTGCTTTTACCAGTCAGCCGTACACTTTTTAAGTCATGGTGTTCAGTGTAAGTGTATGATCTACTGCTATGTGAAAATCTGAACTTGATGTCTTCTTGCAAGATATCCTCACATCATTAATAAACATAAGATATTTCACTAGTAATGAATTAGCTACTCATTCCATCCCTTCACAAATGGCAGAGTTTAACAGATAACGAACAAGTAATGAACAACCTGTCAGGAAATTGGGTCAGAATGGTGATAGGAGTCATGGGCCTCTAACCTTTGTGTCCTGTGAAAATGTGGAAGGAGGCGATAAGCATTTGTGTAATGCCCTGGGGAATGATGAAATTCTGGCCACAGGAATTTTTGAGTAAATTCCAATTCTGTCATCTGAGGGGTAATTACTGAAACAAAGCAAAAATCTGTCCTTGCTCTTTAAGTTGTATTCTTTCTCCTAGGAAAATCTCATCACACCGATTCAGGCAAAGTTTGGGGGGAGGAAAAAAAAAAAGTTGGATTATGATTTTTGGGCGGAAGGAGATGTTAGAGGCATAGGTATAATTTATTTACTTTTGAGAAATTCAGATGTCTGTTTCTCCTTGACTGTTACAATTCAGTTTCATACAAATTATTTAGTTCTGTTGCACTTCATAAATGATTTTTTGCTTCACATGCCAGTTTGTTTGTGATATCTGAATTTTGAGAGGAGACATAAAATATTTTACTTAAGCTCATATAACAGCTTATAGTTTAAGTAACAGCTTGTGGGTTGATATTTGTGCCAGTTGTATTTCCACATACCTATTTTATCATGGCTATCAAACTGGAAAAGTTAGGTGCTTACCACCTGGAGGAAGGTTTAATTTGTTGGAACTAAGTTCTCAGGAAAAGGAGTTTTTTTTTCCTGACGCGGTGTCACTGAATAATGTTTAAGGCAGTGCACAACCAGGCTATGCCTCTTTCATACACATGCAGATGCTCTGTCCTTTGTTTTTAGTGTGAGCAGCTTTTAGGTATGCTTTTGAGCTCCCAGTAGGGATACTGGAGAGTGGAAAGAATCAGATGCTGAAACTGCTATGTATTCACAGAAATGGGTTTCAGCACTAGGACATGTTGCTGGGGCTGCCTGAGGGAGAGTAATGCTGCAGCAGCCATGTTTCTGGGGTTGGCTATATAGAAATGTGCAGATCCTGCTTGTGTTAATGTTGGGATGCTTGTAAAAGCCAGGTTGAGTTTCACTGTATCAAATACCTGACTTTCTAAAATGATCAACAACAAACTTTTGCAGCTTGAAAATTTGCTCTGAATCCCCTTTGCTTCCTCCTAGTGTCAATCCTTTAAGCTGCTGTTCAGAAACAAGTTTGCAGCAGATTGAGTAATGTTTTTAACAGCTGTTTTCAGTGTATTTCATGTACTGTTTTTCCATTATTTACTAAAAAGCAAGCAGTGCGTAAATGTTTCTAGTCCACATGATCTCCTGCTGATTTCAGTACCAGACTGGTGGGGAGGGAATGTTTTAGGTCCTTCCCCTGCAAAGCCCCATCTTTCTTTCCTCCCCCAAGAAAAAACAAGCAGCTATGCATGTGTGGCAATGGCCATGTGAATGTTGTGAATTTTCTGCTTTGCGGATGAGTAATTCTGCTTTGCTTTCCCAGAGTCCTGACAGCCTCTGCTTAACAGCAACATGACTTGCACAGAATGCAAGCTTGCAATTAACCCTTACAAATGTATTCCATTTGATACTATTCAAATAACTTGTGTGATGTGGATTATGTGATTGAGTGGTATCAATTGCCTCCTTGTGTCCCTTGCACTTGACAGACTCAAAGGGAAGTTGTAGTTGCTCAAGCCTGCAGATGGGTTTTGACAGCATGCATTTGCCCACTTAGCTCTTGGACTGCAAACTCCTTGCTGTACCTGCAAACTGCTGTTTAAAACCACAGTTGTGCAAGGACGACTCCTGTTTTCTCTCCCCCTGCGCATGTGGGATTGGGTTGCAGGAGGCCCATATTGCTACTGTACTTTGCTTCTAGTCTGTTTGGATAAATTGATCCTTTAATTGTATGCTAAGCTGCATACTAGTGCATATTTTTGAGCAAGGAAAGAGTGGCTGGGACTTGGGGGTATAAGCCAGCCTTGTGTTTGAGCAGCAGGCCTTGCAATAAGGAAGCTAAATGACTATAAGCATTCTTTTTTGTATTTTGCTGAGATTAGCACTTGGCTTAACTCATTGCTTGTTTCCATAGAGACTCCATAGTAACAGTTTTAAGAGCTCTGAAGTTTATTCAGGCGTTTCCAGGCTGACTTTTTATGAAAGTTTTCTTTTCTTCTGAGCTAATGGTGTGGCTGTCATTGACTCCCATTAGAATGGCTGCCAAATTGGTCCCCATGTGGTACAATCCGGACTGGTGTGGTGCAAAGCTATGCCAGCTGCATATTTTTAACGTGCCCTGTGCAAGCAAGTCCCTGGGGGAGGATTGAGTGGCCTCTTGCTCTTCTTCATGGGGCTGTGCCAAAACTTTTTAAACAACATTGTTCGCTTGATCTGGGAATCCCATTTGCAAAACTGTTTATTTCAGGTGTTCAGATTTCCAGATTAATTTCAGGCATTCAAGTTACAGCTGTTGAGAAGTTTCTTGTATTTCACAATTTAATTTTTTTGCGTTTATTTGTTACGCTTCAAAGGTAGAATGGTGATTGTAACAGCACCACTTGGTAAAAGCCTTCTCTTAAGCCAATGTGCTCTTTTCTGTCTGTGCTGTCTCCATCTCTTCTAAATAGTGTCTATCCATGGAGTAGATTTTCCAGTCAGTCCCTGCAGGTGTTCTGCCTTATTTTGCAGCCTGATGTTGCCCTAGGATTATGCAGGACAAATGTGGGGACCCCTTTCTGTTCTGAGTTTTGATGAACTTGTGGGACTATAATAGGGAGCAAAGCTGCGGCTACTGGGAGGGGAAATGTCTTCTAAGGGTTGGTCTTGGAACCATAAGCTATAACGAAGAAGGATTTCTCCTGATGACTCACCTGTAGCCTTGTCCACTCTCTCATTGTTAACCTGGGTGCCAACCTCAGCCACCAGTGTTGCCACTGCCTCTGATACCTCTCACCAAAGATGCATTTCTGCAGCAGTAAAATGCTTATTAATAGGGTATTTCTTTCTGGAGGTAACTGGTGCATGTTTAGCTGATGTACTCAGCCGTTTATCTGAATTTCCCCATAGTAGCTGTGAGCCTCTTCAGGATTCTCCATTGTGCCTTGAGGCAGGGTTTGGAGGGACAACTGCAGGAGAAGAAAGTAGAGAGAGGGGTATTATAACTCTGAAGTCTTGTTGGCCGTTGCAAAGGGGGAAGGGAGGGTTTGTGACTAACTTTTATTGGGTGCAGCTCTAACAAAGGGAAAAAACAACATTGCCTCAAGCCTCCAAGCTGCATGCAGTTGGAGCTGGTCTGTTCACTTGGTCCTGGATTGTTTCCCCTGTACTGGCCAGAATACGTACAAAATGGCTGTAATATATTTGGGTGTTGGGCCCTTAGTACATTGAACTGCTGTCTGCATGGATATGAGATAATGTCTTGTCTTTTCTTACACAACAGCCTGCCTGAAGCTAGGATGCACCAGGGATGAGCGAACAAGTTACGCAGTGATTCTGACATGTCAAGTATTTAACAGAGTTTGCTGCCAGTTCAGTAACGTTTAGATCTTTGAGACCCTTTTCCAGTGGCATCTGTTAGAGAAAGAAAGAAAAGAGAGAATGAAAAATAAATCTACTGTATTACAGACACAATGAGCTCTGGATCAAAGTGGGATGGAGCTTGAAAGGTGATGTTTTCAATTTTGCTGGCCAGAGGGGTTGTGACTCGGATGGCATGGGTAAACAATGAGGAAAGAGACAGTCCCTCTGGGAGTCAGTGTCTGACTTAACAAGCCAGCAGTTATTAAAAGATGAATACAGGAGAAGTGAACCGTGCTTTCTGGCTGGTAGCATGGCTTTTTTCTTCTTTCTTTTCTCCCTTTCTCTTGAAGATCAAAGGCCTAATTTTAGAACAAGCCCTATTTATGGACTGTTCAGCCACGCTGTCTGCTTTACTCTTGTTCTAGAATAGTGGAAAATAAATAGAGCTGGCGGGATCTCCCAGTGTCCAGAACTCATCCCTGATGCAAGGCAGGAGGGAAAAAAAAAAAAAAAAAAAAAAGACCTCAACCTTTCCTAGCAGAGGTTCTGTGTAATTTGTCTCTGCAGAGAGAGTTCCCTTCCCCTCCCTCAGCTCTTTCAGTCTTTCCTTGGGATCAGGGGCTGAAAAAATGTAACCTGTGACTGCTCCTGATGTTCAGCAGAGCTATCTCCTTCTGATCTATGCCTTCTTGACATGCTGTAGCTGCCAGGACTGGGCAGAGTCCTCTTCCTGAGACTGGAGCTGAGTACGGAGTTGAGTGTTGTTTTGTGTGTCTGTGGATTATACTCCCGTTCATACAGCCCAGCATGATGATCAATCGTACCTTTTTTGCAATAGCATGAGATTGTTTGGTCCACTTTAGGCTATGAATTGATATAGCCTGAGATCCTTTTCTGCTAACTGGCTGCTTCTGAACCACTCTGGATCTGTGTAGACAATTTTCTACTTCTGCTCAGTAGTTCTTTGTGTTTCCTCCCATTACTTGGCACCCCCCCCCTTCCATCTCCCTCTTTTCTCCCTGCCCAGAGGCTGTTTTTCTGATTTATCAAAATAATTTTTAATTGTAATCTTGTTCTGCAAAATTTTGGGTGGCAATTGTTTGCCAGTGCAGTAAATGTGCTCAATTCCAGCTGAAACACTGAACAGCAATTGGGGGGAAACACACCGAGTGTAGGTGTAGTTTGAGAGTGAGCCTCTTAATTACTCCATGACAATGCAGCCTTTTTTCCTTCTTTTTTCTGTTTCTCTCCTTTGTGTCAAAATTTCACCCAGTTTCCTTTGGGTGATGTTTCCGTAGTCCATATCACTTGATACAATGACAGATCCTGGAAACACCTGTGTATTCAGAACGAACTTTTGAGAGTAATAGTTAAAGGCTGCATCAAATTCAGCTCTGATGGTGCCGCTCCTGCTGTAAGCACTCTGTGCTGCCAGTTAAAGGCATTTATCAAGTGGGGCAGTCTGATATCAACGCTGTTGGCTGCCAGGTAGATCTGCCCCCCTCCCCACATTTTGCAATACGGAGGCTCTGCATTGGTCTGAAACTTTGCCTTCTGGAGGGGTGAACGGAGAATGATAGGTACAAAATCTCTCTGCTGGAAATTGCGCAAGAGGTATTTTGGCTGGGGGCAGGGGTCTGTGTGTCTCTTTGCTCCTTTACATGGCTAAAGCTTAATTGGAAAAAAGCCGCAGATAAGGGTGCACTGTGTGGAACTAGAGCAGGGTTAATTCATGCAGAAGAGCTTGTCTCGCAAGTGGGAGCGCTGAGCAGAGGGAAGAAACCTCCTAAAATCCTCTCTAACTTTCCAGATTCCCTGCAGCATTTTGTTGCATGCTGTGCTGGTGGGAGCTTGTCAGCCCCCCGGGAGTGAAGCGGGGCGAAGCAGGGCAGGCTGCGTAGCAACTACATTGCGAAGTGGTAACAATTCCCAAGTGGGGCAGTAACAAAATCAGTTTTTCTCCCCTTCAGCTTGGCAGCTCTCCAGGTGCCTGCTCTGGCACAATGAAGTGTGTAGCTGGGGAGGGAGGGACTTTGGGTTGATGTGGGGGGGTGATACAAAGAGACAGAAGTTTAATCATTGAACCAATCACACTGGATGGATTTATTTCTGGACTCAATTTCCCAGGAACTCCACTATCTCACCCTGGGGGAAATGCCTCAGCTGAAGTTTCTCTAGCTCCAGTTTCGTGAATAAAGACCTGTCGCTTTGGAGTTACAGCAGCTCTGTCACTACTGACTCATCCATCCGCTTCAAGAAAATGTTTGCCGTCCACTTGCTAGCTTTCCATTTCACAAAGCTAAAAGAGGATCAAATAAAAAAGGTAAGATGCAGCGTTAGCTGATTCCTGTTTTGAGAACTGTGTTACTCAGATACTGTGGGGTCTGCAGTATGTAATGCAGACTAGATAATGGCGTTATCTACTAAAGCCATACAGCCAAATGGGGTAAGAAGTATTTGTACCCTAAACCATCTGACAAGTGTGAAAATAGGTCTGGTTAGTGCTTTTCCCTGCACAGTTAGAAGTTCTCTTCCAGTAATGGAGCAAATATCTTCAGTAAGGAAAAGTGGTGCTTAAACTTTATCTGGCATGGTGTGGTATAGTCCAGAGGGCAGAAGGGAACCTCTTGCTGAATTGCTTTGCAAGTGTAGCATGACGGATGGGATTTCTAAAGCTGAGTAGGAATCAGAGTCACTCACGTTGTAGCAGCGGTAGGGAAAACTCCTGGGGTCTTTGGGCCAGGTCTTCCGGGACTCCAGAGACAGTTCCAACTAGTGTTGGTGTGGGAGAAGTGCCTATGCCTCCTCTCTGCTTGTCCAAACCTGGCAGATCACTCTGATGTTTATAGATGTGACCTTTAATTTCAGTCAGAAAAGCTCAAGGTGGCCCAGATCTGAAGCCATCAGTACTGGGAGTGAGCTGCCTAATGGTTGCTCTTCCCTAATCTACTTTCATGGCCATGCTGTAATGGGTTTTTGGCTCTCCATCATAAGACCACGTGGGACCTGTAAACTTCTTGGGTCAGAGATCCTCTGGTTTCTAGACATGTCCCCTGCGGGTCCTCTGTTCTCCTGGCGTCTCTGTTGAGTGCTTTCTGGTGGCCATTGCTGCCAGGCTGAGTCCTCTTGTTTTGCAGCCAGCTGGAGGCAGGGCTGTCTGCAGACGCTTGGCAGTGTGGGAGATCCAAGGTCCCGGTGGGTAGATCCGCCTGTACCGCTGAGCTCATCAGCAAATCAAGCAACACTGGGTTGTCTTCTCTGTGCCCTTGCTTAAACATGGGGTTGCTTGTTCTTAGAGGGGCTTCTTTCACTAATTCTACCTTGAAGAGAAGTGTTCCAAGAGAGGTCCTGGTGTCTCAACATTCAGATGTCTCTGACTGTCTCTGTCATAGCCCTTTTATCCCCACGGTTTAATATGATCAGAAGGGGGCCCCGATGCCCTTTCCTTGTCTGAGGATCTGAGCTAAGATTTCATCTAGACAGCACCATTTCTTCTTACTTTTTACTAAGAAAGGGAGAGACCTTTTGGAGCAGTGCTCGGGTGGAGTGGGCTCTTCAGAGAAACATCCAGAATGTAGTTGAAGGGAGACTTCCCTGAAGTGAGGACAGTGGAGAGGAGGGGGCAGAGGGATTCTGGCAAAGCCATTTAAAAAATTAAATTTTTCTGCTAGGTGCAAACTAGCCCTGCCTGAAGGCAAATAAACCATATGCTCTTTAGAGTTCTCTTTTAAGAGGCTCAGGGTAGGAGCAGAGTTGATTTCTCCCTGGTTAGAAAGAAGGAATGCCTTCCCACCTCTCCCTCCCCAGGCTTATTTGCTCTCTGGTGGCAAGAACAAGAGCCTCCCTGCCATGAAAAGAGTGCTGTTCCCATAACTGAGGCTAGACACTTAAAAACAAGGACTGTTCTTGTGCAGTGGGAGGGAGGCAGCAAGACAGAGTTTGGTGTTGCACGGCCCAGCCATTCCTGTGTTTACAGGCAAATGGTATGCGAGCAGGCCCTTGCTCTGGTTGTAAATCAGACTAGAGAGTCAGCAGGCTTTCCTGGGCTCTGCCTTATCTAGTTCCTTGGAGAGGACTGTCTCCTCCTATGGTTGTAGGTAAACAGGGTGGGGCATGCAATTTCTGTGGGGAGCAGGGAGATAGTGTGTGTTCTCTGCAAACAGACGTGGTCATTTTTATTACTGTTTAGATTTTTTTCCACAGGGACTTCTGTCACAAGGTTATTTGGGTCTGTGTGAGAGTGCATGAGTGCTGTATGTCTCCAGTCATTGTATTTTCTTTTTTTTTCTTTTTTTTTTCCTGGTATGCCCAAAAAAGCAGTGCTGGTGCTTGAGCTGAGATGGTGGATCCTACACAGTGATGGGGCCCCAAAAAAGCCTTGGAGGAAATCAAGTGCTTGTGCAAACGAGGGCTACAAAGAAAGATCTAAATAATGGCCTTTTCAAGGCACAGCTGTATTCAAAGGCAGCTGCTTCTCCTTGCCAATTGCATCTTGTAGTTTAAGAGTTTCTCCTCTGTGTGTGTATGTTTTGCTGTTAGGTAAGTGCTCGAGTTACTTTCAGGGTCCTGGCTCTTTCAGGTGGGTCATTGCTGACCATCAGTTTAAAATGGGACTGTG
This sequence comes from Harpia harpyja, assembly GCF_026419915.1. NCBI lineage: Eukaryota > Metazoa > Chordata > Aves > Accipitriformes > Accipitridae > Harpia > Harpia harpyja. Next base: position 4,651,693 of record NC_068949.1, read on the forward strand.
AATAGGTAATTAGTTTGTGCCTCATTAATATAGGTGGCCAGTCCAAATTGCAGAAGAGGCCAATTTATCTGCAGCCTGCATTCTCCTCTATTTAAATCCTGCCTTGTTGCCAGTGGGACTTGTTTTGTGCATGTTCTTCCAAACCTCCAGACCTCCCTATGTAAATGGGACTGATGAAGGGCTGTGAACAGATAAAGCAGCATAATAATCTAGCCCGTGGCGCAAAGGCTGAGCATCTGTACTAGCAAAGCATTGGAAGCTGTCCCACCTCTCTCCCCTGCCCACCACCTCTGGCCCCGAGTCTCATGTCATGGGGAGTAGGGATGTTAACATGGATTACCCTCCAGGGGACATCCGGCTGTTGGAGCACAGAATTATTATGCCTGTATCATGTTTGTTCATACAGCACCAAAGTCTGGCTCCCCAGTGGAAAAGCATTTGGATGTTGACAGATTCTTATTTTGCTGTGTAAATCCTTTGTTGTATCCAGCTATGTAGTTTCTAGGCCACCTTACTTACAGTTGTGTATCCAGCCCTGCAGGTAAATGTCAGTCCAAGCAGTGTGTGGTCCTGAAGAAGAAAACCTTAAGTTTTATTCTGATGAAGCTGTACAGAAACACTGATTAGCTTCTCTACCAGTTCATCTGAATGAGTGTCTGCTACTTCATAGGTGCTTTTGATTTTCTTTAAAGTCAACTGGCTTTTATTTTGATGTATGCTGCGAGTTATAGACCCTTAAGAAAGGATATTGATTGCACCCAAAAATGTGTTTTAAATGTAATCCTAGAATTACAAGAGAATGGAGGGCAAGCTAGAGTGAGAAAAAGGCTTTGAGCTCCAGCCTGGCATGCCAACAAAGCTAATTGTCTGTGGAGTGAAGCAGTAGCTGAATAGATGTTTTCAGGTTGTGGCTGACACGCTTGGGTACTGATGGCATTTTCTGGACCTGACCAGAGAGGTCAAATTCTCACCAGTTTGAGATACTTTAGAGTTCTAGTTCATTACATGTATAGGAGGAGAGGGTGGTGTAAAAACAACTTGTCAGGGTCTCAAGCAAGTCTCATCAGCTTATGTACGTTGTAAGTTACTGAGCCATCAGAAATGATGGCTAACTTTTTGACAGTAATTCACCAAGGCTGCATTAAATGTTTTCAAAACAAAGTTTTTATAAGAGTAAATGTTCTGATGACGTCATGGAGCTTGCTTGCACTGACGATCATGGGAATTTAGGTGCTGAGGTAAAAAATGAAATGAACTTGTAGAATCACAGGGGTGGGGTTTGCGTAGGTGGTGTGCTCACCTTCAGTTTGTTACATATGTGAAAGGAATTAATTTGTTCCCTTAGGATCTGTTTAGCCTCATGTCCATCAAGTGGGTGGGAACGAGCATAGTAATTCTTGTCCAACATAATGCAGAGGTGCTGCTGGAATTGGAGTTCAAGATTTTCAGATCCTTCATGCCAAACTGCACCCCCTCATGGTTAGAAAACTAGTGCAAGTGGCTAGGAAGTTCTGGCATTTTCTCTGCTTGTGGAGATAAAGGAAGCCTCCGCAGTACACATAGGAGCATGTAGTGTGAAACCAGTGCTCATCCCAGGCAGCTCCTGAGCACCGAGGAGCCTGCATGTCTGCCGAGTAACACCTTTCATCTTTCCAGGTTGACAGGTACCTGTATCACATGCGCCTCTCTGACGATGTCTTGCTGGATGTGATGGCTCGCTTCCAGGCTGAGATGGTGAAGGGCCTGGGGAGAGACACAAACCCCACAGCAACAGTAAAAATGCTGCCATCGTTTGTGCGCTCGCTTCCCGATGGCTCAGGTGAGTTGCCCCTGCTCCATCACAGCAGTGCCGTTTTAGGAAGACGATGCCAGTACTCAAGGACAGCACAGCAAAGACACAGGGCAGCCAGTGGCTTCTGGTTACTGCCTATCTCATGTTGAGAAAGCAGGTGTCTATTGAGGAGGCAACAGCTTGGGGGAGTGCTGGCAGAGAGTTTTTTCCCTGCACCAGGTGGATTTTGACCTAGTGCTGCTTGTTTGAGGAAAGGACCTAGTAAGTGCTCAGAAAACAGCCTCTTTCATCTGCAAATGTGGCTGTACCTAGCGCAGGCCTTGCTGCAGGAGCTGTGGCTGGACACGGCAAGGGCAGCCTCTACAGCTCAGACCCTGCAGTGCAGTGTGCTGCAGGTGTGGGGATGTGGGCCATGCTGCGGCCCTGGTGTTCATCGAGCTACAGGGAAGGCAGGATACTGCAGTGAAACCCCTCAAATTGCAAAGCGGCGGCAACATTTCGTTACCAGAGCTGTGATCTCTTCTCGGCTTCTGACAGCAAACTCTGCAGTGCTTTCTCTATTGCCCCCAAAAGTGATCCCCTCCTGCCCTTCCTTGCCTTCTGCATTATGAAAATCTGCTTCTGGGTGGGGTCTAGTAGGAAACAGCCTGCTCTGCTTCTGCAGCTGGATCCTTGTTTCCAGTTGCCCCTGAGACTTAGACAGGGAGAAAGTGGTGTCCTCTGCGAGGATGTGAGGTGAGGTAGGATCTAAAAGCCTGTCTTGTTTGGAGAAGTATGCACATCCAAAATAACTCTCCTGGCTCAGCTGGCTCCCAGCAGTGCAGGCTGACAGAAAATTAGGTTTTCCCAGGTTTAACCAAGTCTATGAATTTGTGCAGGACTCTGTGTCTGGCCTAGGTCTGGACTCGGTGTGTAACAGCTGTGCAGAAAACTTAAGAGAAATGTTTGCTTTGTACCTCATTGCCACAGGACTTTATTCCCTCTGAAGGTAATTTTCCTACAGTTAAATGATAAATAATGGCTTTAATGGCGTAAAGGGAACATTTGGAGGCTAGTCCCTTGAAATGAGGGATGTCTGAGAGAAATTATATGCAATCCCCTCAAACTGCCTGGCTGGAACTGGGCACTCTTCCTTTTGCTGCTACCTTCTTTAAAGAAAAAGAAATATTAGCTTAACCCTTGCTGTCTCAGTGACCATCACTGGTCCTGAGGTCTCACATGGCACTGACCCAGTCCTGAAATAGCAGGGAGCCCTTGAGGTCAGGAGACTTGGAAAATTGCATGTAGTGTCACTGCTGTTGCAAGACTTCACGTTCTCAAGGGCAGCTTTGGACAATGCACTCCTAGCCTGCATGACCTTTCTGCTGTGTCAAGGATGTGCTGCAGATTCAAGTTGGGCTATGTCTTATTGACACGCTGCCTATTTTAGGTATCACATTGATTTTTCTGTTTTTGCTCTCTTGCAAAATCCTTATTGGTTATTTTGTTTCCAGACAAAACTTCTGGCAGGTTTAAACACCTCAAACTGGGCTGGATTTTCCTATTTGCAGTAGCAACGAACTTTCAGATTTTTCAGTGCCCTCAGTGTTGCCACCTGAAATGACCCATATGGAGCATCATCAGTTTTTAATCATTTAGGGATTAGTGGTCGACTAATGTCACAGTTTACTGAGTAACCCAGTTTGCCTCCTCACCTTTGTGATATCTGACCGTGGTATTACAGGTAGAATTTCCTGCTTCCTTTCCTTTCAGGGCCAGATTTGATAAAATTTAGTCAGGTGTTTGGACAGTGGAACAAAGATCATGCAAGGCTGTGCACATACCACTGCATTTTCCTTTTGGGAAGGGCCTTCTCCTGTGCGTGGGATAGATAATTGCTTATTGCAGCAGTGAGGCCAAACTGTCCTTCTGTCTGAGGTCTGAGGTGTTTGAGCTAAGAGTGCTGCTGACTGAGAAGCAGAACGGTACTTTTACAGAAACACTTAAAGGCATTTGGAAATAATTGTATTGGTTGACTTTGGGTGGCAAATTAGTCTTGCCTCACTTGGAAGTTGACTTCTGCAGTAGGGCCAAGTCTTAACATGTGACTGCAAATCCTGCATCCTTTACTGCATCCTTTACTCTCAAGCTCCCATTTCCCCATGTTTCAGGTGTATGGTTTTGCAGCCCCTGTGTGCTCTGGTTGGCTTTGCAGTTGCTTTGGGCCTCTTGCTGAGAAGCTTATCCCTCTGCAGGCTTGAAAACATGCTGCTGTGGAAGGAGCAGGGTGGGCAAAACCAGACTGCTAAATAAAAATGAAATTAGCTGCCACATAGCAAGCTAACAGGAGGGACCTGATCCCCTTGCTTAGGGTTGCCAGCTCTCAGCCTTCCTTGTGATGCTCCCAGGCCCATAGGATGAGGACCTGCTGTGATGGGGCAGGAAAGCCTGCGGCCGCTGTGAGGCAGGGGCCCCGGGCTGTGGCCTTCAGCATGGCATCTGGGCCATACTTCTCTGCCATCACCGGTGACGGTTGCCCGCTTTTGTTGCAGAGAAGGGTGACTTCCTTGCTGTTGACCTGGGTGGCTCCCAGTTTCGTGCCCACCAGGTGAAGGTGTTTGATGACGGGAAGCAGAGCAGCCAGCTGGAGAGCAAGTTTTACCCCACACCCAAGGAGGTCATACAGGGTAACGGAGCTGAGGTAGGGCACGCAGGGTTTTCTGTGGTAGTGCTGTGCTTGGGTGCATGCCTGCCGGACACAGCCTGATTCTGTCCTCTCCTTTCTTATGCAGCTCTTTGATTATGTTGCTGACTGTCTGTTAGACTTCATGGAGACCAAAAACCTGAAGCATAAGAAGTTACCTCTTGGCTTTACATTTTCTTTTCCTTGCAAACAGAACAAATTGGAAGAGGTAAGATGCAAAAAGAAATATTATTGGTAAGCCTAGCTCCCTGCAGAACCCAGAGAAGCTATTGCACGGGAGTGTTACCCTGTGGCCTTTTTGTGGGGTCATGTTTACATAGCTCTCCGAAGAAGGCATGGATGACCATTAACATTAACTAGACCTGACTACCATTCAAACACTCATTTCTGATCTCAAAGCAACATGATCTTTAAGCTAAAGCTATTCTTTTGGTTAATCAGTATCCAATTCCGTAGTAACCATGTGCCCTTGTGTTAAGACTGTTAGACTAAAACACATACTTTTGTGTCCTGAAGCATGTTTCTTTTTTTAATCACTCTCATTCAATTTGTTTTTTACAGTTGATTCTAAATAGGAAAGACCTGTAGCTGAGCTGTTTGAGAGGCCGCATGGGGAAATGAAGGGCTGGTTGCAATTATTTTGTGGCCTGTGCTTTGGGTCCCAGTCCTGCGCATGCTTTTTGCTTAATTCTATTAGTTTGTGATGAGCATCAGTAAAGCCACACATGCTTTAAACAAAGCACAGGGAGAAGCATTTGCAGGATTGGGACTTTATTACTATACCTCTTCAGTTGTATTCGTACTGACAGGCACCTCAAGGAAGATGTTCTGCTGTGACTTATTTTGGCCCGCATTTTAATGTGTGGAGAGACATATAGTGGGCTTCTCCACAGACTTTGGTCTTGATTGTCTTTGTGGCTGCTTTGTATGCTAAAGTTGGAGCTTTGGGTCACTGGACTGTTACTTTGCAGGGGGTTCTTCTTGCCTGGACGAAACACTTCAAGGTCCGAGGAGTTCAGGACACAGATGTGGTCAGCGCTCTGCGCAAGGCCCTCCAGAAGCATAAGGCAAGTTTTGTACCTGCAGGAGGTGAAGCTGAGCAGCCCCAGATGTCCTCCTGGGAGATCAGCTTTTGGTGTGTGGGTTGTTTTGGGTGTCGTCAGACATCCTTCAAGGGCAGCCAGTAACAAATGTCCAGCACGACTGTATGTCTAGTAGATCTGTCTCTCCCTTGGAGCTGAAGCCGTGGAAAGGGATATGCAGCTGCAACTCAGGCTGCCCCAGGTTAGTCTAACAGTGATGGCAACTGCACACTGATAAACTGGGCTGGCTGTGGCAGTGGACCAGTATGGCCCTACTGTCTGAGCTAAAGGCAGTCTGTTGTGAGCTCATTTGGTAAGATGTGGATACACACTGCGTTTTGTAGCCTGGCTTGTGGGATGAAGGTTGGGAGGGGGAAGCTATCATCTCAAATTGGCATGCCTAACTCTACCAGGGCTTGCCTGTCCACTTCGATCTGTGGCATGGAGTGAGTGATTGTAATGTTCAAGGTTAGCAGTAAGACATGATTAAATCTGCCCTTGAACTAGTGTATACCTACCTTTTGAATAACATTATGTTTTAATATTTTGGAAAGCCTTGTTTTTCATGTTTGGTGCTATTGGTAACTCCATCTAAGAAACACAAAGCATCTTTTCATGCCTTGACATCTTTGTAGTAAAGAGGAAATTCTTCTGTTTTCTCACGTGGTAAAAATCCAGCCTTGATTTTTGTTCACTTCTTTCTCTGCATCAGTCTTGCTGTAGTTAGCAGGAGCAAAGGATTTGAGACTTCCTGCGTGAAGTCTGGCCCCCTGCTAGCGTTGGCATCTGAGTTAAAAGAATCCTTTCATAACTTTGATTTTACTTTATCAAACTACCTCAGTGGGAAAGGAAAACTGCACACCTTTGATGGAAGGGCTTTTTACTTGAGTGTGATGTTGGTGCACGGCCTTGTGTTGAATAGCTGCATTTATGTATGTATATTTTCTGTCCTGTTTGGTGGGATCTGCTCAGGCGGTAGGACGTTATCCTATCATGCAGCCCATAAGGACAGATACATGGGTGCTAGCATATCACAAAATTCAAACCAGTAACATGTTGCTTTTCTGTCAAACGAGGTTGGACTGGGGAGAAACAAATGCTACAAGCAAAGGTCCTGGCTGGCCAAGCACTTGAGAGTTCAGAGATGTTTGTTACTTTACAGGGTTGTGAGGATAGTGTTATAAAAGAAAGTAGTGTGTCTTTCAACTGAAGAGCTTTCCTGAACCAGGCCTTCAAAGTACGACCTGGGGAGTATGTCTGCATGCTGTTGCTTTAACACACAGGAGGCTTTCTAAGCTTTTTTTTCTGTTAATCACCCACCCTTATGCTATTAGGACATAGATGTTAATGTTTTGGCACTGGTCAATGACACCGTGGGAACCATGATGACTTGTGGATATGATGACCAGCGCTGTGAAGTTGGACTTATAATTGGTAATTTTTTCTGTTCACTAAGTAGGTTTTTTTTCCTCTCATTTGTTTAATCCTAACAAATCTGGAGTAGAAGGGAGTGTCTCAGTACAGGAAAGAGCAGGAAGAAAATGGAAAAAACAATGGTCAGTTTTTCAAGCCTGGCTGCCTTCTGTAAAGCAGCTGGTTTTATGCTGATCACATTGCCATCAAATACCACAGTCCCCATTTTGTCTGAGTTCAGTTGTGACCAGCATACTAAACTTTTCTGCTGACTGTATAGAAAATTACTGTCTGTCTGTCCAGAGAAAGCTGAATTCCTCTCACGTCTGGTAGTTAGGATCAGCTACTCTTTCTACAATGTCTCCACTTTGTGCACTGTGGTGGCTTTTTCAAGGCACACAGAAGTACATTTGAAAAAGAAAAAATGTTTTTAAACAAGTCAAGCCTTAGATTAATTTCCAAAATTTTTTCGCTCACTGTGAAATGATTATTTAGCAAGTGCAGGTGGCTTGGTATTAGCATCCTGTACCACAGGGTTATGTATTTATATTTTCTTCCAAAGACAATATACTGACTTATTCCTAAACATGTGGACTTAACACAAACGAAAAGCAAACCTGGAGCAAACAGGTAATTTATCTGCACTGTCTCCAACATGCACAGGGACTGGCACCAACGCATGCTACATGGAGGAAATGAGGCACATCGATCTGGTGGAAGGTGATGAAGGGAGGATGTGCATTAACACAGAGTGGGGTGCCTTTGGAGATGATGGTGCTTTGGATGACCTCCGCACAGAGTTTGATCGGGAGCTTGATCTGGGATCTCTCAATCCTGGAAAACAATTGTAAGTGATTCCCTGGCTGATTTGCCTAGGCAGTCGGAGTTCTCCGAGCGTGTTTCCAGTGTATGCCAGGAGCCCCATTGGAACAGGAATTCGGGTTAAGTGAACCTGAGTTGACTTCATCCTGGTCCTGTCCTATCCAGACCTTTCACTTCTGGGAAGGGTGGGTACCTTTCATACCTCCCTGCCTCACAGGCCAAGGGATTGCTGCTGCAGTTGCTACTGTGTTGTTAAAAATAGGTGGTTGCTCTTGTATAATGCTGTGGAGGGGTGAAGAGAGGAGGAAGGTAAACAAAGGGCATATTTAAAGCCTGGTTCATCAAAACTGCTTCTACTGGCTGAGCTGCTCACAAATCTTTTGAAAATTCTCTTTAATCACTCACTTATCTTGAGGGGCTGTTTGCTGGGTCCCAGGACCTCAGGATGGCATCCCATCTACAACTTGGCTCCCAAACCCCTTTTGTACATGCTTAAATTGGTCAACTTGCATGAGAATACAAGATGCTCATACTCAAGCTTTTTATAGCTCTGGCTAGCTGGTGAACACCTGTAATGCTTCCTGTGCATCATTCCAGGTTTGAGAAGATGATCAGCAGCCTGTATTTGGGGGAACTTGTAAGGCTCATTCTGCTAAAAATGACAAAGGAAGGTCTACTCTTCAATGGGAAAGTGTCAACAGCTCTGCTTACCAAGGGCAAGATTGAAATGAAACATGTGTCTGCAATGGAAAAGTAAGAACCTGCAGTGTGCTGTTTGAGAGTGGCTGTTAGTCTTTCACAAGCACAGCAATTATAATGAATGTGTAATTATAATCTGTGAGTACTGGGAGCAATCCTGAATTGTTCAACTTGATTTTGCTTTTGCCTAGGAGAAAAGTTGATCTTTCTGTAAGTAGGAATTGATGGAAAATAAAGTTTTAGCAAAGTACCACAGTAGCAAATGTATTGTTAACCATCACAGATGCAGATTGTCTAAATAACCTCTTTGGAGACCTGAGTACATGGGATGATTGTTGCAGTTTTCAGCTTCTGTGATGTGGGAGTACTGGGGTTGTGGAGATGTAGTACAGACTCCGGATCAGCTAACGGATGACTACATGGAAAACTGACAGATTCTGGTGTTTTGAAGAGGAATCCTGGTCCTCATTGTTACTCCAGGAATAATTTTCTTTTTTGTATTGAGTGAAGCTGTACATCTATTCCTGTGCTCTCCCTCTATGGACTAAATATTTTATCCTGTTCTCTTCTTGGCTAGCTAATTGGTATGTCTCACCAAAGACTGAACCCCAGGAAGCAGTCTCTTAAAAGTCTGGTCTCTCCTCCGGGTACTTTTGGGAATAGTGCGGGAAAGACATTACTGGTTTATGGGAACCAATTATGGTGCTGCCTGATAGGTTGTGCCGTGGTCTTCTCTCATTTCTTTTTTGAGCCAATGTGCAGATATTGATTTATGTGTTGCCTTAATATCCTTGCATTAGATGATGTATTCTTTTATTTTGGGGTAGATATAAGGAAGGTCTGAGCAACACAAAAGAGATCCTTACAGAGCTGAACCTGTTTCCCTCTGAAGAGGACTGCATTGCTGTTCAGCATGTCTGCACCATTGTTTCCTTCCGCTCAGCCAATCTCTGTGCTGCTGCCTTAGCAGCCATACTGACCCGACTGAGAGAGAATAAAAAACTGTTAAGGATGCGAACCACTGTTGGAATTGATGGGGGACTCTATAAAACCCATCCCCAGTAAGTAACTAAAGAGGATTTGGTAATTGCTGGCCGCACATTGATGTTACAAGGAGTCTCCATCTGCATATATGTGTGGCTTTTCAGAGAACCGCTGGTTTTGCTGAAGGGTTGGGGTGAGATTTGGTGGAGTGTGGAGGATCAGGCTGGCTTAGTTATTGCAAAGCTGTCTCAGGAGCTTTAGAACTTGGGGTGGGGTGGAAACAACATGAGACGCGGGATAATGGTGTCTGGGGAAGAGCAGTTGATTCATCAAGTGACTCCTGGGCTACCAGGGCATTTGCAGTTCAGTGTGGGTTTTTTCTTCTCTTTCTTTCTTTCTTCCCTCACTCCCATTTTTGAACCTATGCTTTCCCAAACTGGGAACTTTCCTAAACGTTCTGCCAAACTGGATTGAAATCTTGTTCCAGATGGAGGCTCTCTCACCCTCTATTTGTCGTTGTGACTCTGCACTCTTGCGTGGCTTTTCTCCAGTGTCCCTCTCCCTTGGCACTCACACTTGTTTAGAGGTATCTTCACATTCCTGTAAGTGTACAGATTCTGCAGAACAGCCAGAAATCAGGATCATTATACCCATCTCCTAGACCAGTTTCTGACCTTGTACTCCTCTTGACTGTGCTTCAGCACTTGTGCTGTTGGATGTGTGCATGCATTGGAAGTGTGTGTGAAGTAAACCATGCATGAAACGCCTGTGAGAGTCTAAAGAAACTCTTTGTTCCTGTAGATATGCCAAACGTCTGCACAAGGTGGTGAGAAGGCTGGTCCCAAATTGTGATGTTCGGTTCCTCCTGTCTGTGAGTGGCAGTGGGAAGGGAGCTGCCATGGTCACAGCAGTGGCATACAGGCTGGCTGCTCAGCGCAAGCAAATCGATGCTACTCTCGCACCATTTCTGCTGTCCCTTGAGACCCTCAGAGAAGTTAAGAACAAAATGAGGACTGAGCTGGAATACGGGCTAAAGCGAGAGACACAAGCCAGTGCCACAGTGAAGATGTTACCCACATATGTCTGTGGGACACCAGATGGAACAGGTGAAGTCATTCCCTGATCACCTGGAGGTGGTTCAGGAAAGTTGCTTGTCTGTTTTCCAGGGAGAATATGCCAATTATTCTGGCAAATGCCAGGGTGATTTATATTGGCAAACTGGTGCTTCCTGTGATGTTATCTGGCTGGCCCTTCAGCCCCATGCTAGCAGACTGATGGGATAAATGCCATAGGGAGCAGTGTGCTATCATTGGCACAGATGGAATTTCTTGGGGATGTGTGGCAGAGTATGCCATTCTGACTGGCAAACATGCTACAAGAAGCACCAAAATGAAATATCTGTCTTCTCTTACAGAGAAAGGAAAGTTCCTTGCCCTTGACCTTGGTGGGACAAATTTCAGGGTTCTGCTGGTCAAAATCAGAAGTGGGAGAAGAAGATCAGTGCAAATGTATAACAAAATCTTTGCCATTCCTTTGGAGATCATGCAAGGGACAGGGGAAGAGGTAACCTCTAATGAATGTTTAACTGATCCAACTGATCCAAGGCCCATTGCATGGGATTACTGTGGGATTTATATGCTTTTTCTTTCCTTCCAGCTCTTTGACCATATTGTCCAGTGCATAGCAGACTTTCTGGAGTATATGGGGATTAAAGGTGCTCGACTGCCTCTGGGCTTCACCTTCTCCTTCCCGTGCAGGCAAGCCAGCATTGACAAGGTAAGAACTGCAACACAGAATGGGTAATATGGCAGCTATGCATCTGCTTGGTGAATGACATCATTTTGGGTGAGGGTAACTTGGTTTGGAGATTGCAAGAAAAAAGCTATTCTTCTAAATGTTTTCTTTCAAGTAGGACTTCACAAGGTTGAAAAGATCTCTCTCTCTCTCTCTGTGTGTGCAAATTAGTCTTTGGAGAGAATATTTCATGTGTTTTATGGGGATTTTATTACTCTACTGTGCAAATTAGTTGTGTTTCATGAGAAAGTTATCATCCTATATGCATATGGGAGGTAGAACTTTCACCTCTTGTATCTGATAAGAGATTGATGTTACTTGCTTTTATTCTATAAGGATTAAGCCATTATGATAGCGAAATGACTACATATTTTTAATAGCCCAGGAATCTCTTATGCTGCCTTAACTCTTCAATGGCAAGAGGTAACAGATGCCTCCTCCTACTTGCTCAGCCACAATCATAGGGTACTTTCTTAACTATGCTACACAGCTCTGGCTGTATAACTTCTTCAGTATATTAGTTTCTTTTTGTTGAGTGTCAGTGGGCAGAACTGAGCTTGCTTGTTCAACTTGGAAGGGTTGGTTTTTTGACAGATATCATGTCTTCATCTTTCCAGATCTCAGGTAAGAAAAAAAAGAGAACAAAAACATCAAATTCAGGAAGAAATAATTCTCAATCATTTTGATGCATTTCCAAAGAGGGGTGGGGGAGGTTGTGCTGCTTAATTCTAGTTAAATATGTAGAATATTGGTGAAATGAGAGACTGCTATTTTATTGAATGTTTTTGTCCTGGTGGGTTTCACAATGGCTTCTAAGTATAGAAGCTAGTCTGCTGTGTCTCAATTTTCAGATCACAGTTGAGAGAATAGCAACAGGACTTGGTTATTTGTGAGGAGGCCACTCAGTATGCCTTCCAAACCTACAGCATAGTATTTAGGTCTTGACAAATGATGAGGAAACAAATTTCACAACAGTGGTGGCAAACGGAGCGAGGCACATCTGTGTCAGGGTCCCATAGTATGTTGCCCTGTGTGTTCGGTCTTTTACTGTTGCTAGAACCTGAGGGGTTTTTTAAGAGTGGCTTTTTCTCCCAGTTGCCCTCTTTCTTATTTGGACAGACAGTCCAGAGCCAGTTACCAAGTGGAAGGCTAATTACTTCATGTAACCTGGAAATCTACTTCCGTCAGGCCAGGTTGCTGTCTGAAAAGAAACAAATTAGTGTTGCCTGGAGTAGTGGGATCATACCAAGTGTCCTTTAGTAAAAGAGCCAAAAATTAACAGTAGATGTTCATTAATGTTTGTTGGGTGTTTAATTATTTACAGAAAAATTATTTTTTATAGTCTCTCTCCCACAGATAATGTAATGGCTATGTGCACAGGAGGTGAGATGAGAAGGTTTCCTAAAATAAAGTGTTAGAAGGCACTGATTTGGCAATGTCTGGATAAATAGCTGAGTAAACATACACGTGCCCACACTCTGCACGAGACATTCACAGTAACCTGTCCAGAGAAATACCCTATTTAAAAAAAAAAAAAAAAGAAACAAGGGTCGGAGGGGGTTGGAGACAAGAAAAGACTGATGCTTGGAACGTATAGTCTTCTCTGTATCTTCACTTATGATTTTCTTCCTCTTCTGTTTCAGGGTACACTTGTGGGATGGACAAAAGGTTTCAAGGCAACAGACTGTGAGGGCGAAGATGTTGTTGATATGCTGAGAGAGGCCATCAGGAGAAGAAACGTGAGCTATTCTTTTCTGCTTTTCTTGGTGTATTTAATGCACACTCTCTCTTCCTGCGGGACCCCACTACTGATTGTGACTTGTGTTTTAGGAGTTTGACTTGGACATTGTAGCAGTGGTGAATGACACTGTTGGGACAATGATGACATGTGGATATGAGGATCCAAATTGTGAGATTGGCCTTATTGCAGGTACAGTGATATTGAAGTGACCACTATAAGAAGAAAGCATGTATGCAGGTGCTGGGCTTCACACCCCATTTTGGAACTTGTAAAACAACGTCTTTTATTTGAGTTTGATATATGGTGTTACTAGTTACTTAGGGTTCTTGGCAGACTTGTATGATATTCAACACAGAACATAATAACACCTGTAGCAGATAGAATCCTGAATCTGTTGGACTTTTGATCATATCTCTGATGATGCCTAACAAGCATATGCTTGGTAAAAGAATATGAGAACAGCAGGTAGAGCATGAATCCTTGTTTTGACAGATATATTGATATTTAGTGTGCAGCCAGGTCATAGGCCTTGGAACAAGAAAGTATTTTTAAAAATCTGAATGAATTCTTTTTGGGCTTTCTAGATGATTCCCCCAGTAGGTCCCTCCAAGTTTTCAGCCAGAAATACATCTAAATTTGCAATATCTGAAGCCCCACTTAGAAAATAGACTCTTCTAGCTGGCTAAGCGCACTAGCTATCTCATTTTGTTTGGAGAACTGGTCCTTGTATTAGTTAAAGTAACCCACGTTGCAAGTGGTGAAGCCCTGTTCACCAAACCATTTCAGACTTGGTAACTGCTTGACTGGCTGCTACGCTCTTGGCAGTGTTTGCTTTTGGGAGCATGCTGTCATGCAAGATGATTTGTGGCGCATTACAACCAGACTGTCAGCAATGACTGATCAATGCTTGCCAACGACTGCCAAAGCCATTTCTGACCTGTAACAGGGAGTCTTCGTTCCTCTATGCTGGGAATTTTCTATGCAGGACCCATTTTACTTGGTAGCATTGTGTTGTGATAAGTTACAGCACTCAGCATTACTGGCTAGCTCTTGCTTCTGTAAGATATGGAGAGATCTTTGAAATTTGGGGTATGGAGAAGAGAGCTTTTAAGATGATTACTGTAATCATCTTCCATGTGTTTCAGCTGTGACTTCACTTTTCTGGCTGAAGCCTTGTCATTTCTTTCCTTCTAGGAACGGGTAGCAATGTGTGCTACATGGAGGACATGAAAAACATAGAAATAGTGGAAGGGAATGAAGGAAAAATGTGCATTAATACAGAATGGGGAGGATTTGGTGACAATGGCTGCATTGACAACATCAGAACAAAATATGATAAAGAAGTAGATGAAGGCTCACTAAACCCAGGGAAACAGAGGTAAATGTGATGGTCCTGATGCTAAAAGCATGAAGAAGTCAGTCTTCGAGACACACTGGCTGCTTTTTAAAATGTACTTAATGAATTCATAATCAGAAAGGAAATTTTAATATAATATTTCATTTGTTGCATGTTAAGTAATGCAGAGATCCAGAAAAAAACCAAAGACGTACGTTGTGTCTGTTACCACAGCACTGCTTTCACCTTAGGGCAGTTACCAAGCAGTGCAGCTCTTAAGATTTCCCTGCAAAGTGTAGGCCTTGCCGTGTTCCTCCTCTTGGAGTGTTTTTTTCAAAGGTAAAATACAACTCGTGCACGAGGATAAACTGAATGTGACTGTTCTTCATTTGGTAAAGACAGCATTGATTACATATGAGTCCCTGGTCAATGCATGGGGGAGACAGGGAAATGTTTTGCTTCAGTGTGGACTCTGGCTTTAAGGCTATGTTCTGTTTAATATTGCAAGCTTTTTTTCTAGTTTTGTTACCTTTTAACATAGGTAATTATGTTGTAATTAATGTTTGCACTTGAAGCCACTGGAACAAATTTTTGATGGTTGAAAGATGGAGTTCAGTGGCTATTGCTCTGCAAGCTTTTACTGCTTTTTTGAGAGTTGATAGTGCATGTACATACCACTCATGTTAAACAGAGCTAACATGTCATCTCTTTAAAAGCACGTT
This sequence comes from Harpia harpyja, assembly GCF_026419915.1. NCBI lineage: Eukaryota > Metazoa > Chordata > Aves > Accipitriformes > Accipitridae > Harpia > Harpia harpyja. Next base: position 4,666,761 of record NC_068949.1, read on the forward strand.
TTTTTTCTTTTATAACATAACAGGTATGAAAAAATGACCAGTGGAATGTACCTAGGTGAAATAGTAAGGCAAATTTTGACTGACTTAACCAAACAAGGACTGCTGTTCAGAGGACAGATTTCAGAATCACTCAGGAAAAGAGGCATATTCGAAACAAAATTCCTGTCTCAAATTGAGAGGTAAAGTTGTTAGATTTACGTGGTTTCAATCCTTAAGGTCTTCTGGGACCTCTAGAAAATACTCCTCTGCAAGTGCGTGGAGCCCTTTCCTTCAAGAAGTCAATTATAATTTTCTTCTTTGTGCCCCACCCCCCCCTCAATCCCCAGAATAAAAGCCCAAAATGAGGAACTGGGGGAGTTCCAGAATTATTCTGTAATTACATGAATTATCATTTCCTGTCCACACAGCTGTGTTATCTTGGATGCCTTAACCATCAAGCATGCTTATACTTGGAGTGTTTCTCATAGGACTTAGAATAGTGCTTATTTAGAAAATAAAAAGTCAGTGGTATATGAATACTTCATGAATATGTGCTTACCTACATATCTCTGCATGATTGTAATGGTCTTCTAGGCTATTTGAAACCCTTTTTACTGTTGAAAACCTTGGAAGGTAGTGTCTCAGCCTTGAGATCAAAAATAACACGGTCAGGTGGCTGATCTGGCTCAGCTCCCTCATGACTTTGGGAGTTAGGTGAATAACTACTGTTTGTGCCTTCTGGAAGTACAGTCTCACATAGCAAAGGGCATGCCAGGAGCAAGTTTTCAATCCAAATTCAGACTGGAATCTGCCTTAAAACAATCGGAGAGTGTTAGAGTTGGAGAAGTGGTCCGATTTCCTTTAAATCATGGCAGAGACTCAGCTGCAAGACTTTCATTTGCATGCCTGCCAAAGCTTCCCCTAATGCCTTGATGCTGCATGTGTTTCCCTCTGCGCAGCGACCGGCTCGCCCTCCTCCAAGTCCGGCGAATTCTGCAGCAGCTTGGCCTGGACAGCACGTGCGAAGACAGCATCATTGTGAAAGAGGTGTGTGGAGCTGTTTCAAAAAGAGCCGCCCAGCTCTGTGGGGCAGGACTGGCAGCTATTGTAGAGAAGAAGAGAGAAAACCAAGGTGTGGAGCACTTGCAAATCACCGTTGGAGTAGATGGGACTTTGTACAAGCTCCATCCACAGTGAGTACGTTGGTACCAGTTCCCTCTGCTGTTTGCTCATTTCCACTGTGAAAACATACCAAGCTGTACCAGCTTTCTGCTGATAAAAAAACGAGAGAGGGGATAAAGATCTAACACATTTCCCTGCATCCTGTCATTTCCCTTGACTAGCCAAAGGATCAAAAATTGCAAAGTCCAGTCCAGTTTCCACTGGGAGGCTCTTTTCTCTGGGGTGTTGAGTAAACTTACTCTTCTAATATTTATTTTCCAATGTTTTGGGGGATTTCTGCAATATCTGGATATCCCAGATGGAAAGCTGTGTTGAGTTTTTGGAGTTGGGTCAATATTTTGTAAGCAAGGCCTATAAGTAGATGCATTAGCTTTTGAGTTGGGAGAAGAGAGCCTCCTCCATGATCTCTAAAGGCAAGGGGGGGTGTCTGGCATCATGCCGAACAAAATTAGAGAAATAGAAATTAAAATCTGATTGAGTACAGAAACTTGTCTCTTTCATGAATAGGAGGAAAAACAAACAGAAAGGGATGCTGTGGAGAACCAGTGGAAGATGTTGGCTGAGGTTATGGTTCCTTGCTATTAGATAGATATAAAGATCTCAGACCAGAAAGCCACTGCTAACATGTTCTGTTCCTCTCTCCCTTTTCTTTCAGTTTTTCTAGGGTCCTGCGGGAAACAGTGAAGGAACTGGCACCTCAGTGTGATGTGACTTTCATGCTTTCTGAAGATGGAAGTGGGAAGGGAGCTGCCCTCATTACTGCAGTAGCAAAAAGATTGCATAATGTTGGACAGAAGTAAAAATGAGAGGTCAAGTCATTTCAGCACTGCCAGGCGTGTGCACTAGAGATTTGCTGAGCAGTGATTCGAGATAGCTTTGCCAGACACCAGTACACAGGTACTTGTTTTCACGGAGCAGCTGGTTTTTGACCAACCAGGATTGTGGATTTTTGTCCTTTGATAACTTGGATCAGGTGTTTCTGCTCCCCACTAGCATTGTATCTTGGCATATCACAATCTACTCAGTTCTGTACTTCCTGCATCTATAATGCACATGGGAGAGTGAAAACAAAACAAACAAACAAAGATCAACCCCAAATGTGTCTTTTTACAATGGCTTAATTAAGCTACTGCACCACAACTGAGTTTATCACCAGTTTCTTAGGATTTGTGTGTGTTTTAGTTTTGGCTTGGCCTGGCTCGAGGAATATTGAGATCTTGATGTTGCACCTATCTAGTGGACATATTTGTTCAATGCTTCACAGGTTTTACAGTAAATCTGCAGGTAAAATAAATTAATGGACTTTGGTCAGTGATGCTCCCCCCTCTGCTACATTGGTTGCAAGTGTATTGTAATGTAATACTTCCCTGAGTACAGGAGGCATGCTTAATAGATGAATGTAAAGGAAAAAAATATGATTCCCCAAAACACCATTTTGTGTTAAAATATATTAGTGCATCTGAGTGCACATAAACCTAAACCAGCGCTGAATGGATTATGACTGTGTCTGATTCTTTTGATACTGGGGGAAAGAGAGAATGTAGAAGCAGCTACAGGGTCTGCTATGTCTATATCAGGGCTACGTAGAGAGTATCAAATCTGTTCATGTTTCGGCTGCCAAAATAGCTGTGTAGAGAGAAAAAAAAAATCACCTGAATTTCTGAAATTCTCCTCTTTCTTTTCCCTCAGTTATCTCCTTGCCTGTTCATGAGAGGATAGTTTCCATTTTGTGGAAAGGAGTTTATCCTTGTTTTTCATTTTCTGTTGCCTGCTGCTCTGCCTGTCTGTAGTCTCTTGTAAATAAATCTGTGGTGCTGTGAGCTTTTGCTTCTCTGTCTAGTGCCTCTTCCGAATTGTGGGAAGAACATGCAGGCAAGTGGGAGCTTTCTTTAAACCTATCTATAACAGTTCTCAGCAGCACTGCAGTTATTGTGAAGGTGGCTTGCAGATAGAGCCCATGCCCTTGTGTGACCAAATATCCCTCACCTGATTTACTCATCTCAGAATAAACTGAAACAATAGTATGGTATAGAGAAGCAGCAAATCTGTAGCCTGCTATTCTGTGTTCTCAAGTATCCCTGTATCTCCTTTAATCCTCTCGGGTATTTGCTTCCTTTCAGGCTGGCAGCGGAAAAGAAAGTGGGGCCAAGAAACGTGCTTTAAGCCTAGTTAGGTCAAAAGTAACTATCGTGCAGGGAGATAAGCAGTTGGGTTTATGTAATAATCTGTAACAAGGCTGATGGGTTTAAATTTAGCAATGGCAAATTCAAAATTTGAAGCTACAGACTTTTCCTGTTTTGTAGTTTTTAAATACGTCAACAGCTCTGTGTCTGTGTTGGAGTCACTGGGTGGGTAAAAAGTAGTACTTGGAAATAATTTTCACTTCTGAAGGAATTCCTCATGGTGCTGAGCAATTGGGAAAGACAAGTTGTGAACCCATATTACTTTCAATGTTTTCTTCCTTTTGTCAAGAAACTTAATATTTTACTTTTTCTTTGTATTTCAGAATCCACAGAGCTACAGAAACCAAAGGTTGCTATGTAGTGGGGCAGAGTTATTTGGAACAGATGTGTTTTCCTGGTGATGAACAGGCTAAATTTGGAGAGGCTGGGTATAAAAGAAAAAAACATCAGGTCTTGGGGCTATGTGGGGCCTGGAAATAGCCTAGAATAGCTCTTCTGCATTGGCTGTTTCTCTCCTCAGCACTCTGAAATCTTGTACTATCTGTGTAGTTTTGGGTCCTTTTGGGGGAGTGGATTGTGCTAATCTGCAAAAGTGCATCTGTGGATGAAGTATGTCCCTGTGTATCTGGAATGAGGTGATGTGGACTTGCCCCAGGATGGCCACGTGAGTATGGCGCAGAGTTATCTTTTGCACTTTTATTCTAAAGGCTGTTCTGCACAGTTGGAATGCAAATGAGTAACAAAATAAGGTAAACCCCTTGCATGGATCCCTGCTTTAAATTTAGAAAGAAATCCTATATTGTTTTGATTTTTCTTTTTAGTCTTTTTTGGAAATTAAATATTCGCACAGTCAGTTTACATCTCAACTGCAGTTATTCCTTTTCTGCAGTAGATTAGGCCCACACGATGTTTTCTTCCATCTGCAGTTTTTTTCCAGGGAGTCTGTGGGTGTCATGGAATCCGATCACATGAACCTGAAACTGCTCGCAAAGTGCTTGGCGACCTACGGCTCTTGTTGAGCTCCCTAAGGCCCAGGGCACGCATGCTCTTGCCTTTCTGCAGGCTGCTGGCTTGTTCTGAGGCCAGGCAGCTCCCACATGGCTCTGATACACATCTGCCGAGCGGGGAGATGGCATCCAAGCTGGGAAGGCTGCTGCTTTCTGAAAGGGAATGAGCAAAGATTCGCTGGGTAGCCCTGGAAAAGGGAAGGATAGGCTACTGCAGGATTTTACCGGGGGTACAAACTTCACTTGTAGTTTCCCAGGGATCCCATAAACACACTGATGCTTTGGCTGACACTAAACCAGGCCATTCTCCATCTGGGTAATGATGCAGCATCATGTTCCTGATTATGTCGACATGTGGAAACTCAAGGACTGTTGCAAACTTGCAGTCTCCCTTATATAGGTTTTAAGCCGCTGAACCAAAACCTTTCTCTGCACATCGTATGTGGTGATTCAGCTTAAAGCCCTAGCTTAAAATAAAAGTAGAGGCCTTCCATTAAATGTAACACAGCATACCATATGCTGAAAAAGATGTAGTACAATTCATCACATGAAGTTGTTAGTCATTTTAAAATAAAATGAGATTCTTCTGGTTTCACATCTTAGATGTGCTTTTCTACTGCTTTTTGGATAGCTTTGTGATGCTTCATTTCTGTGCGTTTTGTGGGTCTTCCCTCCAGCCAATATGTTTAGTACTTCTTTAATTTACTGATTTTGTTTTGATGCTTCTTGAAGACATGAAGATCTGTTTTGAGATCTAGGTCATACATTTGATTTGGCAAGTTGGAAGATCTTTAAATCACAGGTGTGATAGAAGTATTACTGGGTGGAGGTACTAAGGTTTGTGCTTTTCAGAAACTCCCAGTAGGTGGTTGCAGTTACCCTTTCATATGCGGGGAAAAGATGATCCTAAATATGTTGGTTTGCCTGCTAGAGAGACATTTTGGTGGCTATAGATTTGGACAGCGCTGGTGCTTGACTCGTAATCCAGAGAAAATGCAGTAGCAGCTCAGTGGTGATATATTCCCTTTGTCACTCTGACAAAGTTCAAAAGTAAATATAGGATCATGTGTAAACCCTTCAGAAATCCTGATTGGCATAATCTCCCTCCTTGGGAAGTCAATATTATATAGGATTAGCAGATTAGTGTAAAGGAGTTTGAGGCTGAAATGTAGGTAATACCAAAATGAAAGTATTGTTGTGATTTGTTTCTTTGCATTTGGTGAAATGAGCTGGCTTTTGTTTGGGGGTCTCAGGTACAATGTCGCTGTAGCAGTAGGTGGAGAGGGAGGGAGGCAGGGAGCAGGGGAGACTCTGTGAATGTTGTCCAGCTATAGGTAAACTTAAAGTTTCTCTAGAAAGGACCTCCACTGCCTTGGACTGGCATTGAGGGCTTATCCAGAGCATTTCTCAGACCTGTCAAGTGGGTAGCTTGTCAAGTGATATATATATAGTTGTGGGTTGTTTTTTTTTCCCAAATAGTAATAAAAAAAGACCTATTCCTGTACATGAGTATGGATGGCCTGTTGGGGTGAGAGTGGGAAGGGAAATCAGATGTCTGCTTTGTCCCGGCACTGCATCCACTCTTTAAAGCTGATGTAAAGCAAGATATAAAACCATCAAAAGTTTAATTAATGTTTTCCCCTCTCTCACTGATACTATCACATTGCAGGTGCACACTGAAGGTCCTGTAAACGTGACGGGTCATGTCTATCTCGGAGGGGAATGCCAAAATAATGATCTTGTTATGTGCTTTTTAATGTCCTCCAGGTGCCAGCCCCTTCCCTACCCAGTCTTATGCTTCATCTGCACTGTGTGTCTGAGGGCCTTGCACAGCCCAGGCACCTCTAGATGTAGTAAAAGCTGTGTGCTGTGAAAAGAGAACAGGTTTGGTAAGAAACCTGGTAAACGTGGGTTCCTCCGGAAAACCCTTGCCGCTGGCACGAGGAATTGGCTACAGGAAAATCAGGAAAATGGACAAAGAGCTCCAGGCTGGAGGTCTCCTGTGCAGGAGTTAAAAACCCAAATGCTGGGGAGCCTCAGCAAGCAGAAGCTTGCTGGAAGGAGTGAAAGAAGGTCCTTTCACGCTTGATCTTTCCTGACTGGTTATAAAAAACAAACAAACAAAAAAACCCCTAACAACAACAAAAAACCCAAACCCAAAAAACCAAACCCTCAAACCCCAAAATTCTTATTTTTATCTAGAAAAGCATAAGTTAAAACAAAACAAAAACCAAACCAAAGCTATATTAAAAAAAAAAAAAGGTGGGGGGAGACTAAGACTTGTTTCACTGCCACTACATTTTCTTTTCTCCTTTTGTTGGGAAGGATAAAGGCTGTTTGGAGAAGAGGGGAGAGTTGTGTGAAGATGGCACATCAACAGTCAAAGCTTCCCCATAAATTTGTTCTTGCATATCAGAACAATTTTAAAGTCAGTCATAATAGTGGGAAAAAGGGATGACAGCAATGCAAGGTGTGATATATTAAAAGCAGTGAATTGCAAGGACTCTTCAAGGATGTAGCAGTTAACTGGTTCATTTTTTTTATTGTTCTGTGGGCAGGATAAAAGGGGAGGGAGGCAATGGGGTTGCTACCTTACTGACATCCATTTTCTTTGGACTCAGAGGTGAGATGTAGCTCCTAGACCCAGCCTCAGGCATTTCAGAAGTACTAGAGTTCAGTTCTCAAAACCGCCAGTGTTGTTGATTCAATTTACTTTTCTGGAGGGCTGTTTTTGTTGTTCTTAATTTGCTGCTTGCTATTTGGATGTCCAGCCTGCCAAATGTTTCTGTGCACCTGGGAAGTCCCCATTCCTATAGGGCTGGCTTGGCCAGTGCCAAATCATGCGGTGATGCTGGGCCATCTGTTTAGCTGTGGGACTGGGACCACTGCCTGTGAGGCCATTGTAGAGGACTGTCCTCATCGTCGCAGGCTCCGTCCCCTTCTGGGAGTGAAAAAAGGCTGTCCTCTGCTGCCACAGAGAGTTGGAGAGCAGGGAGATGTGAAGGGGATGAGACCCGCAGGGCTGAGTTTAGCACAGGCACTCCCTCAGCAGAGGGGAAAGGCACCTTAGGGGGTGAGCTGAGATCCTGGGGCAGCAGCCATCTCTGGCTGTGGCTGCATGAAAGCATAAATAAAGCACGGTTAGGATGCCGAGAGTGGTTATTGGAACGTAAGCGGTTAACGGAGCAGATTAGCTGGTGATGGACAACTTCGTCGTAGAGGGGAGCTCTCTGCAGGAGGAGAAAATGGATGGCGGAAGGGCATGGAGGGAAAGTCTGTGAGGGTCTGAGCAGGTAAACAAGAAGATGCTTTCCCAGCAGGCATGTCCTGACTACTTCAAAGCGGAAAGTTACGGACGCTGATTTGGGAGCTGCAGCTGATTCTGGAAACAAATGGGATAAATACTGGCATGAGAAAAAAAAAAAAAAAAAAAGTTGAAATGCCTGAAGGGCACATCTGCTGTGGCCAGCGATTCTGCAGGAAATGCACTGAAACCAGAGAGAGACGAGGAAGCTGGACATAAACACAGTTCTCAGTGAAGCCAAATGAAAGCCATGGGCCTGAGAAGCGCCTGCAATAGCGTGCCGAGAATTTGGCTTGCTTTCCTTGGCTCTCCAGTGAAGTAGCTGTGTTTAACGTGGGCCTGAGTCCGGCTGTGCTGAATGAATTGTAAAGGTGTTTTGCATTCTGAACTTGGAAATTCTGCTCTAGAGACTTTTCTGTTGCTTTCAAGTGTGCGTTTTCAGAGCAAGGGAGCAGCGCCGTAGGTCTAAAGCCCAGTCTGTTAGTCTGAAATTTGAATAATTGCATGGTCATTAAATTTTGCACAAAAAGGAATTGACTCTAAAAGCAGCTGATATGTTATCACGATTAGAGCAATAGCAATGCCTTCTTTCATCACAATGAAGTTACATTGTTAGAGAGCATAATTGACATTTTTTATTGAAAGATTAAGAAGAATTTGTTTACAGCTTGCAAACAAAGAGGTTTTAATTCAACAAACTGCAGCAGGAATAAGCAGTAAGTGGCATTTTCATCTGCTGGCCGGCTAGCGCTTTAGCTGCAGAATGCTGTGGATAGAGAAGTATGAAGGAATTTGCAGCTCAATATCTGCCCAGTAAAGCGTGCACCACGCTGGCAAATGCCAGAAAGCTGACGGGGAGAAACCTTGAGTGCAAAGAAACAAAGGGCTATAGTTAATATTAGCACCTTTTAGGAAGACACTACGGTTTTTGGAGATCAGCTTCATGACGCCTGTTGTGCAAAGGTCAAGGTATGGCATTTCTGAGGATGCTTTTGCCACGGAGCCCTCGGGATAACACCTGTCAACTCAACTGGGTGCTAAAGTAGGTATCTGGGTTATTTTTGTTTCTCTGGGTTTATTGCTTCATGGTCTAATAGACTCAGGAGCTAAGTGGTACTGGCATTTCAAAGTGGCATGTTGTGATTGGAAGGGGGTGCTGCGTAAGTGTTTGGAAAGCAGATCCAAATGAAGCACCATCGTCACCCGACTGCAGAGAGGCTCTTTTGCTCTTTAAATATATTTGGGATCCTGTTTGTGCTGGTGGTTGTGTCTTACTGTCCAGACTGCTCTACAGATAAAGCCAAGGGTATGTGAAAAATTCAGTTTTATTTTTAAGCAAATTCCTCTTTTGCAGTTGGAAATCGTTTGGATTTGTTGTCCCAGCTCTGGTCAAAGTTTAAGGAGTCCAAGTTGAACCCTGTTGTTCTGAATATGCAGTGCTGCAGAGAGAGGCAAAAAAAATTACACTTAGGGTACTTGGGGTGCTGACAAAGCTCTGCAAGGAGGGTGCTCATCCCACCACCCAGGACAGCATCTGTTAAACCACGTGCAGTGTCACTGCTGTGCAGGGGAAAGGAAGGGGTCCACCAGGCTGATACTGAAAAGCATGAGACTTCCTCACCTACACCTTACCTGCACCCCTGCAGCTTCATGCTGGCAACCTGAGTTAGTAGCATTTGATATTAAGGGCAGGTGATAAAACAGCTGAGGGTATTTCTGGGTCTCGAATGTTGCCTGATAGCCACAGACTGTTGTTGCCATTATCTGTCCAAAACATGGTTATAGATAAAAGTTGTGATTAAAATGTTTGTATGGATCTCAAATGTCAAAGCAGAAATATCTGTAACCCTGCTGGGTGACAGAGATGCCCTGAGCGAGACTACGGATCTGTTGATGCTGGATCAGGTCCCAGATGGGACTGGTGAACTCATGGCAGCTGTCAAAGGGGCTAGCAGGGGACGAGTTGTAGTGGCCTAAGATATCAGGGCTTTTGTGAGGATACTTTTGCTTTGCCAAAAATTACATCCTCCTCAGGGAAGGAAGGGTGAGACAAGCAGGATGGGGTTATGCATTGCTGCAGTGAGTACTGGGGACCGCTGCTGAAATCTGGTGCCAGAGCTATTGACCAGGAAGCCCATAGAGCTGGGTCATCCGTTTAAAGCACTGAGATGACAAGAAAAACTTCTTGGTTTAGATTTTTAAAAAAGCGATTCTCCATCACCCATCTCTTGTAGCTACGCTGTGAAGCCAGACTGTCAGGTTTACTACCAGAAATGGGTCAGAGGGACGGAAAAAACTATTTAATTAAAATAAGAATTTTCTTTGACACATATGTGAATTCCTGAAAATTGTTTATTCCCCCTCTACTTCTTTCGTGTGTGAAAATCTGAGAATGAAAATAGGGGTCCAGAATATCTTCTAGGTTTGTATTTGACCTAGTGCGGTGGGTTGACTGTGGCCAGCTGCTTGACGCCCACCCAGCCACTCTCTCTCCCCTTCCTCAGCAGGATGGGGGAGAAAATAGCCGGACAAAGCTGGTGGGTGGAGACAAGGATGGGAGACCAGTCACCATCATAGGCAAAACAGACTCCACTTGGGGAAAATGAATTAAAATAGATTTGGATGAAACAAAGACAAAATTAAAATGATGCTTTCCTCAGTGTAGAAGGGTTGCCAGTGTGTACCAGTATCCACCAGTATGGATATCTGCCTGGGGCAGCCCCAGCCCCTCCTCACAGTGATCCCTCAGCCCTGTGGGCACCCATGTACCTGGGAAAGACCCAAGAGAGCCAGAGCGGCTTGAGGGAACAAATGTTGGGGTGGGGGAGAGAGGAGGACCCCCGAAGCGGCCACGTGGATGCCCCAGGACCTGGCCGGGGCTGGCCTCGCTGGGTTTTTGACCCTACCCTGAAATGTTTTGTGGCAACAGCCTGTAAAATGGCAGAAGCCAAAATTCTGCTTGGAGGTGCTGTTTGCATCCACCTCCTGTCTCTGGTGAGACAGATTTGGACTTTGGCCAAAAAAAGGTATCACCAAATAATCACAGAGCAGCTCAAAATCTGTGGTTGTTCCTGGACGATGCTCAGCTGCAAGTCCAGCATCTGTGACCATCTTCCTGATTTTTAGCATAAGTATTTTGTATTTTCAAGGGCTAGTGGGTTCTTTTAATTAGGATAACAAACGGTTAGCAGGACTCAGGTGTTTTATCACACAACATTTGCTTGCTAAGCCCTCTTTCCCTGCGTGCGGCAGGAATCCCATAGCACCACTGTAGCTTGGAGCCATGCAAGGGCCAGTGCTTTGCCAACACGTTCCCCACTTCCACCATTATTCTGGGTCACACCTGTGGTCCATAGACCGCACGCCTCCAGTTTCCCCTCTCTCTTGGGGTGATGCTAACCATGGGTCTGCATCTGCTGTATCCCAGCTGCTGGATGGGTTTTTAAGAGAGCGTTTGTCTGTGGGATGTGTGGTTTTCACAGGCATCCTGAGGTTGGGGGGAGAGATGTGAAAACCTACAATTCTGCCTCCTTTCTTGTTGACAGCCCCCTGTGATGACAATGTGACGTGGCAAGAGGTGCCTCTGCTATGGCCACGCGGAAGGAGCCAAACACCCTGGATGTGTCTGGCTACTGCTGCTCCCCGTTGTGCAAAGTAAGTACCTGCTTCAGGCCCCTTCTGGGCTAAAGGATGGGGGTCATCAACTTTGTATTGGGGAGAGCTCTATATCATGAGGATATTAACCTGGCCTGCGAGGAGAGTCTTTTACACTGGGTCTTGCTGGAAAAGGAGTACAGACCTAAAGCCTCTGCAATTAATGCCTGCACCACTGTGGGTTTGGGACTTGCGATGGAAACTCATTTTCACTAGCATCAAATGCTAGATCAAGGAGGAAGGTGTATGCTTCGTGGAAACTGGCCTCTTCGCCTGGGTTGAGAGGTATTGCCTTGTTTTGAACTGGTTATTAGTGGATAGCTAAAAGAGAAGGGCAGGTCCCGTTCTCTATGCTGTAAACTACAAACTATTTTGGTTTGACTGCCCGCATAGCAAAGATGCACTATAGTTTAAAGGCACCGATTTGGACTGTGCCATTCAAACCTTCTTTGGATGGTACATACCAGTGCACAGAAATGAGCTGTTTGCTGGAGGTTAACTGCTTTTTGCCTGGATGAAGGACTGACTTTGTTTTTGTAAGTCTTCCCACACAGTGAGTGTTTTTGAGCTAAACTCTGTGGTCTGTGAGGAGCTGAAAGCAGATTCAGGAAAGCTGTTTTTATGTAGTACAATAAATTATGTTATATTTTCCTTTGCTATAGTAATTGCAACTGCCTCATCACTTAAGTGAAGTGTTGGTTATGCAGATATCTTTTAATTGGTTTTGAACTGCCTCTTCTCAAGATAAAAGATTTGAATCGAACAACTGCAAATACTTTAAACTTATCCCTTGACTTCTGAAATTTTAAACCAGTTTGAACTCTGTATTTTACGCATTTTTCCATGTCATTTCTTTTAACATTTTTTATTAGCATTGGAAATTTAGTAGAGTATCAGAAATCTGCATTCGTGCTCATTTCAGTTTGCTGGAGTCAAGATGTGTTTTGTGAAATGAAACAAATGCTTCACCTCCTGGTCAGGAAAGGCAACTCATTGACATTAGGTTCATCACCATAACACCACCGCCCTTCTATTGCCTTATAAACTGAGTTTGCTGATATGCTTCTGTGTGCATATATATGTGTGTGTGTGTGTGTGTGTGTATGGTCTGCTTTATATGTATACGATCTGCAATAATGACTTACCACCAATGCACTAGAAAAAGGGGTTGCTTGATGCAGCAGTTCTCACCTCAATGGAAAAAATGTTAAACTAATGCAGGGCCCCAAGCTGAGTCAGAAAACTGGAATGGTTATTGCTTTCCTTTGCAGAGATGTAAAATAAGTTGTAATTCTGGCACTGGGGAGAGAGAAGTTGCTGTGGTGAATACCCAGGACAGGAGGGGAAAGAAGAGAGGACTTGGGATGGATTACACTTGTATTTCATTTTTAGTGTGTAAGGGAAGAGCAAAGTGAGTGGACTTGCATTCAAAGTGCCCAGGGACGTGAGCAGGCTGGATCTGTTTTGGAAAACCACAGTGGGTTGGAAAAATTCTTGACTTAATTCATTGTAACTTGCATTAATATGTGACCCAGCATCTTGCATGGACAGGAATGCATTGTATTCTGTGTTGGCTGCTTACTGTTAACTAGACATCGCTTTAACCACACGCTTCCTTGGCTGGGATTGATGGGTAATGGCAGCATGGCTGCTGGCAATGTGGTGGACATGGGCTTTTGCCTGCACCCCCCAGAGCTATCACTGATCCAGAAATGTCATCATGGCTGGGGACTCTTCTCTGGACAGGGGGAGATGCCTGTAATCATCCACAAAACTTCTTAGCACAGCAGTGGCTTCACTTTCGCTGCTGGGGAATGAAAGCTTTTGGGAAAACAGTTCCCTGGTTTATCCATCAGCCCCACAGCAAAAGGGGCTGTCTCTTCCAGTTAGTCCCCATGCTGCTGTTGGGGATGCCTGTGGCACAAGGGAGATGGTACTGTGAGAAAGGTGCCCCTTTGCTATAGCTGCTGCACGTTGGAGCTGTCGGGTACACTGCTATGGGGAAGGAATCCTCATGGGACAGTATTTGGGGTTTCAGGTTGCTTTTAAACATTATAAAATATCAGAGAATAGGTTCCTCTCTGTACAGTAGGGAAACACCTCTCCTCGTCCCACTTCACCTCCAGCCAGCAGGGGAGGCTTGGACGCAAACAGTGCTGCTCATCCTCTCTGCAAGTCGTGCCACTTCAGTGCTGCTACCTTTAGTGCCCTCTCATGTGCATTGGGTTTTTTCTTTCTTGAAACACTGCACAAGAAACCACTAAAGAACTTAGAATTTTTAGCAACTTTCTCAGCTGCATAGAGTAGCTCTACTGTGTAATGCAGGAGCTAGAGGTTAAGTTTTGTGGTGGTGTGACTCCTGTGGGAGCTCTTTCCTCTTTTCCTCATGTATGTGAGGAGTTGCCTAGAGAAGTCCTTTGCAGTGGAGCTCATGCAGCCCATAGCTTTTGGAAGTATCAGTTAACTAAAGATGGAGTAATTGGGTTTGCCCCCAGTTTAATGAAGCTTGCCATCACTAATAGGTTTTAAAAAAGAATCGTCAGCTAGGCCTCCCAAACAGTGGGGTTTTATCATAAGCCATGGGTTTTGGGCTTGAGTTTATCTGCTTTCTGGTTTGCATCTCTTGGTTTTGTGGGGGTCATGTTCTCTGCATCCCTCTGATGCTGAAGAACAGTAACTACTTTAAAGAAATAAAAGCAAATACAGCTGCCTGATGCCCAGATGTAGGGACTTGAGACAAGGAGCATCTCCATCTGTTCCAGGAGTCTCTGTTCCCATGTGAACCAGCAGACAACGCTCCTCCTTTGCTGGATTTGCTTCCTTCTCCACTCTCCTCTCATCATGGCCATAGTCTAGCCGTGGCTGTTTATGATCCTTCGTTGCGTAGGATGCAGGTTACAGAAATACTGCCTTGTCTTTGGAGGTTGCTGGGATTTAAGTCTTGAAAGCCATAGCCCTGCGTAGTGTCATTTGACCCTCAAATGCTCAGCTCAGTGAATGGTGCTAAACTCCTTCCAAAGGAACTTTATTAAAAAGTAGCTTACCTTCTCCCTGGAGCAATTCCAACAAAACAGGGCAGAATCCCGTGGTAGTCTTTGTACCTAAAACATGGCTGGATATTGTGGCAACCTTCTTGAGATGCAGAGGACAAAGTATGCGGGATGAATTCTTGCATTACCCCCAACATCACGCGGACTCTGCACCCTGTCCCTTCCCTGGGAGACGTGATGAGGACAGCGTTGGGGCTGGGCACAGACCGGTGTGTGCTGTGGCCCTGCCAGCTGCTGCAGCCTGCAGTAACAGTGGTGTGTGTGTGGTGGTGATGCTGCCTGACAGTCTGTATGCATGGCCAGGCACGGAAAATGCTATTAGCTTTTTTTATTAAATTATTTTATTTTAATTATAAATTATTTTAATTTAATTATAAATTATGATTTTGATAATATATAAAATATATTTAGTTGTATATCATGTGTATAAAAAATACAAAACTAAGTTATAAATTAAAAAGAAAAAACAGCTGTTAGCCACTGGCAGTCCTCGGCCTTTGTTGCTGGAGGGCTGGAGAGGGAGGTCCTGCTTTCCGGGTGCCAGAGGTGGTCATCCTCTCTCCGACCACTCTTTCCAAAGCAGGGCCCGGCAGTCTCACGCAGTCCCTGGCTTCAAGCCCTGCCAGTGCTTGGGTTCAAGCAAAACCTGTGGCACTTTCTTTGCTGGGGGTGGCTAGCTCGGCAAGATGCGCCCAGCGTGTCCTGGCCCTTTGTTATTCGGTGCCTGGCTCCATGTTTCCCAGGGGAAGCGCTCATCTTTTGGAAACATATTCCTGGTGTGCTGTATCAGGAGCATAAAACCCACTTTGTAAGTGCATGCTCCTCTGTCTGCACGTGGCGTGGCCTTTCCTGAGCATGGAACGAGCTCCCCTCAAGGTGTTCATAGATAATCTTGTTTCTTAACAGGGGAAACGTGAGATAAAGCATTGTGGCTGGCTATATGGTAGTGCCTGCTTGCTGTGCCTCCTGGCAAGGTGAAATTGCATGATGCATTTAACCTCATTCGGCTGAATTGCTTATCAAATCAATATCTCTGCTGCTTTTAGATTTTCGTAGTAGCTTCTGCACCAAGTTCAGCACAAATGCACAGTAATTTGTTCTGTGCAAAGACACAGTTTCCTACCCTGGAACGGGAACTTCAAAGGCCACTTAAAAATTCCCTTGTTAGTCAGAGGTGCTGTCATGAATTGGAAACTTACTGTTTCTTAGAGGTGGTGCTTTCTGTCACTTTGCTTTAAGTATTGTGAAAGGAAAATGCAGTGTCGATGAAAGTGGACTGATCATTTTTCAGACACTTAGAACAACAAACACAACTGAAACTTCATTGTTTCCTTACAAAAGCAGAAAGCATCTAGCAACTGAGTACGTCAAAACTGTGATGGACATGATTAAAAACAAAATCCCCCCATTGTATGGGCGCCAAATCTGAACACAGACTTGTACAGAGCAGTAAACGTTTAATGAAGAAATAGGCAAAGCAGAAAAAAACCTGCACCCAGGAGAACTGATGCACTGAATTACTTCAGTCAGTTGAAACACTTCAGTACAGTTAAACCTGGACAATAAGATTAGAGCACAATCAAAATAGCTGCAAGTCATCGGGTGTCACGTTCAGCCTCCAGTAATTTGTCTTAAAGGGTGGTGGCTTTCAAAGTAGCCCGCTGGATGCCTGGCAGTGCACATTAGGTACTGGTAATTAATTGGCTGCTGAATTGATCTTTTCCAGTAAAGCAGGAGGGAAAATGCAGGGCTGGATGGTAAGGCGGTAGGAGACACTCGCAGATGCGGCTTTCTCCTTCTGTGGAGATGCAGAGCCAGTCGGGAGTGCATGGCAGCCTGTGCACAGGACTTCCCAGGCCCCCCAAAAATAACACCCGTTTGCCTGCTGCTGGCCTGGCAATGCAAAGAGGGCTTGCAAATGGTTTGGGTGTCCGTGGGGATATTTAGCTGCCCTTCCAGCTCTCTGGTAGGAGGAAAGCTCATTCATCCCAACACTGGCTACAGCATCAAAGCTGGTCATGCGCTCTTACTTATCCTTGCAAGGAGCAGTTTAAAGATACTAAATGTTTAAACGCTGCAGCTGTTTTGCCTTGGATGGACTGTTACTTCTTCTCTAATGGCTTTTAGGTTGTAGAGTTCATTTTTTTCTTGAATGCCATGCTCAGCAACTGAAGACAAACCAAAATATTTGCAGTACTTGTTTAAGCAACCCTTGATTGCTTTTGACTTTGTCACATGAACTGCATCCTGCTTAAGTGTATACGTTATTCTCTAATTTATTTGGGGGTTTGTAATGTGTGTGGGTTTTATTTTCATTGCACAGAACCAAGAGGGCTTCAGAGTAGTGATGTTTTGAACTTATTTATTGCTTTTTGTAACTTAAAGGAAACTCGAGGCAGTTGTTCCTGGTGAGTTTTGAAATATGCTGTAATACGAATGGTCACTGGAGACAAAAGCTACCCTAATGATTTGTGATGTTTTCAATTCACTTCTAAAGCACAATTTTGGCAGATGAAGAAAATAAACTTGTCCTCCTCTGGCATCTTCTTAAGACAGGTGTCATGTTAAAGAGAAGATGATTCTTATTCATAACCACTTAGAATATTTTGGACTTCCCAGAGTCTTAGCTGGCTGATTCAAATTCCTTGAGAGCTGAAGGGGATGGTTTGAATTGCTTTCATTTGGTCAAAGATTAGTTGAAAACAACTTGAGCTTGTGTCCAGGTGTTTTAACTGAGTAAGCATTCCTGCAGCAAGGTAACTGAAGGGAGTGTCGTGTATTTAGGTGGTGTTTAGGTGTTTGAGCTGGAGGGGATAGAGAGTAGGGCTTGTAAACCTCATGTAGAGGCAGGTCCACTAACACAGAGCCTGTGGGAATTGAGCAGTGCCAGGGTGTGTTCATACAGCAACAAAAGGCAAATGTAAATGCATATGTGCAGAAAGTGACTTTTTGCTTCTAAGTTTTGATCTGGGCTGCTGCAGGGCAGCTTTTTGGTGAGGACATCTCTGGCAGCCAGGACTCCATTGGCCACGCTGGAGAAGCAGGGACGGGGATGGTTTTTTGGCGTGGAATGAAAGGTGTGCCATCCCCTGGGAGTAGTGGCTGATGGCACGGGGGGATCTTGGTGTCCCAGTTAAACTCAGGAGCCTCAGGGTTTGTGCTTGTTTAATGGGAAGGGTTTTGGTGACATATCTCCAGTAGGAGAACCGTGTATATCGGCGCAGGGCTTTTGGCCTTCTCCGGCATAACTTACCCAACTTTAGCTGCTGTGTTCAATAGAGCTGAATTCAGGCTGGAGCGAGTGTGGAAAACAGCTGCCAAACCAGCCCGGGCTTTTCAGGGAAAGGAGACCAAAGAAGAGCTAGGTCTGTCTTACCTAGCAAAGCAAAAGCTGAGGACGTATATGGTTACTTTCCCCTGTATTTATAGAAAGGAAATACCAGAGAGTGAGGAGAGCAATTTCAGCTGAAAGACAAGGTTTAGCAGACAACAGATGGATCAAAAACAGGAGTGAGCCTGGGCTGGGAGTTAAAGATAGTTTCTAACCGGCAGAAGAGGAGGAGCGTGGCTGAACAGTGAATTACATCTGAGTGAGAGCTTGGTCAGCCTGTGTAAAGGATTGGGTGACGTTGCCGGACAGGATGATGCTGCTCAGCCCCATGTTTCTGTGCCACCCGCAAACTCCAACTGCGCCTGGTCGCAGGGCGATGCTGCTGCGCCTGCAGCGGGGCAGCCTGCCTACGCCGGGGAGCGCAGGCGTGTTTGCTTGTTAGCTTGCCAGACAAACGAGCAGGAGTAACACATGCAGATCAGTGAAATGCATGATGAAAATCTCACTGAGAATGAGCTTAAAGTGAATGAGGTGGGGTGGAGAAGGAAATCCTGCCCACCCTGCTGGCAGCGACTAGGGCAGTCTAAAGGAGGTTGTGTCTGCCAAAGCAGCTCTTGATTTTGGCCAGTGCAACCATTTAATTAAAGTAGCACTGACAAGGAAGCCAGGAACTCAAGAAACAGGTTTTTAATCACTTGGACTTTGGTAGACAATCTCCATGCAAATCATGCCTCCAGCAGCACCGCTGTTTGCATGGGTGTGTGTTCCTGCCCCTGTGGACAGGGCGCAGGCAAAAACCCTGCGAGCTGCTGACACGTGTCACCTTGGCACCTGCGTTTGGCCTTCAGTTTTCGGAGGGGCATTGCATCGCTTCGCTTATGTGCGTGTGGGGCCCTCAGAGGCTTCACAGTGGTGGATGCCTCCTCGGGGTGCTGGGGAATGCACTCCAACGTGGCAAAAATACGGGCAGCGCGCACAGGGAGGAGAGGTCCTGTCCGTCAGTGTATTTGATGTGGGGATTTTACTGCTGGGATATGACTGTGGGGTCCCCAAAAGCAGAACTGTCAAAGCGATGATCTGCTTTTCGGGGCCCAACTGCAAGTCTCCCAACAGCTCAGCCTGCAGCCCAGGAGGTCCAGGCTGGGTCCCGCTCGCTCGGGAGGGGGCATCGCACCCGCGCAGGGGATGCTCGGTGTTAGTGGAGTTTTCCCGCAGCTTTCCTATTTTCTCAAAAGCTTCTGAGTGCAGAGGGTCTTCCGAGAACACCCTTGGTTTAGGTTTCTTTTGCACTTTGCTCTTTCCGTACCACAGCAGAGTTGAAGGAGCGGCGGGAAGCCTTCAGCAGTGTGTCTCCAAAGGCTGCTGTAAAAGACCCTTTGGGGTACGGCGGGGACATTGCCCTCTTCCTCCTCCTCCTCCTCTTCCTCCTCCTCCTCCTCTTCCTCCTCCTCCTCCCCGCTCTGCCTGCCAGAAATAACACCGAAAGTGCTTCGTGCCGCTCCGCCGGCACGTCCCCCCCCACTCCGTCTGTGGGAGCGGGGCTGCGGGCGGGGCCGGGGCCGGCCCAGAGGAGGAGGAGGAGGAGGAAGGGGAGGTGCAGCGGCGGCGGCGGCAGCGCGGCCATCCCCGGGCGCCGCATCGCTGCGTGCGCGGAGCCGCCCGCTGCAGCCGGCAGGATGATCGCCGCCCAGCTCCTGGCCTACTACTTCACGGAGCTGAAGGAGGATCAGGTCAAAAAGGTAGATTGAAATCCCCTGCCCCCCCCCCCCCCCCTCCGGCCAGATCGGTTCTTAAAATTTTTTAATTTTTATTTTTGATTTTTTTTTCCCCCCTGGTGGTTTTGTTGCTTTGTCCCCATAGCGACCCTGCTATGGGAGAATGGGGAATAAATCTGGTTTTAAGCCCAGCCGGATGGCCCCCCCCAAAGCATCGCCGGTGGAGAACGGAGCGGGGTTTCGGTGTGGAGGCTGCCGGGGCGTGGGTGATGCACGGGCCGCGGAAACGGAGCTGGGCGAAGTGAGGCTGGAGTTGGGGGGCTTTGGCAATGAGGGTGGTGGTGATGATGGCCTTTTTCAGGCTTTTGGTAGGCACCGGCATCCCTGGAGAGGGGACTTCTTCTTCCCCAGGGTGCCTGTGGGCATCTGTCATTCCAGCATGGGGGTGACGAAGGCGAAGAGCAGGTAGTTTTTGAATTATGTGTCACTGCAGGTTCTGAATTTACAGGAAGTGGTAGTCGGTCGTGCTTAAAAAGTATTTCTGTGGGCTTCTTTTCTTTTCCTTTAGCATTAGGCAGCCGCTGCTGTATGGTTGGTATAGCCCTGTGATTTAGCACTGCCACAAGGAAATGGGTGCAGACTACCGGATAAATAAAAACATGGCAGTTAGGTCCCGGCTGAGCATATTGCAGAGCTGTAGGGAGCGGAGAGCCTGGGGCTAGGGATGCGGGAACACAAATTGGGAAAATAATTGCAAATATCACCAAGCCCTGTCACGGAGCCGGGCTGACGTCAGGAAGCAGAGGCTTCCCCTCTGCCACCTCCTCCGGCGGTCCTGCGTGACCCACCTAGGCGCGTGGCTGAGTGCCTGCTGAAGGCATCCTTGCAATATTTTGTGGAATCCTCAGCGACAGCGTCAGCAGGGCTGATTTGTAGTGGTCTCCCTTTGGGCTTCCAGCTGGGCCTGGGGAGACCTCGGCTCCTGTGTGTGGGAAACCCATCCAGTCCCACTCAAGACACGCTCACCCATGCCCGCTGCTGTGTTGGATAAAACCTGAGACAGCACCCCATATTTTCCACATCTTCTTCCATGGTTTAGGTCTTTTGCTTTTCCGCCCAGCAGTTCTCGTGAGGAGCTGAAGGCTGCACGCAGCCTGCAGCTTTCTGCACCCTCTGGCCCACATATATGGCTCTCCCTTTTCCCCAGGCCCCTTATTTTCCTTTTCCTGGAGGATTTCTAAGTGCTGCTGCTGGCGTCAGGCATGCGTGCCTGGGTAAGGCCTTCTCTGTCTCGCCGTGCCTGTTATATTTAGAAACCCAAGATAAGCACAAGAGTGCACGCTGGCCGAGGAGCAGCAGAAAGGCTGTGTGGGGAAGGTGCGGTGGGAGCACGCAGACACGGGGGAAACTCTGTGGTGTTCCCGGGGGTTATTTATTGCAGGCTGGTTTGGCATCATGAGGCTGCTATTGTCTGACGGCACGGGAAATCGTTTGGCCAGGGAGCTGTAAGGCATTCTTATGGATCAATCTGGTTTTGTCTGAAAAGGAAAATAAAAAAAAAAAAAATCCAATTTAAAAAAAAGAAAAAAAAAGGCAGGCTACTGGTTTTGGAGGACGTAAGACATCTTTTCCTGTTTATATCCTTTTGGAACGGATATCGAGCCCCCTCACTTTCGGCTTTCCTGTAGGGAGGGTTTCTGCGGCGGTCAGAGGCTCTGCCCCATTGCTCTGCTGCCCCACAGCTGCTGGGAGCCGGTGGGCTCCGCTCCCTGCTTCCCCGTGGGGCAAAGGGGTTTTTGCTCCATCTCACCCTGCTGCTCGCGAGGTTTGTGCTCCATCTCAGTGTGCCATTTACGGGAATACGTGCCTGCATGGCTTCATTTCAGGTCCCTCCCTCTCCTCTCTGCTTCCGGAAAAGCAGCACTTTCTGCTGGTACGTGCTTCCAACCAGGGTTCTGTCGACCAAGGCGTTGCCCCCGCTCATCACCACTCTGCCCCACAGGGCTTCTGGCCGTGGTGGCTGCTCCTCTGCCTCGCTGGTCCATGGCGGCGATGGGCATTTAACGGCACAGGTGGCAGGTCACCTTGAGGATGCTGCTGGGGGTCACTTGGAGGGGTGTGAACGGGTTAAAAGTACCGAAGAGGTTAATTTGGGAGGGGATTTGTTACCAGATCTCCACTGCACCCAGGCTGAACATCCTTCTTCCCTTGTGACCCCCTTTGCTGCTTTTTTTGGGGTTCCTGTCCCTGCATGGCACTAATACTCAGCGCTGCCTTTCTATGGTGGGAACCCTGCCGAGGAGCACAGATGGGGCTAGTGGTTTCAGGCCCTCAGGATACCCTGGATCTAAGAACTAGTGCTTCTGTACTGGTTTTGCTGGATTTTACACACCCCTTTAAGTTTGAGAGTCATTTTTTTTCAAATCTGGAGTTTCTGAAATGTTTTTCAAGATGAGTTGTGGCAAGCAGGAAGAATAGGCAGGGTGGCTGTGTAGTGTCGAAGGTGTGGGTTGTTCATTGCATGCTGGCAGCCCTGTGGCCCTGCAGCCCCTGCAAGGGGGCATTTTTGGATGAAACCATGTGTACGTGGCCCCACTGTGCAGAAGCAAGCCGGCAATGTGCGATGCCCTGTACCATATAAATATGCATGTGGTTTTACTCCAAGCAGGATCAATTATCCAGATGTTTTTGAAAATGTCTGTTCCCTGAATGTTTGTGATCCTCCGGGGCAGCAGTAGGAGTTCAGCATCCTCGTTGTGACAGAGGGCTTGGCACAACCCGAACCGAGGCCCCGATTTCTCTAAAAGGCTGACGCCCATCCTCAGGGATACGGGCATCACAGAGCATCCCTGGCATCTGTGTGACTGGCCTGTGTGCAGGAGAGCTTTTGTAAAACTGCCTTTGAGTATCTTTTGTTTCCAACAGGTTGGTACCTGTAGTAGCTGGCCCCAGCAAAGGGAGCCTCTAGGTGTTGCCTGGTTTCTGTCTGTCAGGGGAACAATACCTTTTTGTCATATTACCTGATGAGAGAAGAAAAAAAATCTTGCATCCAAGAATCACGTTTAAATGTCATTTAACCTTGAAAAGAACGTGATGGAATGGGGTGTAAAATGTAGCAACTGGCATCAAATAAAGCCCTGTAGCGGTGACCTGCCAGTATAAAGGCTTTTTATGAACCAATCTGATAAATCATAAGTAAACACAAACAGTTTCAGGATGGCTAAACTACTTGTTTTAACATGCCTTGGCTCCTGATGAATCTTCCTGATGCTGAAAGGAGTATGGAGTATGATTAGCTCTGCAGAAAAATGTTTACATGGTGAAGGTTTTTTGTGCAAAGGCCATGTCAGTAAAATAGGTGCTAATGATTTCTGAAATTGTTGTGGGAGTGCTCTGTTCTTGGATACCACTGATTGTTGTCAGTGTCCGGGGAATGAGGCATGCATTTAAGGAATGGCCCTTAGTGCTGCCTGTTTCATTATGCACTTATAATTATTCACAACTTCCTGTGGAGGCTGCTGCAATGGCTGGATTTTCAGAAACTTCTTTTCCCCAAGTACAAAGAGTGTCTTCCCTATGTGACCAAGAAAAATTCCGTGCATATGGTTCAGATTATGAAATCCTATTTTTAAAAAATTGCTCACAGATTCTGTCTGGCTGGTTGTTTGGTTTTTTTTTTTTAAGAAAAAGAAAAAAAAAAGTGATTGAGCTCTTGGAGGGCTCCCATAGTGGCACTCTGGGAAGATGCCCTTCCTGGGGGGGGTGGCTCTGAGATGGCAGCTGAATAAAGGAGCATTTTCTGCTCCTTGCCCACACAACTGCCTGCCTGAAATTGCTTCTGCTCTCCACCATCCCATGGGAAGGGCTGGCACCCGTCTCCCATGGGGCCGCAGCCATGGGAGCCTCAGTGGGGCTGCGGGTCCAGCTGGGTGCTGCCGGCAGCTCCCGTCTGTCCCTGCCAGCCCCTCCACTGCTTCCCTTCGGATAAGGCTGAGATTTGCTTTCTGATCGGCTTTTATTGCAGGCAGAGCAGGGAGTTATTAAACCTCCATCCCGTAATCCAGCCTCCAGTTTCCCCCCCACTGGTTATTTATGGCTATTTGCTGAGGGTTTTCCCTCGGAGGGCTGCCTGTGCTGCCAGCGCAGGAGAGCAGCACTTTTTCCCTTGCAGCTGCACTGCCAGAATAACTAACCCTTTTCCTGCCTGGGAGGAAAAAAAAAAAATACTGCTTCCCCCCCCCCAGTTTTGGAAACTAACACACAGGAGTGGTTTTGTTTCAAACCGAGGTTTAGTCCCCATCTCCCCCGCCTCCCCGCCCCGTGAGTCTCAGCGGTGAAGATGGCCTCGATGCCACGCAACGCGATGCAACGCGAGGCGATGCTCCCTGTGCGCAGGAGGGTCCAGCTCAATTATGTGAGGGCGCTGATGGCGCTCACTGGTTTTTCACAGGAGGGAAAAAAGCCCTCCCTCCCATTTTCCCTCACTGCTGAGGGCAGCACAGGGGCAGAGGTGGGGAGAACGGGCTTGTCTGGTCCTGAGCGTGCAAACGCCAAAACCTGCGTTCACAACAGGGCTTTTGGTGGGGGAGAAGCCTTCAGCCCTGTTTTTGGGAGGAGGATGCAGCAGTGGGGCTTTGTAGACGGGTATTTCAGTTGCACAGTGAAGTCTGTGTGAATGATGCGTTAGTGTAGCTTTCGCTGGGAGATTTGGGGAATCAGGCCTTTGAGCGGCAGTGTGGGCTCCTGAAAGCTCAGCCTTAATAAGAGGTTCACCCCCCCACCTTTAAAAGGGAATAACCTCATGATCTGACATCGTGGCTTGACACTCTCTGCTAAAAAAACCATGGGTTTGCCATGGAGGAGAGACCTTTCTGCTCAGCCCGACACCAGCCTCTGCATCCATCCCCACAGCATTTGGGGCTGCAGAGAAGGTGCATCTCATCCAGATTTTTGTTCTTGGAGTGAAATGACACCAGCGGCCAGCTGTGCTTGTTGCTGTGAGGGGGCTGTCAGCTCATCGGAGCCGCACGGGACACAGCTGGAATGTGGGGATGCTGCCCTAGGGTCTTGCATTTGGCTTCTGTTGCAGAGAACCTGGGCTTAGCTCTTCTTCTGCTGTTTAGCTATACGCCTGCACCATCACCGGTTTGTGGAGCAAATGTGTGGTATCATCTCGTATTGTTGCACTGTAACTTCCCCTTAACATCTATGTGATGACTGTTTTGCTCTTCCTCTGCAAGCAATGGCACTGAACGCCTCACAGCTTGTGCAGCCTCTGGCTGTGCCCCCCGTGGTTCCAGCTTGCTTGGTCCCCAGCCCTGTGGTTCAGGATCAGGCCCGGTAGCTGTGCCCAGCAGCGCCCTCCATGCCTTCCTCCCTGGTCTGTGTAAATGCTTGGTCACGGTGGGAGGGCATCTGGCTCGGGGAGATACGCTGTCTTTGGTGCAGACCTTGACTACGTGCGACAGAAGTACTTTCTGCAGGAGCAATTAAATTGGCACTGGTTTTATGGTCAGTTAAGGGTTTAATTACATTTTGATTGTCTGCATTTCCTTTTCGAATGGCATTATTCATCGCTTCCTGTTTCAAAGTCCCCGGTACATGGAACACTTGCACACATACATTTCACATGGGGTGTTTTATTGTGGCATTGGTCCTGTAAGACGTAATGTCAGCTGAGACGTGAGATGAGTTGCTCTCAAGGCTTCCAGAGCAGCGAAGGAGACACAGACAGCCTTGGCACGGAGATGGCCTGGGGTTTAAAATGAGGTGGCTTTTCCAGTTTTGCTAAGGACAGAAAACATGGGCAGGGTTTTATTTTCCTGATCCTGCTAAGCTGCAAGCAAAAGTGATCCCAAAGGCGTGGCTTTGGTCTGAGCTGTTTGCAGAACCAAATTTCCAAGGCAGATAATGAAACAAGGCAAGAATAGACTGGTAGCTGAGGTAAAAGGGGTGGGACACGTACATTTAGCAAGAAACCCCCAAGGCCAAGTTGTATTTTTGAGGTGTCAAAGCATCTCTCACTATTCCTGATGCTGAAGATGGGTGTAATATTATGGAAAGCAATATTATTGGAAAACTGGAACCGCCTCCTTTTTGCAGGGAGGTAAAGAAAGTTCCTGTCTTGGGAAGCCACAAGGGAGAAGTCAACAACTTTTAATTTGATGTTTTGTCTTGAGGAGGAGGACGCTACCTGCCCACAGCCAAGTTCTGCCTCTCCTGACCCTCTGGCTGTGATAGCTTTGGAGTGGGATAGGGAAAATGGTCTGCTACACAGAAATAGTTTCTTAGCCTAGGACGTAGCCCCAAAACCGCTGTGGCAAGTCCTTCACAATGAAAGGCTTTAAATACAAGGCACCTCTGTGGACTGCAGCAACACCCACATCACCCCAGCTGGGACAAGGTGCCAGAAGAGGGATTTTTAGCTTCAGCTGTTCAGCTCATGGACAGTCAGGAGAGCTGAGAAGCAGGGCGAGGGCTGGAGATAGTGGGGCAAAGCTGTGGGCAAACAGTTTTGTGTGGAAAAGAGGAGGCAGAGTGATATGGGACCGGGTCTTGCCTTGGGGAGGCAGTAGGATGGGGTGGGCTTCAGCTCATGTAGGTCCTACCACTTGCACGTTTTCCTTGACTGTGAGTCAAAAGACAAGGCACGAAGCGTGTGGCTGTGTTGTCAGCTTGGCCAGAGCCCTGGGCCCAAGCTGGGGCTATACGCTGTTCTTGCAATTAAAGGGAGGTGTAGCCCCACTTGGGCACCTCAGGGCAGTCTTTCACTCTGTGGTGGTGTTTGTCTTTTTCCCCAGATTGATAAATACCTTTACGCCATGCGGCTCTCTGACGAAACGCTGATAGACATTATGGCTCGCTTCAGGAGAGAGATGAAGAACGGTCTCTCCAGAGATTTTAACCCAACGGCCGCAGTGAAGATGCTTCCTACATTTGTGAGGTCCATTCCTGATGGTTCAGGTAAGGAGCTGAGTATTTGTTTTCCGTATTAAACATGGTGTGCTTTGTGGGAAACCTGTTAGAAATACACCAATGCACTACCACGAACAAGAGCAATTTGCTTTCTGGCAAGCCCAGACAACATTTCGAAGACAGCCTCCCTTCTGTGTGCAGGTCTGTTCCCACAGATGCTGGAGGATTTTGTGTCAAGCCCCTTTTGATGCCAATGAAAGAGCCCTTCGTAGCAGTCAGTCCGCTAATAGTCAATACGTTTACGCTGAGATTTGTCTGCCAACAATCAATACTTCACATACAAAGATTTTTGATTTATGCAATTCACACTCACGTGATCTAGAGTCTTAACAAATACAGTGGCTTTTAGTCATTTGCTGTTTGACTCAGCATCTCTTCCCCTCCTTATGTTTTCCCCAGTGGAAGTGTGAACCCCTATATGCCGAATTTGAGTTTCCTGGCATTCGTTTTGCTTTTTGTAGCTGCTTCTTGCAGACTGTCTTAGGGCAAACTTGCAGAACTCAAGGAAGCTGCAATGTGTGGCTCCAAAGCTGCTGCAGTGGTGTACGGAGCTTTTCCATCCAGATGTAGGACTCTGTTTTTCCATGCTCACTGTGCCTGATAAAAGCGGCAGAAAGAGCTATCAGAAACCAAAAAGATGTTGTGTTGGTATTTGAGACCAAGATTGCCCCTATTACTTATTTTAGTGTTTATAAAAAAAAAAAATACTATATATAGAGTATATAAATATGTTTATAAACAGTATATAATAGTGTTTATTATTCAGTGGTAACACTGGATTTCCTTCTCATGTAGCATGAGTTGATTAACTGTAGTTTGGTGCCTACCACGAATTATGTCCCTCTGTGCAGAAATTGCACGGTTGTAAGAACTGCATAACACGGTTACCTGTTTTGAGGCTTTTTTTGAGTTAAAATCAAGAATTTATTGGGTGAAAGAACATGAAGCCTGGTGCTTTGTGTTACTTGGTGCTGTCTGGCAGGTGGAGATCTTTGATAGTTCTGCTTTGCTGTTACTTTCTGCCACCTTAAGCTTTTCAGTTGCGATGTGATTCTCTGTCTAAAAAAAACCAAAGGGAGAACAAACTTGAATCCTGTGTTTCCCTTAATTTAGCACTGCTGGCTGTTATGTTGAAATGTCCTGTTGAAACTCTGAGCTTGTTGAGAAAGCCAGAAGCTGCCACACACAGCTGGGTCATGGGCAGGGGTTGCTCTAAGGGTTTGCAGGTGAGGTGACTTAAGGGCTTTTGTGTGGAATCCCAGCATTTTTACCAACTCTGAAATCCCTGGTTTTTTCCTTCATTCGCGTTTGAGTTCAGTTGGGTACAGACCTGTTCCCGCTACCCTGCTCCATCAGGCACTACAGGTTAGCAAATCTGAGCTGCTTGCAGTGAGTCAAATGGTTTTGCAAATTTTTCCATGGCACAAACTGGGGAGACTTTGCGATGCTGTATGGCACAGGGAAAAGGGGATCTGCACCCGGTCAGGAGAGGTGCGAGAGATTGCTGAACGCTGCTGGGACCAAGCATGAGCCAGAGCAGTGGGTAGCCCTGGTTGAGTGTAAGCGTGTCTGTATGTCAAGGCATTAATTTCAGATCATGTATTACACACCTACTTAAAAAAGCAACCACGTATGTTGTGTACAGGGTGCTCAGTTCTTGATCCTGTGCCCATTTGGCTCCTGCTGGCCTCTCTGGGACAGGCACGCTGTGGGCAGCGTCTTCGCAGCATGGATTAGAGCAAGGCAGTGCTTTGCCCCAGACAATTTCTGTATAACACGGTACTAATCTGTATATGCAGGTTGTGAGCGTCTCTTCGGATAGCTGTTAGAAATGCAGGCAAAACCATTCCATTATTTCCCAGAAAGGGCATGTTCTGACCCCAGGTATGAGCAATATTTGCTGTGGGTGGGTGTTATGGCATGTCTTTCCCTGACTCATGTGCGTGTGCCTGCCGTGTCCGGCTCAGCCATCACACAGATGCAGCCAGGGCAGATGCAGAGCCCCCTTCCCTCTTCCTCCAAAAGGCTCGGGGGGGCCCTCACGGATGCGTTCGTGTTGATGCGCCCAAAGCGTGGGTTCGGCTCCCAGCCGGTGGCAATTTCTGCCTTCAGCTGTCCCTCTGTAAAAGCCAGAGGCTGAAAGCCTGCCCTTTTCTCTGGCTCGTCTCTAATTACTGCCTTGTAAGCTCTTTCCTCTGAGTCTGATTATTATTATGAGAGCTGACTATTCAGAAAAATACTGTTGTTTATTTTCAGATCTGTGCTTGTGTACTTTGTTAACGAGGATCTTTTGAGTAATAATTTTGGAGGCTCTGGACACGTTGGTGTTAGCAGGGTTTTTTGCTTCATTCAGAGTTGCTTAATTTATGAAAGCCACAAGGTTTTTTGTCCAGAGCGCCCAGAACGGTATCTCCACCTAATTCAAAATGCTCTCAAAGGATCTTCCTAAATTAATTTACAGCAGGTTTGATTGCATCTTGGTGTTACAAAGCATAGATTAAATGCTGCTACTTGGGTTTAATTCCTGAAGTACACTGAAAGAAAACTGCTACTTTGCATACAGAAAGCTTTACAGTCTGGTTCAGAGTTCTTTTTTCTTTTTAACTGAAAAGGATAATTCTTAATAAATTTTACCTTGTGATGAGCCTGATGCTGCTGGAAATTAAACACGCTAATCTGTTAATTTACTGCCAGGGAAGATATTTCTGAAGTGCAGTATTTGTTTGAGGTAGGTACCAAGGTGCATTTAGGCTTGGAAAAGGGCCATCTGGTCCAGTGTTGATTTTTCCATTATTTATTGCAGGTAATGGCTTGCATTCGACAAATGATACTCATATGATAAAGCTTATTTGGGTATTTGGCTTAATGAGACACTTGTGGTAAATGTTTTGCTTCCAGTCTTGTTGCGGTGAAGGGGGTTATGAGTTACTGAATTTGTTATGCTGAACTCGATAAAGGGAACTGCATCCACAGTTTGGGAATGTTCACGTTTTAAATGACATTCGTACTGGAGCAAAGCGATGTTTAAAGCCACGCTGTTCAGAAACAGGGAAGTGCTGCAAGGTCCATATTTTGGCAAACTCTGAGTTTGCCCATGTCTTAAGCAGCAAGAAGGAAAAGTTGCATTGCAATGCAGTAAAATTAGGAAGATTGGTAGGAGATGTGGGCTCCCACTGTCGTTTTGCTACGTTTTTCTGTACGGGGCTTATTGTCCTTTGTGGTTTCTCGCATGACAGTGTTTTGTTTGCTGTATGACACTTGGAACCTTGGAAAACCGTGAGGGCTTTTGCAGTGTCTTTGCCTCTGTTAGGCTGTTCCTGCTAGAGGTCCTGCCCCGAGGGATGCCTCATCCAGATCATCAGCTTTGCTGAGCAGGAGGGGGCTTCTGGAGGAGCATGGGGCAATGAGGAGGAGCAGCTCACTAAGCTGGACTTTAAGAGTTTTGATCTGAGATTGGGCAGGGTAATCTCAGAGGCAAGTCTGGGTCTGGAAATCCTTGTGGATAAGTTGCATATCTGATATTTTGGTGACAGCGTGGGGTCAGAAGGCTCTGAGAGCTGAGTCGAAGTTTGAGGTGACACATCAAAAGGCCTCCCCGAAGTCATAGTTGGAAGGAAGAATGAAAAGAGGCCAAAGAGCGCTGTAGGATGGGACTGGCAATATGCATGGGGGGGCCAGCTCATCCCACCTGTGGCATGGGGCACTTCTGACACCGCAGAAAGGTACAAATCAATGAGGGAAACCAGGATGAGAAACCACCGTGCGCATCTGCTTCACTGCCTTCCGAGCAGCCTCGGTGAGCCCGCGGATGCCGTGCGCAGACACGAATGCTTGCAAAGAGCCTCGGTGATTAACTGCAGCCCGTGTGATAAGATGTGCACACTGCTTCCCTAAATGTTATCTTTTCGCAGACTTTAACAATCGCTGTCTTTGTTTGCTCCCTCTTTGATAAGGTGAGATAGCACAAGCGGTTCAGTCAGATATATTTGCCTTGCTCTCCAGGGGGTGCTGAAAGTGTCGTTCCTCAGATAGCCAGACCACACGTCTCTGTTGCCTGAATTACACCCTGAAGTCTGTGGAGATGGGAGTGGGGAGTGGATTTGGCTTCAGATCTTTGAAATCCAAATCCCTCTCCACCACGGAGGGAGATGGAGGTATCCTAACTCTTTCCCTGGCGAGTTATTTAGGAGGTCTGTGCAAGGGTTCTCAACTTCTGAGTAACTCCTGCAGCCGCCCTGTGATGTTTCAGACTGTCGTTTCTCTGACTTCTGTTATCTGACTGTAGTTTGCAGTGAATCTCAGCTTCTGAGGGTGACATAAGTGGTTCCTGCTTTAACTACCTCTGTGTGTAATTTGTTGATTTTAGAGTAGTGTGCAATTCAGCCACCATTCACTGTTATTTGCCAAAATGACACAAGTTTATATGCAGCAAAAGACTGTTCATCAGTGGACTGGTATCCTTTCATTTTACTGTTTTCAACACCTTTTTGGCATTCTTCAGAGATCTTTGCTCTGCCAGCTTCATCATGAGATCTGGATACAGACTGTCCACTGTTAGTCCATTCTTTTTGGATAAACCCTCATTGCAGCTGCCTGTGTATCAAGGGTGGTTGGTGTTGCCATTGCACCAACTTCATGTTAAGTTGTAGGGAATCAGATCGATGCTTCACATGGACACCCTGCAGCTAGAAATTCCTTGCTGTAGGCCCTGGACATTTGCCTCTGCATTATACTTAACAGAGCTTGATATTTCCCAGATTTGTGTTGCATACAATTTTTAATCACTTGTGTCTTGTTTTCCACATAGAGAAAGGAGATTTCATTGCACTGGATCTTGGTGGTTCTTATTTCCGAATTCTGCGGGTGAAGGTATCGCATGAAAAAAAGCAGACAGTACAAATGGAAAGTGAAATTTATAATACGCCTGAAGATATCATGCATGGCAGCGGAACACGGGTAAGCACCTCTTTTTTTAGGACGTCTCTCTAAAGATTAGCTGCTTTCACACTGCCATTTTACAAAAACACCACGAGAACGACCTTAGCATCTTAACAGTTGCACCTACAGCGTGCACAGACTCGACTACAGCTCTTTGTCAATACTGAAAATAAATAAGTGGTAGTTAGAGTAGTAGAGCATGCATGGATGCTGCTCCCATTGTGTGGGAGACTTTTGGCCGAGTTAGGGGAAAAAATGGCCTAGAAATAAGAATTTTTACTTTTATAGTAAAGTTACTTTCCAGAGGTGGGAATGGACAGCAGGAAAACAACTTAGTCTTTGTAAGCAGCGAGCATGACCAACCCTGCAATTGTAATGTTAGATGAGGGACAGAAATACCCATGACAGCCACATATCTGTCCTGGCAGTCTGAGCAACTCAGCATTCATGAAAAGTACAAATACATTAGAAAAACTACAGGAAGCTGATAGAATGTTTTGGCACAACTTCAACTTAATTTTTGCTGAATAAATGATAGGGTTTTTTTAGTCTCCCATGTGTTCCAACAGTAGAAAATGTTTGGATGCGTTTACTTGGATTTCAAATCGGGTTCTTTGGAAGAATTTATTTTCTTTTTATGATCAGGAAGCAGATTACAATAAATATTTTACTGACAGATTTGTCTCCGTGTCAGTGTAAGACAAAACAGGTAATTTTCATTGTTGGAAACAGCAAGGTTTTTACACTTTTTACTAGTATGAGGTGCTATTTAGGGGTATGAGACCTGCAGGAAACTTAGAGCTTGTTTCAGAAGAATAAACAAAAGAGGGAAAAAAAGAAAAACTCTGCAAACAGCAATTTGTACCCTTAATATATTTTCTGTAGCCACCTTAATACCCTTAATGTATGTATCTAATAACTGCTGCTGCATTCTTATGCAATAGTGAGTGTAAGGTGGCAATTATGGCTTGTAAGTAGCACTGATACAAGCATTGCTGTGATATCTGAACCGCAGCAATAAAATACCTTTCTTGTAAAGACTTTTCCTAACATTATTACTTTATCTGGCCAAAAGGTCATGCAGCGGCTTTCCCACGGAACGGTTTTGGAGGGGAGCTGAGCTGACCTGCCTGTTGCTGGTGGAGGCAGGGGAGTCGGGTGGGCTGCCTGGAGGCAGGTTTGGAACGTGGGGTTTCTTGTCCATCAAGGGGTGTCGGGAGCTGGAGACTGACAAGCAGCAGGGCTGCCCGCACACCCAAGGGGCAAGTGTCTGTCCCGGGGAGGCAAGCAGGCTGACTTAAGATGAGACTTAATGGAGACACAATAAGGGTGGTAAGGAGAAGCCGGGAAAGGAGACATCAGGTCTGCATTCTTTCCAGGGCTTTGTCGTGTTTATGTTTTCATTTTTAAATATCCAAAGGCCATTTGGCTGTTGGGAACCAGCAGCGTGGAGCTCAGACTGATAGGCTTTGTCATGGCTTTTAAACTGAAAGAGAGGCGAGCAAGGCTTCCACTGACCCTGGGGAGACAGTCACTCCCAGTATTTAAGTACCAGGAAAAGAAGAGGAGAACTGGAAGCATCATCAGAATTGCATCCGGGTTCGAAGTTGTCCCACGACAATATCCAGCCACGACTAAAACGCTTGCCGTGAGACTTCACAGGGAAGCATGGCGGATGCCCGGGAGGCACACAGGCAGGTGACGATTTGGTGCTTATGACTGATGCGTACGGTTGAGGTTCTCTGAAATCTCTGGGCCAGATTAGTGGAATACTTGGACTGAACTGCCTGCGCGGGGTAGGCTACTAATATGTTTTTCAGCAAGCTGTGTCATTAACTTCAGTGAGTTATACTCTTAAAGCCTAATATATAATCAGCTTATTGAAGGGATTGCGATTTATGGCTTCATGCCTCACCAGCACGGTTTGTTTTGATATTTTCTACTTCATCACATTCAAACTTCTATTTTTGCCGATCTGTCAGGCACGGGCTGACAGCTTTGCCAGTCAGAGACAGTTCCCTGTCAAAGTCAAGGGCAAAACTCTCATTGACTTCAGCAGCGTAATAGCAGGTCTAAAACTTGTAAGAAGCCTGTCTTCTGTGTTGACTCAGCGAATGGGAGCATGCCTGAGGCTTGATTTTGGTGTTGCTTTTTGTGTTCTGCCGCCACTGGAGGTAGGGTATGGATTTGTGGCTGTTCTCCCGATCTGAAGCTGCGGTATCCTTGCTCCTTAAATCTTCCCCATTCAGGGGCTTGAGCTTGAGCTCAGATCTTCAGTTGCTTGCCAAAGTCTGCTGGCTGCCAGCCAAATGCATCCTTGTGGAGACTTCTTGGAGCCCAACCTGAGCAGGCAACTTCATGGCCAGAGGAAGTAATGAAGCCTGATACCATATTGCTCAGCGTCTCATGGTTGTATCGCTTCAGGTCTATAAAGGTGTAAAAATCTGACTGGTCTTTTCTTCTTGGCTGTGGTGTTTGCTCTGTCTGTCTCTTTGACGTTTGATAAAATATTAGGCTCGCACTGTTCCCTACCGTGCACCTGTGGGTGGATGGGAATTTGGATTTTTCCTCAATCCACCTGCCTTACAAAATTCCTGTCGATTTCATTAAAGTAATGTTGCCTCTTCTGTCCTGTCAGAGTTGTTTGGCATTTGTAAGGTTTGGACGTTAATATGGGCACGGGCACATACGGATGCTTCCTCGAGTCTCCTTAGGAAAAATCTTATGACCGTCGATGGTAGCAAAATTAGTATATGCCTCTCTCTTTCTTTTCTCCTTTTGAGCAGTGCCTTCCCTCTGTGCTTTATTAAAAACAGTAGCACAGCCAGACCGTGCATTACCGACTAGACACTGCTACTGTAGTGTCGAGAATGTGGCTAATAGTTAACCTCATTTGCCTGTGCAGGCTGTGGCATGGGTTACACTCGCGTGCCCTGCTGCCAGCCCAGAGCCCTAATGACTCACGGTGCATTGCTTGCAGCAAGCGAGCATGCTAACTCACAGAGGCGAGCTTTGGCAGGTCGTGCTGGGACTGCGCAGGCAAACGCCGGCAGGTGCGCGGACTTTCCAGAGTGCGTTGGGAATGCCCAGGGATCTTTTGCAGTCAGATTCACAAAGCAGGTCCCGTCTCTTCTCTATGCAGTTGTGGTTCATTGCATGAGAGGGATTTTTGTAGTGACATCCACAGTCAATATTTCTGCTTCCTGCTCTCTGAATTCCTCAGGGGTTTGAGGCTGGTCCCTGGTTATCATCTGTAATCCTGGGAGCAGCTGAAAGTTTAGTAGCTTTGAGTATTTAGCAAGATACTTTCAGATGGAAAGCATAATAAAAACGTACGCTCCTGTTCTTTCTGTGTTTCTCCTGGAGAAGTTGTCATATTTTATTACTTAACTACAGTTCTTTTTTTCGTAACTCCTTTTCCTGTCTCCCTTTCCTCTCTCCCCCATCAGGACAACTGAAAATAGTCTTGCAGAAGTGCAGCAGCGTAGGTTGCTTTCCCATGCCGTTTCACTGCGTGCACTCAGTGAAATGTCCTTGATTTGCCCAGGACAATGAATGGCAATGTTTTCCCTGGGAAACTACTGTATTTCTGCTTAATTGAATCTGACCTCATTTTAGGAATGAGCTTAAGGTGTTCTGTTGAATTGTAACATTACAGACACCGCTTCTTGATCTGCTTCGAATGGCAAAATATTCCTCTTCATTTTTTTGTAGTTGCTGCAGCCTGTCTATAGTGTTTTCCTGTCTCTCCAAGACTCTGTAAATTGTTCTTAATAAAGCTGCACAGGCTAATTGCCACCAACAGGTATCTTTTTGTACTCCTTCCCAATTATCCCCAATCTTCTAGGCAGTTTTCCTGGCATTGTCCCACCAACGCTGCAGATAGGGTCGTTTGTCTTTTTTTTTCTTTTGTTTTTTTCCAGGGAGTTAAAATGTGAAGCACAGTTATCTTCTGGGGCAGGTGGCCACTTGTTAATAGGTTTGACATCCATTGGTGGTATGGGTCAGTTCAAGGCATGCCTGGCTTTTTGGTACTGGTAGACACAAACGCGTATTTTTGTTGCTTCAATTGCCAGGGCTTGATTTTGGCTTTGAGTGTTGCAATCTACCTGAGGGGCTTTCCAAATAGCTTGGTGGGAGAGACATCTCTCGCTTTCGTGCCCACGCACTCCCTGGCATGCCTGGCGGGCACACAGTGCCGTTGCCACAGGGCACCGTCGAGGGGCCATCAGGGTGGCTAGGTGGGAATTGGTACCTGCAAGCCTGGTGTAGGCTGCCTGCATAGTTTAGCATTACAAAAAATGCATAAAATGTTCCCATTTCGGGTTGTTTCTCAGAATATGTAAAATATTTGGACAAATCCCCTGGGTTTCCTTTTTGTTTGTTTGTTGTGTGCTTTAGGAATAGATTTGAGAGGTTATGTCCTTTTGGGTGGCTCCTACAAAGTGCTGGCTTCTCTGATCTCAGCAGTGCTTGAGTGAAGCAGATGTTGATCTTCTCTGCATAGCTGTAAAAGTGCTCAAACTCATGTGGGACTGGATCACAAATGTTCTTTTGAGATGTTCCTTCCTGTTATTGAAAGGTTAAAAGAACATTTTTGTTCTATCAAATGTTAAGTAGAAGGGTTATGGCAGGCTCGAGAGCCATGTGCTGCTTGTTTCAGGAAAAGCGTTTTTATAGGGGTGTAAAAGGACAATGTATTTAATAATTTATTATTTAAGGTGTTAAGATATGCTGCCTGAGAGTATTTTCATAGCTTTGTCATTTAAATATATTTTAAAATTTGGAGCAGATATTTCCCCCTTTCCCCTCACCCAGTACAGTTTTCATATGTGGTTTGAAGTATTTTCTCCCTGAAACTGTATTTCTAATCATGGTGGTTTTATACTTTCCTCTTTCTTGTAGCTTTTTGATCATGTTGCTGAATGCCTGGGAGACTTTATGGAGAAACAACAAATCAAAGACAAGAAATTACCAGTTGGGTTTACGTTTTCCTTCCCATGTCGACAATCCAAGCTAGATGAGGTAAGAAGATTTCACAGTTTTCTTAATATGCAGAAGAGCTACAGTTGTGATTAAAACACTGCTATGAAAGCAGTATCCTAGACAGGTCTCATTTTCGGGATAAATGAGTGTTATATTTCACTGTCAGACTTCATGCTTGTGTTTATGTTTCTTCTGAAAGAGCTGGTTAACAGATGACGAAGAGGCATCTGATATTTTGTACTGCCTCTGAGTGAGCTCCTCAGTATTATGGTTTACTGTGTAAACATGGCAGCAATTTTTCCTGCCTCTTGTGCAGCCTTTTTCACCTCTCCATGAGGTGTAACTGGGAGGGACCCAGCCCAGCAGCATTTGCTCAGATTTTGCTGAACTTCACAAGTGCACACACCGATCCAGATCGGGGTCTCCCTCCTGAGCAGCAGTGCTGAGCCATGCCACTGGGTGGGTGCTCAGCACTGAGGGAAATCAGGCAGGCCACCTGGAAGCGATGCGCTTTAAAAGGGGATGGAAATAACCAGCGTTGTATGAAGTGACTGATGAGATTCCCATGGCAAGGATGCTACGGTATTTTCCTTCTTTTGCTCATTATATCACAAATGACTCAGCAGCCTCCTGGTACAGCATTGCTATGGCAACGGTGTAGCAAATTAATGCAGGAAACTTAAATCCACACAAAACACTAAGAGGTTGCACTGTTAAAGCATGACCTGCTTTTCTAGCTTGCAGGTCTCTAGGTTAGCCTGGTGCAACGGCTCCCCAGATGTTGGTGCTGAGGAGGGCCAGGTGAGGCACGATTTTTATTACATTTCATACTTGAGCGATGCTGAGAGCTGAAACCAAGGGTGCTTACTAACTCAGGTCTGAATGTAGTTAAGAACAGAGAGCTGCCTTTTCCTGCATCAATTCAGAAAAGATGAGTTGATTTTGGTGCAGCTCTCCCATCTGGCCGTGATGCATGGTAAGGCTCAGGCTACTGACCACACCAGAGTTGTGCCGGGGGTGTGGTTGTGAAGTTGAGTTGCCCTTGGGAAAATTTATTTAGCTGCATGATGAAAGGCGCTTGTTTGTGGGCTGGTTTGCTCGAGCCAGCTGGGATGACAGCTGTGTGGGGCAGGGGCAGGCAGGTAGCATGTGGGATGGCTTGGGGACACCTGTGGAGACTTGGAGATGAGCAGTGGCAGAGTGGAGGAGGATAGTAAGAGACAAGGGAGGGTGTCTCTTAATAAAAAAAAAAAAACCACAACCAAAAATAAAACTCTCTTTCTGAGAGTTTTTGTGATATTTTGGGCATTTGAAAAATGTTTTTCTGGATTCTGTGGGCCAGATTTGTTCCTGGATTGCTGCTTCTGTGAGGCTGTGCTTGCCTATGTGCTGTTTTCTTGTGCTTGGTGAGCAGAAGGAGACAGGGTGGTCCCTGGTTTCTCCAAGGGTGACAAGGTGGCACTGCATGGTTGGGTCCCGCTCAGCCCTGCTGCACTCCAAGGGCTCTTCCCTGCTGCCAAGGTCTTGCTGGTGAAGCAAAAAATCCTTCCAGCACAGCAGCCAGTGATGCTGAGAGGAGCTGCTCTTTGCCAGTGTGGTTTGACCAGTTTTCCTGAATGATGACAGTTACGTGGAACAAGGGGCCCTTTTGCCCATTAAAGCTGTGCCTGCAGAATGGGCTTTGCCATGGTTTCCCTGCGCAGCAGCACGGGGCTTTGCTGGGTTTCTAAATGACGCTAACGAGGGCAGCACAGCGGCAAAACTTATGCAAATTGAGTTTGTGTTTTAGTGGTAGGAAAATACCTCCTGGTCTGGAAAGAGCTGCCCTGACCCCTCTGTCCCCTGTAGCTATCCCAGCTGGGAGGGTGAATGTGCACAAGACACATGGTTGATTTTTAGGGTGAGGTATGGGCTTACGTACACCCGGGCAATGGCTGTTTGTGCCTGTAGGCTTCAGCTTTTCTGATTTTTAGCTTCTTGGACTCCTGTTGTGATAGATGTGAGTATTGTGGTGGGTATGAAAAGCTGAGCTGATTTGAGTTGTCTTTCCTGTTGACTACTGTCAGTGCTCTTTTTCTTTCCTTTATTATTATTTACTTACATACTAAATGCTCTGAATCAGCTAGGCATTATCTAAATAGAAAAAAAAATCAGATGTAGTCATTACCTTGGGGGATTTGCAGGTTCTTTATGACAGTTTGCAGACAAGGAATTCAATACCAGGATTTCCTTTTCGATCCGTACTGTAAGTTGGGGACATACATTGCTACATTTCTAGTATTTCCATTTGCCTCAACCCATAAACATGATCCCACAGTGAAACAAGCCTGGACAGCTGGGACTCCAGGCAGCAAATGTGCAGCAGTCTGATCCCCGCTGCAGCCGAGTCCTGGATGTACAAACATCACATCCCTTCTCTTTAGTCAGTCCCGCGCAGTCAGCTGTTTCTGAAAGCAGTTGATTTCCGTGGCCCAAGAGGATTAAATGGTTTTCCAAGAAAAACTGTCGAGGAGTAACAGGGAGAAGAGTGGGCTGAAAACAGAAAGTGCAAACAAACCTTTTTCTAGCAAGGGAGGGGAAAACAATTTCCCATCTTTCAGCTTACTGTAATGAGAATCAAAGACCGCCAGTTGTCTCAGGTTGGGTTGTTAGGTCATACTAGAAAAGAGACCTGAAGATGCATTTGAACTATAAAATCTTGTTTTTAAGGAAAAAAAAAAAATCAATTTGTGTCTTATGGTGGCATCCTGTTGAATATTGCTGTCTTGTTTTATCAGGGTATTCTGATAACCTGGACGAAGCGCTTCAAAGCAAGCGGAGTGGAGGGAGCAGATGTTGTGAAGCTGCTTAACAGGGCCATCAAGAAACGTGGGGTAAATTGTACTTGATTCTTTTTTTAACTCTTTATCACAGCAAACTGGCATTTCTTTGTCAGGGACCACCTTCACGTCACTGACTTGAGCGTGTGATCTGAGTGATAGTGCCGCTCTGCTTTCTTGCATGAAGATGTGCGGTTTTTCCATTTGCTGGGAAAACGGAGCGGCGTCAGAGTTGCTATGTGGAAGCTGTGATTTTCCTCACAGCACAAAACTGAGTGACTGTGTTGTGGTTTGTCGCTGGCAACCGTCAGCAATTTTACCACTCTCCAAAAACTGAAAAAGTGCTGCGTGTCAGTGCCGCAACTTTTCAGTGATACCAACATATCCCATTCCTGTGAAACTGCATCTCGTGGTCTGGGCTCAGCTGAGTTGTGCAACTGCTTGGGAGCAGATGAGGAGCAGGGTAGATGAGAACGGGGATTTCAGGCTCAGTGAGCTGTGTTGCTCCCTGCAGTTTCTCACTGCTGATTTTATAGAGGGTGAAGGTGACCATGTTGCTGATTTAAACAAATAAAAAGGCACTGAGTGTGAGATGGAATGAATTTGGGTTTGCGTGATGCTTGCAGCCAGGTGATATGTTGATTACTCAGCAACCAAATTCATCAGAAACAGGGCAGTATTTTCTCTATTTGGGCAGTTGTGGACTTTTAAGCAAACCTGAGTTTTACTGTTACTGAACAACATTACTGTAGTCAGTTACTATCATCAGACTTGATATCAGGTAGAGTAACACACTGAAGAAGCTGGAAAGGAATGAGTGTGTGTCGTTTGGATAGCTTATTTAGTTGCATTATTTGCTTATAATTTTGTATTAAAATCTTCACTTGAAATAAAACTCCTAGATGTTTGAAGTGAATTCTATGAGAAATACATAACTTGGGGAGTATTTTCTAGATTAACTCCTCAAGCAACTACATCAAATTACTCCATGATGTAACTGCAGACTTCCTCCTTCCTTCATGTACAGCCCTTTTCTTTCCTGCCTAAGGGTGCTTATGTGAGAGCAGGTCTTTGCTCTCTCGAATTATGCTACTGCTGTTTTATTGTTTGCCTGGTGCATTAGTGTGCTCTCATTGTCTTCTTGGGTACGTGGGATAGGGAACTGGCAGACAGAACAGGTGATATTTAAAAAGATGAGCTGTGGTATTCAGACATACTGTTTGTCTCCTGTTCTGTGTGAAATTAGTTGATGTAAGTGAACCAGTGATAAACACAAGCAGTGTTTTTCCAGAGAAGCCATATGGCCCAAGTAACGTTTTGTTCCTCCATCAGGACTACGATGCAGATATCATGGCTGTTGTGAATGACACCGTCGGGACTATGATGACCTGTGGTTTTGATGACCAGCGTTGCGAAGTTGGCTTGATCATTGGTAACGCACATTGCTGCTGCAGCATGCACGTGACTTTTCTCCCTTTGCCTGGCCTGTTTGGTTAGCACCTTCTGATATCCTTTCCCTAAAGGCACTGGTACCAATGCCTGTTACATGGAGGAGATGCGGCACATTGACCTGGTGGAAGGCGACGAGGGCAGGATGTGCATTAACACGGAATGGGGGGCCTTTGGAGATGATGGTTCACTAGAAGACATCAGGACCGAGTTTGATCGAGAGATCGACCGTGGATCCCTTAATCCTGGGAAGCAGCTGTGAGTGAGGCAGTTATTTGTGAGCTTTGCTGCTTTTGTTTTCTGCTCTGTGCTCCCTTTTCCACTTGTGTTATGAATGCAGCAGTCCAAGAAGGCTCGACTTTGCCCGTGGTGAGGCAAACTGCAGGCTGGGCTGGGTGGTGTGGTGGCACAGCTGGGCTCTGCCTCCCTTTGTTGCCCACGGATCGGTGGGTGACTGCTGCTGTCCTCTCCTGCAGATTTGAGAAGATGGTCAGCGGGCTGTACATGGGGGAGCTGGTAAGGCTCATCCTGGTGAAGATGGCCAAGGAGGGGCTGCTCTTTGAGGGGAGAATCACTCCTGAGCTTCTCACCAAAGGGAAGTTTGAGACAAAGCACGTTTCCGCCATAGAAAAGTGAGTACCTATCCCTTTTCACCCCCTGGGTTTCACAGTGACTTTGAATATTAATTTTCCAGCACCTCTTTTTGCTTTGCGGGGAGATGTGCTGCATTGGGGTTGGCTGCCATCCTCCAGCACAGGTGCAGAGCTGGCAAGTGGGGATCCCCAGCAGACAGTCTTGTGACCTCCTCCCTAAGATTTCTCCCTTTTTCTGTGTTGGGAGGATCTATGAAAGCCTACCAGTCTGTGTAGCTACAGGGCATGTGCTGTGCTACCTCTCACCCTGCTTGCAAAAACTCAGAAGTTGCTACCCTGCAGCTAACCATGGGAGTGAATTGGCTTAGTGCCTCCAGGCAAATACTTGTGTTGCTCCTTGCTGTATCCACGGGATCGCTGGGCAGAAAGAAAACAAGCGTGACAAGGCAGAGCATTCAGTCTCGTAGGCAGTGCCGGGTGCTACATGGTGACCTCTGAGCTATGCGCCAGTTGGTTTCTTACGGTGTCATCACCCCTTTGGTCAGTACTTACTGGCTCTTCCCCCTGCGTTTTTAAAATTCACATCACT
Source organism: Harpia harpyja (assembly GCF_026419915.1). Lineage (NCBI taxonomy): Eukaryota > Metazoa > Chordata > Aves > Accipitriformes > Accipitridae > Harpia > Harpia harpyja. Next base: position 4,708,515 of record NC_068949.1, read on the forward strand.
GGGATAGTTTGTACTGTAGTCATTGGGCTGGCTTTTCTTTTCAAAACGCTGCTGATTTTGCTGCACACATATAGAGGTACTATTGATTGCGAGTGCATCGCCAAGGGAACAGCCAGTAACTTCTACAATGCCTGTTGCCCCCTGCCCCGTTTGACTCCTGTCTCCCCCCTCCACCCCGTTTTACAGGCAGACTGTCTTACCTGAACAGCTTTCCATTAAATGTGTGTGTTCATTTCTCTTAACTACAGAGGTCCGTGTAATGGACCCATGTAATGTTAAACAACAATAAGAAAAATGCAGTTATTGAGAAGTTCAGTTACTAAGAGCAAAATTTGCCCTGAAATCCCACCTTACTTCCTGAAGAGCACTTTGGTTATAATTAGGGGGCACATCCCTGTGCAGCTTCAGATTTCTGGTTGATGCTAGCAAGATGCAAGAGTCCTTAAAAAGATGTATGGAGTGCAGTTAGTAATGACAAGATACACTCCTTGTGTTTTTGTCTGGGAAATGACTGAGCTGGACGTGGATAAGTTTTGCCAGAAACTTTGCTCTCAGGCTGGGTGCTAATGAGGGAAAATGCAGTGCGAGAGACAGAAATTCAGTGAGGTTGTAAAAGCCTGAAAAGAGACCCATTAGGATGAAATCACTTAGGCGACCTTCGCTCAGGGTTTTGTTTTTCACACTGGGCTTTATTTATTGAGACATATGAGCGAGCGGGTGTGGGATTACGCGTATGCTCAGGCCTGTGCTGAATTGTGGGGCTGGTGCTTCCTGCTCCAGAGAGAAGCTGTTTGAAGTTTAAAGCATCAGTCTGGTGAAAAAGCATTTAATTCCTCCAGGTCTGTGTAAGTGTTTGGAAGTTGCTGATTTTCTTGGGGGTGCACTGAAGGAGCTGTCATGAGGTTGCTGCTCTGCTTTGGGTCTGGTGCTGTTGGACCAACTGCAACCAGAGCTACTGGACGTGCTGTGCTCCTGGGGGATGCCCTGGCTCCACAGGATGGGGCTGGTCCTGGTCCTGGTCCCATGCTTCACGCATTCACTTTCAGAGTACAGGAAGCTTGCTCGGTACGAGATTTGGTCTGATCATCTGGCACAACGAAAATGTGGTCTGTGTTGGAGAGACTTGCACACAATTAGCATTGGACACGTTTCCAGTGACGTGATGTGCCTCTTGCCTTGTGGGAAACGAACTTGAAGGAGGGCAGGCTCTTGGGTACATATGGGAGTAATCCTGCCCATAGGGTGGCTGCTGTAGTATCTGGAATTACATGGTTTGTAGGTTGCATGTTTGCATCAGGCTTTAATGGAAAGCTGTTTCTATCTGCGAATGAATGCATATTTAGAGCACTTTATTTCAAGTATCATGGAGCTTCCCAGTCCAGATCTCTTAATAAATTTTCTTTCTAATCCCTTTCTCAAACCGCAGGCAGGGACACCCATGGTTGGATGCACCTCAGTCCTGCATTTTATAGCTCCCCCACTAAGGAGTACCCATTACTGCTCTCTCTTCTTTATAGGAGCAAAGAAGGTTTGAACAAAGCCAAAGAAATTTTAACCCGCCTGGGGGTGGAGCCGTCCCACGAGGACTGCATCGCCGTCCAGCACGTCTGCACCATCGTGTCCTTCCGCTCGGCCAACCTGGTAGCCTCTACGCTGGGTGCCATCCTCAACCAGCTGCGGGATAACAAAGGGGTCGGCCGCCTCCGGACCACCGTGGGGGTTGACGGCTCCCTCTACAAGATGCATCCGCAGTGAGTCCCTCCGCTCCTGCCCTTGACACTCTTCACCTGCCACGGCCTCTGGTTTGCAAAGGGTCGAGCACATAACCCCAGGACATCACCCAGGCGTGCGGTTTGGGTGTGAGATGAGGAACCTGAAATGTGGGTGTGGGAGTTTGGTCTGAGATGGGGAGCTTAGTGGAAAGGAGAGTTGTCTTCAAGTGAAGAAGTAGGGTGACATTTTAAAAAAACCCAACAAAACCACAAAGAAAAGAACCAAAACCCTGAGTAATTGGATACTGCAATATCGGTGAAAACTATGGTGGTTTGAGTACATACCTTAAGGGATTTCAATAGACCTCTTGGAAGGTGAGTTTCTTTGTACAAAATATTACTTTTGTGCCCATGGATTGGGCTTTGATGAGAAGTGCATTAATGCACCTTGATCTCCATTTTTAATTTAAACTTAGTTGTTTTGAAAATGACTGTGCTAAACCCTATTTTTTTTCAGTCTTTTCTGAAGATATACTTGGAAACCAGGGGAAAAAATTGGTGCTTACGTTTCCGTGGCTTTTTAAAAACTATCTTTGTCTTGTTTTTCCCCACCTTGAAAGTTACATTTTTAATCAAACAGCTGCTTAGATTTACATAGAAATCAGAGAGGAACTTGAGCTCTTCTGCTGTGGGTGTACCTGATCCTGGTAACGGAGTTCGGTGTGAGTCTTAGTGTCAAAAATAACCCCAGTGCCCAAGCCCTAATGCTGTGGATGTTTGGGAGAGGCTGCTGGCCTGTGTGCGCTGGGAGAGCAGCACCTGCGTAAGGGTTTCCAAGTTCAGGATAAAGAAATGGAAGAAATCTGCAGTGTGCAGGTGTGATTTATGCACACGTGGTAAAAGGCTTTTATTTCATGGTGATAACAAGTCAGTTTCCAGTCTCGGCTGTAGGATTTAGCTGTGGGTACCGAAGGGGAGCAGAGGCAGAGCATACAGGCCGTACCTTGTCGTTGGAGCTGGCTGGGAGGGCTGAGTGTCATTTATGAGGGAATTTTTGAAAGGAGAAATATGTTTAACGTTTCATTTCCAGTTTCTCATTATTTTGTTAAAAAAAGTACTTTCCTTAGTTAAAGAAAAACGTAAAATTTTGGCAAACAAAAAAATTTGCAAGAATGCTATTTTGACTAGCTTTTCCGGATGGGCAGGTCTAGGGTGTGTTAAGATAACATACATGGGCAATTTCTGTTTCTGAACTGTTTCCCCACACCATCTAAACCAGTGAGTTCAGGACAGCTTGATGACCCCAGGAGAGGGGATTGGAGCCTGGGGGTTTCTCCCACCTAGGGTCAGGTTCAGGGGATGAGACTCTGATGCTCCCCCCTGCTTTTTGCTGGCTTTTCTTAGAAGTTCAGGAGGAAAGAGGCCATAGGGAAGAACTGCTCTTTCCTGCTTGGGAGGCTGTAGCTAGTTCGGGTGTGATGAGGCTTCCTGCTTCCTTTGCGGTCTGTCCTTGTTGGCAGCATAAATTTTGGGGGCCGTGGGGGAGGTAAAGCAGACGGCGGGCTTGCAGCCTCCCCTCCCCGCAGGTATGCCCGGCGCTTGCACAAAACCACCCGGCGCTTGGTGCCTGACTCAGAAGTGCGGTTCCTGCTGTCGGAGAGCGGCAGTGGGAAGGGAGCAGCGATGGTGACGGCGGTGGCATACCGGCTGGCGGAACAGCACCGGCTCATCGACGAGACACTGGCTGAGTTCAAGCTCACCCACGAGCAGCTGCTGCAGGTGAAGAAGAGGATGAGGGCGGAGATGGAAGCGGGGCTGAAGAAGAAGACTCACGAGACTGCCAAAGTGAAAATGCTGCCCACCTTCGTCCGCAGCACGCCGGATGGGACAGGTAGAGGCATGCCCTCGCTGGACTGAGGGCACCGGCTCAGCTGAGGGGTGCCCAAAATGGGCTCCCAGCGGTGGGGTTTGGATTTGGTGGAGGGTGAACAGATCTGGTGCAATGGAAGAGGAGCCTCCTGAGTGGTGCAAAGGAGGAAATCTCAGCCCTGAGCAGGGCAGCCTGCACTTGCCCTTGTGCTGGTTGCTGGCAGCCTGGCCCTATGTCCTTGCCCGAGGGTGCAAGCAAGCCATGGCCTGGGGGGAGAAAATCACAGCTGGGCTCACAATCCAAACCCATCCGAACCCTGTTCGCAAGCCTGGGCAGTTCTTTGCATTTCAGGGTGGCTGGCCAAATTTCTGCTTTCCCTCAGGGAACAGTTGTATGGGTCCTCTTTCCCTTATTGGTTTAAAACCAAACCAAACCAACAACCACAAAAAAAAAAAAGGGCTGGAATAATCAGAGCAGCATCTAAAATCCTCCTTTGATGAAGATCTACCCAACTGAGTTTCTAAGAGACTTTATATGAAAGTGCTTTCTGGGGAAAGCACTTTTTTAGGTTTTACTTATGGTTCTTTAAATATATACACATATTCTTTTACAGAGAACGGAGACTTTTTGGCACTTGACCTTGGAGGGACAAACTTTAGAGTTTTGCTGGTGAAAATCCGCAGCGGTAAAAGGAGAACAGTTGAGATGCACAACAAGATCTATGCCATTCCCATAGAGGTGATGCAGGGAACAGGAGAAGAGGTGAGTATTTGTGTTTCTCTTTTGCAGCACTGCTGCTTTTTAAATACCTTTTTAACAGCGTGTAACATGTACAATTTCAAATGCATGACTTTTCTCTTTAAAGCTGTTTGATCACATTGTTACCTGCATTTCTGACTTCCTGGATTATATGGGGATAAAAGGCGCACGTCTTCCTCTAGGCTTCACGTTTTCCTTCCCTTGCAAGCAGACCAGTCTGGATGCTGTAAGTTCCGTAGTATCTTTTGAATCTGCTGTTGTGCTAATGCTAGGGCCTGATTTCTCTGCCTTCATATCATCTACGTGACACTTACAGGGAGGTTGTACAAGGGGAGGGTTCATGCTCTGACCCTGACCAGTACAGCTGCTCCTATAAATAGTTCCTTTAAAGGGAGTAATGCAAATGCTGCTTAGCCCATGGCTGTGACAGATAAGAGCATTTAAATTTTCCACAGTGGTGATATCCCTTTTTTAAGGTACCATGTTTTTTCCAGTCGTATAAACCTGCTGGACAGTGATACTTCCCTGCTTTTGCGAGCAGTAAGCAAAAGTCCATCCCTGCTGCCAGTGCCTGTTCCCCAGCTGATCTGGTCTCACCGGATGGAGCGGATGGACCAGGACCTGCTCGGCTATGTCACCCTAAGGGTGACAGTGTAGCCTGCAGCATGTGCCTGTCAAGTGTACCCTTTTTCTTTTTGCTTTCATGTTTAACTCCTTCACTGCCACATACTTCCACCAACTCCACCTGTGCAGCTGTTAATAGTTTCCTGTCTACTTAGCACTTTTTTGAAGAAAGGCATATGTTCTGTCACGCTTATTTTTTTGAGTTTGTTGTTTCTGTCACTTTTTTGAGTTTGTTGCATTGCTCTAGAAATTTGGAGACCAAGCATGATTAGTTGCTTAAGGTGCAAATTCCACATATGTAAAGCGATATTCATTTTCATAGAGACTCTGCTGTGTAACCTTACACTAAAGCATTTGAAATATCAAGTGTACAGAATATCATTTGAGTCTTAGTGAAAATAAGATTAATATTCGTATATAAGGAAGGAGGAAATAGGCAGTGATGTTAGGAGCAGCCTTCAAATGTCCAGCTCTAGAATGATGTCATCTTGCTGATGATAGGAGGCTTGGTCAAGCCAGGGAGACTTTGGAGTATGACTGAGAGAGAAGACAGGTTGTTCAGCAAAACGTAGCACCCGTGTTGGTGAATACTGGAGAACCTCCTCCTTGAGCTGAGGGCCCCTATGAGTCTGTGTACTGACTGACCATAAATATTCCTGGCCATTTGCTGGGACTGTCGGGTGAGAGCTGCAGTGTGCAATAACCTGTGGTCACCTGTGTGAAGCGTTGTGATTTTGTGCTTTTACGGGCTGGGGAGGTGGGCGCACGCAGGGAAGTAATCAGATAGAAATGCTCAGTGATTGTCCCTTGGAGGATTGTAGGATTTTGGGGGCAATCTGTAGTGCACCAGGAAACTTGATAACCTATTTTCTTTCTTTTTAGGGTATCCTTCTCAATTGGACAAAAGGCTTCAAAGCTACAGACTGTGAGGGAGAAGATGTGGTGTATTTGCTTAGAGAAGGAATTAAAAGAAGAGAGGTGATTTTTCTTTGGTTTTGTTTTCTTTTTCTCCTCCTACTTCTCCCTCCCCTTCAGATTTGACAGACCTCATGGGTCAGGATGGCTCCCTCTCGCAGGCTTTCTGTGCCTTGACGACACGGGCTGTGCCTCCTGTCCTGCACAGAAGGCGTTTGCCTTGCAGCAGGTCCAGGTACAGCAGCCTCTGATGCCATGTTGCTGTGTTGGTTCTGATGCTTACATGTAGCCTGACCACCACGTAGGACAGTCTAGACGGTACACAGTGGAAATCGAGAGTTCAGCCGCCAAACCGAAACTGCTACTCAAAATGAGTTACACTGGGGATTTTGTTTCATTGCTTGGTTTTTTCCCCAGAGGCTTCTAACTTTCTAAATTTGGTAGAACTCACAAGGCTTCTGTCAAACTCTGTGGCAATTTTCACTGCATCAGAGCATGAAGAAAGCAGGAGTTTTCAATATAGTGATTGTAGGAATGCACCTCAGTGCACCCTAAATGACAGTTTCCCCCCCTCCCAACCCTTATCTTGAAAAAGCCTGAAGCAGCTTAGCCGAAACTTTCTAGGAAGGGAAGAAAAATAGCCTGAGGAGAGCATTATTCAGAGTTTTTATCAGCAAGTGAAAAGGAGGTCTTAAAAACCTTTGCTACTGGATTTGCTACTGCACTGCTGTAATACAGAATGGTAATAGCCCTCTACCATGTGCCTATATACAAGATCTGTACTTAGATAAAGCCAAAGAGAATAGCCAGGAATATACTTTCTTCTGAAGACATAGTCTATCCTAAGTAGAGTATGCAAGGAGCCTTAGCTACCTGCTGGTAGATTAAGTTCCTATTTTCGCATGTGTAGAATCAGGCTATAAAATCAACTCAATTTTCAGTTGTTTGTTTCCAGTGTATTTTGACAGCTGTGTGCTCCTTTTGTGTCCCCTTTTGTGTGAGGGGTTGCCCCAAACCCAGAGTTCTCACTGTTGTATTTCTCTCTTCCAAAGGAGTTTGACTTGGATGTGGTGGCTGTGGTGAATGATACGGTGGGGACAATGATGACTTGTGCTTATGAAGACCCAAACTGTGAAATCGGACTCATTGTGGGTATGTGTTAGAGCTGCTTTTTCTTTGGCACTTTTTTATTAAACAGCATGTCGACACATCTGTCTGTGTGCTCATGGAGACATCCCTGTGGTTAACTGAAAATATAGCTAGGGTGTCCAGGACTGAAAGATTTTGAGATTAACAACTATCCCTTCAGAAGCAAGCTGCATGAAGTTGTTAAGAGCAAAATTCAACAGCCAGCTTAGTTCTGTCTACAGTCAGTTGAGATAAGCACAGGCTGTAATGCTGAACAAATCCTGCCTGTTTTATCTGGGAAAGGCACTGCGCTGCTTGTGAAGCAAGCAAATGTGGGCTCAGGTAGCCTCACCAGCTCCTGGAGTATCTGTTACTTTAGCCCGTGAGAGTTTCCCTGCCGGGGTGTTCAGGTAGCCCACAGCTTCCCTCAAGCATGTGGTCTCTCAGAATAAACTTGTAAAGCACAGCCACAATTCCCGAATGGCATGTGATGGAAGGCTCTGATAGACAAAGTGCAGCGACTGATAGCTCCCTTCCCAGCAGTGAGACAGCTGAAATAATTCCACAGGCAACTGCCGCTGCCTTTGCAAATGCCACGCTTGGGGTGCCTGAAGCATGGGGCGGTATGAATTCCCAAAGCTCTCCAGAGAAATGAGTTGTCGGTGGGAGAGAAGGGGACAAGGCACCTGCAAGCTGTAAGAACGCTTTCAGTTGTGAGGTGGCTTGTAGGAAAAAAAAAAGCCACCAATTTCTCCTCCAGACAGTTGGAAAATGTCCAGGATGAGTCAGCACAGCGCAGCGTGGGTAGGAAGCTGTGTCTGCGCAGCTCCATCGGTGCCGTGTTTTCAGGGACAGAGTTCCCTACAGGAAGGACAGCATGTCCTTGGGGTGCTGAGAGCATCATCTGAGGACCGTCTCCTGCAGCCCTGCCAGAAATGCTCTCCAGCCAGCGTGTCTGCATGCAGAGCAGGGGGTTGGAGGTGGCCTGGGTATATCTGGGATAATGAGAGCGAAAGCCCTGGGGGTCTGACAGCTCCCTCTGCCCTGCCTGAATTGCCTTGGCCAGATTGATGGTGCTTGCTGAGGAACCTGCATGAGCTGGCAGTCGCCCTGCTCTCCCCAGTGCAGGGAGGTGGGTGAACTTCCCTGCTGTTGCTTGGCAGGGAAAAATATTCTTGCAAGGGTGAGTTCATGTCATGCTGGTGCCCTGTCTCTGCCTGGTGACACCTCTCCCGCCCAGGAGAGGCGATGGTTTGAGTCTTCACTGCTGAATACTTTGGAAACTGCCACTGATGAGACCAGGTCTCTGCTTTTCATCTGCTGGCAACAGGAGATCATCTAAAAGCCTGTCAGTCTAACAGCCTGTATTGAATAGGTATCCACATATTTAGGCAGCCCTTACTTAGCTCATTCTGGATGACGAGACTTGGTGCTGGGAGGTTGGCCAGTGCCGATGGTCCACAACTGGGTTTGGTCTGGTTTAGTCCTGCAAACCTGGGTCTCGGTCTGCAAGCCCAGACTTTCCCCCTCCGAGCCCATGCTGTGGCTCAGCTCTCCTGCAGCAGGCAAGTACTGTGGGAGGATCTATTTTTGCTCAGACTTTATTGATATAGTACCCTAAAAAAGATCGCAAAGATCAGCAGAGACTTGCTGATATAATTGGTGTAGAATCTGTGATGCAGGTTTAAATGAGAGTTCAGTAGGCAATTTCAAGAAAACTTTTGCCCCAGGTAGCAGCAAAAGCTGCCTCTCTTTGCTAATAAAGCTTTGCTCCCTAAGGTCTCTGTGTACATGGAGCACTTCGTAGTTGCCACGCTCCTCAGGATCCCCTTTAAGCAGAATCAGATATGGCATCATTTCAACATGGAAGTAACTTTCCTGCTGGAGAAACTATTTAAGCAATTTGAATCAGCAAAAAACCAAGCAAGAACTAAAAAATACCCTGCAATTAGCTGGTAAAACCCTTGGGGTTTTCTTTGCCCCATGCCTCAGAACTTGCTGAGGTTTTCAGTTCGGCAAATTTTCCCCTGAATTTTGTGGGTCCGTAGGCTTTGTGGAAGGTGGTTCCTAACTTCAAAATCCAGCTGGTTGCTTGCTGTGGTTTTGGGTTCAGAAGCACACGAGGGTTGGTGTGCCAAAAGTGCTGCACTGCTGCTCCTCCCTATAGCATGGGACCCTCAGCCCAGCTGGCCTGGGTGAGCCTCTCCTCTGAGCCACCCTGAGTGGTGCACTGCAGCAGTAATATTCTCCTTCGATTTAGGATTACTGAAGATTGTGGGGGGGTTTTGTGACATTTCAAATGATGATTTTACTTCACCATTCAGAAAAAGCACTTTCAAGGTCCCCCAGAAGGTTTTGTCAGGGCTGTTGTGCTTGTTCTAGTGTCGTTTTGTTCCAAACAGAGTAATTTCAGTATTTTCTTCTTTCAGGAACTGGCAGCAATGCCTGTTACATGGAAGAGATGAGAAACATAGAGATGGTGGATGGTGAGCAAGGACGGATGTGTGTGAACACGGAGTGGGGAGCGTTCGGGGATAATGGATGCCTGGACGATATCAGGACAATATATGACAAAGCAGTTGATGACTATTCACTAAATGCTGGAAAGCAAAGGTACTGCAGGATAAATGGTGTGCTAAGTATAAGCCAGGCTGCCTTAAATGCTTTTAAAGAGAATGGGATTTCTCCCAGTTGGAGAAGGGAGAGGTTAAGAGTGGAAAATGACTGCAGCCCTGCTATCCTGTGGGATCTCCTCTTCTGTGCTTTTTCTGGTCGCTGCTTTTTTGCAGCTTATTTGCTGCCATGGGACTGCAGCAGGGTTTTTGGTGAGAACTTCAAGAGTCTTGAAATTACTGAGACACCCTTTTTCTCAGCCTGTGTTGTACTGAGGGGGTTAAGATGGCTTGTCGTTCTTTTGCTCTTGTCTCAGTTTAATCTCTTTTAGCTGAACTCTGTTTGTAGAGGGCTCTGCCTCTAGAAATCCTCAGCCTAGATGAGCCAGCATGGTTGGAGCTTGGAGCTGCTGAGTCTGAAGCGGTCAGGAGCTTTCTAGCAGTTGCAGCCAGCTCTGACTTCAGGCAATTTTCTGGATGAAATATGTCACGTTAGAGGACCTGCCTTTCTTGGCCCTGGAGGTTGGTCCCCTTTTGGGGGCCCAGCTCTTGTTCGGGCAAGTGCCTTCCTGTCCCCTTCAAGAAAGGGCTGACAAGGAGGTGTACCCAGCACCGATAAAACTGGGCTGAGACTGCTGCATGCCCAGACTACAGTTTTTCATAATTTCTCTGCAGCAATGCTTTGATGCCAGGAGCTTTTAAAAAGATTTTGTGATTAGAGTAAATCTGCCTGAAAACCTGGGGGATGCAGACAAGTTGGCAGGTCCCTTGGGAAGCTCTTTAGAAGTTAGGGCACAAACAGACCCAGAGAGGCAGATGCTGAGCGAGCTTGATGCAGCGGCAGAGATGGTGTGGACTAAGCAGCCAAAGGCAGTAGCGGAGACTGCCAGAGGGAATAATTTATTCCAGAGAGAGTTAGGCACTCAAGAGGAAGGACACTTGCTGAGTACAAGCCTGAGAGAGCTCATAATACTAAATGGACTGCATGGCCTGCTTCCAGCAGGATGGCGTGCTGGGCTCTGCTCAATCCAGGGCAGAAACCCTGCTTTAGAGCTTCAGGAGGTGAAATAAAGGATGCATCACTCAATGCACTTTTCAAGAAATGGAAAAGTGTTTAGTTCTCATTTGTAAGGGCACAGCTTACGGACCCCAAAATGCTCCATTCAAACCAGAATGATTTGGAAGAGGAAGGAGCGCAAAGCAGATTCCTGCCCTCCTCAGCACAAGGCTGCCCTGTACTTGTGCCGAGCATCGCTCATGGACTGCTCCTTGTCGTGTGCTGGGAAGAGGTCTGCAAGTGGAAGGTATTCCCTCTCTCTAGCCTGGGGGCAGGCCTGCAAGTGGGAAACTCGGGTCATGTCTGCAAAGTGGGGGACAAGGGGTTCAAGCCAGCTTGGTTCCTCGCTCTGGTTTTTGGACTACTGGAAACCAGGTGCTGGAATTAACTGAAAAGCATAAACCAACCGTGGACCCCCAGCTTGCTAGTTTACAGGTCAGCGATCCTGCGAACATGCCGGACATACTTTTTCGCATGTTTTATCTTTCACGGGTTTTGCAGCACAGGACTCCCTTAGAAACACTGCACTCGCAGTGACTGTACCTTGTGGTTTTCCTGTAATTTTCTGCAGGGAGCCACTGAGCTTTTTCTGTGGAAGGTTTCAGCTGTGCTTCAGGAGGGCTCCCAAATGTTGTGCGGTGGAGACAAGTTTTCCCTGGGGTCCACTCAGGGCTGTCACTGGGAGATGCATGGCAAATCTGGCTTTCATCTGGGCATTGTTCTGCTGTCTGGCAACAGGTTTTCATTCCTTCCATCTGGGAGAAGTACCAGCCGTCATTAACAACTGCCTGGCTGGGGGAACATGGTAGTGAGGAATAGATGGAGTGTTTGTAGATGGGCTCACAAGGCTTCCCACTGAGTCTTCATGCTTTTTCTTGCCCAGTTTTTCTAGTAAATGGCCATTCTCTGTAAATCAGATTGTGTATTTCATGTCCCCAATGTGTGTGGGCAGGACACCTGGCTGATAACGCAGCTGCGATGCTGCCTTTGCAAATGTGAGCAGCGTCCCTCTGAGCTGTGCCGCTGTCTTTCATTGCAGGTACGAGAAAATGATCAGTGGGATGTACCTGGGGGAAATAGTCCGCAATATTTTGATTGACTTCACCAAACGGGGGTTCCTGTTCAGAGGCCAGATTTCAGAGACGCTGAAGACCAGACATATCTTTGAAACCAAGTTCCTTTCTCAGATTGAGAGGTAAGAGCACTGCATGGGAGGCTGTTTAGAGTGGAATAGTGTGGTAACTCTCATCTGGTGACACTGCTGGAGGGGAGGGACAGCTGGAGAGCTGTCACTCTCCAGAGAAGTTTTGTGGTTCTCCAGAGATAATTTTGGTTTCAGTAGGAGCGTGCGCATGTGCAGAAGGACTCTTACAACATCACCTGAATTTCTAGCAATGCTCACTGCTAAATAATGGGAAGGGCTGTCAGGGATTCCCTTACTGTATCATTTCATTTGCTTGCTTGGAAATCAAGTCATTTTGCTGTGCCCCTTGTGTGTCTAGCTATAATTGTTGAACTGAAATAACACTAGCTGAATGAGCACTTTTTTACTGGATATTTTTGTGTCTTTGTTGCTCGGACTCTGTATTTTAAAGCAATCTCAAAGTCTGTTGAGTCTTTATGGGAGGAAAAACCCCAAGTTGGTCATGAAAAATATTTTCCTGAAATGCCCTTTGGTAAGAAAAGAGAAAGGGAAGCAATGAAGAGCTGGACTTGGAGCCTCCCTTGCTGCCTGCGCCCCTCTCCTGCACTGCAGCATGGTGCTGGGGTGAATGAATTTGCATTCCCCGAGGTCTCTTGCGCTGGCAGGAAAGGCTGCTGCCTGCTGTGGGTGCATGGATGCTGGGTGCATGTGGGTGGCAGTGGCTTGACTGAGGGAAACATCTAATTTAACACTGTGCTCTTCTGCTTCTGCAGTGACAGGTTAGCCTTGCTGCAGGTGCGAGCCATCCTCCAGCAGCTGGGGCTCAACAGCACCTGCGATGACAGTATCATTGTCAAGACTGTGTGTGGAGCGGTGTCGAGGCGAGCAGCTCAGTTGTGCGGCGCTGGAATGGCTGCGGTTGTAGATAAAATTAGGGAGAACAGAGGATTAGAGCACCTGGAGATAACGGTTGGTGTGGATGGGACTCTGTACAAACTACATCCACAGTGAGTATTCACCATCTCAGCATTTTTTTGCCTGGGATCTGTAGCGCGTTGCTTGTATATCCTTTCTCTTGATGCACCAAACTGGGCTCTCTTACTTGCTAGGGTAAGAGCCAGGGCAAAGAAGTCTTAATCAGGGGTGGTCAGGGCTTTCTGAAGGGCAACGAGAGGGTCAGGAAGGACTTGTGAAGGATTCTTGGGGCAGTGACAAACTGAAGGGGACGCAGCTTGCTGAACAAGTTGGAAGCCGCACAGCAAGGGAGAGATCTCTTGCCTATGAAAAGGCAGTGACAGAGCAGTGCTGAAATGCTTGGTGCCTCTTTGGAGGATGTTTCTGTTCAGTGTGTAGAGGAGATGGGCTGCTGCGAAGCAATAGCAGGTGAGGGCAGGAGTCTAAAAGAGCTGGCGGCAGGAGGAGAGGACTAGTGCCCATCTTTGGTGTGTATGGAGGGAGATGGGTGGGAAGGAGGCAACTGTACATGGTCTCTTCTCTCCCCTTTGCTCTGGTGCTAGCAATCCGGGTTCACCCCATACAGACAGAGAGGCAGGGGTAGGATGCAGGTGCTTTTTTCCCTTAACTCCCACTGCTCCCAGTCTTCAAATCCACCCTAGTTTCCAGCAGTTTAGTTCTTTCCCCGGTGAGAAGGGGAGCACCGCAAAGGCCTGTGGCAGTGCTACGCTCCGCAAGTGCTGCGGGACCTCCCTCACCCACTGCCGTTGTTTCCTTTCACAGCTTTTCAAGGATCATGCACCAAACAGTCAAAGACCTGGCACCCAACTGCGACGTGACCTTCCTGCTGTCAGAGGATGGCAGCGGGAAAGGGGCAGCGCTCATCACAGCGGTGGGATGCAGGCTTCGTGATGCTGAGCAGAACTGAACTCCACAATCCTAGCCCCGATTCTGTCTTGTGAGCACTTTCTCATAAAGCAGCGACTGCATAGTCAGAACTGGTAAAAACCCAGAACTCACTGCTTTATCGGGGAAAAAAAAAAACAACTAATGACATAAAAATTAGGATACAAGATAGAATGTGTGCTGTTAATAATATCTCCTGTTTCTGGACCCCAATCTGCATGTTTCTTATTCACCTTGTTGGTACCTTCCCCATCTGTAGGTCATGGAAAAATCAGTCTATAATTTCTGCAGCTGTCAAAAATCAGTTGTTGTCTGAGATGAAATTGCCCCCAAGTGATGTGCGTTGAGAGCTACCGTTGCATCGTACCAAATGTGTTCTTTGCAGCATCCTGTTAAGCGCACTGCCAGCACGCTGACCACCAGACCTGGGTGTTGATGCTTTTAGTGAAGGAGAAGCAACAGTTCCCTCCTGCATATCTACCTGCTGTTGTTTCGTCTAAAGCGATTGTGAAAACATTATGGTGTGTCAGCACTGTGCACGCACGTAACTCTATAGTGGGACTTGACAATGCGACTTACTTGCTTCCTTGATGCCTGTTCTGTCATGGTAAAAGTAAACGCCCTTGTCCCACAGATCTGGTTCCACTGGTATTTCCCATTGCTTCTGTGAATAGTGTTGTGTTACTGGGCGAAATCTGTCACGTTTCAGCAAGAAATCCCTAAAGAGTAAAACAAAGTGGTTGGTGATTGGGGTAATCCAAATCTCCAGACCCGGGAAATCGGTAGGTTTATGGTCCCTCCATGGGCTGTGCATCGGTAGATTTATGGTCCCTACACGGGCTGTGCTGTATTCTTCTGTTTAAGAGTTCTTATAAAAAATATTTTCTATCTCTTCTTGTTAGTCTAGATCAGAGCACTGCAGCTGCCGTTCTACTGAATCTGCAGCTGGACAGTGTCACTCGGATGTGTATACTTCCGTCTTTCGCCTTAAATGGGTATTTGCTTCCATACAAAGCTTTAATCTTTAATACTCAGCCACTCAAAACACAAACACTCAGCTAGAGTTAGTGATCAGAAAGGAATACGAGGGTTTGATTTTGATCTTGCCTTTGAGGACCCGGGTGCGTAAACTAAACAAACCACAAAGCCAAAATCGGACCCAGCTTATTCCAAGGACTAAAACAACAACAAAGATCATATACACTTGGTGTATCCTGTTCTCTGTCGAGTCGATGCCATTATTATATTTGCATAGCAGTTGCATTACTTAAATTGAGAAGCAGTTAGGAAGGCAAACACTGAATAACATTTGCAAGTCACACCACTTTCTGCAAAGAGGGAGACCACACAGTAGTCCTTAATTCCCGCTCTTCTACCAAAAATGAATTTGAGATGTCTGCATGGTTTTCCCTGCTGCCTTTTCCTGCAGAAAGTAGATGGAAATTTGCAGGCTACTCCTCTTTGTCCTCGTTCCACTCCCCTAAGATTTGGATTGCCCTACCTATCGATAACATTTCAATATGCATTATGGTGCACTGTGAGTGAATGTTGTAAAGTAACATGTGAGTCACAAACAGTCATTGCAGCTTTAAGTGTGTGTCTACCTGAAAAATTGCATGCCTAACTGGTTTTGCAAAGGTAGAGAGTCTTTTTACTTTGCACACTAGTAGCTCTGATACTAGTGTTACGTGATACTTGTGAAAATATTAAACTTTTTTGATGTGCGTTAACTGGTGTTTAGTGGTTCTTTCTGGAAGAGGTGCTGTTGGCTGGTGGCTTAGTGCTTTGGGAAGAGCTATTGTGTAGGGAGAGCTGCAACCTAATCCCAGTGGTGCCTGCGTTTTGTGTGTGTGTTTTTATTCCCGGGCATTCGGGGTCAGATTCAAACAGGGTGGATTTCACCCAGGTCCCCATGCCTCGTGTTTCCTAATGTAGTTCAGCAGAGGCACAGAGCTGACAACGCCCAAATCTTAGGGGCCATGTAGCTTGTCCGGGTGCATCTGCAGTGCAGGAAAACCTCAGCCCACTGCACCAAAGCCAATGTGATTATATTAGGCTTTGCCAGATACACAGTGACGGATACATTACAGTCGCTTTGTCCCCGCAGAAGTCTGATGCATGTCAGAGTCCGTAAGCTCCTTGTGTGCATAGGGTTAACGTTTGCAGAATCACAGTGTCAGGTGCTCATACACCGCTGGTTTGCAGGTCCTGTGTTGGAGTTGTATACGAAAGCCCCTTTTGCATACCCTAAAGTTGTCCTTCTCCAATAACACATTTTACGTTACAGCCTGAATAGTCTCTGACAACCTTGATGTGCAGCTATGACCCCAAATGGGAGACAGAAGAAGGTGAGAAACTTTTTGGGCACAGGGGACACATTGCATTTTAATTGCTTGAAGATTTGCAAGTCTTATGCCTGCCATGGGCAGTGCTGTAGGGGTGGTGTGAGCTGTGCCTGGGGACCTGGGTTTGGAGCTCTTCAGCATCTGAGGGCTAGGCTCAGTGCAGGATAGAGGATGAATGAGAAGTGGAAGTTAAACTTGGTCTCAGGGTGACTGTGAGTTTTGGAGATGCTGGCATAGGTCGCTTTGTTTATTGGATCCAGCTCATAACAAATAGGGAGTGAGTTTGTGTTTCTAACAGCGCAACTTTTCCTACTGTGGACCATAGGTGATGTACTTGATAAGACACGGCAGTTCTTTTCCAAAGGGAGACCTGGTGGGATTTCCATTTCCAGACTACTTCTTACCCCTAGGAAACTGTTCCAAGTGAATCACAAGATATAACTGTCGGAAGAAATGTCTCCAATGTTATCCAAGCAATGACTGAGATGTCTTACTTAAAGCTTTTAGGCTTGGTGAATAAAATCATAGTCCTCTTAATTGTTAAGCTGTAATTACTGCAATATGAACACAAAAATCTTATATTTCCTGGGGAAAAGACCATTTGCATACCACTGTTGTAATGTCATCCGCTCCTTACTCATCTGGGGGTTCTCTCAGAAGCCTTTTGAATGGGTTTTAAAACAAGCAGACTTTGTTTTGTTTTGTTTTCTTAAGAAAATAGCAGAAGGCAAAATAAAGTGTTTCTGAACTTCTGAACCCCGTTCTGTGCTTTTTGTTCGTTCCTCTACCATAAAAATGAGATGCTTCAAATGTTTTTCTTAACTGACTGCAGGGACTGCGTTGCTGCTTAGAGCACAAATAACTGTGCGGAGGAGGGATTTAACGCTGACCCGGAGATGTTTTACTGCTGCGTGGTATTTAATCATGTCTATATTTATATGAGGAATTGCATGTATTTACCATGGAGCATGGTGTTCCTGTTACCTCATATATCACAGGAAATCATGTAGTCTGCCTTGGCATGCCTTTTCTTCCAGTATCTAACAAGGGCTCAGAGCTTCTCCGCTTTCCTAACTGTTGCTGTTTCTAGTGGAGAAACTTCTCAGGATCTGCAGTGTGAGTCCTTCAGGGCACGGGGAGTTTTGCTTGCACCCTGAAGAAATCATCCTCTGCTTTCTGCACCCAGATGAGGGAGAGATGCCTTGAGCTGTCAGAAGATGTCGGTGCCTGTCAGGGACTGCACAGGGGAGATGCTGCCAGCACGTGCGTGACTCTTGGGCATCTGAAATAGGCTCTGACTGGCTGTTAAGATGTGATGGAAGATGGGATGCTCAAGATAGGCCTGTTTGGTCTAAAAAGATCCGCATTAGAAAGCTGCGGGATTTAAAGGGTTTAAAGCCCTTAAAATCACATCGGCTGGGCATGGGAGAGGTACAGCTTATGTATATGAAATAGTGAGCTCTGTGTGTAGGTGTCCTTCAGTTCCTCGGAGCAAGGGTCTACAACCTCTAGTCTGATCCCAGAGATGTTTGCCTTGCAGAGCGTCCCTCCCAAATTGTTTTGAATCCCTTCGGAAGAAAGACTTGGTGGTGGTTGTCTGTAACTAAATGCCTCTTACTGCTCTCCCTCTGTCCTGCGCGCACCCCAGCAGTGCAGTCTCGAGAACAGCGGGCTGGCCAGTTAAGAGGGCTGGACGGATAACATCTAGGTGAGAAACTACCTGCTGGAATGATTCAAAAGAATGAACTTTTTAAGAAGGGCATATAGCCCTGTGCTCTGTTGTCCCATTAGCGAAACAAGTTTGTTGGGCCTCTGTGTAACATAATTGTTCTCCACAGCAGCCAGGGAGGTGAAGAAGATTAGGTGGAGAAGATATATCTGCTGGTTCCTGTATTGAAACAGACTTGGGAAAATCATGTCCCTGAGCGCTCTTTCAGTTCAAGCCACGAGTCTTTTCTCTGAATTTGCTGCAGAACTTAAGTCTGGCAACACTTTGTAGTTTCGCTTTCACAGAGAAAAGGGGAATATTTCGAATAACTGGATTTGTTGATAGTGTAGGAGCTTTTTGTATGCTAAGGTATGGCTCTGTGATATTATATACAAGCCTGTCACGAAAGGCGATTGTGAGGTGCTACTTACCACACCAGTATTAAATGCTGTATTACTTTTATACAATGTTTATATTTCAGCTTCTCCTGTTTTGCATGCCTGCACATAATGCCTCAGGCTTTGAAGATGACATATTTCAGCCTTTATTTTCATATCTGAGAAGAGAAGGACAGTGATGATAAATATGGGGTAAGTCTGGAAAGGGAAGATGAAGGGACTATTTGGGAAAAGACAGCAATGGGTCAGACTGTGGTTAAGACCAAGAGGAGGTAAAGGAGGTGGATTCAGATTGGATCTATGAGCCCTGACCAAGCCAGTGAGCATCCCACACCTGGCTACTGACTTTTCAGAGAGCCTCGCTCTCCAAATTAGGCAGCACAATTAACTATGTGAAGTTGGAAGAATTGCTTGGGTGCAGTTTAATAGGAAAATGACATCGTATTTTGGTGCAAGGTTATAGAAATCCATGCAATGATGCCATCTTAAGGAACTGTTTCTCGCTTTCAACTGATGAGAGATGGTACTGGTGAAAATGCAGGCATGAAAATCCCAGAACTCAGAAAATTTGCAGGGCGGGCTTTTCAGTCTGGATGTGTTAGTATTTGCCTTTGTTCTAAACAAGTTTTGCTTCACAGTCTTGTCCGCCTTGGGGCTGCTGAGCCATGGGACTTTGCCACCTACACAGCCCTGAGGGTCCATCCAGACCAGGCCAGATGTGCCCCAGCCTTTCTGCTCCATCACCTCTTTTCCAGATTTAAGTGTCTTTGTGGAACAGAAAGGAGATCGCTATCTGGAAGAGAATAATTGATATTCTACTGATTGGCACTGCCTCAGGTCTACTTCGCTGCTTTTTTTGACCTTATGGGCAAAATCTTTCTGTTCTGTATTGCAGTTGTTGGTGTAAGGGAGGGCTGAACTTGCATCCATAGCTGGGTGATACTTGGACCTATGTGGATATTAGTATTATCAGCAGACTGGTTTCAATGCTGATGGCATCTGAAAAAGTCCCATAGGAAACAGTTGCTCCAGAAAAAAAGACCTGCCTTGGGCTTCTACAAATCTGCTGCCTTGAAATGGTGTATTAGGATAGAGCCAGAACCGGGAGGAGAAAATCAAAGCATTAGCTGGGTGAGGGTAAATGATGTTTTCTCTTTCTCATTCAGTTGAGTTTCTGTGTTGAAACTTGTTGTTCTTGACTTCCTACGGGTTGTCTGGTAAAGAGATGGGGTTGTAAGTTTAAGTTTGTCTTTCTCAGTTGCTTTTATGCACGGACACCACCGGAAGGCTAATTTGAACCCAGAACGAAACCTGTAAATGTAAGAAAAGAGATTAAATGGTGAAATGATCTTTTTAATTGCACAGAGAAAGAACAAATGCATGACTTGGTTCTACCTCTGAATGACCGTGGCAATAAAAAATTTCTATGGCAATCAAAGGAGTGAGGTGACGAGCTAAATGTATAAAACCATGGAGGGAAGAGCAATAGGAGTTTATGATTAGATATCCTTATTATTTTAAGTAAATATATAAGATCAGTGAAACGGCAGGATGTTTGATGCGCTCAGTAGATGGTGTCGACCATGCTGATAACAGCATTTGTGAGAAGGAGAGCGTCTGAGGAAAATACGTATGTTTACCCCCTGGAAGCTTTTTAAAAAAACATGAGTAATTAAATGAGGAAGCTGTCTCCTTTCTGAGAGAGGAGGATGCTTTTGTGTGTTTCACATTAAATGTAGATTGGCTGAATGGGCTGCAAAACTGCCTTGTTTGCGAGCTTACGGGCTGTTTGAAACGCTGTCAAGGCTTGAGCCTCCTAGCATTGCTCTGGAGTTAGGCGTTTTGCTGGTGGAATTCCAGTGAAACGGCACTGGAGGTGCTGGAGGAGGTGTGCCGCTAAACCATTTATTACCCCTAAAGCTCACTGTGCACGCAGCTGGGCTGAAGAGAGATGCGGGTTAGGGAGAGGTCTGGCAGAGGGATGCGAAGGCAGGATTTGGCACGGAGATCTGCAGGGCAGCCAGAGCAGCATCCCACGTTCAGCGTTCGGCCACACCAGCGTCCCGAGAGTAGCCCGTTCTCAGCACAGAGCAAGAGAGACATCTCTTGGCATGATGGGGTTGCGCTGTCCCAGCCGCTCGCTCGCTCACTCGTGGCAGCGTGCCCAGATGGGACTTTGGGCAGGTCGCCCGTGGGCTACTTCTGCTCCCCATGGGGGGGGTGAGCCCAGTGCCTGCGTGGGGGGCTCAGGGTTGCGCTGCGGCTGGGTGGCCTGGGAGGAGCAGGTGACCGAGCCAGCCCAGCATTAGGTCAGCAGATGTGTTGCAGGGATTACAGATTCATTCCTCCTTTTTTGGAAATAAGGTAGCCCGCGTGTGGAAACGGGTGCAAATGTGGCTGCGCTGATCGTACGCCTGCTGCCTGCGCTTTATTCAGAGGCAGAAAATCTTAAGGGTTGAGTTAAAATCTCACTCGCAGAGATTTCATCTCACATTATTAGCAGAGTATCAATTAACTTTGTCTGCTCGGCCTATGGACTGCAGTTGAAAATCACAGTTGTTCTCACCTCTGGAGATTCATGCTTTTTCAGATGGAGATTTTCGCTTTCTCTGTGCACACGTGCGCACGCTACTCACCTTTGGTTAAGACAGCAGTATATGATGGGGTTGTACATCGTCGAACTCATGGCAAGGAGAAAGATTGCGAGATAAACCTGCTGAATGTACTTCTGCTGGTAGATGTCTTCCTTGAAGCTCCCCAGGATGAAGTATATATGATAGGGCAGCCAGCAGACAGCAAAAATGATCACAACTACCACCATGGTCTTCACAAACTAGGAAAACAAAACCAGTGTGTTATTCCTGGGCCTCTGGGTGATCGCTGGGGGAATGGGAAATGCTGCTTTTGTTTTGGGTCTGTTTTGCCCTCCTGAAGTGCTGTCTGGTATGTAGACCTGGGCTGCTATGGCAAAGAAACCAGCCCTGGTGATGGAAACTGGGAACAGGGAGAGAGTTTAGAGCAAGTGTATCCCGGTGCACTGAGTGCACTTTCTGCAGAGGAACTGCTTGCATCTGCATCGGAGGGAAATGCGATAACTGCTGTTATGCTGAAACCTCTCCACCTTGTCCAGAGCTTTTTCCTGGTTTATCCTGCAACCTGCAGATTCACTGGACGCCAGGCTTTACTCTCTAAGGACTGCTGGGAACTGGCCTGCTGCCTACCAATGTGAGCCTTTCTTCCTTGGAGGCTGGCTCGTGCGTGTAGATCACCATTTTTTTCATATTTGCTGGGTGATGCCCTTTACCCTGGCCCAAAATATTTTGTCAACCTTTCATGCCCAATCCCACAAGATTCTCTATTAAATGCAAGCTCCGTTTTGGAATTGGAGCCAGCAGGGCTGGTGTGCTGAGGGTAATTATTTTTAAGTTTCACTTCTGACCTTTTTTTTGGCATTAACTTGGTGTTCGTAGCGGACTCTGTTAAGGTGGTTGCCTGGAACCGCGTTGCTCCACAGAGTAATTCCTATAATGCTGTATGCGACAAACATCACCATTAAAGGCAGTAAATAAATCAACACGATCACTGCAATGTGATACCTGAAAAAGAAGAACAAGCACATTTTCATAGTCAGTATGTCTCTTGAAGGGCTCTTCCAGAAATTGTCTTTTGGACATGTATGTCTGGCTCCCGTTAACTTCAACCCCAAAGGATGAAGAAGCAGAAATTTTGCCTACAAACATCATTACAGGGACTTCCGTAAACAGCAAAAGCCCATCTCTCTTGTGTTGGGATGATTAGTCCTTGGACTTGGATTCACTGCTCTTTCAAGACAGAGTAATATCATTTATGTTTTATCAGAGGGTTACAGTCCACGGCCACCTGCTCTGAACTTTGCTATCCCACTGCAGCCAGGAAAGAGAGATGTCTGAGACTTGTGGCTGTAAAAATAGGAACCTTTAAATCACAGATATGGAAAAGGAATATTCCAAAAGCTACAGAGTAACTCAAAAAATGCAGTAGTGCCAACAGCTTAATTCAGCAACAGTGAAAACACCTGGATCAGGGACTGCAAAATGTAGCTGGCTGCTAACAGGGTGCACAAAGTTGGCAGGGAAGACTCTGCAGATAGTGAGGAAGGAAGATTGCCCGCTTATAGCGTGCGGAAAGTGAGTGGCAGTCATTGCTGTATTTGCATTGCTGGCTGGTTTTATTTGTGTGCGCACGCACAATTATGTATCACCAACAGGCTACTTGGTTACTGCTCCAGACGAAAGTGCTGGCATCTCCTTCGGCTGTATTTTAGCTCAGCCCTTCCTAGCTTTCCACATTACCCCACACGCTTCTGCTGGTTGCCTCACGCCGGGGTTTGATTATTTTAAGCAAACACCATTTATGGGGAGGGAACAACCTGCTCACTTGGTTACAGCAGCTGTCAAATTAACATAAACAGTATAAAAACTAGGATTAGGCAGGAGGGCTCTGGCACACGCTGCCGGCAATGACCACAAAAGGCTGGGTGCAAACAGTCTTTCTCAGTATGACAGTGCTCCGGAGTTACTCGCTGCATTAGCGAGCGGGGTCAACTGCTTTGCGGAGCGCTCTCAAAATGGGTGTCGGGGCACTCGGTGGTGTTTGCTCCTTGGGGTGGTTCCAAATATCCGAGCGGTGGCTGCGCCTAACAAAATACTATATTTATGAAATGTGGCAAGTTTGTCCCTGCCTGTTTGCCACCCTTCCCAGTTGTCCTCAGAGCCGTATCTCTTTTGAAGGTCTAATACCAAGTGTGGAGCTCAGCAAAGCTCTTTTAGAATTCCCACCCTGGGAGAAGGAGGAGAGGATGGGAGCCTAAGCTTGAGCACATGGCGAAAAGAAACTTTTAGTCTTGTAGTTTTGCTATTTTGCTGCAAAGTTAACCTGTCACCTGAAAAAAAATTCTCAGTGGTTAAGGTTCTTTATTTTGGTTAAACTTCTACAAATTCAGTCCCTTCATATCCCATATTTCTCAGGCACTGGCAGTCACAGTAGTGCATTGTTTGGTGGTTGTTCTTTTTACTTTTTTTCTAGCATAATTATACATGGTTTTCCTGCAGAAAAGGATTTTTCTTTGTTCTGAATTCTAGAAATCTTGAAGGCTGGTTTTACTCAACTACAAAGGATTTGGAGGACCCACAGTCAAGAGAGGAACCCAGTTCTCCATGTCTTTGTTTTTCCTTTGAGTTTCTTAGTATTTCTTTTCCTTGATGTTTGGACTAGCACATGAATGGCTGCACGTGCCTTTTTCTCCCTGGTCTGTATTGCAGGCATCTGTCCCAACAGATCCATCACTCAAGATGATTTCTGGGGAGCGCTGCTTCCAACTTCCTTTCTAGGAGAGCTACCGAAACCTGCAAATCTGAGGCTGTTGAGGGAGACCAAGCTGGTGAATGAAGTGATGTATCGTGTTTGGGAGCTGCTGCTCTTCAGCTGGGCATCCCAGAAAGAACCTGCCCCCTTATTTGCCGTGTTCAGGACCAGCCTTTCCAGCCCACAGAGAGTTTGTCAGCATGCTGGGAAACTCTTGTTTCAATCCTTCCCAAACCGCGGATGCGGGAGGGATAAACGTCACGCTTTTTATCTGAATAAAATAGTCATCAGTGACTTATATGTAAGTGATTATCTACTATCCCTCCTTCTCAATTGACAGGAGCCTGGCACACTGTGTTCCCCAGCATGTGCCATGGGGTGCCAACCAAGGAGCGCTGGGAGGAACATCAGCCAACATGATGCGAGCTTGATTTTACTCTTTGCTCTGCTGTGACTCTGGGGACCAGGGACAACTGGCCGCCAGTGGCTGAATATGCTGCAGCTTGGCCAAACTTACATGAAGCTCCTGGAACTTGGCACATAGGAGTGTGAAAACCAGTTAGTTTTGTAGTAACTAAATGTAGGAGGCATCCAGCTGTCTGCCAGTGGTGAAGACTGAGAAGGAAAAAATGTCCCTGGTGCATGGAGCTGGGCAAAAGCGTTCACAGTGAAGAATGGACGTGGGGAGTTTAGCACTTGGTTTTGGTTTGAAAAATTGTTTCCATTTTTTTAATTGATTTGTTCCTTTTCTGCAGCTCTTCCATTACTACTTCACATAAATATGTTTTGCTTGATAAATTTCTCAAACTGCTGTGTGTATCATGTGCTTTGAATAATGATTAATCACAGCAGATCCCCTAAAAGCAGGGTATGGCTTGTTTCATCTGTCTAAACAATCTTGCTTTAAAGCAGGAGGAAATTGCTGTGAGGGTTAGGAGCTTTTGGGAGCGCAGATGTGTGCCCAGATAAGTCAGTCTATAAAACCTTAGGATGTTTGAAACATGCTCCTCCTTTTTTTTTTTTTTTTTTTTCTTCCTCCTTTCTTTTTCCCCACAAAGAGCAGCATAATTTTTAGCTAATTATGTGGCTTCTCAGCATTAACCATACCCAGTTTCTTCCTGCCTGACAGAGGGAGAAAATCCAAAATCTTTGGAACCAGGATTTATTGCTTGTTGAGAGACTTTTCGCTCTGGTTTCTCTTAAATCCACCGAGCCCTGTACCTAGGGTTTCTAGATCTTATAACCAGTTTTCAAAGCAGGGGAGGATGGCACATCACCCTTCTTCACCCTTAGCCATGAGCACCTGGCAGCTTTTTCCACAGATGGCTTAAACTGAGCTTAGATGGGCTGCCCCAGACCCGTATTCCCCTGCTGCATGGTTCCCCCTTGCCCTCTCTCTCAGTACTGCCTGTAGCCAACAGTTTGGAGATGAAATTAATTTTCTAGTTAACTTTTGCATGAATTGGGAGTTTTCTCATGTCTCTTACGTGAGCTGGTGCTTGGATCCGACGTCATCAGGCCAGACGACGATGCATTTTGTCGTTCCGTTGTCCATCATGATCTCGGCGTAGAAACACTGCGGGAAGGCGAGCCCAAATGCTACTAGCCAGATTATCCCTATGATGATGCTGGTGCTTCCAGCAGAGAGCCTGGGCTTGAAGGGATGAATTATTGCCACGTACCTGCAAGAAAAATAGGTAATGCTTTTACAGTTGCATTGGTAAACTATACAACAAATATAGCAAGTATAAAAACTCACCAGGACGGTATAGTGGCCTTTATTTATAGAGACGTTTTGATAGGCTCCAGGCTATAATTAATTAGAAGGAGCTAAATCCTTTCTGAAGAGAATGATTGCAAGTCTTAGGGCAGAATATATTAAACCCATGTGGATGGATGCTTCTGGTGTGAGGAGGAGAGAGACATCTATGCATTCCACATATGGTCTTCGCAAGTATTCCCCTCACTTTGAATTTTTCTTTTTTTTTTTCTCTTTTTTAAAAGATCAATTCTTCAAATGCTTTATGTGTTTGGTCTGAAATTTTATGCTGTGAACTGTTCATGTTAGTTTGGAGTTATGCACTGTATAATACCATGCCCTTTTCTCCTTCCTCCACCAAAAAAACCCCCAAACACTCTGTTTCCCCCTAATGATGTCAGTCTCCTCTGACGCCCTGTATTATCACAACAGCAGACGGGGGTCTCGAGTATCATTTCCCCTGAATTTTTCCCCACTGATTTTTAGCCATGGAAACTCTTGTGCCATCCACCTCTGCCTGTAAATGTTCACACATTTGTGCTTGCGGTGGAAGGGAAAGGCTGACCCTTTTGTCCCACACCTGCTCAGAGCCCTCATGGCACATCTGACTATTAGATTACTTGCAAGCCCGGGGCGCTCTCTGGTTTTAAGTTCCCCGTGTAGAAATGCATGGCGTCGTAATGAGTACATAATCAATTATGCATTTCTTGTCATGCTTTCTGTACTCTTTGTCATGGTTGTTACAAAGGCAAAATAGAGTGGAAAATGCCAATTGCCTTCTAGTTTTCATAGCAAAAATCTGACCAACTCTGTGCTGTCTCTTGGCCAGGCCGTTGGGAAGGAGCTTTGCCCGGCTGCTGCTGCAGGACACAGGGCGGCTGCACGGACAGACGGTAAGTAAGCCAGAACTGCACGGCAGCAGAGCCTTATTTAGCTATAAAATTTTCATGTCACCTTGCTTTCCTTTACCTCGTCGTAGGCAGTATTATACAATACTTGAGTCTGGTCAGGAAGGAGTCAAGTGGTGAATATTCTCCAGAATATTTGCCCACAGAAGTGCCCAAATCGACGATCTGTGGTTCTCGGTGAACGGCAAGTCGTGGGTATAAACGGTGCTACCCGCCGTGCTGCCGCAGCAGCCCGTGTTGCAGACACCGAAGGTATTACAGGGCTGCCGGGTGGAGGCTTTGCCAGGCTCAGCCAGGGGTGCACCCCTGAGGCCAGCCACGCTTTTAGGCGAGCTCCTGCAAGTTGGGAGATTTACTGAATCTGCTGAGATCTCCTGGCTGCTCTTGTTGTGTGGCAGGGCTGCCTTTGCACCCCTGCTACTCGTGCTCCCTGTGCCCTCTCTCCATGCCCCGCTCCCTGTGACGTCCCAGGATGCTCGGACCACGCTCCTGGCACCCTTCCTCCGGTCCTCGTTCCCCGCAGACAGAACAAGCTGAATTTCGGACACTCTTGTACACTTTCTAAAGAGGGCCTAGGAGACTTTGCTAACTGGAGTGTAACTTGAGCTGATATACTACATTTCTGCCTGGAGCACTGCGGAAAGCGTGCGGTGGAAACAGCTGCTCTGTGTAGCAGAGCAGCTTGAAACGGGGAAACAGAGCAGTCCTAAACCCAACGATGAGCAGTATCGCCAGCGCCTTTTCCACGGCAGACAAAGATGACTTACAGAGCTGTCACTTCTTAGCCTCCTTCCTTACAATAAACCACTTCAAAGGAAACTTCGAAGTTAAACAACGGAGCCCAAGTGGACGCAAGTTCTCATAACAATAAATGGAAGCCGTGAGTTTCCAGGAGACAGTGTCAGGATCTATTTTAAGGTTAAGCAAAGAATAGCTAAATATGGCTAGCAGTGAGATGCCAAGTTTTCTTTCTGATCTGTGCCATGTGACTAAAGAGATTTTGGCTCTATAGGTACTTTCACCAAAAGTCCCCAAGGAACAAGACTAGGGAGGCATGCAGACAGGCTGACATGGATTTATTTAAAAAAACCCCAAACAATCTTTGACAGACCACATGTGTAAAATAGCAGTTACCAACAACCCTTGATTTAAAGCCAGAAACAGCAAAAGACTATTCGAGTCTAAAAGTGAGCTGCCATTGCTTCTAAATAGGGATTGGCTTTCATCTGGACAACTGCAGGCTGAGAAACACATCGCTCATCCCTGTGCTTATTAGCGATCCTTCCAGTGACCGCAGGGGCCACTGCCCTGCGCCGGACTGTATCCCCAGCTCCCGTGCAGGTTGCAGTGGGCGTTACGTGCACGTGGGGCAAAGCCTTCTTTCTCCTGCTAGTTTGTTTATCTGGTTTGCTTTGTCTATCGCTTGCTTCCCTGGGTGTGCCGGGGTGAACTGAGCTGCGAGCGGGGACGGGAGTTACGAAAGCGACCCCAATGACTCACGGAGCAATGCTTTTCAGATGGCTCCAGAGGGACGCTGGCTCCGCTCCCGAGGGAGCTGGAAGGGCCCTTCGTGGATACGTGCGCTCGATAAGGAACGGAGGAAACTCGACGGAAACTGCAAAGTCAACAGGAAGGCTTGATAAAGAGCCGCCAGGTATTTCTGGACACCGGGTCCGGCTGCCCGGGGGAAGACCTTCGCTGTGGGGTTGCGGCAGGGACATAGGATGGAGAAGATACACACGTTCCCAGCGCCAGGCAGAGAAAGGAAGAGACGGAGGGAGGACGGGAAGGTGGAGGGAAGAGGGCAGAGAGCCTAGAAGGGAGTTTAAGGTCCTCTACCTCTTTTACATGCCATTGCCTTTAAGAGAGGAAATTCCCATGGCCTTTTGGCCACTTTCTAGTAAAAAGAAAAACAGCATCACGCTACTTAACAATGAGCTGTAAACACATTCAGACTCCACAAATTTAAGCTCGAGTAAAAGAGACTTGGCAGACGTAAGAGTGTATTATGAAAATACCAAATTACCTCAGAAGTCAAATAAAATCACTGTAATTACTTTCCTCCCTCTTGGAACAAGTCATTCTTGTGAACTATTGGAGCAGACTCTGCCATTTCTGATCTGTTTCCCATTATTTCTGGTGGTTTGCTGGACTCATAAGCGGGATTGTGGATGCTGAGACTTTCAGCATCCCGCAGCATATTCGTATTGCTCCAGCTCTGTCCAAATGATTGCTCTTTCTACTGGTTAAAAAAATATGAGTTTGCAGGATGACTGGGAAACGGTTTATGATCAGTAACATGGGAACAATAAAATACCAGCCACTTCCACTTGTTACAGATTTGGGTGTGATTCAGACCAGGGATAAAACAGAAGAGCCTTCCTTTCATGCCAGAACTAGCATCTAACCCCATAGTCTATTTGCCTGGCACTCCTCCCACTTTGCTGATAAGGCACATGACACGGTAGGTGGGGGCCAATTGCCCAAAGTATTGCAATGATTTTTTTTTTTTTTTTATAACTTACAATGGACTTTTCGGACCTTATCTTCTCCATTCACCTCTTACCTCTCTGCAGCCACGGCTGTCATGGAGTAAATGCTCACAAACATTGCGGTGATGGGGAACCAGTTCTGAAACCTGCAGAATTCCTCGCCAAAATACCAGACGTTGTGACTGGCGTAAATAAAATTGAAGATGGTATTGAAAGCAGACATCAGCAAATCCGAAAGAGCCAAATTAATGATGAGGTAATTGGTAGCAGTCCTCATTCTCCTGTGCGCAAGAATAATCCAGATGATGGTGACGTTGCCAACGATGGATGTGATAACAATGAAGGAATAAGTGATAGCCCACAAAGCGATTTGCCATCCTGGCTGGGTGAACTGGGTTACCGTTGTCCAATTGCTACTGTCCTCGAGGGAGTCAGCCTGCGAAATGTTGCTAGCATTTAAAACGGAAAATGTGCTCATGGTTTTTTCTTCAGCTAAGTGTAAAATAAAATCTTCTGGCGTCTGTTCATTTTCTTGCAGTAGACGCTGGTGTTATGAATCCCCATGCATATGACTAAGTGCCGTTAAAAAGGCATTGGGATGAGGTATCTCCTGTCCTCTCGTCCTGTTTTCCAAGTGATGCAATGCAGTTTGAGGAGGAGTTGAGCGATACCGAGGGCCTCCTCCTTGCCTGGCATTTTAACCTATGCTCAAAGAGCAAAAACTAAAGAACAACTCTCCCCCTTGAGTTTCTTTTTCCTCTAAAAAAGAAAGAAAAAAGGAAGGGAAAAAAAAAAAAGGGGGTGGTGGTGGAGGGGAGGAAGGTGTTTTCCAGGTCCGTGAGAGGCGATGTCTTCCTTTTAGATTATTTTTAGGGCCAAGAAAATACAAATGGAAGTATCAAGCCAGAGAACGCTTCAATCCAAGTGGAAATCCTTCTTTTTCAGGGCAGCGGTTTTCCAAGGCACCAGGTATCTGAATCCTCTTCAGCAGGACTGAGAACGTTTGGTTTTCTTTGCCTGTGTAACTGTTAAGTGCGAGGCAGGAGCCGTACTGGGATAAATTATCTACAAGGTTTAAGGGAACTTTGAAAGGAGGTGGAGTCTCTTGCAGGCAAAAACTAAACAACCAATTTGACATCAAATCAAACATAGCAAAGTGGTACTTCAAACATTTCCCCCCCCCTCTCTGTTTTGAAATAACCTCTGAAATGGACATGCTGCTATGTCAGGATTTTACAGGCT
Source organism: Harpia harpyja (assembly GCF_026419915.1). Classification (NCBI taxonomy): domain Eukaryota; kingdom Metazoa; phylum Chordata; class Aves; order Accipitriformes; family Accipitridae; genus Harpia; species Harpia harpyja. The sequence continues at coordinate 4,738,391 of NC_068949.1, forward strand.
TAAATGCAAGGGTAGCTACTTTGCCAGGTTTACCAGTCCTGCAATCCTTGCGTTTCCAGGACCCTCCCTGGCTTCCTGCGAGCTCTCGTAGCAAGAAAGAAACAAAATATATTTGGCGCAATTTTAGCAAGATGGTCTTGCTCTCTGCAACTATTTGGAGGCTTATCTGCATTTTTTTTATGTGTTTTACTTAATGGTGACTGCCCTTTATAATATGACCAGCCATATTTAGTAGATTTGGTATGATTTAATTTATTTAAATTACATCAACATGTCCTGTTGGTGCTTGAAGAGTTGCCAGCGAATAATGCCAGGAGAGAGGCATTTGTGAAGGCCAGACCTGAGCTGGGATTTCTAATGAGGCTTCAGTGGGAAGTTGGCACCCAGGATCTCATCCGGAGCTCCAGAAATCCTTCTCTGGCTGCTCTCTAGTACAGAAACATCCAGAGGAGCCTCAGCTCCCAGCCTCCACGTTCCGTGATGCTGAGGTGCTAAACGAGGGGCATTCCCCCTTCGGACCGCTGCATCCCCTTTCCCAGTGTGTGCTGTAGAAACTTATTGACCTCATGCATGCAAGAAGGAGTATCTGGTCCTGACAGATAAGGGGAACCCCCGAGTCTCGTCTCTGCTCAGATCACAGTGCTCTTGCTTGCTGTCAGCTTTGCAGTAAAGGACATAAACATAAGCAACGTGTTGAGGCTGAGATTTCAAAGAGTACTTGGCACTGGCTTGTGCCTACTCTGCTGGAAGCTGAAAGCGTTTCAGGTATTAAAACCTGTTTTCAGATATTAAAGCCTGTTTTCAGGATTCAGAAAGTAACATAAAGGAAAAAACTCCTGGGATGGCAGTAATTTTCCAGCTCCTGTAGTTGCTGGAGCTGCAGCTGTGCCAGGCTCCCCTGTAACGGGGCAGTATTTATTGGTTCAGGATCCTTTCCACCAGCTCAGCCTGGACTCTTTCGTTGCTTCATTAATTTCTGGAGGGAGCCTTCAGTTAACCCATCACCTAACGACCGCAAGTCTTTAAAAGAGGTCTTCTCTGATACGGTATTACCCAAGTGTTGTTTTTTTAGAAATTAATACCTGTAGTATTATGTGTAATATCTCCTTCCCCTCATGATGGTCTTCCCTACAGGTAATCCCACTCACTTCCCTACTGAGAAACTGCAAAAATACACTTGTATATATCTTCTCATATGTATTGCAAAGCTGTTCCAGGCACTTCTCGAAAGTCTTCCACTGACACCTCATTAAACAGCTTATGAACCTTCCACTTTCTGTATAGAGTCCAGGAGGGCTGCTCATGATTTGCAATACGAATTCAACAGCTAATAGTGTTCTTCAGATTTTTTTCTTTGTCTCTCTCAAATCTCTTAAAATTCCAAGGAGAATATGAGCAAAAACCTCCGTATGTTTAGCTGAGAGCACAGCTAAAGTGCTTAATAAGTCTTTGTTATAGAAAGCAGAATATAAGCAAGCGCTTAGAAAAAGGACTGTACTTTTTGATGTTTCAATGGTGAAACCCATAACCTCTCTCAGCTGACTTTGAAGATGGTCAGGGTGCCCACAGTTCCTAGGAACCTCCTTCTGAACAATCTGCCCCAGTCCCTGATGTGTTAACTCGGGTTCTAATCGGAGAGCAGCCACCCTTTGGTCAACATTTCATCGTACAAGTCAGCAAGGACTTGCTTTCGGTTATAGACACCCACACCTTTTATTCGTTTGCTGGTTGTGCCTTGACAAGGTTATCGTCCTGGAGCCTGGCCAGCGACGTAACGTGTGCTGTCGGCCTTTTGACTTGCAAACTGGCGCGATTTTTTACAAAGGCAGGCTCCAAATTCCTCAGGAAACACACAGTTGCGTGGGACTGTGGGCAAAACCCACCTCCCCAATGATTTTGGAGTTATACCGGGCAAAAGGGGCTATCTGAGGGCAGGGGTTTTGGGTTTGGCTGGTTTCACTGTTGTTTTTATTATGGGCAGGATTGTTCAAGGCCAAATGTCACCGTGCTGAGTCACCCATTCCAGGCCTGAGCAAAGGGTGAGAGATGCAAACAAAAGATGTGTGTCTGGAAGGTCAGGAAGGGTGAGTAAAGTGTATTTTGTGTTTTGGAAAAATAATACAAGGTAATACAGGCAGTAGAGCCTTTAATTGTATTGCCCGCCGGAGTCTGTTTTGGGAGGAAGGACCTTTGTGCAGGGAACAGCTCTGAGAGCGGGACGTGAGGACCATGAGCATCCACCTTGGGTCGGGCAACATGCAGCCAGACTCCAGCTTTATCAGCGCAGCGTGGGCTGGCAGAAAGCAGCAAAAATGCTGCTGGTAGCTCTGAAAAGCTTAGGGTCTTTTTGACGCTCCTTGATGCAGGGCTAGGTTGCAGGTTCACTTTCCTTTTCCGCAGATCTCCTAAAGCCCTGGGTCAAACGCTCTGCAGACCACAGCTTTTGAAGACTGTCCGTGGGATCTACCATGCCTTGTATACACTTGCAACCACCCTGGTAGCCCTGGAGGTCAGGAAGGAAATGTGGAAGTTACTGATCCTTAACATGAACAAAACCACTGCTAGCTGAGCCATTGGATGGTCTCGGGAGCAGATGCTATAATGCACGATCTGCCTCGATGCTGGCGGAGATGCCAAACTCTCGGTTGGAAAACTGCAGCTCCGTGCTGCACCGGGCTGAGACGGAGAGAGCGCAACCAAGAAGGACCCTCAGCACCGCAGGCAATTCATAACATCTTACTTTAAACCACTGTTTACTGCTAAACTGTACCAATCATATCCAGAAATCTTGCCATTTCATTGTCTAGACAAAGTCTGGGATTCAGACAAAGAAAAGGATTATTCAATTATTTTCATACAGTTTCATAACAGGAACCTGTTTTGACGTATTGGCTCAGTTCAGAGTGAGAACAACAGGAAAATGGACACTCCTGGTAATCAGCTTCCCCATTCAGCCAGTCGTGCCCTGAAATTTTATTTGCAGAAATCAGAGCGTGAAGGACAAGGTAAGGCATTAGGGCAGTCGAACCAAAACTATTAATTCAGTTAAATACACAAACAAGGAAAAAGCGTAAGTGACAGGAACATGTTTGGATGTGAACAATGCCTGTGAGACATGAATAACCTGTGGTAGACTCTAATTCCCAGCACTTACACGATATGCGATGGGATTTCCAGCCTGCACGCCATTGGTAAGTGTCAGGGATATTTGCAAATTTGTCTCAAAGCTGAAGTTGTTGATATTTTAGAGGATGAATGCTCTAGGACATCGTATTATGTATTATTGTCAGAAACGTAAGAGGTGATGAGCTGTTCTGTCGCTGGCAGGGACCTGGGCTGGATTATTTGTTTCCCAGAAGCGGAGTTTAGCACTGCATGCAAAAGCAATGGCACTTTTTATAACAGAGTTATCCAGGAATATTTTTTAGGCTTTATAAAAGAGGTTTTGGTAGCAACTACTGGTATATTGTATGTACCTAACAAAATGATGTGCGACTGACCACTTACACGGTTCTACATATGCAGCTCGGAGGTTCTCCACAGTCTCTTTGCTAGATAATTTAAGAATAAATTCTGCCACACTTCATCTTCTCCGATACCAGCCGCTGATTTTCAATGCCGTCTGTCTCTGCTCTGGGCCAGGACGCAACAACTAACTCTGTGACAGTTGTCTGCCACTTTGAATGAGACTTTTTTCCCCGGAGGAAAATAGTCCTTTGTGGCACAGGAGTGCAGCGCTGGCAGCTTGAAAGGGCTTATTTAATCTTGTAGGCATGAATGGCGTTTGCAGTTCATGATGGCTGTGTAAGACCAACACTGATCCACTGTCACGGCAGCGGGATGTGGATAAAAAATGCGGCCAGGGCGATACGCCCGTTCGCTGTTGCGCTAGGGCGGTGGTATTTGCACGACAGCACCCTCTTCGCGCACGCGATCGCCTGGGTGTTATAATGAAAGGTAAAGGCTCTGGTATTGCTTAATTGGGCTGCTGTAGAGCGTAGGGATTCTGCTTTGCGACGTTGATGTACGCTTAACCAAAAACCCCAGCAGCAAAGCAGCAGCTTCGCGTTTGGGTGGTTTACATCCACGCCGCCTTCCGTGGCAATCGCAGAGGTTTGTGTGCATTGCTCTGCACTCCGGCAGCGCTCTTAGATGCCTGTTTGAGCAGCGATAGATTTATTAAAATTTTTTTTTTTTTTTCCTGACGTCTCCAGCTGCGGGGTTTGTCCTGAACGGGCAACCCCTCGGCAGCTAGGCATTTGCAAAGAAAATTGCGGAAAAAAAAAAAACCAACAGAAAAAGAAAAGAAAAAGCCGGAACGTTTCGGAGCTTTTCCCCTTCGCTTTCGCCGTCCCCGCCCCGGGTTTTATTTGCATTTCTCCGCCGTGCAACCCCCGGGGCACCCCGGGCCCGCCCGGCGGGGCGGCCGCTCCCTCCCCCGGGCACGGCCCGCCGGGAAGGGAAGGGAAGGGGAGGGAAAGAGAAGGAAGGGAAGGGAAGGAGAGGGAAGGAGAGGGAAGGGGAACGGAGCCGGGCGGCGGCAGCAGGTGCTGCGGGGCGGGAGGATGGCGGCGGGGGACGCGGAGCAAGTGCGGTACTGCGGGCGGTTCTCCTACCTCTGCCTCAAGCTCACTCTCATCACCTACTCCACCACCTTCTGGGTGAGGAGGGGTGGGTGCCCACGCGTGGGGGTGGGGTGGGGGGGGTTGTACACGCGTGGGCAAGCGTGCGGCCGCGCATCGGTGGTCCCGGGGGCGGGCGTGGGGGTCCTCTCGGGAACTGGGGGGGGGGGGGGGGGTGCGTGTCTCTCCTTGCACGAAGTACCGGGGTTTTGCAATAAGAAATGCTTCTGCTGCTGAGCCGGTGGCTGGCACACCCGGGGCCGTGGGTGTAGCTCCCCGGCTTTCCCTAAGGACTGACAAACTGGTTTTGGCGGATGGGGGACTTGTAGGGGTTCGAAAGTTTGGCAGGTAGAAAGTCGTTTATGCACGTATTAAAATGAGGCTTTTTTTTCGCCCGAGGGGAGCTGGGTAAATAAAGCCTTTGCCCTACAAAGTCAGTCGTCAGGGGGGTTCTGAGCCTCGGCTGGATGATGCTGTGAGGCTTTAAAACTTAAAGGTGTGTCACGCTTGCTGTCCTCAGCCAGGTGTCAGGTAAAACCCACGTGCTGCCTCCTGAAAGCGATACAGTCCCACCTGCTTATATAGTATATACATATAGTCCAGACTATTACCGCCGACTTCCCAAACGTGGCAGATTTCACCCCGAGCAGGCACCCCCCGGGCTGGAAGGAGCTGTCGGGGCTCCTTGTAAGGACCGTGATTTTTAAAAGGTGCTTTTTTAGGTTCTGGGGTACCGGGGTGATGCTGCCTGGCTGCGCTGAGGAGGGGTTTCTTTCTGGCTCTTTTGGTTTAATATGCTGCTTAAGCTCTTGTTTTGCTGCTCTGTGTTTCTGTCTCAGTAGACGCGGTATTACAAGGTGGGAGCATAAAGCTTTTGGCGTGTTGCGTGGGAGAAGAGGTTTAGATCTACCAGGTCTGATTGATAGTAGGTATCTGATTAAAGCTACAGTTTAAGGATGAACAAAAACGGAAATGCAAAGCATTTGAGTGTAATTCAGGCTTTTGGGGATCCTGGATATCTTTTGTCTCTCTTAGTAGACAAACCAACCAAGGAAAACCCTTGGGTTTTGACTCCTGAAGTTTCCCGTGTTACTCCACAGCAACTATTCCGCAGGTGCGACTTTCAGAAAAGGGAAATTTGTTGTGTTATTTTTCAAGCCCTTTTTTCTGCAGGGGGTCCTTCATGAAGGACCATGCATGTTGTCTACTCCGTGTTTTCTGTTGGCAGCAAGAGCCCTTGCTGGTGGGATGTAAAAATTAATCCGGTAGCAGCACAAGGACCCTTCTGAAATGTTTCTCTGAGTGTCCCTGAAGGACAAAGCCTCTTTCAAGTAGCCTGACGAGTTTATTTACTCTTTGTAGTTCCTTGCTCTGGATTTTCAACGCTCTGTCCTTGTTTATAACTGAGCGCGAGCTGGGAAGATGGTTTACTCTGGGAGAGAGAGAAGGCGGCAGGCGTGATGGGGGCTGCGGGATGGGGAAGGATGGGGGCTGATGGCGTTTGTTCTCGGGAAGCCCGGCAGCGTGCTCCCGGCGTTCGGGCCGAACACACGCCGTATTGTGTGAGGTATGGCATGTGGGTTTCTCTCTCAAAATTTTCTTTTATTCTAGCTTAGTGAAGCAGATCTCATTAGCTGTAAATATCAGCGGGCTGGTTCTTTTTTTCAGCTGTGCTAGTCTTACTGACTCTTTTTTTTTTTTTAATTGGTGAAAATGGGAGTAAAGTTTGGCTGTGGAGTATTGGCTTGCTTAAATTTTGGGTGATTTGTGTTCTTTTGCTGCTTTTTGGGGCTTTGACGTACGGGATGCCGAGGCCGTTTGCTTTCCTCCCCGCTGTTGCTGTTCCTCCGGTACATTTATGAGTGATGTACACCCGGATTCGAGTCCCCAGGATTGCTTAAACTCACCAGGAACTAAATATCAGCCTTATCTAAAAGCAGAAAGGAAATGAAAGCATCGCTGGGAGAGCCGGAGGGGACGTTTGCTACAGGCCCTGTCGCTGCTGTGTCTTCTCATTTCACCCAGGGCTTTTTTAAAAACTAGTCATCCCTGTAACTTTTTCAGGCCACCGTTTTGCTGGTGAAGGAGGCTGTGATGTAATTTTTCTTGCCTGGAGTAAACAACATCCAGCATTTTAAACAGAAGGTGCTGTTGTTGAGAAGGCACTTTATTTAAGAATAAGTATTGTAAACACAGGGTTAAAACCACTACTTCTAAATAAATGTTTTTCCTTTCTCTTGGGAAAGCAACTTCTGTGCATGCAAAAGCCCCCGAGAAAGTCCCTGGTATTTGCTGGTGGATACTCAGGTAACGTGAGTCAAGGCCAGTTAATTTTTCCTGCGGACACAGTGTGAATTGCCAAATTCGGGACTGTTGTGAAGGATGCAGGATGTAAACAGTAAAGTATGTTTGTGGGCTACCTACGTAAAAGTTGAGTTTCCAGCCCTGGTCATAGGAAGGGAGAGCACAGTCCCGGATAAGAGGCACGGGTGGGATGATTGCGACGTTAGCGCATCTGCTTGGCTGCTGTTGATTTGACTGTATTAAAGGTTTAAAAGACTTTTATTAAATGCTTAAAAAAGTAGAAGATAACAAAAGCATAAATTCTGCTTGTAAGGAATGAGGATTTCAATCGTGTACTTAGGTGGGCTCCCCCCCCCCCCCCAATAGTTTCTTATGCTTCAAAATCTGTGTGTGTGTCTACTATATAATAGGTTGATCTGAGTTTTTTTATTTGTCAGCTGATGCTTTTCCCCTGGCACAGCAGTGGTGCTGCTGAACGCAGCGCGAAGCCTGCCTGCCTCCCTGCGGCACGTGCCCTCTGCGTGCCACGGTTTGCAGAACTGTTAATTTAGGATGGCTCAAGGGAGTTTTATTACAGGGGTATTTTGTAGTCCTCTTTTGGGGGAGTGTCATCATTTTAATGTCTGGGGTCCTGAAGCCTGCCAGAGCAAGTGGCTTGGTGCGCTTCTAGAAGAGAGCAGAGGAGCGGTGAGGAGCTCCCTGTTTATCCCCCGGGGGTCACAAAATCGCTTTAATCCTGTCGTTTGTCTGGGATGGGGTATCAGCCACCTTGGTCCTTGGGACAGTAAAAGCTGTAATAGGTGGGAATTTGAAAGGGGGAATTTTGGGGTTTTTTTTGGTGTCAGAACACAAAAGGCAGGACCGAAGTTTCTTGTACGCTTAAAATGCTAGAAGTGGTCTTGGAGGGTGTGTGAGCTGAAGTGCAAATGGAAAAGGGTGAAGATAACGTATGTGTATAAAGATTGCTATATGTGTCTATGTATCTTAAGCTCTTAAAGCGGGAATGCGTCTTGTATTTCTACTCACAGGCACCTTTGAATCTTTAAAACAACAACAACAAAATTCTTAAATGGAACGTTTTGATGAGAAAGCTATGGCTAAGAAAAAGACATGTCAGTAAAACGTTCTAGCCTTGAAAAAACGCACACTTCTGAAATTCAGATAATCCCCATCAAGTTTTAATACCTGTGTTTTACCTCCAATGTTTTTTTTTAAATTTTCTAAACAAGGAATCTACCAGGCAAGAATTAACTTGTTAATGGTGCTTTAGTGTTTGCAGGAGAGTCCATCTTTAAGTTGTATTATCTGCTACTTTCCGAGGAGGGTGAATGCAGTCTGGACACAAAGATGTCAGGTTTTTAGGGGTTTTTTTAATTTATTTTTTATTTTTTTAAAATACTACTACTACCTACTACTAGAACTCTTGAATCCCATATACATGTACAGTCACCAATTTTATAGTCTGTAATTGTTTTGTATGGTTCTGAGACTCTTTCCTCAATTGTTATAGCTGTATTTAAAAATTTTGAACTGATTTGTTTATGTTGTCGTCTGCTTGAAAAGACATTTATAATTTATTACTATATTTATAGTACTATTTATAGTAATATATACTATTATTACAACCATTGAATTTTTTAAAGAATAAAGCTAACACTACAAATTGACAATTCAGTAATAAAAAAAACCTAATTACAATTTTACAGTAGAAGCATGCAAGTGGTAAATTTGGGTACCTGTTAGTTGTCCACCATGTTTTCCCTTCTGTCATCCGTAACCTTACGGCATGATTTCTGAATTTGTCAGAGGGAGAGTTACTCTGAATTTGGTCATGTAAAATTTTAAGTTGCTTTTTAAATAGCTTCGGTATGTTTATTTTTATGGGTGGACCCTTCTGCGATTTTTCTTGTTTAAATGACAACTTGGTGGCTTTCCCCACATGTTGTCCTTTGGGTTTTTTATTCATCCCTGTAGAAAATAAAGAATTTCCAGTAAGTTATTATTTATTTTAAGATATCCCGTAATTAAAAAAAATATTTCAGCCGTTGGGCTCACGATCTTGCAACTAAGTATGTCGTGTGTTCATCTAGACCTTTGTCCGGGATATACCATGTGATATTCAAAAGCCTCGTATAATTAAGAAGTGTGTTCTCCTTGCCGTTGGTGTGCAGGGAGCAGACTCGGGGTTCCTGCAGAAATGTCAGGTCAGAAAAGGGGCATGTTTTTTATCAGATTGCCAAAATGATTCATTTGAATCTGGGCTCTTCCCCGAGGACGTGCCTGGCTGTCAGAGTCGGCAGGAAAGTTTTTCCACTGCAGTTTTCATGGTTAAGTATTGTGGGCTATTTTTTTTTTTTTTTTTTAATTCAGCGTAATTCAAAGCGACTTGCAGCACACCGTAGGTTTCATACTAAATGATTTTGACTTAACTGTGTTTATTTTGATTGAAATACCTTTACCTTGTTAAATGAAATGCAGTGTTTCACTTGTCAGCTTTATCTGGTGGTAGTTTAAGAAAGCGATGTAATTTCAAACTTGCGTTTTTGCGGTGTGTGTGGTGTGGTTTTTGGTGTTGGTTTTTTTTTTTTTAATCCAGTGCATTTCCCCTGATGGCAAGAGGAAGGGAGGTATAGGATACACCTGGCCATATTTACTGAGCCTAAATACAGTAGGAGCTGCTGTGAAGGGACATACAAGCTGTTGATTGCAGACTGGCTTAGAAATTGTGTTCTGTTAGAGACACACACACACATATATATATATATATACACACAGAGGGAAGGACAGACAGACACACAAAGGAGGAACTTTAATGTCATGGCATTTGTTAGTATATGTAATATATGTCATCTCAGATGAGTAATAAATTACATTTCAGCCAGTGACATGTGTTTCAATTTAACTTCCAGAATGTTAAAACATTATTAAATATATTTTAAAATTAACAAATCTTAGGTTTTTTTCCAACTCAGCTTTTTTCTGCTTTAGTCTTTGAGTTGTTTTTTTTTTTTAATCCAAACTTCTGATTTGAGTGTTTCATTGTTTATAATTAATTCTGAAGTGAGTAGTCAGAGGTTCATGTGTACTCACAAAATGTCATCTCTGTGTTTACTGGGAGAAAGAGTAACGTCTGTGCTTTTCTCTTTTTCTGTTTCAGGTGATCGGAGCCCTTGTCCTCGCGGTTGGGATTTATGCAGAAGTTGAAAGACAAAAGTACAAAACTCTGGAAAGTGCCTTTCTAGCCCCAGCAATTATTTTAATACTTTTGGGCATTATAATGTTCCTGGTATCTTTTGTGGGTGTACTTGCTTCTCTAAGAGACAATTTATGCCTTCTTCAAGCAGTAAGTGTTGGGTTTTTTATTCTTAATTTTTAAGGCTCATCGCTTTTGCTTTTCAGTGTCACCTGAATTCAAACCCATAACTATGTCTACATTGAAAAATATTTTCCTAAAGTTGTTTTTTTTTTATTTTAATTAAATCTGAAACTGCTTTCCGGCAACGGTCCCCGAACTGCAGTCCATGGATGTCCCTCCATCAGGGAGCCAGCAGTATTTCGTCTTGCCAGTGACAGGACAGGCGAGGGTCAGAGCCTGGCGCTGAGAAAATCACCTTTCCAATAGTTAAGGGCTTTATGGAAAATAACCAGGAATGTTAATTATTATCAGCCGGCGTGGATCTTGTGCAAACTCCGCTGTTGACATACCATTTGACGCTAGCCCGGCACCACGGTGCCTGCTTTTTCTCTGGTCTGGCCATACCATAGGCACGTGCCCTGCGTAGGGGAACTGTGTTGGAGGAGAGGAAATAGTTCTGCCCTTTGGCCGAAGGAAAAGGCAAAGTCTGGTTGCAGCGTTCCCCATCAGTACGGGGGGATTTCCAACAGCCGTGAACCTGCTTGATGAACCAGCAGAGATGAGCTGTGGCCTCTGGTGTTCTCCAAATGAGTCTTTAGGGAAGTTCCTGTATAATGCTGTGGCTGCGGATGGAAGTCGCACATACGACTTAATTAAAAGTAAAGCGCGAAAACGTAATTCTCGCCTTCGCGTCAGTTCGATGTAAAGAAATGGTAAATACGTGGCATGTTACATGAGCCAAAGCAAGAGGCAACTGTGGATTTTGAAATTAGGCTGGAATTTTACTGACAGTCTGTTCTTAGGCAGTGGTGGCTTCTTTCACTCTGAGCGTATCCTCCGATGCCGAGGACATTTTCTGTTCCTGTTGTGGTAGCAAACCTGGTAGGGTATTTAAACGAAGAAAGTCCCCAATGTCTGCTTCTCTGGCTGATTCTGGATTTAGCAGGAGAAAAGAGATCTGTCCGGTGAATTTGTGACACTGCAGTGCGTTTTGAGAGCACAGAAATTAAACCAGCTTTTGGGTTGGAGCATTAGAGATTATTTTCACATGAGAGATCATAAAACTTTGCTCCTGATGAAGTTCATTGTTAAGAAGCAGACTAAATTCACTTATCAGCCATCTTTTATGCTTAAAGAACCCTTTGGGTTGGAAAAACATTTCAAGTACTGGCATTTTGCAGCTATCTCACGGTGTCGCTATGGATTTCTTCATATTATTTTGCATGCGCTTTGATAAGTAGTCACAGATGCGTATGTTGTGATCATGTGTGAGCGAGCACATATATATATTATATACAGATGAATAAATAGACAGCTAGCAGGTATAATTTTTCTTACCACTGAGCATAGTAAGTCCTGTCAGTGCCCATCATGCAGCCTCTGTGCTCAGCTGGCTCAGCAGTGCAGTACAGCTCAGTTCCCTCTTCTGCAGCAACACGGTAAAAGGTACTAAGCCCAGAATTTTGCTTTGATTTAACACTGGCAACTTAGTAGAAGGTGGTTTGAATTATCTTAAAGCACTGCTTTACCCAAGAAATGAAAGCTAACAGGTAAGTACTGTTTTTAGAGGAAGCATAAAAACACAAAGTTCGGTGTGGTTTGTAGCAGTCCATTAATATGCTTCTCTGGGATGCTGTTATGGAGAGAAGTATCTTGGCGTGATAAATGCATCTATTGGTTTTGAGTCCATTCAAAGCAGAAAAATAATGTGTTCGCCAATTGGGCAAAACCAGAATGACTCAAGTGAGGAAAAAAGGCGTTCTTGTGACGTCAACAGCGTTATAAGAACAAAACCATAATTTTATATGTTTCTTTAAAATGACATCTCGTATGCAGAAAGCCAAGTGTGTTGGCGATTGAATGTTACAGACTTAAGGCCACTAACTGAAAGAGTAATTGGCGTTTGTTCTGTTTAAGGTCTCACTTGCAATTGTTTTTCTGCAGTTCATGTACATTCTTGGTATCTGCTTGCTGATTGAGCTGACTGGTGGAGTGGTGGCCCTGATCTTCAGAAACCAGGTGAGCCGCTTGCATTTGGGTTTTGATCACCAAGAACATTACTCACAAGCCATGATGTTACAGCTACGCTACTGAGCAAATAAAAGGTGTTAAGATTGTCACCTGAGCACTAATTGATGGAGGTCTGAAGGCAGGTGCAGACTTTTCAGGGCCTTTCAGGTTCGGGGATGGGTAGGATTGGCCACCCGTTCTGGAGATGAATTCCAGATTAAAGAATTTGGAGAAAATCTGGTAACTTAAGAATGTGCAATATGGGCAAAAGGAGTTTCCAGCTCTTCATGTATTACAAAGTGCTTTCTTCTCATTTGCCTTCTCGAATCAGACAGCTGATTCAGGAAGTTTCCAGGTGGATTTGGAGACTGGTGGTTTTTAGTAGCCAAAATGTTTTACCGTATATGAAGGACAGCTCTTCCCTGCCCACATCCATAAGCAGCATAACTAATTTCTATAGGAGACCCCATCATTTACAAGCATGCTATAATTGTATAAAAACCTTAATTTTTCTAAATGGAAAGCAGCAGACTATTTTTTTTTTTTTAGTGTTAGAAATGTTTTAAAACACAAATGTGTTCACCATGGCAAGTACTAGATTTCTGTGCTTTGATTTTTTTGTCAAATCTGGCAAAATATGAGCATTAAAAGGAGATGCTGAATAACACGACCTCTTCCCTCCCCACCCCAATCCTACCAATCTCATTTCCACAAAAAGAAGTCGTGCATACTATGTTACACATTACTTAAAAAAAAATAAAAAAGCTTTAAAAAAAGAGGTTTTTTTTAAAATAACAACTCATTGTTATTTTGAAGTAGTATTATGTTCTCCCTAGCTAGTGTTTTCTTCTTACTCCATGCTGGACCGGAGTCGTGAACTTGACTTGTGAGAGCAGAGGCTGAGTTATCTTCCTTTCTAGAAGCTGTCGTTGGCCGTTGCTGTAGACGTCACCTTGGCCCCGTGCAAGGATTTATTTTGAATTGTGGTGGGAGCACCAGACTCATCCGAAGGGAGCAGATCAGCCTGCGTGGTGTGGGAGTGTGAGCATCACGGGATGCAGAGAATTTGGTTGGCAGAAAATTAAGTAAATGCCAAAGATGGTATTTGCTGAGAGGGCGAGGAAGAATTGCGGTTGACTTTTGGACAAAGAAAATGTATTTTGGGGGTTTTTGTGCAGTAAGCGTTTTCCCGACACGTGTGTTGGGTGGCTGAGCAGGACAGCTGCGCTCAGGGGCAGGTTTCTTTGCTTGTTTTCTGAGGTTAAGGGAGAAGTTGGGGTTAGTATGGGGAGGAGAAGGAAGTATTTAATAAAACCTTAGGGTAATAGCCTCTATTTAAATACTGATTGTTTTGCATGCCTCATTGATTTTTCCCATTTCTTTCTCTATTTCCTTCTCAAATCTGTCAAGTCTAAATGAGGTGATACGGGTAGCACGAGAGTAGTTGGTATTTGCTGCTGTTTATTCTTGGCAAGTTAGGATAGTCCTGCAAAATTCCCTGTTATTTCTAATCACTGATGTGATAATGGTTTTTGTTCTGTTTTGGTTTTAAGTGTTGCAGTTTGTAATACTGAGAAAATTAGTAGGTGTATCTCAGGTTTCTTTCTGACCTGTAAGGATTTAACTTTGATCATTTTAGCAGCTGGACTGAAAGGAAAGTTGTTACGTTCTGGTTATGATTAGTCCTAGTTTTTGCTATGCTGTGATTGTGCTGGATGTTGAAAACTCTCTGTTGTGGAGAGGTGTCGCACTGTTAGCACTTCTCAGCACAAAACCAGCAGTGAGGCTGCTGCCTTAAAAGAGAATGGACTGTGCTATCATTTATTTTTAACTGGTATTTCTTTTTTCTTTAAAAAAAAAAAAAAAAAGCCTTTCCTTTTGTGCTCATCAGTTACATTTGTCACTTTAACCTGCTCTTTTAATTTTGTTTCGGCGTGTGTAACGTGTGAATCTTGTTTCACTTTTGCCTTCTAGACAATCAACTTTTTGAACAATAATATTAGAAGAGGAATTGAGAATTACTACGATGATTTAGACTTCAAGAACATCATGGATTCTGTTCAAAAGCGGGTTGGTTGGTCGTTGTTTGCTTTGTTTTTTTTTTTTCCTGGGACTAATTCAGTGCCGAGATGCGGTAGATCCTTGGCGACAGCTTTGCATTTTTCCAGTGATGTGATAATCAAATTCTTACTGATGTGGGGGGTGAGATCTGATGCATCATCTGTTACGGCGTGGCTGCAGTCAGGGCTCCTCCAGCATCCCAGCTGGCATTTGAAGCCCTCTGAATCACTGCAAGGAGCAGAGGGCAAAATGCAGCTTTTCCCTTGGTGGGTGTGATTTGGATGCTCAAGGCCAGATCCTGCAAACGTGTAGGCTTATAGGGGCCCCGCAGCCAGATTCTGACAAATTCAGCCTAAATTCCACCCAAGTTCTTGCGCTTAGCATTTCTGCTGGCTGGTCCAAGACATTCAAAAGCATCTCGTTAACGGGAGGCACCAGATAAAGAGAAATTAGGTGGCAGTTAGGCCATTTGAACCTGGGCCGCTGTATTTTCACTTGAGGGCACATAGCAAGCTCTTTAACAAGGTGTTTATTCAAAGGAAATGCCTATGGAAGTGTATATACCTGTAATTAAAATTCCAAAATTGTGTTGAGCCCAGCTGAGCATTACTTAATGGCACGTGTAGTTGACTCACAGCCTTTTTTTTTTTCCCTAAGGCTGGTGTGTTGAAATGTTTATTGGATTATTGAAGAGTTCTGCTATGCAGTTCAGAGACTATAGAAGAAGCAGAAAATGTTCAGAAATGTGATGTCAGGGCCCATGTGATGTCAGTGACCATGCCAAGTAATGATTTAAAAAAAAAAAAGTTAATTTAGGAAGTGATATGTATATTTTATGACATCGTTATGGAGATGGCAGCCTGCTTTGAAAAACAAAGTTAGCATGGAAAGTCTGTCAAAAGCAAACCATTCTGAGGAAATTTTGTCGTTAGACTTCATAATGCTTTAAAGTTTCCATGCACTGCCCAAAATTATGTATATGTACAGCGAATAAACATTAGTGATTAAATAAGCTGCTCCTTTTCCCTTCGTTTAAAATATAAAGTGAATATTTGTATTAAGTCAGTGTAAACTTACAGTATTTGTTTGCCAGATTTCAGTTCTACTAAATTACACCCAAAATGTTTCGGTGAGATTATTTTTATACTTTATAGCAACACTTTTGTCTTTTAGAAATGTAGTCACAATCCTTAAAAAACCTGAAGTAGTGTATTACAGCTCGAGATGGAATGAATGTAAAAACATTGCTTAACAACGTCCAGACCCGTAAAGAAAATTTTTCAACTTGGAAAAGATGGGAGGTGGAAGTTAGCACCAAGTACTTTCTTCTGGCACCCTGGGTAATAGCTCGACGAGTGATGGAGGAATGCTGCCTGTATCTTTCATTCTTTTCAGTTGTATCTATCGTATACATTCGTATGTGCCTTGCTGATAAAATGACAGAATTGCTGGGTAGTTCAGTGCTCTTAAAACTGTTTTATTCTTACTTTCTTTTCTACTTAGTAGAGGAGTTTCTGTTAAGATACGATTTTTTTTTTCCCCCCTTTGCCTTTTGTGTCGTTTTTTTCCAGTTTAAGTGCTGCGGTGGGGAAGATTATAAAGATTGGTCACAAAACGTGTACCACAACTGTGCGGCGCCGGGACCGCTGGCCTGTGGGGTGCCCTACACTTGCTGTGTCACAAATAAGGTAAGTCCCGGCATCGCTGCTCTCTGTCGGCCGCCGGCATTCGCTTAAAAAGGTACCTTCCTTGAGGAAGTCTGGGGGAAGAAGTGAAGGAAAATGGGTCCCTCCCGAAAATGGGAGCTATGGATCCGTTGGTCTTGACAGCTTGAAAAGGAGAAAATAATGAATTAGATGCGTTGGCTCTGGTCTGTCTTACGGTCACACAACGCAGTCCTGGAAATGCAGAAGAGATCCTGGGAGCTCCTCTAACCTCATGGCTCGCCTGGACCAGGGCTGCTTAAAATTAAGTTTTGCTGGTGTTTTCCCCAGGGTTTGCTGCTCCAGCATTGCCAGGAAGCCTGGGCTCCGATTTGCTTCTGTGGGTGGGGGTTGGAGTGATGTGCACCAGCTGCTGTGTGAATTAAAAACCAAAGAGAACGACCCCGCCATCCAGAAAAATCCAGAAATGTGGGCAAAGGACCTCAGGGTCAGCGCATCCTTGTGGGTGCAGGTCTAGACCAGAGCTGCTGCTCTGCCCTAACCCATCCTTGAAAACTGCCTGCCTTGCCACCCTGTAAAATCCTCCCTGGAAGGACACCCTGTCAGCTGGAGTCTGGACCAGTTTCTCAGTCTGTGATGAACTGGTATTAACTGGTGCTGGCAGCACTAGGAGCAGGCGTTAAGTTCCACATAAATGTGTTTTATATAAATTTCAGCAGTTTGAATTCATCGCTTTTCATTTGAGGGATGGAGGTCATGCTGAATTTGATAAAGAACTGTTCCTCAACTTAAAACCAGTACGGGCAATCCCAGCCTCACTGGGTTTTGGTCTTTGGTCTGAATGTGAGACAGAGAAATTGAGTATGTGTAAGAGCAGATGTGGTAGAGCTCATGATGGATAGCCTACTGGTGCCTGATACGTGCTGCCCTTTCAATTTCTGCCTTGAGCATGGCTGTTTAATTAAAAAAAGGGAAAATAAATGCAATAATTGTGTCAGTAATCGTGCTAGGAGGTGTTGCTGAGAAATGTGTATAATATGAAGGTGTTTATTACGTATGCTTACACATTTTTTGTGTATGAGAAAGAGTCTGTTTAAATCTGCGCTGAGCTTTGATTTATTCTCAGAAACCAAAGCTAAATAGTTATGCTTTAAGTCTTAGGTGTTTGAGAACAAGAAGGTCGTGTATATGAAAATATCTGCTGATCCACAGCTGCACTGAGCAGAACAACTCAGGATTTTGCCCTCAGTTGATGGTAAAGGAAGATAGAGCTGGTTAGTCAAGAGCAATCTGGCTTTTTAGGAGACATTCAAAGTACCGCTTGTTTTTCTGTAGCTCTCATTTCTCTGTTGAAGTCTTGTTTTAAAAGGTTAGTCGATGAGCGTGGAAATACAGCAGCGCTGTGAAGGCAAAGCAGTGCAATAATCGGTGACTAATAACACCAGGTGCCTTTCCAGCTGTGGCACAAATAATCAAAACGTGTCGAGGATTTCCAATGCAACCTGGCAGGCAGGAAAGCACTAAAATAAAAACTTTGCCGAGGAAAAGAGGGAGTATATCCTCTGTATGCTTCATTGGCAACTGGGGAGGGGGGGACAAGACTACTTGCAGCCTAAAGGTAGCCTGCAAAGTGTTAAGCTCAGGGAAATTACTGGAAAGGCAGGGAGAAGCCCCAAAAGAACAAGCAAACTTCTTATTTAAGGGTAGGGTGTTCAGCAAGACGCTGAGGTACGTGAGGGCTTGTGGCTTTGCCGCACTGGGATGCCGTGGATCTGCCTCGTGAAGTCCAAGCGGCACGGACGCGTACTCGGCAGGATGACACTAACACCATGGCTGTATGGCCAGCTGCCTTGGGGGAAAAAAAAAAAAAAACAACAAACCAACCAGAAGATGCATAAATCTTGTATGTTTGACAAATGCTTCCAAATACAGGCTGGTTTCTGTCCTGGAAAACTACAGATACGGTTTGTGATTACTCATTTGCTTTGTAGTCATGGAAAACTCCTGCTAATGTCAGAGGTTGGATTCTGATTCTCTGAAAAAGCCTCATGCTAACATGAGCCAGGCTCATGCTGGGGGGGGCTCTGGAGGGACTATTTTTAAGTTGAAGTATTTATTAAAGACTTACGCTAGTGTAGCAGATAAAAATTAGTCCCCAGATGCCTATAAACCTCTGTTTCTAATGCATTTATCTCCATTGCATACATTTTCTTGTGCCACGATGTCCTGTTAGGAAATGCTGTGTTTAAAATGAAATTATGTGACTTGTGTTGCTTGCAGTCCCGTATTTTGGGGATGACCCCGTGTTTGTCGGTTAGGCTCAAGCGTTTTGTAGATGTGAAATCGCTCACAGCAGACACAGCAACACGTTGATGCCTAGTATTGCAAACTTTGACTTCCAAGAGTATTTATTACCTGTGGTTGACAGCTGGATACCCCTCACGTTTTCCCAACGGACCTGTGAAATAGAGCGGGTTTTTTTAGGAACATGCCAAACCTTGTTTGTCAGCCAGTTGCGCGTTCAAGGTGAGAGCCTGGCTTTTTGGGGGCTTAAAAAACTTGACCCTGGCTGGTGTTTCTGCCATTTTGTAACACCCGTCCTCCTTCCATCTTTTGCAAACGTCCCCCTTCCTTCTTGGGGAGGTGACCTGGGAACCCCAGCCCATCGCTCAGAGGCCACCGGCGTTTAGAAATCTCATTTCTACATCTTGTTTTAATTTTCAGGGAGGGTATATCAATACAGTAGAGTTTGTTCCGCCTTATTTTCCTCATTTGCGTATTCTCATTTTCTGCCATGGCTTTGTTCATTGCTTCCTTTGATGTCGGTGGGCTTTACGTTAGCTGATTTGTAAGTGAAGGATGGTATTTTCAGGCTAGCTTTGGCAGGCCAGTTAGAGGCATGCGAAATATTAAAGGGTTACAGAAAATGCATTAGTAATCTGTGATGAATGCAAGCATTCAGTCTTTTTTTGAATATATGAATTTTATATTCATATATATAAAATGGCATATAAAAATATAATAAATTTGCTCTTGTAAAATGTTCGTGTAAGCATTCCTAGTATTGGACGTTACTTGGGGTTGAGATATTTCTGAACTTAAATTTGTCATCAGGATGGCATGATAGCCATGTTAACCCCTGGTTTTCTTAATAAGATGTGTTAAGTTATTAAGGCCTTAAAATTAAAACCAGCTGTTTGTTTTGTGGAAACAGCTGTGGCGTACAGCTCTGTAACAGCTAGCTTTGGTTTCTGATGCCACGCTGGTTTTGCTGGACAGATACGGTTCAAATGTCTTGTGTCGTGACACACTGGCAATACTGATTTCTCTAAAATCATGTAGAGCTCTATGTAAATCTGACCCTGGGGCTGCTGGAAGAAACCAGTGTTGGATTGAGAAGTAACCCTGTTGTTGCTTTTGTACGAGCTTGGTGAACACAAGAAGAGTAAAAATAATTTTTTTGTGATTTTTGTTTTCTGCTGCAGTTTATATTTGTTGTTTTCTTTTCAGACAGATATTATCAACACTATGTGCGGATACAAAACCATTGACAAAGAGGTAACGTAACGAGTGTCCACCCTGTCGTGGCAAAGGGTGGTGCTTCTCTGCATTTTTTTGGTCAGTTATAAAATTGTCTTCTGCATGCTTAAATCTACCAGACAGTTAAATCAGCAATTAAAATTATTTTATCTGGAAAAACTTTCATACAGTAAAACAACTAATCTTGTCTGATTGTGGTGTCTTCCCTTCTTTGTATCTTCCATGATTCCTTGGTTGACGTGCATGAAGCATGTCTTCCCAAAGGTCATCCCCCTTATGCTAATTGCACAATTAATGCAAAGAAAGCTGCTTTCCTACTTTTAATCAGTGACTTGAGTTGGGGAAAGCTTTTAATACTTAAAAGCCAAAGTTTCTCACCTAGAAAAATTGGTTTCGGTAAAGTAAACTTCGCCGTTTCTAAGTATTTTATATGCCGGTGGTGGGTGTTTTATTTTTAAGCCTGTAATAGTTATTCCTGGAAGAGGAGTGGGACTTCCCAGGTTGTGTTGGCAGCCCTCTCCTCCCTCCAGGAGCGGGATGGGGCTGCCTCCTTCTTCAGTCTTGCCTCTTGGGAATAGCCCCGGTGACTCCAGAGTAGAGACTGCCGGCTCAAGGCACTAATTGTGGAGTGATTAAGAAGGGAAATCAGTAATTGGATCTGCTGGGAGTTCTCCACTCCTAGCTTTGGAGTGCTGGTGCGGGGGGTTGGTTGGAAAAAGCCCCTCTCCCCAGCTCATTTGAGGCACTTGGCGCACAATGCCAGCTTCAGTTGTTGGTTTTTGGGATTACTGGTTATCTTTACATATGACCTGTCTTCATTTAGATTCAGTGATTTATGGCTTAATCACCTAAATGCTCCAGCCTGGCTCTAACGCCCAAAGCACTTAAGCATACGCTTAACTTTACCCTATTCATCTGCTTAGGACTCTTTGCAGCCTCAAGTGCTTTCTATATTATGGGTTGGGGTCACGGTGCACGCAGCTTGCAGGACTGAATCTGAAATCCTCTTGTTCCTGCCCTTTTTACAGTCTATTGCAAAGCACTTGGTCCACAATTCATATTTTTCCACTGCTGTACTTTCAACCTGGAAGCAGAGATAAAAGCAAAAGAGAGACTTCTCTACTTTCCAAGTCGTCTAAAATGAGAATTGGATGCATTTCTTTTAGAAAAGTAGTTGCAAAAAAAGGTTTAAAAAAAATGAAATAACTCGTTCAGGTGTGGAACAACCTAAAAACGGATGGAAGAATTAGTGATGAGGTCTCTGTTAAATTCAGTGGGTTTAAAGAGATGGGAATGAAGACCAAATTTGTGTCCTTGAATTTTGAGTTATCATGTGTTATTGTATCATATGCCAGTGCAACTGCCTGTTTGAACGTTTGCTCTGTTATTTTGCAGCGCTTGAGTGTTCAGCATGTTATATATGTCCGAGGGTGCACAAATGCAGTGCTTATTTGGTTTTTGGACAACTACAGCATCATGGCCGGTGTGCTGCTCGGCATATTGCTACCCCAGGTAAGAAGGGGCCAGTGCGTTATCCGTTAAAGGGAGTATCTGGTTTGTTGCTACAGTATGCGAAATCCCATCTGACTATATTTAATTATCATTTTTTATATAAATTTAACATAACTGATAAGCTGGGGTGGCATTCTGGTAATTTAGTAGCATTACTGTGATATATGGTGGAATTTGGTGGGTTAATTTGGTTTTGCTTGGGTTTTTTGAGTCCTCTCCTCCCCCAGGTTGCGTCCGCTGAGACTTTCTAATGCTCCAAGGCAAAGGGGTGGTAATTCTTCTGTTGTATTAGCTCTTCACAAAAATGATCCATTCATACCCCTATATGCCAAGAATAACAACAATGTGAGTTTCTGTCTGTATGCTTACCGTATACCTGCACATATATCCAACGTATGCGTACATAATTTGTAAAAACTGCTGCGAGAAGCGTTAGATAAGCAGTATTTGATCTCCAACTAGAGATGCCCCTTCCTTTCACAGTTCCTGGGAGTGTTGTTATCCTTGCTTTACATAACTCGGGTGGAAGATATCATCACCGAGCACAAGCTGAGCGAAAGACTGTTTGAAGAAGCGCGGCAGAGATCTGCCCCCGAGTTTGCTGGAGCCGGCTGCTGCATGTGTTACCCGGGCTGACTTTGGAAACCTCAAATATGGTTTAAAAAAGGCAAATCCACCCGTTCTGGTTTGCGCTGGCTATTACAGACTACAGGTGTAACGAAGCAGCCAGCAGACCGGCGGTGGGTCGGTGGCGTGCCGATACCTCCGTAGCCTCGTCGCTCTCGGTGTGTCTGCAACCAAAGACGCACCAAAAGGGCTCCACGTTGCCGACGATGCTGCTGCGGTATCATGACGCTGCTGGAAGGTGGGCTTGTGGATCGTTAAATCTTTTTTTGAATGATTGCCGAGTGATACGCAGCTGTGAAAACTATTCTGGGAAGATTGGAAGGTAGATTTCTAGGAAGAGCCTTTGTGTCTAGGGGTGTCATATTTAAATGTTTGTCCTTTCCAACTTTATTTTCTTACTCCTTCCAAAAAAGATTTCTTACTGATCTATGTGGTGAATATTAAACATGTGTTTAATAATTTTTTTTATGCTAATTTTGATGAATTTACTGACAATAATGGATGTGATGCTGAACGCTTTCATTGCTCAGTCTTTTGTGCCTTTTAATAATGGGGCAAATGCCAATGTCGAATCAGTCAGGTAATGCTTGATATATTTTGAATGCAACTTATTACTGTCTGGCTTTTGTACAAACTTACAGGATGTTTGAGTCTTGTATGTACTGTATTTTTCCTCTTTAGTAAATTAACTTAGGTGATTTATGATTTTTTATTTTTTGGAGTTCTGTATGTTGAGATGTTTCTAAATTTTATTCTTCTTGTCAAAATAAAAACAAGAAGTTTTTTTTTAAAAAAGCACAAAGATTTTGTTTAAAATGCTTTTTATTTTCTTTTCTAAGTTAAGCCTGTCCCTCAAACGCTGAATCAAAAGGTAGAAGTACCTTGAGCTGTGATTCTGGCTTGGGTGCTGACTTGCCTGGGGTTTTGGACAGTCACCGAGGGTCAGTGCCTTGTTTGCTTCTCCTAGTGAATCTGAGACAATACTTGGGAAGTCACAGAGAGCTCTGGGGTTTTTGTTATTGCTGCTTTGTCCTGAGCATTTCTCTGCAGTCTTTCCAGCCCCTGACAGGCTTGCAGGCAAAATGCAAAACCCAATTATCATGAGATAAACAAATTCAGGATGAGAATAAAGTGGGATTCCTGTCTTTGTGAATCTCTTCTTTTCTGCCACTCGTCTAAGCCATACAGAGAAATAGCTGATATTATTCTCTCCTTGCTGCTTTTCTTCTGCTTGTTTTTTGTTTTTGTTTTTTTTTTTTTTTTAATTTCCCTGTCCTGGACATGTTTTCTGCTTTCTTCAAAACTCGGTGTTTGCTGCTTAGCTCTCCACCTTCACCAAGGATTTCTGAGGAAGCTTCATCCGTTTCCAGGAGCCAAAAAAAAGACTCGTCCAGTTCTTCAGTGTTTCTGACGGTGTCTGGAGGGAGAGATCCCACAGCGTTATCAAGCCCATCGTCTGCAGTGCGAGGTTATGTCCTACACAGCACACTCTAGCGTTGGGTCCCACACATGGTTACATATTTAATTGCTCCTTATCGTCATCACCTCAATTTTCCTGGTCTCTATCCTGAGTAATGTATTTTTGGTAAGTTAAGAAGCAAGGTGTGTTTTAAGGGTGGATATGTGTACAAAGAGCGGAAGGGGAAAAGGAAGGGGCAACTTCGGAGGACCGAGCTAACTGCTATGTGTGAAAGATAGGAATATCGAAGCTGAAATTGGTTTATTACGGAGTGTGCGCTGGGAAGGTGGGAGCTGGAATTATCAGGAGCTGGGGTATCGCCAGAGGCAGAACCATGCTCTGGCCTTCAGCAAGAGGGGACCAAAGCTCGAATTTGAGATGGCAGGAAGGCTGTAATGAATTGTGAAGGAAGGAATGACAAAGGTAATTTTTCTTTCTTTACTAATAGTAAATATTGTGGTGGTTTGAAGATACCTGGGAAAGCAGGAGATGACAGAAGCGTGGTTAAAATTTGGGTGGTTTAAATGGAACAGGGAGAGTATTTGGGGATACCAGGGAGCAATTCTCCTTTAGCAAGGAAATGTGTGGGCTGTACTGAATTCTCAGCCGTTCCTCGGTGCTCTCTGTCATACGCAGTGTTTGGGGGGGGGGTTTACCTGACAATCACGGACTAAACGTGTGACTTTGTTTAATAAATGATTGATTCAAATACTGTTGACCCTTCCCGTTCCCTCAGGTCTGAGGAAATTTAACTGTTTGCTTCATAGGCCCATGGTGACCGGAGGGAAGGATGATGCTGATCAGGAGGTGGCTGGAAAGGATGCAGCAGGTCTCTGCTCAGCTGCCTCCAGGCACCTGAGCCGTGGGAGATGATGGGGAGACTGCGATGGGGGCATGAATTTGCTCTTAAGCATGAGGCTTGGCTCTTCTCCATGGGCCATGCTATGTCCTGTTAGTAGATTGATTTTTGAGTGGGTTTGTATTGTGCACAAGGTGTTTTGTGTGCTTACAAGTAGCTGTTTTTATCCTGAGCTGCTGACCCTGCAGGGCTGTGCTCGGTCCTGCCCAGTTCATCCACATGAGCGAGGTCTGGAGGGGATGCGGTGCGGCGTTAGTGAACCTGCGGCTCATCTCCGGCTGGTGCTCCACACACACCACTGACCCAGCTGCCGGCATTTTCCTTTTAAATATGCACAGCCCTGTGTCCACAAGCAAATCAGCTGGAAATATGCAAAGGGCCAGACTCAAAATGTTGTCCTGGTCTGATTTTTGCCTTTGGCTGTAAGTAAAAGCCACTGTGGCCATGCTAGCAAAGATCGTGTGGGCTTTTCCAGGCAGCTGACGTGAAAGTTGATTTTAAAATGGGTGAAGAAGGCTGATCTAATTCAATCCCTGCCTTCCTGGCAGGAGCAGCCACAGCTGGACCACTCCTCGCAGATGCATCCTTAAACCTGCTCTTAAAAACGCTCCTTGCCTGCTGTTTAAAAGACTGAGGCAACTTTGCAAAACCCCGGATCTGTTACAGGATTTTTGTGTGTGTGTGTGTGTGTGTGTGTGTGTGTGTAATTTTTAAAGTGCTCCAACGACTGTGAGCTTCCTATGGTTCATCCTCCATGTGCCCCCGAATGCCCTGCCCTTCGTGGATGTTGGGCAGCTCTTTGTGCTCCCTGCCTGCAAAAATCACCCTCGCCGGTCCTTGCTGCCTGACCCCTGCGTTGCCTCTCTCCTGCCTGCATCCCGGAGCTTTCCTGCCTGTCATGGGACGGCTGCATGGAGCAGCTTGCCCGTTCGACGATGGGGAAACCGAATGATTGTAACAGCTCCTCGGTGCCGGCTGCCTGCCGAGCCAGCGGGCAGTGATGCCCAATTTAAACACCCTCCCTCTCCTGTGGGTTCAGGGAGGAGGGTCACTGCGCCGCTTCAGCAACATGGAGGGGCTTTGCGCTGAGAATCGCTCTCTGTTCAGCTAGAAACAGAGATTTACCTCTCTATTTCAAGTAATGACAGGCCATGCTGGCACAGTCTTGGCATGGCACTTGGGTGATGCATGCTGGTGAGCTGAGGGCCTGGCTGGAGCATCGTACACGGTATATGCTGTACGATGATGTTACGTGATAAAAATCTTTAATTAGCGCAGTTACAGAGGACAAATGCCGAGCAGCTCTCCCTCTGGTGGTGCGGGTATGCCATATTGCAAGGCGTTAATTAAATCTCTGCTCACCGTGAATTAAATCTCCGCTCCGTGTGTCTGTACGGCACCAGGGTTTCTCCGGTGGCCCTGTCCCCTGCCCTGCTTCAAAAGCCCCCTCATTCAGGCACAGCTTCCATGGGCTTTGTCCCCCCAAAGCTGGAAATCCCTCGTTAGCCCCAAACCTCTGCAGCAATTAGCATCTGTTGGGGAGGCAGAGAGGGGCACTTGGGATATGGCTGCTCGTTACAACCTCACAGGGGAAAAACAGCCTCAGAGGCGGGATGAGCTAATTTCCTACTGATGGGGAAAAAAAAATTGGTGTTTAAGATCTAAAAACCATTTAGCTAAAAGTTGTTTTGCAGATTTGTATTCCCAAGGCCCTTTTCTTCACCAGGACTTGCCAGTGCTTGTGACTTTTCTGTACAAGCTGATTATTAAAAGGTGCTTGCGTGGGTTCAGGAATCGCTTTTGGGTAAGAAATAATCGGGTGGGTGTTCAGCCGCTGAGTGCAGATTCTCCCGCTGCCCGGGATCCTCTGGGCTCTGCTGGGCCAGGGAGATCAGCTCGACCCTGAGCATGTTGGTGGCACGTGAAGTTGCTTTGGGTTTGCATCCTTGTTCGATGTCTACACTTTTCTGGGGAGGCGGGAGAGAAGGCGGCATCTTCACCTGTGGTGGTGAGAGCAACGCTGCTGTTTAACTTGTCAAAATTATGTTGAGTCCATTGTGCTTCTTAAAACTGACCCAGCTTCAGTTTGTTTTCACGCTCAGGATGGGAGTACTGCTTTCATTTGGATTCAGCTCCTGGCCTGAAGTCTGTCTCTGCAGCTCGAAGGGCTAAAATTTTGCCTCGCAGCAGCGATAAGAGCCCTCGGCAAAGGCAGCTGTTAAATCCCCTCAGGAAAATGGGTGTCCTGCCCGTTGCCAGCATGCTCCCTCGAAGGAGGTACTTTTTCTTCCATGGAAAGTTTTTTTCCTTGATGAAGAGGTAGAGGTAGGTGAAAGCTGCCATCCTGGAAAGGAGAGAAGGAGAAGAGCTGATCTGCCTGCACAACAGGGCAAAGGCACCTCGCACTTCTGGGCGTTGGGTACCGGTTTGCATGTCACAACCTGTCACGGTGCTCAGCCCTCCCTGGAGGTTTCTCGTGGGTCAGCGCCACGGGTGGGGGTGTTACTGCCTGCGGCAGGTTTTGCGGATGGGGAGGCTTTGCTTGGGGAAGCACAAGGAGCTGCCGGCACTGGCTGAGCATCGCTTGCTGCAGCGCTCCCGAGATGCTCGGTGACCCCGCAGCGGGAACCATGGGGGGATGATCCCTCAGCTGGAGCAAAGCGGAGCAGCATCGTCTTCTCCCACTTGGGGCTACAGCTCGTTGGGTTAGAATAAGCATAACAACGCCCTGAGGGGTTGGGAGGGTGTTGGGACAAACCTGCTGGCTGAAGGGCAAGAGCCAGGGAGGGGAATGGGCTGGGGTGTCATGCTGGCAGGCCCCTGACCGAGGAAGGAGCTCTCTGTGAGGTCCCTGGAACTCCATGCAGGCACCGGCAAAGCTGTTGAACTAGTGGAGAATATTGGCTCTTGGAGAAGTTTGCGTGCAGGGCTTTGAAGTTTCTGGGTTTTTTCCAATGTAACTGGGTTTTGCTGACTGGCACAGCTGCCCCCTCCCCATCTTTCCTGGCAGGGCTGTCGGGCGCTCGCTGATCCCATGCAGCACGCTCTTTTGCTGGGATGGGTAAGCCCAAATTCAAAGGGCTTCATGCCAGTGCTGGGAAAGGTGCCTACGCCGGAGGAGAGGTGCGAATGGTGCCCGAAGCTTGGCTGCAGGCTGCGGTGGGTCGGGGAACATGGACCTCTGGGGGAATGGCCAAGTCAATGGTGGAAGGGGAGAAGATGCAGGTTAGGAACGTAAGCGTGAGCTCTGAAAGCCTCAACCTTTCTGATGACAAGAGTAGGGGGCCTGCGACAAGGTGTCCCTCAACCCGAGACCTTCGCTGCTGGTGCTCATGGTGAGTTTGGTGGCCGTCACGCTGGAATCTGGCACGTGTAACGCTGCTGCCGGGACGTGCCTTTGCCTCTCTTGGGTCTCCTCCTCGTCCTTCTCTCTGTGGTGAGGGGCTGTGCAGCTGCAAGCCCTCCTGGCTCATCTCAGGGCATCCGAGCTGATGGTGATGATTTTCAGTCCGCTGGCTTGCCACAGCATCAGGCATAGCCCAGGCTTGATGTAGCTTTGCTGGTTCACTTTCCTTGTAAAACGGCATCGCTAAACATGGCACTGAACAGGACTGCTGCTGCTAAAGGTGCTCACAGACCTCCTGGGATCTGTCTCCCTGCGCATGAGGCTGGGAGACAGGCGGCCACAGCTCTGCGAAGGTTTCTGTCCCAGCAAAGCGGATAGGTGCTGGTGCTGTGCCCCTGCTCACCTCAGCTGAAACCATGGCTCAGGTAAAAGTGACCCGTGCCCTGGTAGTCTTCAGCTTTCCAGCATTTGGTGTTTCCTAAAATAGAGTTTGTTCTCCAGGAAAAGGAGGTGAAAGATCCAAGCCTCCCCAAACAGCTCTGTCTCTGGGCTTAGTTCAGTTCCCAGCCAGCTGTTAGCTTATTTCCGGATAAAATGTATTTGTTTCACCGAAAGCATCCGATCCACCTGAGGGAATGAGCTTTGTAAGAAATACTCTCTGTCTCGGCCCAGGATGCATGTGTGTGTCATGGGGGTCATCCTGCAGCCCCCATCTCAGGAGTGGGGACAAAGGGACCGGGATGGATGGGATGCACCTTTTGAGCATCCCATGGCGAGCAGCACCGTTGCCCAGCAGTGGAAGGAAGAGAGGCCGTCAGCACCCGGGGGGGGGTGGCTGGAGCACCCCTGCGGCACCTCATCTTGCCTTCCCAACCCTGGTGCCCCATGAACGGGGCAGGATACGGCCCTGCTGTCCCCAGCCCAGCGGCAGCAGCACACCAGCCCCCCCCCCCCCCCGATTATTGTTGGGTGTCAAAAAAGACATTGAAAAGCAAGGAGGAGAGCTGTGAAGAGGGTCACTTTAGTGGCTCTTTCTCTCTTCTTTTTTTTTTTTTCCCCGAGGAGGAAGTTAGAAAAGCAGAGCCCTCAAAGCCGCATTGAAAGGGTGACAGAGACGGGATAATGCGTAAGACGGAGGGAAGGAATCTCAGAGCACTCGCCACGGTGTTTTAATGATCTGTTAACAATTACCCCTTTCAGGGGAGAACATATGGTAGATGGTTTGCTTAAAAAAAAAAAAAAAAGGACAAAAAAGAAAAAAGAAATTACTTCAGAAACTTAAATGATGGTGGAAAATGGTGGGGACTGTGGTGAAGAGCTGGGGGAGGGAGGCATAGCCCCAGGATGAGGGAGACGTCAGATGATGAGGCAACATCAGACGATGTGTCCCTGAGCACAGGGGCTTTGCTGGAGCCAGAGACCCCTGAAAGGTGCCGGTACCTGGGAGCTGCTGGGGTTGGCTGGGGCAGGGTTCTCGAAGGAGCTGTAGCAGGTTTGAAGAAATGTGGTAACAAAGGAAACTGATAAGGGTGCTGATAAAACCCAGGAAGCTGCTGGGACCCCGGGACACTGCGTGCACATAGGGGAGGCAGCTCCATGCCCCCCCCGCCCAGGTCTCTGGTGCCAGCGCTGTGCCTCAGACCATGGCAAGGTCGGGACGCAGCTCAGATCCTCGCATGGCTTCAAAGGACTTGGCAGCGCTTCACGGGGCGGCTGGGGTTGGTCTCCATCCCTGAGGGGTTTTGTGGGCAAGAGCCCCATCCCTGCAGGCTGCCCTTTGGGCCATGTGCTGGAGCATCCCCCCCCGGCTCAGGCACAAACCCGGCTGCATGGGCACTGCTCACTGGTGGTTGGCGTAGCCACGCAAATCGCTGAAATGCTCTGGATGCACCCAGGTGGGTGAGTGCTTTGGGCTTTCCCTGCTGTTGCCTGCCATGAGATCACCGCCTTTCTCCCACTGTTACAACCTGTTGGCATGAGGTTCGGTCACGGCTCCCTAAAACTGCATTGCCAAGGACTGATACAGGTTGGTCGTAACTTGTCTTGCAGAGCCAGGCTGCAGCTAAAATTCTGCATTACAATTGCACAGTGTTTCGCGTGAAAAGATCCCAGAGTTGGTTTTTTTTTTTTCTTTTTGTTGCAAATACATCATTTCTCATTGAGGTACTGAAATCAGGCTGGCTGCTCACCTTCCCAGAGGTCCCGGCACGGGCTGGCAGGAGGGGCTGTGCCACTCGTGGGCTCCCCAGGTTCGTTATACACCTTGACTCGGGGAAGAAAATGGTCCCTTCTGGCTGTAAACTTGTCTTCTCCTCAGCACTGCAATAGTGCAGGGCAGGAGAAGGCTCTGATTCAAAGCTCAGGGTCTCAGCAGATGGACCCCAATGCTGGATGAAGGGTTGGGATAGGGGCACCAGCATCAGAAGCTGGGGTGGGGTGTGTGCAGATGGGCAGGGATAGCTGGGGAAAGCTGGGACGGGGCGCCGAGTCTGCCTGGCAGGGACACCAGCGCAAGGCATGCCAGAAGAGGGGCATGAAGATGTGGTGATGGGAGTGAGGGGCTGGCAAGGCTGAGATGGAGGACAGTGGGTGAGGAGGGATGCTTCTTCCTGAGACTGGAAGGAGGGAGGAGATGGGAAAAGACGGGGCTGGTACAGGGATGGTCAGGCAGGGGATGGGGTTATGCATTGGGGTGTGGGCAGGTGAGTTACGGCAGCTGGCATTGCTTGGGTCGGTGTGGGGGCTGCAACCGCATTCAAGCCCCTGGGATAGTCGGCACCAGAACTGTCATTCCAGCACTGCGGGCTGCCAGATGTGTACCGCACAGCTGGGAACGGTGCAGGGAGGAGCGTGAGCTGGTCCTGGGCAGGTGGCAAAACATCCACATCACACCTTTAGGAGTCACATCCCTCCTGCCAGCAGTGGTTTGGCTTGAGCCACGCTGGGTGGGCACATCGCCCAGCGCCGGCAGCGAGCTGGCAGCAACGGAAGGGTCAAAGCCCCCACGTCTCACTCTGTCTCATGTTGAGGGCTTCCATGAAGATCTGGAGAGGTGGTGGTGGTGTGGGAGACCCTTGAGACACGTTCACCCTTGTTTCCAGGCCAGGTGGGGAATTTCCTTCCAGACTCCTGGCTTTTAGAAACTTCTTCACTTCTCAAAAGCCAGCTCTTGTGCCTTTTGGTATGTTCAAAGTTTGACCAGTAGAGCCTCGAAAACAGAGAGGAAAGCACGTTTTCAATTATTTTTGGAGGTCGGGAAGCGCTGTCTGTCTGTTTGATGGGCAGCTGGGGGTTTGAGGAGTTTCAGAGCGACCCAGTATGACCAGTCCGCGCTGCTTATAACTTCATCATGCATCAAAATGCCAGCAGTTAGATTTTTGCCCTTATAGGGGAGAAGAGGCCGATCAGGAAGATGGCAGGCTGAGATCAGCATATCCGTGGTCCGTGACTATTTATTGATGGCCGAAGGAAGGTTGGTGCAAATGGATACTGAAGCCTCAAGTCTGTGTTGTCCAACTGGTAGCTGAAGATGACCACTGCCAGCTGGTGAAGTCCAAGTGCTGGAGATATCCTGCCACAAAAGCTTCCTCTTGTTGATTTGTAGCTGTGGAGACAGTTAATTTCGAACTACAGTTATTCTTTGAGATTTCCATGCAGGCAGATACACAAGTATGGGCTTACTGTGGGTATTGGGGCTGCTGATGAGTTAGACGGACGTGTGCTTGAACGCCTGTTAAGCCCCATTGTGTTTCATTCAACCATCAGAGGAATGTGGTGGTGGTGGCTTCTGTGAGATCTCGCCAGAAAGTTGTTGTAAAGCTTAAAGCACTTAGAAAACCTGAATAAGAGAGTGTGCTGGGTGTATGTCCCATCCCGTCTGCCCAGGCTGTCATCAGGGTAGAGGAGAAACCCTCTTTCTGGCAGGTGAAACAGGCCGGGGCCACAAGCGGAGAGGGGATGCACGCCTGGCAGAGCTGAGAACGACGGGGGGGCAACTAAGTCCCAGAGCGGTGAGGACTATCTTCCCTTACCTGGGCAGACACTTGGATGGTTGAGTAAGTACTTTAAAAGGTTTCACAGCACCCACCTGTAGGCATCACAGCCCAGTATGTGACTGACCCTTTTGTACTTGGTATTTGTTCCCTGCCTTTCCTTTCTGTGGTATTTCTTTTCCTTTCCTCTCTCCTATCCAGTGATAATCCAGTTTTTGCTGTGCTCAGGATTGTCGCATTCTGACTCAAAATACATTTCAGTGTCAGAACAGCTGTCTGCTCTTGCAGCCGTATGAAGCCATCTCCTGTCAGGCTGTATTTTAAGGGCACGTAAGGATGGAGAGAGGTTTATTGTAGAGCGGGCTTGCACACTGGAAACTCTTGGGTTTTCTTTCCCTGTGCACTATCAGGGCTTCTCCTCTTCTGGCACAGAGATAGCAGCCCTCGCCCCAGGACTTGGTTGGGCTATTCCTGCCCCTGAGTCGCCTTGTAAGCCCCCAGCCCTTGTAAGTCAGAGTGTGTGAGGTGCGGAGCCCAGCTCCCGGTGGGGCTAGAGGAAAATCTATCATCTCTGGCATGGATCAGGCCTTTGAGGCAGATTTCTGCAGCACAGAGCGGGCGAGGGCTGCCGGGTGGTTATGGAGGGGATCGGTATTTGCAGCTGGTGCTGTCGGTGGCAGGAAGGAGCTCTAACCTTAGGGAAATGTTTCTCCTCACACAGCCCCTTCTGCCTCGAGCAGAGCTCACTTCGCGTCTGCAGACAGGGACATCCAAGGGAGGGGGGACATCCTTTCCAGTGGCCCTGGCCCATGACAGGGAGAGCTGTCGCTAGCCAAGCCCTCGCTGCGTGTACCTGTTACTCCGGACCCTTGTGCTGGACCGCGGGAAGATTTACGGTGGCAAAACGAGCTTTGCCATCCTTTTCCCAAGTAGGCTTGGCCTCTCTGCCCGTTCCCGGCCCCGGCGAACCGCTTGCACAGCGCTCGCCGGCTAATTACCGATTTCCCGGGGAGGCTCCATTCGCCTCGGTGGGCACCCCCGGCCCCTGCCCACCCTGGCACTGCGCTCTCCCTGCCCGGGACCGGCTTCCCTCCCCGGGACCGCGGCTCCGCGCCCGGCCGTGCGCCCCGTCGGGCGGCTACAGGGGACGCGCTCCCGGTGCCACTCACCGAGCCTTCCCTTTCTTCTCCTATTTTTTTTTTTTTTGGTAACTCTTTTCCTTTTTGCGCTCCTTCTCCTCTCCCTCTTGTAGGAAGAGGAGGGAGGCGGGGGGAGGAGGAGGAAGGGAGAAATATTGTTCGAATTCACAAAGGGGGGCATCTGGTGCACCTTGCGCCTGGCATCTGTGCTCCTTGTGTCCCGAGCAGCACGCTCGCACCGGGGCGAGGGGCAGGAGGGGCAGACGTGCATCTGTTGGGTGCCACAATAAAGTCACAAAACAGAGAAACGGAGCCGGCCCAGCCGCGCTACCCTCTCAAAAGGAGAGGGGGGGGGACGGGATGCGGGGCTGCGGCTCCCAGGTATTATGCGCCGGGTAAGGTAGGGCTGGGGCAGCAGCTGCTCCGGCTCTGAAGGGCTGCGCTCCGTCGAGCCGTTCGACATATGGCACCGCAAATCACGGTATCTCCTGAGCAGCCCCGGCCCGGGGAGGGGGGGGGAATGGAGGGAAGGAAGGGGCGGCCCCGCCGCAGGTGCCTTTGCCGTGCGCCCACCCCCGCCGTCGGCCGGTGGGGAGGAATCGCGGGAGCGCACCGACGGCCCCCGGGGCGGGCGGAGGGCGCGGAGCGGTCGGTGGCTCTTTGCCCCCCCCACCCCACCGCCGGTCCTGGGGGAGAGGGGTCGGGAGCCGGCCCGGCTTTATCTGCCCTCCCTTCTCCCGAGCAAACAGCCCCCGGCGGGTTTGCGACCGAGCCGCGGTCCGTCAAACGTCCCCGACGCCTGGCAGGCGAGGGATGCGCCGGGGCTGGGCTGGTTACCATATGTTTTCAATAAAATAAGGCAAATAGGACCGGGAGATAGGGATTGCAGTAAACCTGTTATAAAGCAGCATAAACTAGGCCAATGTAAACGGCAGAAGGGCCCCTCCTGGAAGGGCCGTTGGGTGCCAGCTCCGCGCCGGGGCGGCTCGACCAGGTGTAAGCGGGAGCCCGCCGCGGTGCCCCCGGAGATTTTTATCACGTTTGTGGTAATATGGTGCTTGTTATGCTAACTATGAGTAAACATACCCGGCCGGGCTTTGTGGCGACGGGAGGGAGTTATCGGAAAGTGGCAGTGGGAAGGTGATTTAACAATAAAGTTGTCTTGTTTGCCAGCAGGTGATGTCTGCCCCCAGCCCCATGATTAATGCTTCCCAAAGCACTCCACTTTACAATCTCTTGTAATTATTTATTAAACGAAATCTATTTATTATTATTTTAGCAAACAGCGGTACCAGGTGGGGCTTTCTCTTCCTCTTCAGCTTTTGTTTGAAGGACGTTTGAAGTGGGCAGTCTGAGGCTTGGAAACCCGCTCGCCAGATTTTTTTGTCATCCAATTGCACAGGCACACACACACACGCACATAACCCCCCCCTCAACAACAACAACAACAAAAAAAGCCCCGCCGGGCCCTTCCTATTCATCCTCCCCTGCCCTTCGAGCCGCCCCTCGAGAAGGGGCACCCGAGCCGCCGCGGTGGCTGGCCCCCCCCCTCCTTCGGCCCCGCTCCCCCGCCCTCCGAGCGCAGCCGCCGCCGCCGCGGGGGAGCCGGGGCTGCCCGCCCGCCGCTCCGCATCCCTGGAGAGGCAGCGCTCACCGTCCCGCACCGCCGAGCCGGGGACCGGACCGGACCGGGGGGGAGCTGCCCCCGCACCTCCTCCACCCGAGCGGGTCGGTCAGGCAGCTCCCGGTACCGGTATCCCCGGTCGGGATCCGCCGCGCCGCTTTGGTGAAGGAACGGGGGGCTCCCGCCCCGCCGGGGCTGCGCCCTCCCGGTGGCTCTGCCCGCACCCCCGGGGGGTGCCGGGCCGTGCAGGGGGGCCCGGTCCCGCCGCCCGCGGCCCCCCCCGCCCTCCTCCGGGGAAAGGCGTCCCGGCCCCGGGCCGGTCCCCGTCGCCCACCGCAGCCGGTGCGCAAAAGTCCCCGGCACGTTTTGCGCACCGAGCCCCGGCGACAGGACGGTCCTCCCCGGGCCCAGCGCCGGGCCGGCGGGCCGGGGGTGGCCGGGGGCTGCGGGAGGACCCTTCCTCCGCGGGACCCAGCCCCCGTTTTCCCGGGGGGAGCAAAGACACGGCGCGGGGGGGCAGGAGAACGGCGTGTGTCCCCCCCACCCCCGCCCGGTGCCGGCGCTTGCCCGCCCGCAGGGCAACGCCGGTCGGTGCCCGGGGCTGTTCCCGGCGCTGCGGGGGCGAGGAAAGGGGCCGCGGGAGGCGGCGGGGGGGGGTCCCGGGAGCGCCCCGCAGCCCCGGGCCGGCGGGAGGTGGCTGTGGCTCTGCTGAGGGGAGCGGGATCCCCCCCCCAGGGCTGGCACCGGGGGGGAACACCGCCCGGCCCGGCGGTGCGTCCCCGGGCATCGCCGGGGTCCTGGGCCGGGACCGCCCGCCCCGATCGCAACCGCAGCCCCCCCCTCGGGGAGTCCCGGCGTGCGCGGCCGCTCCGGTTGAGGTGCAGCCCCCGTCCCTCGCTCGGGGTCGACGGATCGGCCCTGGGGTCCCGTCCAGGGGCAGGGCCGGGGGCAGAGCGGGCGGGGGGGGTCCCGGCGCATCGTGGGAGCCGGCGGGGTCTCGCGTGGCGGGGCCGGGGCGGCGGGCGGTGCCGGGCCCGGCACGCTCCCGCTGGGCTGATAAGATAAAAGCGTGCCAAGGGGTGGGTGCGGGCGAGCGGGGGGGTGGGGGCGCACACGCCGCCCGGCCGGGAAATCCCCATTGTCTGTGGGCCCTATATATATAGGGGCTTAACGGCAGTCGTGTGCCGGCCGCGCAACCTTTCCGAGGGAAAGTCGGGAGGGGGGGAGCGGGGCGGGGGGGGGGGGCGCGGAGCGAAAGCCGCTCTCCTGCCCCGCAGCCTCGCCCGGGCTCAGCAGGTACAGCCGCGGGGGGGGAGAGGGGGGTCCCCCGGGCCGGCCGCCGCCGCGTCGTTCCCTTGGCTCTGCAGGATGGCTCCGCAGAGCGACCGCTCGCCGGGAGAAGGGCAGCCCTATTTCGGAGGCTCCGAGGACGCTCCCTCCGCGCCCGGCGGCGGCTCCGCGGGCAGCCGGACCCCCTCGCCGGCCCGCAGCGCCCTGGCCCCGCGGGAGGCGGCGGTCCGCAGGAAGGGGAAGGCGCGACGGGGGCCGCGGGAAGGCGCGGAGCGAGGGGCTGCTCAGCAAGCAGAAGAGAAGCCGGCGCATGAAGGCCAACGACCGGGAGAGGAACCGCATGCACCACCTCAACTCCGCCCTGGACGCGCTCCGCAGCGTCCTGCCCACCTTCCCCGACGACGCCAAGCTCACCAAAATCGAGACGCTCCGCTTCGCCCACAACTACATCTGGGCTCTCACCCAGAGCCTCCGCCTGGCCGAGCAGGACCTGCCCGAGCCCACCCCGCCGCCGCCACCGCCTCCCCCCCCCCGCCGCCGCCGCCGGAGCCGCCGCCGCCCCCGGGCCCTGGGACTCGCCCTGTCCCGCCGGCCCGCCGCCCGCCGCCCTGCGCCGCGGCCCCCGCCGCCTTCCCCGCCTTCCTCTGAGCCCGCTCCCCCGGCTGCTTTCCCCCCCCCCCCCGCCCCCGCTTTGGGCCTTCAGGTAGCCGGCGGGGCTGAGGGGGGACTGCCCTCGCTGCGCGCCGGGGGGGGGGGCGACGACGGACGCCCGACTCCCCCCCTGCGCCGTCCCGCTTGGCTGAAGCGCAGCGAGAGCGGGCGGACAAAAACAAATCACGGTTTTGTACTCGGAAACGGTAAATTATATTAATTTGTCGCTATCGGTATTTATTGATTATATTTCGTAACAAATATATATTTTGTATATAAGAGTATTTTTGGCAGCGGTGGTCCGCCTGTTTGTACCGGCGAGGGGAGCCGCGCATGTATTTTGGTTTTATTTTTGAAGAAGAAGAAGAGAATAGAATAAAGCGTGTGGCGGTCAGACCTGTGCAACGCCGTGGGTTTTTTTTTCCACCGAGGGCTCTCTCTGGGGGGGGGGCGGTGTGGGTTTCAAAATCGCGCGCAGTCCACCCCGCACCGGGGAGGGCCTTGCGCGGGGCCCCGGGCGGTGTGCCCGGTACCGAGGTGACATACCCGGGACGGGGACGGTGTGACCGGCGCGGTGGGGGGGGTCTCTCCCCTGCCTGGGGAGGAGCGGCGATGGAGAAGCAGCGCAGCGGGATTCTGTGCCTGTGCGCACGCCAGCGTGTGCCCGTCGGGGCCCACGCCAGCATTTCAAACCGGTCTCTCTTTGCAGACACCTTTTCCCGCAGGACTGCGACCGGACCCGTGCGATAGATACCCCCCCCCTTCCCTCCGGGCAACCTCCCCGCTCTACCCGCCGCACCCTGGCAAGGTGCGCCCGGCTGCAGCCCTCCCCACGCAGGCGGATTTTCAGTGCCAAGCTCGGACCCTGGGGCTATTTTGGAGATGGCCCCGGGGCACAGAGCTGCGGGTCCCCGGGGCGGTGTTGCCCCAGGCCGACCCCATCCTCCCCCGGGGGAGGTCTTAGCCGGGGCAGGCGCGGGGCTCGGGTGGTGGTAGTGGGGTGGGATGGCGTCAGGCCGGTTAAAAACGCGGGAGGTGGGAAATGCAATACCTCCCACGGCACGAAGAGAAGAGAAGAGAAGAGAAGAGAAGAGAAGAGAAGAGGAGAAGAGAAGAGAAGAGAAGAGAAGAGAAGAGAAGAGAAGAGAAGAGAAGAGAAGAGAGAAGCCCTATGAATCCCGCAAGCCCTTCCCAGCCCTCTCCTCCCAGGGACTCAATTTGTAGCTGGTAGATTTACGGCCGGGCCGCCTCCCCTCTCCGCGCTGCCCCAGCGGGGCGGCAGTCGCTAGACAAAGCGGCCCGCGAGGCCAAAAGCCCATTGTGATGCTAATTGTTCTCAGCTGAGCCCGTTTGCCCGCGGCAAAGAGACGCTATTGAGGCAATTTGTAGAACAAAAGAAATTTGGTTACTGGAAACAAAGATGCACGCACAAACACCACCCCCCCCCCAACACCCTCCCTTCCCGCACCGCAACAAAAGAGGCGAGAGTGAAACCTGACCGAGTGCGGGACCCCGGGGGCCTTATCCCGCCACCCCCCACCCCCCCGCTTCTCTGCCCCACCGACGCGGGTGGGGGGGGGGGCAAGGGCGGGGGACCCCTCTTCCATCCCCCTCCCTCCGCTTTGCTGCCGCTCTCCGGGAGCCGTGGGCTGGGCTGGGGTGGAGGGACACCCCCCCCCCCCCGGCGTGGGGAGGGGATGGGGAAGGGTGGGTGCGCGGAGCGGTGCGCGGAGCGCGGAGCGATGCGCGGAGCCTCCCCTGCGCCCCAATCCCGCACCGGCGGCGCGGGCTCTGGCCATGGTGCTGAAGGCGGCGGTCGGGACCGGGACCGGGCCGGGGGGGCGCGGCGCGGTGCTTCCCCCCCCCATCCCGCCCCGGGCCTCCGTATGCGGCTGCCTACCCCCCCCCCCCCCCCCCAGACACCCCACCGGGGTTCAGCCTTCGGGGTCTGCCCTGGCCGGGCAGGGGGAATCCCTCCTGGTGCGGACCCCTGGCCGGTGCGTCTCTCCTCAAATTTGTTGGACTTGGCCCAGGTGTAGGCTAGCTGTGGAAGTGCTTGTGCGTTCAGGTGGGCGACATTGCCCAGTCCTGCGGCGAAGGGAGAGGCCAGCTTGGCCCTGGGGCTAACCAGACACTTTGCAGCTCAGTAAACGCATGGGGCTTGGCGGATTTTGGAGGTGCAGAGATCTGTTCTTGTGCGCTTGATCCAACCTCGGTCAATGAACTGTCGTCCCACAGAGAGGAGCCGCGGGTGCCCCATGCACCCGGGAGAAGGGAGTGAGGGCACCGTGCTGCCAGCACTGACAAGCAAGGCGAGCAGGTCTCACTTTCTACTTGAGCTTTTTTGAAGATCTGCTCTTTCTGCTGCCTCCCGGGACCCATTCATCCATGCAGAGCCCCGCTACTTTGCCTATTCATTGCTTTGAGTAGCAATACCCACATTGCTGGAGAAACACAGGCCATGGGGCAAGGTTGAGGACTAGGAAAAGGCAGTGTGTGCCTATCTCTGTGTGTACTGTTATAGTCCTGAACGTGATCTATCTGCGTCGTAGATCAGATAGGCAGAATGAAAGACCTAATAGTATTCCTCCCCCTTCCCCCATTTCTGGCTGAATTGTGTATTGTTTTCATACTCTAACAGTCTGCAAAGTGCTCCAAGGCCTCCGTGTGTGGCCACAGGCAAAACACCATGATTATTTGGGTGATAAAATCATTTAATATTTTCCCTGCTAGTTCAGCTCCACTCTGATATCTCCCCACGGGAGGTATCACCTTGCCCTAGCTATCTGCATGTGCCACGGGACCGAGGAGGGCAACAACACACTCACTTAGCCTGCAAAAGTAGCATTTTTTCAAAAAAATAAAATTGCAAAAGGGAGCTCAGGGTCTATATGGGCAAGAAAAGGGGCACAAAGAGCCTGAGCGCCCCGTGAAGAGCAGGTATTACGAAAGTCCCCAAAAGATGACTGTACAGCTGTGTTTTTGGAAAGTGGTCACTTTAGCAAGTTTTACTGCATCGCAGATTCTTTTCTCTGGAAGCTTAGGATGCTTCTGGTCTTCCAGCCGTGGGGCTATATGTTGGGGCGGGGGGGGGGGGGGAGCGCGGGCGGATTTACTACCTCTGGAGAACTAGTGACTTCTTTAGGGGCTTGAATGCATTTTTTTTTTCTTTGCCTCCACATTATTAGGTTAATCATTGCTTGAACTGGTTGCTATGGTTTTGGCAAACCCATGGAAACTTGATAATGAAGACTGAAAGACTCCTTTTCCCATTTATCTTTTCTCTATGTTTAGTGCATGATGGTCTCATTTCTCTTGACGGGGCTGTCCCAGCGCCAGTGCCCGGCCTTTATAACCACGGCTGCTGTAATGGCCTCCGGACTTTTTGATGTGGAAGAAACAGGTGGCCGCTGGGACCCGCGACCGTTGCAGAGACGCAGGCTTGTGCCCTCGCATACTTGAAGGCGATGGGTTGAAAACAAACTTAGCTCAGGCGCTGCCAGGTTTGGTTGCTGAAATCCCATGCAAGGCGGACTCGACTTTTATTTTTGCAGCCAGGGCAGAACCCCCCTCGCTACAAGCTGATGTTTTCATGCCCTTGACCCTCAGTTTTAGGTCTCTTTCTGTTTAGACCAAGAAGGTTTTTGAATATATGATATTATCCTCTATTACAGAAATAAGGATGCTTTAAACCTGTCTCCTCCTGAACCTTCCCTCTCCTCCATAGCTACATTTTACTGCTGAACTCTGGCTGTAGGGATATTCAGCAAACTCTGGGCCGTGCCTCCAAAGCAGAATCTCCTGCAACTGCCTCACCAACACTCTGTTCCTGCTCAAGGTTAAAATGGGGGAATGAGGATAACAAACAGTTGAAAACAGAGCCTGTACATCATTTGCATGGCTCAGAGAGGCCAGGCTCATTGCCAGGGCCAGGGAAGGGGAAACACCGGGGGTCCTTTCCTCAGCGACAGACTCGTCCCCCCTCCTCCTTGCTCCTGGCCAGCTCCCTCGTGTCTGAAGGCTGGCAAGAAAATGAAGGTGATTCCCATAATCCCAGGGCAATTCCTTTGACCTCAGGCCTCCACTTTGCGCTTTAAATACAGCTTTAAGTGAGTCGCCTCCTGCCCCTCTCACATTGTCTGCCTCTGACATTGCAGTCAGGTTTCCTGGCGGAGGAGGCAGCCGGGGCTGCGAACCACTGCCTGTCCCCTCCACGCTGCTGGGAATCAGCGGGGGCTCCTGCAAGCAGAGCAGACCCTCTTGCCTCTTCCAACATGCATCGGGGTGCCCCCGGTGTCCCCCAGAGGTGCTGCTGCGGTGGGCCGTGGCGGGATGCTCGGCTGCGGCTATATGCCCGTCCTCCCGCACCGCCCGCACGTTTTGGTGTAGCCACGCTCGCCGGCAGAGAAAAGGCAAAGAGTCGGGATTCTTTTCACATGGTCAGCCCCTCAAAAGTCTGCCTTTCCCCCCCCTCCTCCCAGCTATAATGACAATCCAAAGAGTTCCTGATAGGGTTTTAAAAGATGCTTATTCATTCACCGTCCACCAAGCATGAAAATCCAGCTCATTTGTTCATTTGTTGCCATTCTTTCGCCCAAACGACCCCACAGGGGCTGAAGCCTGTTGCCGAAAACTTGTCACTCACACTTTTAACTTCTTTTTGTTGTACTTCTCTTTATTTCATTCTTCTGGGTCCCCACCTCCGCCACCACCCCCACCCTCTCCTCCGGTCACAAAGGCAAGTCTGGGAAGCTCTTTAAAGCCGCAGTGCCCCCTTTTAAAAATCAATACAAAAAAAGCAATAGCTGAAAGGAGATCCCAAGTTTATGTAAGGAAGGGGGAAACTCCATCCCGTCTGCACAGCCCAGATGGGGACGGTGGGAGGAGGGATGGTGCCGGGTGCCAGCACCCCCAAATTGCCTTCGAGACCCGCCTGGGGTTCATGTGGCACCCTCACCAAAAGAGTTGGGCCTTTCTGTGTCAAAGGAAATGTAACCTGAGGGTCTAAGGGGGTTTTTAAGGAGAGGGCAAAAGCCAATGTTGGCTTTGCTCGGGTCTTCCTGCCTCGCTGGTTATTCTCTGACCGGGGATGCCCCTAGAAAACCCCATGCTGGGGCAAGCAGGAGGTGTGAGTTTTTCTACCGGCTGCTTGCTGGCCCCCCCTACAGCTCCGTGCATCCTTGTAGTGGTGTTTGCTGGGGCACGGGCAAGAGCAGGGTGCTGGGGGATGAGGCATTTGGGACCACCTCAGTCCCCCCCCATCATCACTGGGGCTCCTGCCCTGGTCAAAGAACGGGGTTTCCCTCCCCGAGGGACACTCACACAGGTTTTGTGTTTAATGATCCCCACGGACATTTCTGATTGCATTTAACCCTTGCTGCCAGGAGTTGCACAGCTGCAGCCGTGAAGAATCGCTGCCTTTTGTTTTCATTTTGGCCAGAGCTGTGAGGCTTTACCTCATTTTTCTGGGGCCTCAGATGTGATTTTTGCCTGGACTTTGTGCAGCTCTGCCTGGAGCAGGCCCCGACGTGAGGAAATCACATCTCCATCTTCACCCTGAAGGCTGTGCATGAAAAGTGGGCTCCTCGCTCAGGCTCAGCTTGTTATTTCAGGTAGCAATTGCAAGGAAATTATCTCCTCCTCCCTTTCCACCCCTGTGTACGCAAGTGGAGCTCATTTCCTCTCTTCCTCAGGGCACCACATCCCTGTCTTCAGTAACCAAATTGCAGTGGAAAAACGCTGCCGCCAATATACCCAGGTATAAAGGCACCTGCCTGCCCACGGTCCCCCTCCCCAGGGGCAAGGGGCAATGGCAGGAGCTAGAGAGAAAAAGAAGTCCCTGTCACCTCCCGGGTACCAATCCATCACCCCCAGACCCCAGGCACCAGTGGCCCAAGCTCTCCCGCTCCCCTCCCCAGGCAGGTTGTTTCAGCCATCGAGACCTCCGCGCCAGCGGGGACAGAAGGAAGATTAATGGGGCAGGTGCTGGTGCTCGGAGCTGGCCCTTGCCCTGATAAGGTGGGAGCTGAGATAGCGCTGGGTCAATACTCAGCGGTGGCCACCTGGAGCTGCGGCTGGAGCCACCTGAGGGGCTCCTGGGAGGAGAGGACACAGGGGGGTCCTTCCCCCTGCATGGCCCAGCTGTGTCCCATGGGAGATGCAGCTGCCGTAACCTGCCACAGCCCCCCTGCGCTGTGCTGGTGGGACCCCCCCCTCTCCTGGCCGGACCCCCCGGCCTCCCCTGGCCATCTGCTCCCCCCTGCCCGCCTCCCCGCCCATCAGCTTTCACCGCGCAGGCCCGGCTCCCCGGGGCAAAGCCAAGGTTTCAGCCTCCTCCCGCCGTTAATAATTCCCAAGGGAGCGCGGCGTTCCCCATTTATCACCCTTCCTTTAAAACCCAGCTGTTATTTATGTGCGTACCCCCCCCTTGCCTTTCCCAGTGGGCTGCTATGCCCTCGCTGCACCCTGCAATGCCCCTAAGTCCCCCGCGTTTGGGCAGGAGGGGGTTTTTGCACGCATGGGGGGGTCCCACCATTGATCCCCCCCTGCTTTAGGCATCAGAGATTGGAGATAAACAGTACTGCTGGCCGCACACGTTAAAACTGTGAAAGGGCACCTGTTGCTGGAAAAAACTGCAACCCAGGGTTAGCCAAAATCTTTTGTGGTTTGAAAAAGCTCCCCTAGTAATAAACCCTGATGTGATTCATCCTCACCTGCCCCTGGAACCAGGTTTTGTTAAATACTTGGTGGCAGGTGGATGCCCTGGAAGGAGTCTGCCAAATTTTATTAGTGTTTTCTTTCAGGAGCAGCATGCTCCTGGCTGCAGGTTATTTACCTCTGCTGCCCTCGGACTCTGTACCTGGGAGATGCCCCTGCCATGCTCAGCTTGCTTTACCTTTATCTCAGTGATCCGGGAGACTCATGGATGGGACCCTGGGGGTGCAAATAGCAACTCTCTTTAGAACTACATTTTTTGGGTGCTCTTCAGCAGCCTTGCCATCCTGCAGTTTGGCCTTTGCGATGTCACAAGAGGACTTTTTTCGAGGGTTTTCTTGTTTTCCCCATGGTTCGTCCCTGCTCTCCTGCACGATGCTGCGCCCGTCCTGGCTGCCCCCGCGCCGGGCTGCATGGCCGATTAGGGACCCCCTTTGTCACCTAATTGGATTTTTCCTCCCCTTGTTAGCTGCAATGAAAATGTCATGGGCAGCAGGGAGGTGCCCATTCATCTCGAATTAAATTCGGTCGCCTCTTGGGCGAGCCACGCCGCTATTCACCCCACAGCAGGCAGCTGCCGCTCGCCGGGGGATGCAACTGGGGGTCCCTGTGTCCGCAGCCACCCCGGGGCCGGCCACAATGCTGGGGAAAGGGGAAAATACCCAGGCTTGGACAGACAGGAGAAAGGCTGGGGTCCACGCAACCCTCGGTTTCTCTCTCCGGGTGGTCTTCATGGGCTTACTGGGGGGATTTTTGGCCGCAGCCGGCGTGTGGGCCCTGCATGGCGGTGCGTTGCCAGGAGGTGGTGCTGGGATCCCGCGCCCTTGGCCTTGGCCGGAGACGGGCCAGGATGCCTCGGTTGTGGGGGGCTGCAAGGGGAGGGGGGAGGCGATGCTGTGTCATGGCTGGCAAGGCAGGAACCCTCTGCAAGGTCCCGATGGAAAACCCGTGAGCCACAGACCAGAGCGGGAAGGACCCTTCCCCGGGAGCAGCACGCCAGGGAAGACGCGGAGAAGGGACAGACCAAAAACTTATGCCTAAAGAGCAATATTTTGGGGAGGTTTTTTCAGTCCCTCGCTGCTCTGACATTGCCTAAGCCTGCCCGTGAACCCCCAAACCCCTCTGCGTTGCTGGGGGGGGGAGCAGGCAAACCATGCTGCAGCCAGCAC
Source organism: Harpia harpyja (assembly GCF_026419915.1). Taxonomy (NCBI): domain Eukaryota; kingdom Metazoa; phylum Chordata; class Aves; order Accipitriformes; family Accipitridae; genus Harpia; species Harpia harpyja. Next base: position 4,782,329 of record NC_068949.1, read on the forward strand.
GGGTTAGAGGACGGTTTCTTAGTTGAGCTTTTGTGCTCCAGACTGTGGCAGGGTGTTTTCATAAACGGCAATTAAAGAGCTGTCAGCCCCGTAAATGCAGCCGCAGAGGGGCAGCTCAGCTGTAAAAGCGGGGCTCGGGTCAGGTCTTCTTGGCCACAAGGCGCTGGGAGCGAGAAAGCGATGTAGAGGTGACGGGAAAGGGGCTCTGCCGTGGGGTGGGTGCGAGCCGAGGCCTCCGGGCCGGCCGGGGGGCAAGCCCAGCTACGTAGGTGCTACGTTATTATGTGATGTTAAATAAGAGCAAGCAGGGTTTTTTTTGAATACACCATATGACTAGAGAAGGTAAATTTATTTGCGGCAAACAATGGCGTTGATAACTTTTTCCGTTCTTTGCTTTCCTGCGAGTAAACAACTATTCTTCTTACTTTTATAAAAGCATTTGGTAGCCAGGATTGTTTCTGTCCTGACTGGATGCCTCCCAGCCGGGGAAAGAACTTTCCTGTTGCCTGCCCAAATTCCTCCTCAGTGATCTGCTAAAGCCCAGGGCGGCTTTGCCTTTCCCTGACTGTGCTTGCACCCGAAAACCTCCCTAACCTAAACTTAGCAAAAAGCAGATGAAAGAGCTCTGGGGCTCCCCGGGGAGAATTAATGATCTGCAAACAGACGGATACTCACAAAATGTTTTTTCTTGCTCTCCTCCCCTCTCGGCTGCTGACATATATATTTGGAGAGACGCTTGGAAAAACGTGGCCCTGGGCAGAGGCTCCCCAGGGGAGATTTTGGAGTTTGCAGGGGTTCACCAGTGCTGCAAGCAGGCAATGGGCAGGGAGGAGGAGGAGGGGGTCCGTGGGAGCACTGGGAAGGGAAGGCCATTAATTTCTTTACTCAGATGGCTTCTGCCAACGCTGCCTGGGAACTGGGGTCCTTAAAATCCACCCTATAGGAAAGCAAAGCCAAGCCACGCAGGTGAGCTCCCTGCTGCCTTGGCTCACAACCCGATTCCGTGAGTGGTCTTGCTGTGAAGCCGGGGCTCCTGCTCCAAGATATTTTTATTGCCTGGGAACCAGGCTGAGGAAAGGTGTGGCCTGGTCTTTTTTTTTTTCCTTCCCCCCCTTTATTTGGCTGAATCCAGGAAAACGGAGGGGATGGCTTACGTTTTGGAGCAGCGCGATGGGCTCTGCTCTGCAGACGGCTCTGTGCAATTCACGGGGCCACAGAGACACTGCTCATCATCCTCTTTCCCCCCAAATTGTTATTTTTCACATCCCCTGACGGTGTTAAAAATGAATGCGCCTGGTTCCCCTGGACCAGAAGGTGGGGGAACCCTGGGGAACCCCAGGGGGGCCGCGCTTCCCAGCTCCCCGCAGGAAGGAGCTGCTGCTGGCAGCCTAAAAACAGGCTGGTGCGTCACGGCCAGTGGTTTCTTGGCACACGCTGGGAAACCCCGAATATGCTACGGGACAATACATCAAGAAGGCGAAGGAAAACAATAATATCTCAGGAAGCAGCCTGGGATACTGCAGGGGAGAAGCCCAATTTAGACCATTTCCTGGCCTGAAGGTCTGTGCCATGGTGTGGCCACGGCTGTCCTGGCTGTACCCGTCGCTGCAGGGGCCGAGTGACACCGTTTGCAGCTCCCTGCATGCTTCTTAAGCTAATTATTTGCCAGTTATTTATTATTTCAGCAAGTTGCTCAGTTTTGGCATTTGCACTATTCCCAAGCAGCCTGGCCCAGGCAGAGATGAGCTCTGCTACTGGTGAGGGGGGAAAACCTGGACGAGGCATCTGAGGGGGGAAAAATATGCATTTCTTATAGCACTGGCCAAATTTGCCTCCTACGACCACTCACCTGAGCTTGTCCCCTGACGATGCTGTCGTTTCTCTTTCCACCCCTCCTGGCTTTGGTGCGGGGTCTCCCGTGGGAGGGCAGCATGTTGGGCCCCTCTGCTGCCGGCACTGCTCTTCACCAACTCTCATCTCTTATTATCGCACCCAAACCACTGGCCCCGGTAAGGCCACGGCGATGACCCGGCTTTGCTGCGGAAGCAGGGATTTGCAGAAAGCAAATTAAAAATACAAGCAGGCAGGAGGAGGGGGGGCCGCGCTGCCTTCCCTGCTGCTCCCCCTGTACTTTTCACCCCAGCGAGGTCAACCCTGTAAAACACAGAACGGGGATCCCCGCGGCTTCTTGATTACTGTTGGTGTAACCCCTTGCAGGAAAAATCTCACTGGTGGAAACAGGGTTTCGCAAGGCCTGAAGCGGGGTCAGGGAGTAGTGTCTATCGGGGTTTTTGCTGTAGGGCATTTTGGAGTAAAACACCGTTTCCACTCTTGGACCCCTGCACTCCTCCGGGATACCCCAGCACAGATACCCTGCTCTGTAGGACACCTTGGAGGAGCACTGGCCAGGTAGGGACTGGCCCAGCATTTTCATATTTCTAGAAGCCAGATTGTTTTCCCAAACCTTTATAAATAGAAAAAAAAGGATGTTAAAATATTAAGATTTAAAAAAAAAGGTCTCGGCCATGCGGCCCAGCTCTTCAGGGCCAAACTGCGTGGCTTCCGCTAGAGCAACCTGGGATGGGTTCTCACCACGGCAGAGCTCCGTGGGCCAGCCGGCAGTGCAGCCTGCTGGGCAGGGTTTTAAAGCCTTCATGGTTTGGAAAGAAGAAATCAGTAAGATGGGTGTACTGTGCCAATAATGCAGAGCAACACACTTTTGATCTAGTATTTGTATTAAAATAGAAGTTAAAGTCCTCTTTCTCAACACTTATTACTCTTTATATGGCTTTCTTGACTTTATTAACTCCAGTCAGCATTCCTAAGTAGGTTTTTTTTCTCTATTTTTCAGCAGAAAAATGTTTTCACCTGGACTAAATGGCTCCGTTCCTGCTCTGTGGGAGTCTGGGGGCTTGTAAAGGCTCCAACAAGCTGGCGGGCTGGGTTTTGGGGCCGAGCAGCCAGTGGCAGGCTGCACCAAGCCTCTGCCAAGGACTCCCCACTAACCCTCCGCCTCGGGTCCATGCAAAAGGGCTTCGCCGTGTCCCCGAAAGGCTGAGAAACCCTTATCGGCCAGCCAGAGACTTTTCCTGCCCCGCTGAGATGGGATGGAAGCTCCTTTCCCGTGGGGGGGGATGCGCCCGGAGAGGCCTTGCGCATTCCAGTAATTCCCCCCAATTACTTTAATTTCCCTCCCCACCCTTTTTCTGTAACTCTGCTGTGCTGTTTGTGACGATGAAAGGTATTTTAATTCCCAAAGAAAAAACAGACCCTGGAAATCAAAGTCTCTTTTTAGAGCTTCTCGGAATCAGAGCGGCTGGAGGCTAATAAAATCCCGAGTTACGAAGTGCCGCGGAGGCTGAAGCCCTCCCACTTGTCCCACAACGAGGGCGAAACAGGGACCCATTCATTGCAGAGCCATCTCCTACGGAAAAGCCAAGAGGGGAGCCCGGTGTGATACGCAGCACTGGTGGAAAGGCAAGGAACAGGCCGGGCTTTGTCGGAGGTGCCGCAGCCCGGGGTTGTGTGGAGAGGTAGCTTTGGTGATGCTGGGATGTACTGGACCTGGCTGGGACCGGGCTTCGGCTCCACTGAATTGGTGGTGGCTGAGGAAAGAGCTGGTGGCCCTGCAGCGGTGCCGGGGCTTTCTGCGGCCAGAGCAGCCGCTTTCCCTGCGCTTCGGGACTCAGCTCATACCCGAGCTGAGCTTTATTTGCCTGGCAGGGCAAACAAAGAGGCTTTTTGCCCTGAGTCCTTGCCCTACAGTTACTGCAACAGGCTCAGCCTGCCAGTGAACGCTGTGCTGCAAAGATGTTGTGGTCTATGCTTTGGGGCTGGGCAAAGAAAGGCTCCGTGCACTAATCCTGCACTGGATTTAACTGCCCAGTGGGGCTGGATACAGGATTAACCAGGGCACAGTGAATTACAGCGCAATGGGTATGCACAGCACAGGGGCAGAGGAGCTGTGAGGCCCCCAAGGCCGAGCCCCGGCAGGTCCAGGACCCCTGGATTAGTTATTAGTTCCATCTCCCTGTGTTGAGCCTTGAGACCACTAATTGGCCTTAACGGCCCTGAGCAGCCTCACCTGGAGCCTCCTCACACCCATGGGGTGGCTCTATTTAAGCCCAGCCTGGGGTTGTTGTTTCTTTCTCACCTCGAGCTTGGTGTGGGAGGATGTGAGTTTGGGGAGAGAGCTGAGTAGTTTTCACTTCTGCTCCCTGGGTCAGCTGCTATGCCAAAAGGCTGTTCCATGAGGTCCCTCTGCCTCCTACACCCTGGCTGTTTTGAAGATTAAAGCTCCTTCCTGGGTCCTTGGCAGCCACCTGATGGAGGAGCAGCTTTTTGGTAGGAAGAAGCTGGGTGGGGAAAAGCTATCGTGGGGTGGGGGAGGAGAGGGTTTTATCCAGCAAATGCATTTTTGGGAATGGTGAGCTGTGCCTGATGTGATGTGGGGGAGCAGGCAGGTGGGACTGGCTGGATCTTTCTCTTCCTGCTCCTGGCTGTGCAGGCAAACCTCTGGGGTGAGGATGTGAGGTCTAGGCTTGAAGCAGGATGGCTTTGCCTCTGCTGGCTCTGCTCTGTGAGGATGTAATGCAGGGGAAGAAAAAAAAAGATCTTTTTTCCATTCCCTCCCCAACATTGGTTTGAGTCTCTCTGCCCTACATGGCAAATGGCCTACCTGCCCCTGGCACCCAGAGGAACACGCGTAGGTTGTGTGTTTGGCTGAGGCAGTTTGCAGCCCTAAATGGATGAAGGTCCCTGGGGACCCCACCTTCTGTGGGGTGAAGAGCTGGGCAGCCCTTCTCCAACCTCATCTGCTGTGCTGCTGTGTTTCCACCATGGTCAGTGGAGATGGGAAAGCTCTCCTTTGGAGAGTGGGTAGGGACCCCAGGTGTTCCCCCGAGAAGCGGTATTGCCAAGGTACCACTTGGCCGGTGACATCCAGGTTTCTTTTTGTTTTGTGCCATCTGCATAAATACCCAGGAAAGGTTTCCAGCAGCTTATCCATCTGCTCCTGGTGTGCTTCTGCAGGTCTTGCCTGATGGGTGAGGAGCTGTGCTTTGGAGGCAGGGCGTAGAGGTAAACTAAGGTAACATCATGTTAGCTGGGTTGACATGATGATCCTTAAGTTGCTGAATTGCTGTGGGTTATGATATCCCACTTAATGCAGGAGGTTTACAGCGCATCAGTTCATATAACCGCCTTTCCAGAGCCTTCCACATCCACCCTTCCTCAGAGCCAGGCAGTGCATATATGGGAATGGATTTGCTTGGGAAAAATGTTTTGTTCTATTGAGAGCCCCAGGGGGTATTTATTTTATTATTTTTATTTTAGGATGTGATATTTTTTTATATTCTCTTTTTGGTTTTTTGGAAATTTGGCATCAGCCAAGGAACATTGCCTGGCTGCACTTTGCAAGGCTGAGCGTGCCTCTCCTGGCACGGGGCTGCTTTCTACAGTGTGGACGACACTGGACAAATCTGTGGAGCAGAAGGTGCCGGAGGAGGAATTAACCTTTAAAACACGCACAACGTGCATGCAAAATATTCCTCCCTAATGCAGCGCTTGGGATCTGGGAAAATGACAATAGCAGAGCAGCGGGGCTGTGTGGGATGCATGGCCTGCCTGCAGCAATGGTCCAGCCAATGCAGGCAGGGCTGGGGAGCTGCTGGCAGCCACCGAGGAAATGCTGAGAGTTTTTAAAAATCATTATATTGGCCAATGTGTCTCTAGTTTCCCAATTGTTCCCCCTGCCTGGGTACCCTGAGTCTGATGTGTTCCCCTATGGCTGAGCTGGATGTAAGGATTTAATGAGCAAAAAGTTGGATTTATGGATTTTTTTTTTCCCCCCCCTACTTAATGCATTTAAAAATACATTTTCTTTTTTTTTTGTAGCAAGTGGGGAACCCTGCCTGGCCGAGCAGAGGTTGCTCTGCGATGTGCCCACCACCAGCAAAACCCATCTGGCAGGGGAAAATTAGGGGGGAAAATTAACTGTTAAACCACACATGTACAAACCCCTACCTTGCAGGTGGGCTCAGCCTTGCCAGGCAGGCAGTGCCCATCGAGAACTGTAGCTTGAGTGGCATTTGGGTCTGGTGACAAGGAGAGGAATCCAGGAGCTTCTCTTGTAAGGGGCCATGGGGCAGGTGCAGAGGAGAAGCACCATATGTTAAACAGCCCCGAGGAAGCTTTCAAGCCTCTGTTGTAAAAATCCCCCATCTTTCTCCCTGTATTTAATGCATCTTTGTATGGACACTAATTCCTCAAGTATCTACGCCAGGGTTGACTTTTAGTATGTTTGTCCAGGCAGGCTGCCAGCGAGCGGTTCCTACAAGGCTCCCAAGCTCTGACATTTGTTAACGCCGCAGTAAATCACAGTGGCTCTTTGGGCAAGGTTTTTCTTGACAAAACGGCGGAGGCGAGAAAAAGAGAGAAGAGACCACAACAAAATGCAAAGGGCTTATTTAAGCTGGAGAAGAGTAACTGGCCCGAATGAAGCAGATGGGGGACAATGAGGGAAACTTCCAGCTCTGTGCTGTCTCCCCTATTCATCAGTAGGCAATAACTGAAAGGGGGGAAAAAGCCTGAGGTTGGTTGTTTTGGTTGAGCAAGGTGATGAAGGAAGCCTGGCTGGCTAGGTCTGTTGTGGAGAAACCTGCTGAGAGGTAAAGGTCTTGGGGGGAAGTGTCAGACTGAGCTGGAGTTTTGGTAATGGTGGGATTATAACCCTAAAATCCTCTGTACCAAGCCCCTTTAGTTAGTCTTTTTCCCCCTGCTGTATTTTAGGGAAGGATGTGTGACATGGCCCCTTTAGCAGCTGGCCATGGTTTTGGGTGGAAAGATGGGTTGGGGGGGAAACAGCTCACTTGGTGTTATTGAATGGGGAACGCTTGCCCCAAAGCAGCCATGTCTGTGGCAGTATCTCCATCCCAATGCGGGCTGTATCCCATTCCGGTGCTGCAGCCCCTCTCCCTGTGCCTCCCCCCAGCCCTGCTGCAGCATGAGTATTTATTTATCCCTGCCAGCCTTCTGTCTTCCCTCTTTTCCCCAGCTTATTTATGGCTGTTGCCTTTCAGCTCCCGGCCACTGGAGCCTGAACTTGGCCATTATGCGCAGCTCGTTGCAGAGGCCATCAATCTGTGGGGCCAGCATGCAGCCTGATGGACTTCCCTCATCATCATCAATTTTCTCCACCATGCCGGTGCATCCCTTTGGATCTGGAGCAGCTGCACATGTGGTGCTGGTGGCTTCTGCGCTCCCACCCTGGACACCCGCCTCATCCTCACAGAAGCCTTTTGTCCTGGGATGCTCACAGGCATCAGGTGGGTCTGCTTGGTTCAGCAGGGCTTGGGGTGGCTTCAAAGAGGTGATTGGAATGCATTGCACAGGAAAAAGCACATTATTTCACTCTAAATAAGCACTGTGGAGTCCTGCTTAGCCAGCCTGACACTTAAGCAAATTCTCTGTATAAATTTGGCAGGAAAGTTGTTCCTGTTCTATATCTGGGGTGCAGGCAGAGGTGGGCCTTGCTGCCTTTGCAGACTGATGCCTTCAAAGGGGTTGCAGACCTGAAGCTGCTGCATTTCTTGCCCTCGGAGGGACTCCTAGGGTGTTTTGCTGTATGTGGGTGCTGTCGAAGCATCGTGCCCTGACATGTATGCAGGGCTGCAGTGGGAGGTGGCAGCTCTTTAACAGCAAATGGCAATACTACCCTCCCATTTCCATATTGATGTCAGGGAGGATTGCGTGGGTACCACCAGCTGCAGGGACGTGTTTTGGAGGGGAGGTGAGAGACACTGCTGACCTCTCCCTGCCCTGGTGCCAGCAATGCGATAGCCCTTGGACCATGCCAGTTTTTGGGAGGTGCAAATCCCCCAGAAGAATGGCTCAGGCTGCGCGGAGATGACACCCAGCTCAGTCCTCCCATGTGTCCCCCAGGGGTATAGGGCATTGGGGTGTCTAATGCCTCCCTGAACTGTCCCAGCCACCCCCTTCCAGCTTGTTAGGGGCAGGAAAGCAGCTGGAAACTTGAAGGTAATGCTCAGTGGCTGGATGGTTTCCTCCTGATTCACCTAGAATAGGTCAAACCTTGAAATAAGGCACTGTTCGATTATAAATAATCAGGAGAGCTGCTCCAGCCAGGCTGTGATTGGGGATCCATGGTTTGCTGGGCCCACTTGCCTGGGGCTGAGGAATTCTTCTCGTGGCTGGACATTGATGCAAGCTGGCACGGGGCCATATGGGCAGCTTTGCTCTGCGTGGGAGCAGTGCTCCCATGGGAAGTGCTGCTGCCCCCCTCTCTCTACTGAGGAGCGGAGGCTGTGGCTTTCGGGGGAGCCAGCGAGGTGCCTGGGGTCATTTGCCAGAGGGATCAAAATTGCTCAGGCTAAAGCAATGCGGGGCTGGCCGCTGATCAGACAGAAGCATCGCAGGAGCTTGATTTCATTAGGAACACCGGTCAAAGCCCCTGGTGTCCTGTGGATGCTGAGAGCAGCTCCTGGGATGTCGGTCCCTGCCCCCAGCCAGTCTGAGCGTGTTATCGTGGCTCCGCTGTTGCCTTGCGGTGGGTGACACCGGGCTGTCATCCTCTGCCCTGCGTGGGGAGGTGCGAAAGCCCAGTGTCTCGCTCAGCTGCTTCAAGTTGCTGCCTCATTTGAAAATAACTGGGTGGCTGTGGTGGCCTGACTGGGGGGGGGGGATGAGTGGCCAGTGGCATGCCTCTCCTTCCCGCTGGTATTTTTAAAGGGTGGCATTTAGACTTGGCACAGGTACAAGCAGCCAGAAAATGTGTGGCATTTCCTCTTCCTGACAGGCGATCCGGGCAGGCTGGATGATGCCTGTGGTCCTGCTGTGCTGGCTGCCCGCAGGTGACTGGTATGAAAAGCAAGGGCACTGAAATAATGTCACCCCCTGGCCCTGCTGCCCAAGGAGGCACTGGGGTTTGGTGAGGTTGGTGCTTGTGGGTCTGGCTGAAATGGGGTGGGTGGGTGTTGTGCAGTACCTACCATGCCTCTTCCCCTTAAAATGCTGCTTATTCCCAGTGTGGGCTATTGCATTGAATCACCAAAATATCACTGTATTGCACAAGGAGATTTTCCAGGGGGCAGCTCTAGCTGCTATGATGGGGATTTTTGCTGTTGGTCTGGTACGAGCCAGGATCTCGCAGCTTGAGCCAGCTTCATGTCCCTTGTTGAGCCCAACATCTTCTGATGCCGTTGCAGTTTGAGTGGGAGTAGCAGCTTGGCCACCCGCTGGCCCCTCTGCCTGATGCATTTGCTGTGAGCAGAAAAATGTGACCTGTAGTTTTGCCCTTACCCATGTCCCCCTCCTCTCCTTTCCCCCTCCTCTCTCCCTTCACCTGGAAAAAAAAAAATTAAAAAAATACAGTGTTGGAGACCCATCTGGAGAAGTCTTTTAGGAGGGGAAGCCCATAAATTTCCCTCTGGCTCCCTGACCTTTGGTTTCCCGGGGGCGGTGTGCGGAGGGAGAGGAAGTGTTTTCCCCATGGCAGTGACATGGAGGACAGGGGTCTCCCCTTGCTGAGCCAGATGTTATATAGATCTGCAAACCTGGGCTGTTGGTGGGGAGAGGTGCCCAGAGCTTTGCCTTGAAGTCAAGGAGAAGGATGCTAGCAAGTGGACTACGAAAGCTTTGCTCTGTCCTGCTGGGGATGGTACTGGGGGAAACAAATCCCCCTGGCTTTGCCCAGCAACACATACCCCCAGCACGTGTGCAGGAGGAGTGGTAGAGGTGAACCTGATCTTGGTATTTCCATTTCATACATTATAAAGTGCATCGTTATTCTTTGAAGCAAAGTAAAAATCGGAAGCGCTATTCTCTGGAGCCTGGTGGGGAGGAAACCTGTGGTCTTTTATCAGCCTGGGCTGTCCTGGCTGTCGCAGCAGCCCATCCCACAGCACATGCATTTGGGTTTCAGCTCAGACGCTCCCCGTGGCGTACCTGAGCCTGAGGCTGAACAATACCCGCTTTCTTCCCCATGAGCGGAATGGGGCTGTCCTGCATTTCCAAAGGGGAGATTTATGAGGTGCTCGACTGCAGGGGACACTGACACCGATTGCCTCTGCTCCTCCCCTGCTTGGGAAGAAAGGGAAGGAAAAGGGTTCATTTTCAGTAAAGGCTGAATAGCAGTTGTCACAGTGGCACCTGGCTTTTATCCTGATCTGAGGTAATATGGTACGGTGCAGCACTGGGTAATGCCTCTACCCATAAAAGATGGGTTTCAAAGCTAAACTCAGCTTTGATTTCTAGCAATGAAGTGTTATGCTGGATCAGTTAACCCAAGGCTTCCTGTCTCCTTCCTATGAAAAGCAGGCATGTCCTAAGGCAAGCTGCATCCATGAGCTTTGACTGAAATCTGCTGCTCAGCTTGCTGCTGCCCTAGGCCAGGTGAGCTTGAGGCACTGCCCTATTATGTTAATCCTAATATCACCCTCCACCTGCTTCAAGGAAAAGTGAGGGGTGGCTAGCCAGCTGTGAACCTGAAGCCATCACATGGTGCTTCTCTTCATGTGTTAAGTGGCTGGACAGAGCTGGGAGGTGTCCTCAAACACAGCCCGAGTAGTGGCACCTCTGACCTGCTTGGTGAGGACACTTCACTCTTGCTGACTTGAGGCTATAAAGCTATGGTGTCTTCTTGTTGTCCCTTAATTTTGCCTTGGGAAAGTCTAGGTCAGGTTCATCTCTGGTTAGATGGTGATACCCTGCCTGGGGTGAGGGCAATAAACCTCCCACTCCAGGCCATGCTTCTCTTTCAGTTTGTTGGAGGATACTGTGGCTCTGCTCCAGGTTGTAAAAGGAGATTTCTTTGGGGATCCCCCAAGGAAAGGTGCCAACCAACCTACCCCTAAGGAAGAAGATGGGGAGTTTTCAGAGGATCTCAAGTGGGCAGAGCCTGGTCTGGGTCCAGAAGAGTTGCTTTTCTCTGAAGGAGACCTCCCCGCCTCGCTGTGGAGGACCACAGATGCACCCCAGCAACCCCCCCTGTGACTGCAAGCTGAGAAACAAGGTAAGAGGCACAGTCCAAGCCCAATGTACACCACAAATGGCCTTTCTGTAGCCCCATAGCCGCACATCCTGCTTTGGGCACTTTTGGGAGAGCAGCTCCCACCAAGGCTGCACTCCCAGGATGGCAGCTGAAGGGCAGAGGTGATTTATTTGCTGAAGTAGCCAGAAAGGGCTCCCCGGGGCACATGGGGGTCTCCCCAGCTGGCTGTGCCCCCTCTGAACAGCTGCAAGGGCTGAAGCAGGGTGTTTTTATCAGAATTGCCTGTGAGGGTTTAATCTACCCATCAGAGCTTTACTGTGCATTAGTGTGTGTCCTCCAGGACTGATTTTATCCCCAACTTCGGCACTCAGTGGGGATTTAAAATGTCCGGCTCTGTCCTCCCATGTGTGTGTGTCCATGCTCGTGCATATAACAGCTCAAGGCTCGGGGGGATGTTGCTGGCCACTGTTTCGCAGTGTTTCGCAGTCTGTTTCGCAGACAACTCTGCACCTGTTTCTCCCCAATGGTTTAAAGCATAATAAAAGGATATAAATACTGCAGTGACGCTCACACAGGCCAGCTCACGGGCCCACTGTGGGGCCATCAGCTGTGCCTTGGCGGATGCTGCTGTTTGGGGAAGGCAATTTGAACCCCTCAGTCTTGTGGCATCAGGGAGAGATGGCTAAGATTTTTTGGGGGCGGGGGGAATCCACCCCAACCCTGTTTGACAGATATGTTTATGAAAATGTGTATTGGTGCCAGAGAGGAGAGAGGCTCCTGGGACTTCAGGTTATCTCTGTGTGGACCTATGGAAGTGGCAGGTTATATTTTGGGCAGCTGTGCAGTAGCCATGGGGTGCTGCAGATGAAAGGAGAGTTGCAATGATTTCCCCCTCAGCCTCCTGATGGTGATGGGGTCCCAGTGCCTGGTGTGTGGGAGCCATTCTGCATCATTTCCTTCTGTCAAAGGCTCTGATTTTGCAATCGGGATGGGGAGAAAGCATCCCTGGTGCCCAAATGTTGCCTGTGCCGGTTAAAAGTTACCGGGAAGGAGCGTGCTCCTGCCCATGGGAAGCCTGTGCTGAAATCAAGAGTGGTCCCAGTCCTTGTCCCCACAGGGCCCACCTGCTCTCTGCAGCACAAGCCTGTAATCCTGTTTTCTGACATCACCCTCGGTCATCAGGGTGACAGGTATGACATCATGGGGGAGGATTAGGCCATCCCTGGAGCAGCAGGTGCCGGTGACCGTAGGTCCCCTCTGGCATGTGTCCCGGTGGTCCCTGCATGCTCTCGCCACTCTCCAGGGAAGGAGCCTCTTTCCAGGAGATGGCAGCAGCTTTTCGGAGCTGGGACTGTGTTTTCAGCCTGTTTCTGAGGACTGGCAGCTGGGAAGCAGGAGGAATAATTAGGGGCAGAAGACCTAAGACTGTTGTGACAGTGGGCACCTGGGCTGATGGTGAGCCTATGCCCAGTGATGTTCCTGGGGGTCCAACATGGCCTTTCAAGGCTTCCCCATCTCACAGGAGACCTCACTAAAGCTTGCAGTTATTTTTTTACAACCTGGAGTGCTTTCTGCCTGAGCTGAACAATCTTATGAGGTGACTTTGCTTCTGTATTTTTGTGTACATAAAGTATTTGGAAACTTGACAGGGCAGCAAGTTTTTGTGCAGTGGAAAGTATCACCTGAGAGCTTCTGACAGGCCCCTGAGGCACATAAGCACTTTCATAAAGGTGTAGGTAGGAGCAGAGGGGTGAGTGCACTGATCTTACCAAGCTGCCATGCGGGTATTAAGGGAGGAGGAGAGTTATAGTTTCTCTTCTAGCTGTGAAAAGGCTAGGTGGGAGAGCTGTCAGACCCCAGGCGTGCTGGGAGGATGGTACTTGAGCTTTGCCCAAAAACTAGCCCAGAGGTGGGAGATGGAGCCCAGTTATGGGGCATCCTCCTTTGGGGAGCTCAGCACACCCAGGATTTCGGGCAAATTGGGCTGGTGAGAAAAGCTGAAATGTAAAGCTTCTGCACAAATGAACTTCCCCCAAATTTCAGGGAAATGTTAAAAAGAGAATAGGATAAATAGCACAAGGAGTGCATTTTACAGTGATTTCTTTTTAGCTTTTGGTGCCACCAAGTAATCTGTTCACTGCAAGCAGAAGGCAACACTTGCTTCCTTCATTCCCATGAGCCTTTCTGGGCCAGAGGAGCAATGTTTTAGGAAATGATGTGGCACTCAAAGCTTCACCATGCTTTGAATTAATTTGAGGTAATCAAGTGAATGCCCCATCCGGCCCCCAGGTGCACAGAAAGCCTCTGAGGTTGACCCAGAGCCTTCCAGCACCAGGCAAAGGGATTTCAGGAAAGCACATGGAAAATGCTTTGGAAATTGGTCATAGTGGCTGGAGTTTGCTGTCATCGGGCTCCTTCTGGCAGGAGGAATTTGCTCATCCCTGGGATGGATGTAGCCTCAGCTAAATAAGGAGCTCTTGCATATGGCCAACAACTCAGCTGTGTTTTGGGGTAGAGGGTGGTCTGAAATGGCTTATAACAGCACTGTGGTCTTCACAGGCTGTTGTGGAGGAGAAGTTTGCTCACCGTGTGTATAAACTAGCCAAGTCTTGCCCCTCCGTGAAAATTGCATCTGTCTCTAGATGCAGAAGTGTCCCTTCTGCAAAAAGGCTAGTCCCTACAAGTAGTTGCTGGGACGTGGCCTACAAAAACTATTTGTGGGACTTTCCTCTGCTGAATGCTATGGTGTCTGCAGGGTCTCGCTTTCCCCCAAACCCCCTGTCACGTGGCCACTCTTCCTGCACCCATCCCTGCCACTGTGGTGGGGTCGTGCGTCTTGGCACCCCATTGCCTTCCCTTCACCTAGGCTGGAGAGCCTGGCTTTGCTTTGCTGCTGCCTGCTCCCTGCTCTGGCTGTTTTGCTTTTTGCTTTTGCTTTTTTGTGACAAGCAGGTGCCAACAAGCCCTGTTGCTTCCCATGGCTGCCCTCTTCTTCCTCCTCTGTCCCCACCAGTTGACTGTGCAACAAGACCCGCGGAGGGAGGGCTCCTTCAGCCCCAGCTGACACTTTGTGGCTTTGTGGCTTTGCAAGCAGCTCCAGAGACAGCTGGAGGCTCCCTGGGCTGCAGAGACATGCACTGCTCAAAAAAAGCCCCTGTCTGTCAGTCCTGCTGCCTGGGTGCCTGTCTGCTGCCCCATCCCCTGGACTGGGGAGAAATGGGGATTAACAGAGGGTTGGTTCCCAGCAGGGTGCCCAGAGCATCCCTGCTAGGTGCACCATGGTCCTTCCCTGGGATGTGTTCCCCCTGTGGGGCTGGGCTCCTGTACCACTGTGGGCCTCCTGTGTGGGGAGATGGCCTCACCAGTCACTGCTCGGGGGACCAGTATCCTCTTGCAGCTGCTGGACCACTCTCTCTGGCCTTGGTTTACAGCTTTTGTCATGCCCTAGAGGTGGTCTTGGAGGAAGTGTGGCAATGAACCCCCCTGCGCTTGGACACATGCTCAGGTGGAGGGTCAAGAGCTCCTTGGATCTGCATTTGCACCAAAGCAAGGAAGGCTTGTGTTGCTACCCATGGTGGCTTTTGGAAAGACCCAGGGGGAGAGGGGTTTTTCCATTCTCTCTGCCCTACACCTGTGGGGGGAGAAGGCCTTGTGGGGAGATGGTTTAATGCGAAATTTTCTCTGGACTGATCCAAATACCAGTCTGATGGTTGGTGAACGTGGTTTGTGTTTTGGAAGTCCCTGCAGATGTGAACAGAATAAGCCTCAAATGCTTACCGAAAGGGACACGAAGGGAGGTAGGTGCTACATGCATCCACAGGTCAGTCACTGCTGTCCTGGTGCTCTTGATGTCTCACAAGCTCAAAGGTTTTGGGATCATGGCTTTTGGTTGTACATGTGTGGTCATCTAATTCCTCTGTGCCTCTGTTTTCCCTTTTGTAAAATGATAATGATATGGAAATTCTTTTAAAGGGCTTTGAGATCTAAGGCTATGTGAGCAGGGACTGCTACAGTTTGTTGTGACAAATCTTATTTGGTGCCCTGCCTTAGGTACCCACTTGTGCAGCAGGAGGCATCAACTTCTGCATGCCAGGAACAAAGTGAAGGTAATAGTTTGGATCTTGGGATCATCAGTAAATCCTTATGCCTTTGATAAGAAGAGTAAAGCCTTGCCTTTTAACCGATCAGTGCAATCTGGGTGCCTTACGATGCTTTTTAAAAAAAAAAACCACAAGTGAGTGGGAAGGGAGCAGCCTCCCAAGTGGTGGTGGGGTGCAGTGGGGCTGCCAGGAGACAGTTTGCAAAGCAAGGAGAGATTAGACGCCAAGTGACAGCCGCTAGCGAGCTGCTTCCAGAGGGCAGGGTATAAATAGACAACAAAGAGATTTGGTGTCAGAGCAGTGCTCACACCTTCCTGCTGCCCAGCCCGGCAGGCGCGAGTGGGGAAATGCAGCTGGGGAGCTGCACCGAGCTGGTGAAATCTGCTCCGGGATTTAAGCGTGTATGGATAACGTAATGACAAGACAAGGCATTTATCAGCCTGTTATGGACCTCTGTCCATCCGCAGTGGGCTTGCCTCTGCAGTGCTGACTGACCGTAGCAGGTGGTACTTGGACCTAATATCTTCTAACCCCCCAGCCAGAGCCTGGAGCCACTGGCTCCTGCCTTGACTGCTCAGACTTCTACACAAGGCTGTTGCCATCCTAAAAAGGTGCCCTGCTTGTGCTGGCTCTAGCCCTGGTAATTTATGGTGACACCTGCCATGTGCTGCCCCAGGTCCAGGTTAATTCAGCCCTAGATGCTGCTCCTGCAGGGTGCCTGGGCTCTGCGTGGGGGGCTGGCTTGTCCTTCTGCTCACTGATCGTGTTGGGCAGCCTCACCTGCGCTTTTCTTGCCCTGTGTTCCCCTCAGGCTGGGCTGTGCTTCCCCCTGAGGTGCTGTCTTTCCCAGATGCTCCATTTCTACCCCGTTTCCCACCTCCTTTCAGGGTGGGAACAAAGCCACCAGCCTAACAGTGGTATGGACATGATGGGTTGTTGCAATAATGTTGTTTTGCCATAGCAGCACTAATGGTACAGAGGTACTGTTTCTTAAAATACTAAGGGCGGTGCATCAGTAGGCAATAAGTCCTCTCCAAGCTTGCTGGCTATTTTCAAAACCACCGTAATTTTCATAGCATTACCTGTGGCAGCACTTTGCTGATGCCTTTCAGGCAGCTTTGTGCCTTTCGCGGTCTGGGTTTGTTTCACAGTTTGTTGCTGGGGTTGGTAGTTTTCAGCTCCCATGATGTACGTGTTCTGGCCTGAGTAGCTTGTGTGGATGCTATAAAGCACCACCATAAAGACTACAAGGACTTGGCAAAAATGGGGTGAAAAGAACAGATTTAGGCTGAGGAAGGAAAATGAGTGGAAAGACCCATCACAAAATCTGCGTGATGGAAACTCGGCATGGCCTGCAAGAATAAGAAAAGCCCAGGTTTGTATATGGTGGTGTAAATCCATGCTGGCTTTCTCTGTGGCAGGGTATGGGGAGAGGCATCTGTGGGGGCATGTGTGGGGCTGCTGGGGCTTGCAGCAAGCTCAGCTGTGAGGACGCTGCAGGTTGCAGTGCTAGGGAGAGACAGACGGGATGACAGCAGTATTTGGGGCTGGGAGCACAAAGCAGGGCAGCTCCCCTGTCTGTTGACCATGTGAAATTCCTGGGATATGGAGGGTCTTTTGTGTGGGGATCAGCTGTTGGCCAGCTGGCTATTTTTAGGGTGGCAGCTCCTGTGCTATGTGAGGGGAAAGCTGATGGTGAGAGAGGTGTGTGGGGACACTTGTGCATGACTCTAGGCAGACCTCACCTGCACTCCTGCACCGCAGGCAGTGTTTTCTACTGTCATTTATACTGCACCATGCCTGGATGTAGATACAAAATTGAGCAGAGACTTGGTATTTATGCACAGTTGTGTCTGCTGGTGGGTTTGGCCAGCTTCTTGCAGAAATGAAGTGGGATATGATAACAGCGCTTCTGTGCATGGGTCTCTGATGTGTCCTCCCAACTGGCTGGCTTCAGCCTGAGCTAAGGGAGGGAGGGAGAAATCCCCAGGGGTTTTAAGTTTTCCTAGGGTTTTGGAAAATAAGCGGCCTTGCAAAGAGGTTTTTTTTAAAAAAAAGAAAGAGATCTTTAAATGTTCTGCTTGAGGGGAAGGCTGTGTGTGAGCACAGCTTGTATCAGACACCAGAGAGTCCAAGCCAGATGTCTGAGGACGTAGTAAACAGGGTTTTATAAACTCCACTGTTCCACAGCTGTGTACGACAGCACGTATCTTCCTGTGCCAGTGGCTCTGTTCTGCGTAGATGGACTTGTTCTTTTATGACCAGGTGTATGGAAGCGCATCCATGTGTACAAATACAGCTTTTTGGGGTTTGTTCACTTGTCTCCAGGTGTGACCTGAAAGTTTTGCTTAAATGTAGCTGAAGACAGGTCATTCACTGAGCAAAACTAGTCTTTGTGTAATTTTTTTTAGCTAATGTATAACAATGATGTTTTTTCCACTGACTCAGCTCATGGTTTCATCGTCCACGCTGGTGATGCTGAGGGAGAGGAAAAGAGCCCATAGCTGCTCTTTTTAATAAGAAAGCCTTGCAAATGCTCTGATGGAGAAATGTCTCTGCCAGCAGCATGCACGCTTTCTTTACATGTGCTAAACTGCTTGAGATGCAGCTGAATTTCTTTAAACAAAAGGCATTTGTTTAAAAACATTTTGATGAAAGTGTTGCAAATGGATTTTGTTGTTTTTTTTTTTTTTTCCATAGGAAGCGAACACTTATGGCAGTGTCTTTACCTGAAGTGGGGTTTTCAGTTACATGAAATTTAAATGTACGTGTTACTTTCTTTTCCATTTTTCTTACAAAAATGTTTGGTTTTATGTTTTGTCATTTAAAAATTCCATCTTTTCTTTTTTGTTCTTTTTCCAGTAGATAAAAAATGAAAACAAGTTTAAAGAAAACCCTACAACAATTCACCTGCCTCCCAAACTCATTGCTGAGCATTTTGAAGGCCCTTTCCTGTGGAAGGATGCTTTCTTCTGCACCCAGCCCTGATTAGAAATGAGTATTCTTGAAAAGGATTTCCTAAAAAGGAAGACAATTGTGGTGTCTCCTAAAGCTTCTCTAAAAATACACAATCAAAGATCCGGGCTGATCAGGGTGTAAATGTACAGCAATGTGCTATTGCACTGCAGTTTGGAGAGTTGCTTGGTATGACTCAGAGCTAAGGCAAGGAAGACTGCAATTACTTTCATTTGCTAATCACATCTGTTGCCTATCAAGGCTGGAAAAAATACAAAAATAAGATGCAAAAAATAATTACAAAAGTAATTCCTGCAGCAAGCGAGCCCTTGGTTTTTACGTGGTGTGAAGGGTGGTTTATCAAAGGAATGACAAACGCCTGTAATGCTGGGATGCAGCAATGTTATCTTGATTGCCAAAGCTGCATGGGATACAGCTCCCTGCTCTCCTGCTCTGGGTGGCAGCGCCTGCTGTCAGCGCTCTGCGGTGTTATGGCTCTTCATGGAAATCCTCCAGATTTGTAGAATGATGGAGGGAATGTGCTCTCCAAAAGCTGCACTGTGGGGCTTATTTGTCTGTATGTGTACTTGCTCCCGGCTGGTGGGAGAGCAGCATCAATGATGCAGTATCCCAGAGGCTCCTGAGCACCAGTGAGGTGGCCTCAACCTCTTGTTGGTTTTATTTTCTTGTTGGTTTCTGCCCCAATCCTGGAATAAACATATGTACAAGACTGGAAAAAGAAAGCAGAGTCTGCACCTAAAACCTCTCCTGCATTGAGCCAGGAGCTCCTGGCATGCATGTTTTCAGGGCAACTTCTGCAAGAAACAGGACCACCTGGGCACCCCTTCCAAGTGCATGCAGGTTAGCAGTAAAGTGCAGAGCGCTTCGGCAGCCTGCTGCTGAAGTCCTGACATATGGGGATGTGATGCTCCTGGATCGCAAACCCCCTCTGAATAATGCCAGCAATTGAAAACAATAACAGGGAAATGAGAACTTCAGGACAGCAGCCACTCCTCTTTTAAAAAAAAAAAAAAAAACCAAACCCAAAACCCCAGCCTTGGTCTGGGCAAAGAAAGAGTGAGGGCTTGCCAGGACCAGTGGCTTGCAGCAAAGTCTCTGTGTTTGCAGAGCAGGGGCCAGGGTGTTACATTTTTGACTCTAAATGAGGTTAATGGAAGTTACATGTACTCAAATCCCCGTGCACTACTTTGAAAATGCAGGAGCTAACAGTGGTTATTTATTGATTTCATTTTGTCCCTCTGGCTCGTGTGGGAGGTTGAAAGTAATAGAGCAGCCGCCTAGTGTGCGTATGTGTATGAGAGGGAGGGGGAGAAAGTGTGTTTATGGATATGGAGAACGTGGGGCTGGCACTTTAGGAAGTTTGCAATCCTCAGATTTGGGGATTTTTCCAAGTACTAGTTCAGACAGTTCATGGGGGGCCCTGCCTCTATGTGCACCTCCATCCTCAACCACGCAGCCGTCCTGGGCAGCTCGCTCTGCTTCGCCTGCAAGCTGCCCAGCGTTGCAACTATTGGCAGGGCAAGGAGGAGCAGAGAGCCACTGGGTAAGCTTCACTCCACGGGGACACCAGGTTGAAAACCCAGGGAAAAAGTAAACTTGAGTCAACTTAAAAGGTTGATTGTTAATTCCACCCCCCCCCTTTCTAGTTTTTTAGAATCTCAGCCCATAAAACTTGGCGGTTCCTCAGGATGCAGGAGGGTGACTTGTGGTTTACATGCAGCAGTTGGTACCCAAGCATGCCTGAAACATCTGTCGTCGGTGGAAATGAGCATCATTCTGGCAAGGCTCTTCTTTCTTTGCAGTAAAGAACAAGCAAATTTGCTTATTTGTGGTTAATGTTTGTTCCAGATGGCCAGAAATAATACATGACACACAGCCCCACTGTTGCCCAAACTATTGAAGTGCTGTGGAACATGTTTTCAGCACAAAGACAAGCTGGGGAGATTGTTTAACTTACTGGTCTCCAGTTTGGAGCGATTCCTTCAGCCACAATATAAATGCAGCCTCCTAGCAAGACTAAACTTTCTCATAGAAGAAAGGAAAATTTGCACAGAAGAGCTGTGCTCCTCTATCCTCCTCCACTGAGATGATGGTCTCCATGCCATCATCTCGGTGGCTGCTTTGAGGCCAGTGTTTGCCATTGAAGCAGATACAGACCCTCCACTTGCCACTGCAGACCATGGTTTGCCTCTTGTCTTGATGCTGTGAAGAGGTGGCTCGTATGCACTTTGTATGTCATACCTATATGCCACAAGTAATGGGAAATTTCGATGGGATAGATGCTCTTGGCAAAGCTTGGCCAACTTTTCCACCCGTGCTGCTGCTAAAATTCAAGGGAATGGGGGGGGACTTCCCATCTCAGCACCCCAATGTTGGCTTGATTTACCACTGCCCTTGCTCTAATTCAAGGCAGTTTTTGGGTTTTGTGGTGCAGGCAAAGCCCTAACCTGCCAAAAACCTTTCTCTGTGAATTTTATAGGACTGGAGTAGAGATCTCCAGAGGAGAAAGTCTGCCTTTCTGCTCTTCAGTTTGCCTGGCAGGTCTGTTATGAGGCGAGAGACCTTTTCCTGCATTGTGAACTGCCTTTCTGTCAGCAGTGATGTGGTGCGAATAGTCTCGGCCAGTGTGTGGGGAGCAGGGGGGCTCTGGATGTGCACCCCTGGCCTGTGATGCCCGCCTTGCTATGGAAATGGGTCAGTGGCTTTTCTGGCCCTCATGCCCAGTGCCAGTGTCCTTTCTCCTGCCCTGAAAAAAGTAATCCAGAGAAAGGTGTGAAGTTTCAAAAGGGGCTGGGAGGAGAGAGAAAGGGCAAAGCTAAATAGCATCAGTGTCTTATGCCTGCAGAGTGGCAGATATGTATGATGACCCCTTGATACCCAAGCATCTGTAAAATACAATTATTCTCTGGAGTGTCCTTAAATGAAGAAGCATTTTCCTAGTTGAGCCCTACCCTTCATGCCCTGGCCTGGCACCCACTAATCAGGGGTGACATCCAGCTGCGCTGCCTCTAGCAGCTTCCAGAAACCTATTTCTCACATCACCTTGTGCACAGCGCCCTTGCAGGCAAAGGGTTACTTGCTAAGATGCAGCTCTACCTAATTAAGAGTAACAGCATCTTTCCCTGCAGTGAGATTTATTTTTTGAGAATTTATCACTCAGGAGCATGACCCTGAAATAACTGCCTGGGCTGGACTTGGGACCCTGTGTGTTAACCCTTTGCTCCAGACCAGCCTCTGAGATCAGTCTCCTTTTGCTCCCAGCTGAGTCCTGTGCTGTGCTGTGATCCAGGCGACCGCCAGCAGTGAGACGCAGCCAGGATGTCTCAGATGTGCTTTCAGGTTGGAGCAAAAATGAGGCAAAGCTTCCATGTGTCTTATGGTTTTGACCCCAAACAATACACTGACAGCATAAATTAGGAGTTGGCTCAGGCTCACTTGAAGCTCAGCCCAGGTTTGCTTGAAACTCAGCCTGATTTCTCCTGAAAGCAAAGCTGAGTGGGAGAGGAGTGCTGGGTCAGGGAGGGGGTGCTCGGCAGGTCACCGCAGCCTGAAGAGCTGCAGTTTATCAGCTCATGGCAATTATCAGCCCACAAAAGCAGGACTGCCTGTTTTTCCAATTTCTTGCCTATACAGAGCCATGCAGATGATGGGCAAAGATGCCCTTGGTGGGTTGGACAAAGTGGGGGTTGGCAGCAGTAAGGATCCTGGCTGCCTGTGGATCTGAATGCAGTTAGGCACCTAAGCATCCTCCCTGATCAACTCCCCTGGGAAAAATCTTTATTTCCTCTATTGCTGCCTTTCCATGCAGGTGCTGTGTGTCCTGGCCAGTGCCTGCACCAGCTCCTTTCATTTTTGTGCTCCTTGAGGCAATTCTCATCCTCAGCAGCGCTGCAGTAGGAGAGAGGCAGGGAGCCATGTGGACCCTCGTTTCCCAGAAATGGAGAAGAAAAATGATGGAAAAAATTTAGAAGAGGGGCTTGCTGCTCTCATAGTTAGCAGCAGGGTCCTAAAATGGGCTGTAATTTGGAGGGTCAGTCTGTATTTCCATGACAAGAGCAAGCAGCCAAGCTGGGGAGAAGCTTGCAAGCTGAAAAATCAAGCGCAGCTGGTGTCTTCCTCTGTTGGTGGGCTCAGCCCCCAGGCTTCTGTTGGGCTGGGGCTTTCAAGTGGAGGTAGAAGGAAATGCATGGGTGGGAGGGCACCCGTAGAAATGGGGGAGCTCAGCTTGTACCGCTTCAGTGCAGGGAATGGGCACCCAGTGCTGTGTGAAGGGTGCTATGGGATCAGTGGCTGCTAGGTGCCCAGGGCAGAGGGGTCCAACGGTGTCTTTTGGCAGCTCTCACCCCAGTAAAGCCCATTTGAATTCCAGGCGAGCTGTTTCCATGGCCTGCTTTCTGCAGTAATTTTGGTTTTATTGCCTTGGGGAGAGGGTTCCTGCAAACAAGTGAAACGCAGGCGGGGGTGATAAAAGGTGCAAATTGAACTGGCCTCATGCAGTCCCTGGGAAGCAGCAGTGGATGAAGAGACTTCCCACTCTTTTACAGCTCTTTCCTCTTTGTAGTAAATTGGGCTTGAGGTGTTACTGCAAGGAAAACAATATTTTTTTGATGGCTCCATTACGGTTGTGACTGTCCCCTGCGGAGAGCCCTATGGACTGGTGTTTTCTGTTCATTACACCTCACTTTGCTAAGACCTGGTTTCCTGCTGGCAGTCTCATATCCTCCATCTTTGTTTTCTTTTATTTCCCTAAAAAAATAGGAAGGTAATTATTTTTTTTCTTGCACCCTTGCTTATCTCCCAAATGGCACCTTCCTTAACAACAGAGAGGTGCAGAGGTGGAGTGGGCAGCAAGGCACCCTTGAGCTCTCACCCCTGGTGCCTATGGGCCCCTTAGATCTAGCCTTTCCCCTTTTTTCTGGAGGAAGATTTTGGAAAGGAGGGAAGGAAGGAGAGGACAAGATCCTCTACCCATCCCTGCCCAGGAGACCCAGGGTCTGATGCTGCACCATGTCTCTGGCAGGAACCATAGCCCTGATGGGACATGTCTTCTCGCTTGCCTTTGGCTTCTCTTCAGCTTGGGGTCCTAGCAGATGCTTTGCAGCCTTTCCACAAATGTTTGGGAAGAGGAGCCAAAGTTAGGCTCTTCTGGCAGCGTTTCCACAACAAATCCCTCGCTCCCAGGGAAGACAAACTTTATTAACCCAAGCTGAGTTCCATGGGGGGTCCCCAGGCTGGTGCCAGGGGCTGCTGCTGGGGGTCGCCTCCAGCTGGCGGCGTAAACTGGGGGGGAGTTAAAGGCAGTGGCTCTCCCCCATCCTTGCCAGCTCTACTTGTCCATGAAGAGCTGAAATCCTGACTGTTCCGATGACCAGACAGAGTAGCAGGAGTTTCCCTCCCTTCAGGGCTATCCGCTTTCTGTTTAGTGGGATTAAGGTCTGACCGTCCATCCCTGCTCGCTGTTTGTCTGGCCTTCCCTGATTTGGCAGTGCTCCTTGTTTCTTCTCTTTGAAGGTCTGTGCTCCACCCTGATGGGGGGCTCCTGGTTTTGGAGGCAAGAATGTCCTTACTGAGCTGTGTCCAGGCTGCGAGGCTAACATTAGACAATGGGGAGGTGACTCAGCCCTTTCAGTACGCACTTCCATGTTCCCAACTGCTGTAGGAAATAAACAGTAAGTGGTTAACATCAATAGTAAGACACATATAGAAGAAAATATTGTCCTAACAACATTAGATCCATGGTTTAACTTGATCAATGGCAGGAAATTTGGAATTAGGGACAGACGCTTGTCTCACACTTCTCCATTTGCCTTGGGAAATAAAAATAATTCAGGCACAAAGTGAATGAAATGGCACTGGAAATGCCATATTACTGCATTTCCTGGCTTTTATGGCAGGGAATGAAGAAGGAAGAATAAATGGGGTCTTTTGTGTCATTCAGTTCAAAGTGATGGCAACAAAATCCATCCGGGTCTCTGGAGTCAACAGAGACTGAGACCAGTTTTACTCAGTTTTATCATTGTGTTGTGTAGCCAAGACACTGGAGAGGTTCTTCCTTTGGGGGCAATTATCTTTGTTCTTTTAGTCGAGCAGTTTATTGGGCTTTTTTTGGTTCAGCTCCACTGGGACTACTTGAATGCCAGAGAACAGGTTCAGTTCAAAAAAACCCTCACATTTAGTGTGGTACAGAGACTTTTGAAGGTTAGAAATATTTCTAGGTCAAAAATCAAGGCAAAGCTGTTGGAAGTCCATTGCTTGCGGGTGCTGTCTGGGCAGAAGGTCTGAAACTCTTGTACTACGCTAATAGGTAAGTCACGTGTGTTTCTGCAGAGTCACCTCCCGATGCTCTTGTTGATGGCAAGGAGTGTTTGTTCAATGATCAGCTTCACAGATGTCAGTGGGACCATTGCAGAACATGAACTGCAGAATAAAGGCCAAGAAAGTCAGCTGAATGACTGAAAGATTTTGCAGCCTTTAACCATCAGGAGATGGTTAGGTATTTCTGGAAGAAGGTGCTCATCCAGAGCTGTTAAGCAATCCTGTTGACAAAAAGGTGATTTCTGTAGACTGGAAATGCCTTATTTGTCTTTGGTTCAACAGCTAACCTGGGAGATTTCTATGAACAGCCTGGTTCAGGGTGTGTTTAGGTTGGTTCCCAAAATCCAAGAGGGAATAATCAGGTTTGAAAAGGATGTTTGCTGGGTCCTGGGGCAGGGATGCTGTTTTCTCCCTATGTGTCTCAGCATGGAGGAGAGGTGGTTAAGACTGGAAGAGAGGTAGACACAAATACCAGAGAGGCCTTTGGGCTGGAAATGTGGTGCGCATGTTACATCATTTGCTCTTTATCCTCTTTTTTGAAGAACAGGCTGTGGACATTTGGAGATTATGCTGTTAGCTGAATGAACAGAAGATTAATGTTGGGCTGGTTCGTTCTTCCACCCTCCACCCATCTTGGAATTCATTACCGCCCTGCCACTAACTGAAATAACATGGGGACCAGTCGTGCACGGCGCTGCTTCCTCTGTCCCAATTTCCTCATAGTGGCAGACTTGTCCAGGGATACTACCACGCACACACATGCATGCACACGTGGGCAGAAGAAAGGAAGAGCCAGACTTCCCCCAAACAGGTTTTCTTCTAAGACAGCTTGGTCACGCCAAGATCCCAAAACACAAGGCTAGCATCCTTCATAATTCCTTTTTACCAGAATCAAGAAGGGCTGAGGGATGTTAATTTTGTTTGCCTGTATTTATTTAAATGTGTGCACATGCAGACTTTTAAATGCACATATGTGTGTGGGAAAGGTCTGCGCTTGGTCTTGTCTGAATTTTGGACTCAATGTCGGTCGAGTTATCTGAGTCTGTTACAGTCCTGAAAACAGCCTTTCTGTGACCTGCTGTCCTTCCTGCCAGGGTCAATTAGAGGAGCTGGAGGAGCCACCCTTGAGGCTCCTCTGTTCCGCCACCACACATTGGAGGTACCAGCCTGAACAGGAGCAGATGGTGGAAGACATATCTGGTATGTCTCCAGATACCAGGAAGGATGAAAGCAAACCTCCTTCCACCAGGAAGCAGCTGATTTCCCTGCAAGTGCTACAGAGGATCCAGCCTGTCTTGAATGTCCCCCTGGATGTCCCATAGGCGTTAAACCCATGACTGAGCCTCAGCGGTATCTGCTGGCAGGGAGCACTCTGCCTTTGTGTGGGGTGGCAGATAGGATGTGATATTTGAGCCTGTGGGTGTCTGGTGACATAACTCCAGGCAGTGCATGGAGACATCCATCTCCCTCTGTAATCAGTAGAGAGCAAGTGAGCTCCCGCATGAGCTGAATCACTCAGCCATCCACCATAACCCCAGGTTGATCCTCAGTGTGTGGATAATGACCATTTTTTTTTTAATGTGTAATGACAACTTTCCTCTGTGCTGTGACCCTACCTGCAGCTGAGCAGGGTTGTGGCCAAGAAGGTGATGAAGTCCTGGAGAGCAAAGCCAGCACCCGGCTTCTGTGCCGGCATGCCACATGGGAGTGTTACCCCCCCCTCCAGCGCCAAGGGCTGAGGTATGCCTCCTGTGCAGCTCACCAGTGTGAAGATTTTGGTATGTGACTTGTGGGGGTCTGGGAATTTGGCTGCCCCTGGGCCATGGTGTCTGAAGCACAGGTCCAAACAATTGGTGTGCATGCACTGTGTGGCCACTTGGAAAATGCTGCCAATGGAGCCAAATTCCTTCTTCCAGCTTGCATGCAAACAAGCCACTAATTTCACCGGCAGTTGAATGTGCATATCTGAGGGCAAAATTTGGCCAGAAGCCTTTGGGCAGAAGTTTTAGCATAACCACCCAGAAAAAAAAAAAAAAAAAAAGATGGGGAATTGCAAGTGGCATTTTGCAGAGAAAGAAGGGGGTAGGGGGAGAAAAAAACAGAAATCAAAGCACTGAGAAGCTTTCCACTAACAGAACTCTAAGTTCTTTAAACAGCACAATGGATGTTGATGGATAAAAAATAAAACAGGATGGCATATCCTCTTGAATTTATTCTGGTCCCAATGGACCCCTGGCGTTTTTTTCGGAAGAAACTCTTGAGTAAACACATTGTCCATCGCAGAAAGACACGTAGCATGTCATAAAAATAATTTGTAATAGTTCTGGGAGACACACCAATGCTGTCAGGGCTGGGGAGCTGCTTAGCTTCACTTTGATTTACAGATAAATACAGTGTGTCTGGGGTTCCTAGCCTGCTGACTGTGAGGTTGAGCTCCTGATTATGTGCTGTATTCTAACTCTGTGGGATTAATTGGGACCACCTGGAAGCATGGCAGCAAGAGTGACCTTCCTGATTGTGCGTGGTTGTAAGAGCTAAGGAGGAGAGCTTACGTAAAAAGGTGGGTCTCAGCTTCTGCTGTTGCGGGACTGGGGACCTAGAGTAACCTGAAAGGTAAAGAGGATATTGCAAAATTAGGATTTTCTGGATATTCCAATGCAAGGCAGAACTCTGAGTATTGAATGTGGCTGTATCTGCCTGGTTTTTAGCTGTGATGCATGTTTTTTTGAGTTTTCTGCAGGCCATCAAGGTGAAGAATAAAAGCAGGTGCGCAGTTGAGATAATCTCATGTTTTCTATGACATGATGAAACCTGTATGAGGATATTTGCCCTTCAAGCCCATGGTGCAGCAAAATAAACGTGGAGGTGGAATGGCCTGGAAGGAGAGGGGATGGGCTTTTATGGAAATACTGTAGCAGTAGCTGATCATGTTTTGGGCAGTGCAGCAGTTCACACTGGCCCTGGCGATTTTATTACTTTGTTGGCTTCTGTGCAAAGGTAACCCATGCAGAATGATTAGCTGGGGCTCTGACAGTCATTAATTAATGGGCTTTCCCTCTGGAAATGGCAGGCGCTTTTCACAATGCTGTTGTACTTTAACATAGGGGCTGGGACACAGCAGGAGTGTGTTTCAAGTGTAAATAAATGTTACTTTGGTACAAGGTGGATTTGGGAGAAAAGCAGAGATTGTAGAAAGGAGCAGGGCGGCCTGGAGGATATGCCACGGAAAACAGCTTTGTGCTGGGTTTTTTTAAATATGTCCCTGTAAGGATATGAAAAAAGCACAAATGGATCTGCTGGAAGGGTTATAATATTGAAGAGAAAACCTCATGTCCTGCAGATAGAAAGAGAGGAAAATAAGCTCTGTGTGGAGAACATGGCTGAAGTGAAATTAGCTTGTAAGAGCAAGAACTGCTTACAGGCAATATTTCACCACACTGTCTTTTATCGTTCCCATGGCGCAGGTCAGCTCTGCCTAGGATCGTGATGGCATGAGCCCTTGCCAGCGAAGAGGAGCTGTCAAGTTTTTTGCCAGGGCTCGGTTTCTGAACCCAGCTCCAAGTGCTCCCTGACATGCAGCAAGTTTGGATCCTGATCTCCGCCTTGCTGTGGTCTCTGTTTTTTCCAGCTCTGATCTTCAGCCTGCGACTCCTGTCTCCTGCTCCCAGTTTTGGCTGGGAAGGTTAATCCTTGGCCCTGCAGCTTGCATGTGAGTGCACAGCAGTGGGGATGTACATGATGCCTCTGTGCTTTCCCAGGCAGGAGTGTTGTGCTGAGGCCAGCATGGTGTTTGCTAAGGTTACTGCTCCTGGTTTGGCTTCTGCACTGGTATCTGCTACGCTAATTCTGGGAAGGATTCTCCTTGTTTGATTTCAGGCAAGGAAACACACAAGTGAAGATAAGGACCTTCTTCTCAGCATCCAGAAACAGAGATCCCTGGGAGAGATGTGAGCTCATTGCAAGAAAGTATGAATAAAGCCAAGACAGCATGACCTTCCACCCCTTGCTGCCAGCAATGCCATGGGCTCTACAGACCTAATGCAGGAGGCTGTCGCTTGGGAGGAGGCAGTTCAGGGGATACTTCAGGTTTCCAGGGCTTGGAAAATGGTGTGTGAAAGTGCCCCCTTGCCCCCAAGAGAGCAAGCCATCTTTACCATTGT
This sequence comes from Harpia harpyja, assembly GCF_026419915.1. Classification (NCBI taxonomy): domain Eukaryota; kingdom Metazoa; phylum Chordata; class Aves; order Accipitriformes; family Accipitridae; genus Harpia; species Harpia harpyja. The sequence goes on from NC_068949.1 coordinate 4,810,888, forward strand.
GCCCTTTTGCCCATTGGTGGTGAAGGCAATTTTCACCTAGCTTAGCCGTGCCTTGGGTAAAGACTGGCTTCTTTCATACCAAGCCAGCCGCTGACCAGCTTTGTTGGCTGTCCCCAGATTGCTGCACTGGATGGAGGAGCAGAGAACTGGTGCTTAGCCATCCCTGCTGTGCTGCCCTGGCTCTACCAGCCCTTGATGCAAGGGGCTATAAGGAACAGGGGAGCAGGAGGGGGCTGGTTTACAAAATGCAAGGGATAACTGAAGTGCTTCTCCATGAAACTGCCATGGCCACGGCCATGGAGGCTGAAGGTCTGGGCTTTGGGCTCTTTTTTTTTTTTCTGGCACTTCCATTTCTTGCAGTCAGGCATCTTGAAGGGATTTGTCAGTGGGTTGCTATTCCAGACAGGTTTCTGCGAAGTTGTTCCACCTTTTATGAAGCTCCTCTGACCCCAGCCATGGGCACCCTCCTTGGCGTAGCAGGCTGCAGCTTGGAGCAGGAGCAGTCATGTGCAGGGCATGCTGGATGTGCAGGCTTTGTCAGTGAGACTTGAGGTAACGGGGCGGGCGCTCGCTGCCTGCCTTCACCATGGCTGTCCTTAGCATCATCAACACAAACTAAGCAATGACACCTTTCCTCCTCCTTCTCCCCCTCCTTTTTTTTTTTTTTTTTTTCTCCCCAAAAAGCCTCAAAGAGCATGTCCATTCTGTGGGGGTCTCCTCTCTGCCAGCTTACCTCCCTCCCTGCCCTCAATTGAAGACAGCTGCCAGGAAATATTTCTGCTGTTTGGCTGAAGTGAAAACATATGGAGGTGCGGGGGAAAGAAAGCACAGCATTTACAACTTAATTACTGTCATCTCTGGAAACTTGGGTTGAGGTGGGGAAGAGTGGTATGTCGAGCATACCGGCGCATGTGCGTACAGGGTCGTGAGACCCTCAGAGATGGCGGCTCTGGCAGGAGGCGAAGTGCTGCAGCCCTCAGGTGGTCCCTGTGAGGAAATGGCGGCTCCTCCTTGAGTGTGGGCACTGGTTTATCCCAGGTGTCCAGATCACCAAGGCTGGGCAGGTCCCCTCTGCCCGGGGATGGGTGCCCACGCCCAGGGGCGGCAGCAGGGCCGAGGGGTCTCTGTGAGGAGAGGCGGGAGCTGCCCTGGGCACTGCCGGTTCCAGCCGGTTCCGGGAGGTTCTGGTGGCTGCGCAAGGCCCAGCCCCTCAGCCCTGCTGGTGTGACGCCTTGGGGAAATGGAAGTAAGAAAGGGGAAAAATGCTGGAAAAAGGAGAGGAATGAGGGGGAAAAAAGTGAGGGATAGCCCTGTGAGCACGGGGGGGGGGGGGGTGGTGGTGCTCCAGGCATTGTGGCAGGGGCTCCCCAGCAGCCTGTGGAGACGCCATGGTGGGGCAGGTATGCACTGGTGCGCACTGGGGAAAGGGTTTTAGTTTTGCCTTTGTTTCTCATCATCCAAATATATGCCAATTGGCAATGAACTGAATGAATTTTCCCCAAGGGGAGTCTTTTTTGCCCGTGACTAGTGAGGGAACTCCCATCCCTGTCTCCACCCATGAGTTTCTTCCTCTTATTTTCTCCTTGTTGTCTGAGGAGAGGAGTGAGAGCAGCTGGGTGAATGACAGGCAGCCGGCCACCATTGACCTGCCATAGCCTGCTCTTGGGTCACATCACTTATATGAGGAAGAGGAGGAAAACAAGCACAGAAATGTGGGTTTCATCTGTGCGGCTGCGGGTTTAAGTGACAGACCTTGAGGTGTAGGTGCAAGATGTGGACACTAGTTCAGGTTGCTGAGTCTACACAAGGCTTTTAGTTTAGTTTCTTCATTGAAAGCAAGTTAAGGGAAGTGTTTGCGTGGGTTTTTAGTTTCAGAGCACTAGATGCTTTGATGACAAAAGCACGGGTTTGGCGCTGAAGCTCCTAGGTTTCTGTAATTGTGTAAGAAACCCCGCAATGCGTTAATTTGCTGGGGCAAGAACGTGTTTTGTCTAAGTAAGGAGGAAGAAAAGTTGCTTTGATACTTGCAACTGATAATGTATTTTGTGAGATGACCTGTTTTGACTATAGGACATTTGATAGATATGTGCAAAGTTAACTGAACATAATGTAATTTTATTGCTATTGTGATGTGAATTGAGACACGGCTGTAGTGAGAAAGGTATCCCTCCCTGTGGTTTATTGTAGGATCACATATAGTTTATGACTGTGCAGATTAGCTGGTTTAGGGCTAAAAGGGGGTATTGAAGACTACTTCTTTGGATCGTTCATTATGGTTTTGTCCTAGTGTGGCTGGGAGCATGAGGCAGCTTGTTTGGGCTGCTTTGCTGTTTGCACAGCCCTAGCTTTTTACCAGGAACAATACTTAACTGCTTACCATCTGTTTTTCCAAAAGCAGCTCCCCCTAACAACCCTTGCATGGCTCTTTGGAAGGGCAGCCCCAAGAAATCAGCCAGATGAAGGTATTTATGAAATAAATTCCCTGAGAGAAGAGGCTTTGATCCGCAATGGATGCTTCTTGGTATGGTAGGGCGGGAGTGGAAAAACGTATCAGGGTGCTGCTGCAAACCTGGCCCTGTCTTTATGGAGGCAGAGCAAGAAGCCTCACCCAGTGATCCTGGTGTGTGGCAGGCAACAGCACGGTATTAACAGATAGATAAATATGTATGCTGCCGAGATCATACCATTCATACAAACTGCAGACAATTAATATAAATAGCGGGGGTGTGAGCTCTAAGCCCAGGCAAGATTTTTCAGTGGCTGTTGCCAGCAATGGTCTGTGAGGACCCTTGCTGCTGCTGAGCGATGCTGAGCCACGTCTGACTTAGACGCAGCAGTGTGGCTGTGTCCTGGTTTCAGCTGGGATAGAGTTAACTGTCTTCCTAGTAGCTGGTACAGTGCTATGTTTTGAGTTCAGAGCGAAGAATGTTGATAACACTGATGTTTTCAGTTGTTGCTCAGTAGTGTTTAGACTAATGTCAAGGATTTTTCAGCTTCTCATGCCCAGCCAGTGAGAAAGCTGGAGGGGCACAAGAAGTTGGCACAGGACACAGCCAGGGCACCTGACCCAAACTGGCCAACGGTGTATTCCATACCATGTGACGTCCCATCCAGTACAGAAACGGGGAAGTGGGGGGCAGGGATTCGCCGCTCGGGGGACTGGCTGGGTGTCGGTCGGCGGGTGGTGAGCAATTGCACTGCGTATCATTTGTACATTCCAATCCTTTCATTATTGCTGTTGTCATTTTATTAGTGTTATCATTATCATTATTAGTTTCTTCTTTTCTGTTCTATTAAACCGTTCTTATCTCAACCCACGGGTTTTGCTTCTTCTCCCGATTTTCTCCCCCATCCCACTGGGTGGGGGGGAGTGAGTGAGCGGCTGCGTGGTGTTTAGTTGCTGGCTGGGGTTAAACCACGACAGGCTGGCCAACGTTTTTGTCAAGACATAACTGTCTTATTTCATTTTTCATTATTTCTTTCTGCATTTGGGCTTTTTTTTTATCAAAAACATCACTGTTTTCTTTCCTTTTTCCAAAGGCGCCAAACAAACAAGCCTTCAAAGTGAAACAAGCCTGATTTTTCTTTTCCCTCAGGAACTTGTTTTCCATCTATTCACAATCCAGTTCTCGCTAGTCCCTGCTGCTGGGCCTCCCGATCCTGTGCGAGGGGAGCATCAAATGGGGGCAGGGCCTGGGGGGAGCTATTTACAACCTGAGAGTGTTTGGGAGCAGTTTTGGGTTCACTGTGCTGCAGTTTCCCCCCCTTTCCAAAATGCCAGCTTCTAGGGAGAAGGGAGAATTGCATGAGTTTGACTTGGATGCTGTTGTGTAGTTCCCTGGTCCTCGAGACTTTTTTTTAATCCAGTGGAGCAATAAGCATCAGCCCTGGAGCTCTCTTGCACACCTGCAGTTATTGCTCATACTTTAACATGTCAGTCCTTCTGCATATGTTATTTTTTCATGTCTGCTTTTGCACATATCATTTGATTTACTCTGCGGAGGAGTCCAAGGACTTGGCCACAGCAGCACAGGAGTCAAAGGCAGAGCCTGTTAGGACGGCAATGTCCCTTGCAAAGTTGGCCAGGAAAACGTTGCATGCCTGCAAATATCCCAAACAAACAGAGGGCAGTTTCAGAGAGATGTGGGCAGGGGAGTGAAACCAAAACAAACTACTCCTTTAAAATAATATACGGGCCTGGTCTTCACTACTGTGGACTCTCTGCAATTGTTTGGGCCTGAGCTGAAGTGGCTGTAAAGTGCAACCACTCAGATTTGATGGTGGTTTACAATTCTTTGCTAAATGTGTGTCCCTACAAGAGGTACTGGGAAATGGAGACTCAGGAGATGCGTGGGTACTGTTAGGCTATGTAGTGGAGACCTGGCGGCAGATCTGCCTGTCTCTGCTGTGTGTTGCTCAACACCTCGGCTCTCGCACACAAGAAATGTGCCTGGCTGAGCTTCTCTGTCAGCCACTGTGGTTCTGTTCTTGTGTAATGCAGTGCCCATTGCAAGGACCATCAGGGCTGAGTCTACCCAAATGCCCTCAGCTGCAGCATTGGCTTTGAGGGGTGGGCTTCTCATTAAGCCTTTCAGGAGTGATCTTGCCCAACTATAGCATGATTGACAATCTTCTGACCTTTCTTGCAAGATCTGGCTGTCCACAGACGGTGGCCCCAAGGAAGCGTGTTCTTAATCTTTCCCCCAAAATCTCATTTCAGTCCCATGCATGTTGTTAGGCAGATGAAGCCCCCAAAAACATGGAGAAACTTGGGAGGTACACAGAGGTGTTGCAATGGGACGGTTGTTCTTCTGTCAGCATCAGACAAAACATTAAGAGTGAGGGAGGCTCACTCAGTGCTGTCCCTAAGGGCTTTTCAGGTCTCCCTCAGCACTGCTCATTGCCTTTCCCTGGGTGATACATGGCACATGTCTCTTGGAGGTGCGAGGTGAACATGAGCAGGCTTTTAAATGATGCCCTGGTGACAGGAGCCTTTCCAGACCAGGAGGAGGATGTGTTCATGGGCAGCATGAGATTCAGGACTTGCAAGGTAGGGGTTTGATAACTCCAGCTTGAAAAGCTTTGTGGCTGACTGTTTATTCATCTTTTTTCCTTGAACGATAACCCAGGTCAGCATTTTATCTTAAAGCAACTTACAGAACAGCCTTTTTTCACTGAGGAGGAAAGGGATGAAGACTCAAAGAATGAAAGGCCATGCTAAAGGCCACCAAACAGAAGAGTGGCAGAGGTGGGAAAAAGACCAAGTTGTCTATCCATCAAGCCATACAGCCCTAGAACTGTATGTGGCTTGCAACAGAAAGGCTAAAAGGACAAAAAAATGTCACAGGGAATGTGAGGAAACCACAAGACCCTCTGAGGCCACGCTATATGTAGGCTTACACCTGCCTCCGGTGCAGATGATGGGCATCTTCCAATGCTGTTTCCCTGTGGATGAATACAAGCAAGTGGCCAGCCCCAGGCATTGCACCTGCCTGTGAGAGATAGTTTGTGCATCTCAGTCTGGGCTGCTGTTCCCACCAGGTCTCCAGATTGGACACATGGAACAGGGCAGCTCAGAGACCTGCTCCCAGCCATGTTTGGGGGCTGCCTCAAGGCAGTTGCCGCCTCGCCTTGCTAGCCCCCAACAAAGCAAATGACAGCTTGGGCTTGTCGCTGTCAACGGCAGCATTTTAACACCCTGTGGCTGTGAGCAGTGTTAGTGTCCCATGCATAACGTGCCACAGGCCAGTCCCTGGCTGTAACCTAAACCAGGGTTGAACATATCCTTGATTCCGTCCTGGCAGGAGACGAGAGGATCTTGCACCATACAAATCCTTGCATGCGTGAAAAGCAGCATGCCATTTGCTTTCTTAAAATTATTTTTGATTTGGGGTAGTGTTAAGTAGGTTAAGCAAGCGTAGCAGAGAGTCACCCTTGGAAAAGGCAACCTGAAAGGACTTTCCCAGGGAGACAAATCCGGAATCTGGCAGTTATAAAGCTGCTACAGCTGTTGTACAGGCTTCTAGGAAAAACAACAGGACAGCGAGGCAGGGCTGACAGCTGAACTGGTACAGGTGATGGAAAATGATGCTGCCTCACCAGGGACTGCGGTGACCATCAGCCTCTCTTAGACTGTAAAAAAGCAAATTGCATGCTAGAGCATGCTTTGGACAAAGCTGATTTGGGAGCCGAATGCACCGGGATATCTGCTGGTGAGTGCAACTGGATTTTCCATCTGGAAGACATGACTGTCTGGCCCAGAAGCCAATTTAAAGTACAAATTAGATCTGGCTGTTTGTCAGAGTCTCCTCCCCGAAACGCAATAAGGACAGGGTGGTTATATAATATAAACCATTCTCGGTAATTTAGTGGTCCTGAAACAACAAACAAGCCAAGGGGGGAAAAAATGGTTTGCAGAAGAATTCAAAGCTGAAGGATTTGGGCTGAGGAATTCAGTCCATATGATCCGGCAGAGATGTGTGCTGCTATTCCTGTACGTCTTGAAAGGAAACTGCCACCAGATCCTCTGCTATTTTCTGTTCATGGAGCTCTACTGATAGGCGTGATATTTCAGCCTCTGCGCTAACCCCCACGCTCCAAATATGCAGGGACAGTTGTGTGCGCAGCCAAGCACTGCTCCCCGCTGCCGAGGCAGGGGCACCGGTGGGAGGCAGCTCTCCCCTCGCCGACACGCAGCAGAGCCCTTGAGAAAGGCAAACGTCTGCGGATGACTTGGGTTATGCTGGCTTTGCCCTGAGCCGTTGCAAGATCCGCTGGCATGGGCAGGATGGGCATTTGCAAGGTGAGTGGTGGGCAGCAGCGCCTGCAAAGAGGGGCTCTCACGCTGTCTCTCTGCTGACCCGTCTTAAAGTAAAGAAGTGTCTTTTTATTCACTGCATTGGTAGCAGCATATGGCCAAAGGGAAAAAAAAAAAAAAAGATATTTTGACCCTGAAGGACATGAACCACCATTACAAGCTAATATCCTTAAAGGGAAGTTGCAAGGATGTGTTTACTACTTCTTAATATTAATCTAGTAAGTATATATACTTTACTCCCCTCTGTCTGTAATCAGCAACAGGCCTCTCAAATTTGAAGCAGGTACCAGTGCTCCAGCTTAACTTCCAATTATTTTCATTCTTATGTGTACAAAGTCGATGGCACTCTTTTATTGAGGAGAAAGAGGGAGAACGTTATAATGCATCAAGAGGCAGTTTCAGATGCCTCTGGTAAAAAATGGGGGGCTTGGCTTCTCCACATGGACACAGAGTTTTGTGGCTGGAGGACTCAGCTCTCCCCTCTTTTCATCGGGACCTGTCACAACGGATTCCCTTTTTCTGAACCAGCATAAATCTGGAGTGACTACACTGACGTCAAGCTGACATGAGACGTAAGTGGCAAAGCCTAGGGAAGATAAAAAGGGCTTTTTTCCATTGACTTTAATGAGTCCCAAGCGAGAGAAGTTGGGCCCTTTCTCTTAAAACAAGTTGTTTTCTTGGCACTCTGCTTCGGACATGCCCCTTGGGTGCCCAGCCTGATGGGGATGCAGTGCCTCGATGGAATACTGCAGCCCTGCGTGTGCCCTGCGCATCACATGTGTGAACTGGCCTTGCTGGGGTGCTTTTGGGGTAGAAAAGCATCTTTCCATACTCCCCTTGCCATGCTGCTAAAAGGAGACAAACCCCCAGTGGCAGCTACAAGCCCAGCAAGCCGGAAGAGTCTCCATAGATGGCTGAGGATTTACTGATAGAGCTGCCTTTAATAAGGCAGGTTAACCATGCTGCCAGGCAGATTTACATCAGGTGCTGCGAAAGCAACAGTGGTGGGAGGGAAAACCCCCACACAGGGAGCCGTGGTGCTCTCCAACACCATCAATCTGCTCCCAGGGATGGGGGCTCATGTCCTTCCTGCTTTGCTTTTGTTTTGCTCTCCCTCCCGCTGGAGGGGGATGAGGTGCAGGGAGGAGCTGTGGGGAGCTGCGGTGTGGGAGGCAGAGGGCACAAGCAAGGGCTTTGCCCCATGCAGGGGAAGCAGTGGTGTTGCAGAAGGACATTAGCAGTGCTCCTTGTCTCCCGGCTTTCCTCTGTGAGCAATTTCCAGGGAAATTGAACCTGACTCCCCTCTGTTAGCTGCTAACCTCCTGGCCGCTGGGCCTGTCTTTTGCATTACGACAGAGCAGAGCTGCTTTGCGCGCTGCTGTCAGGGTCTGAACAAGTTTTGGTAAAAGACCAACTGTTGGAGTGAGAGGAAGTATTTACCAAAAGTTGTTTTCGATTTCCTGAGCTTGCTGTATCCATTCCCCTTCGCTTCTGGACTCTGAAACAGTCTTCTGGGGGAGCCTTGCTTCATTATTTTTGCTTCCCCCAGTGCAGCTGACACTTAGTCTGGGTTTCCCAATCCTCCCAGCTCTGATTCATTAACTTCAAAGTCTGTACAAAGCTGCTGCGGGTTCCCTGGCTGCTTGTGCAGGCATACACGCCTGCCCCAGCACTGTAAGGTTTGGTTTCCTAGACAGAGCTGTGACACATCTCTGCCTGCCTCTGGGTATGCACGTGGCATGTGGTCTCCCCTGGGCAGGCCTGTTTGGCCCCAGGATTTTGGGGTTTCCAGCTCACCCTATAGTATTCACCCTGCATTATGTTGACTGGTCGTTCCAGGTTGCTGGCAGCCTGCGTTACAAGCCTGATCTGCATGTGCCAAAGGTGAAGAGAGAGGGTTTTCTTAGCGATGTGTGTGGGTGTGTTAATAGCTAGACGAGGATAAATGGGAACCCTGTGCCCGGCAGAGGTGAGGAGGAGGCAGGAGGAGGGTGGGCTTTAGGGTGGATGCAATAGCCCAGCTGGGCAGCGGGGCTGAAGTCATTCGGCAGTAGCTTCTCACTAAACTACTTAATGGTAAATCCAAATGCAAATCAGTGCTCTGACTTATCAGTCCCATGCGTGCCAGTGCACCATGGTGAGCACCTCGGTCCATGAATAACTAACTGAGCATGCAGTGCCTGAGCTCAGCTTTAATAAAGGGAGGTTTTCTGCTCAGCAAGGGGCTGAGGGGAGTTGCAGTGGGGAACTGAGGGCCTCTTCCTCAGAGCCCCAGCCTTGCGCTGGAGAACATCGTGTTCCAGGGATAGCTGCCTCTCACCCTTGGAGCTGGCTCTGCCGGTTTCATGGCTGAAAATCTCACCCTTATTTTTCCACCCACATGAGCAGATTTTGAGCATTCAGTCTGAGTGCCTCTTTGCTATGGGTAACACTTTGCAGTGCTCTAGCTGCGCTGAGAGCTTGTACTGATGGTCTGCACCAGGGATTTCCCAGGTTCACCAAAATGACAAGTGTTTCAGAGCAGGTTTCCTGGGATAGGTATATCTCAGTCCTGAGCAAAACCCATCTCCGGCAGGCTGCTGTGTGAATTTTTAGGCTAGCAAGATACAGGGGGGATAGTGCTGCAGGGGTGGAGGCTTTTTCTTGTCTTATTTGTAGCAATGTTGTGGCTCTTAATTAGCTTCTCTTTCCCACCCAGGCTCAGCAAGAACCAAGATAACAGCAAAAATCAGGCTAGCAGAGATGACCATCTCTACAGTCTCCAATGGCACCGAGCACGACCGGTTAAAAATCAGCTCCAGACCAGGAACAAAAAACCCAAACAAACTACTGCTGAAAAGAAGTAAAACTTCTCCCCACCCCGAACTTGGCTGTGAAATGCTTCTGTTGGGGGAAAAAAGTTCTTTCCTCCATGAAAAGGGTCCAGAGCCTGGTTTGCTCAGAGCCATTCCTCTCATCTTCTGAACAAAAGGTGAGAGGTTAGTTGAAAACACAAGGAGGAGTATGGGCAGCTCAACTGTGCGTTCACCACTTGCTGCCCAGCGCTCTCCCCTTGCAAAGCCTTCCCTCTGCGGGCGGTGAGGGAGAAGGGGTGGTCAGCCTTTAGGAAGGGTTGGCCCCAAACTGTGCAAAACCCGGGTTTGCTTCATTGTCCCTGGGAGGCTCTGACCCAGCCTCTGCAGGAGCTGCTGGTGGCCGGGCTCCCACCACTTCCCCTGGCGCAGCCCTGCTCTGCTCAGTTGTTCTCCCACAGCTCTGCAGACAGGTTCCCACCACTGCGGCTGCATGAAGCTGGTTTGGCTTTGATGGGTGGGAGGCAACACTGAGCTCGGACATTTTAGGGTTATGAAAATATAAAGCCTCAACCAGATACTCCTAGCTTTGTTGCTTCTTTTCTGCCCTTGCTGTTGTTCAAGACTAGGAGTTTATACTGTGCAGTGAGCCCTTTTGCTTTGTAGGAGACCAAGTGATTGAAAACAGCCATGATATTACTATGCGCGGACAGTACATTTTTTCCATGTATTTTCATAATCCTTTTCCCAAAGGATCAAATGTGTCTTTATTCTACAACTCCACAATGGGTTAGAGCAGCTCCTCGGGCGGGAATTGTTCTGCTCCATAGGCTACTTAATACTTCCTATAAACGACTGCTAAATTAGGTAGGTAATACTCAATATTCCTGACCCGACCAGCAAAGTATTTCTAGCTGCATATCAGAGGAGAGACAGGGCTGGAGATATTAGAGGTAAACCTTGGGTTAAAGATGACAAAATACTGGTTGTGGTTTTTGTTTGTGTTTTTTTGTTTGGTTTTTGTTTTTGTTTTGTTTTTTTTTAAAAAAAGCAAGTGTATATGTATGGGTGCAACTGCATTTCCCTCAAAAGAAATGTGGGGAAGCTTTGATCTTGGACCTCTATTGTACCTTAGGCATCTCTGGTACCTAAGCCAAAGTGTATCTAGTTGAGAATGGAGTTTCACCAATAATGTAATGAGATATATTTTTAAGTATGCATGTGCCTGCTTGCTTTTTGCCCCTAGTAACACTATGTAATTCTTTAAATATTGTCTAAACTTGGCATCGAGACTCCAAATCAGAGCAGGACCCCTTAGTCCTTCACAGTCCTCAGGATGGGACGTTACCACTCTGCTTGTCCTTTGAAGAAGGGCTGCTTGGGGCAGATGGGACACTGTGGTAGTGTCCCATGGGGACCCTAGACCTTGCCCACTTTGTGGGTCCCTGTGGTAGATGCTACCAAGCTGACGGGGAGGTGACATTACCCCACCGTGAGCCTAGCAGTCTCTGGGGGACAGAGCAACTGAGGAAGGTCCATGACCAGGAAAGGGAAAAAAAAACAAACCCAAATCTCTCCCCCTCCAAATATCCCATTTTTGTGAGAGCGCTATGATCATCCTTCACAAGGGCCCTGAAAGCAGACATGAGTTTTTCTATTCCCCCCATTGCTGTTTCTTTCAAACAGGCCCCCCTGAGATGTCCTGCTCCCACTGCCTTGCCTAGAAGGGACGTGGCTGCACCAGCCTCGGCCCTCGCAATGCTCCATCTGAACAGCATTTGGCAAAGGGATGTTGTGCAGACCCATGCACGTCCACTTGCAAGAGTCCTTCCCCCCCCCCCCTTGTTTTTTTCCCCTCCTCCTGCCTCTCCTTTGCGCTCAGAAAACATCTGTTTCCAGATGTTGTTCTTGAGTCTAATAAACGCAGCGAAAGGCCTTGAGTTAATATATTTACAATAGCTGGAGATGTTGGCTGCTAGTTAATGGCTCATTCAAGCACACCAAGACCCCCACATTTCCTGAGAGAAAAAAAAAACCTAACAGAAAGAAAAAGAGAAGTGGGGTGGGGTTTTTCTCCCTAGTAAACAGCCTGAAAAGGGGAAGTTCTCCTCAGGCAGTTTTGGAGATTACTGGTGGGATTGAGCGCGTGGCCATCTCCATGCAGTTGGCTTCAGCTTCAGTTAGTGACAGGAAGAGTGCGCTTTTTTTTTTTTTTTTTTTTTTTTTAATTAAAAGCTCCGCTTAAAGCAAAGTGAGGAAGGCCTGCTGCTGTTGCCCACCCCTTTCCAGGCTAGATGAAGACCTGCTGTAGATACCTTGCTGGCTTGAACCATGTGCATAGAAGCGAGAACCTCATCCATGCCCGGCTCTTCTATTTCTGGCCTGCAGCATGGAGTGGTTCATGCCCATGGTACCTACCTGGAGACAAAGAGGGTTTATGGTCTCTTGCAATGAGACCACATTGTGCCCTGTGAGGAATCCTCACACATTGTGCCCCTTTGTGAGCACCGTGTGTCTGTTGCAGAGCAGCACCGGGCAACCTCTCTGTAAGATGCTTTGACGCCCACGCGCAAACGCCCCTGAGGAGGGCAAAGTGCCAGTACCAGCTACAGACTGACAAACCTGGAGGCTTGCACACCTGTATGTAACCATGTCCAGCATGTCAGTTGACCCAGTGCCACATGCTAGATGTGAAATGCTTGCTTTCATTGTACAGAGGGGTTCAGCTGCTTTGGGAGGTATATATTGCTTTATATTTGCTCCAGATTTCATTGCAAGTGTGTGCTGAGATCCATAACTGCCCCGGATGACCTGTTAGAAGTGGTGGAAGTGTGTGGTTACTGTCCTTGTAAGGAATTGCATCAACCTCCCTGAGGAGAGAGGATTATAGCCTCAAGCTTGGTGTATCGAGGGCAGTCTAGCCTGCTCCAAGAGTCACCAGTCAGTGAAATCACTCCATTTGATTGCAAATGAGCATCTGCTTCTACTCAACCAACCTCGAGAGTCACAAACTTGCAGGAGGGCTGGTTTCAGGCCGGCACCCACCTCCTCTGAGGGCTGCCAAGAGACCTGAAGGTTGGGTCGTGCTCAACCCAAGGAGCAATGAGATGACTCCACGTGCTGGGACCCGTCTCTGGAGGCAGCTCGTTTGACGAGCAGTGCTGCAGACTTGACATGCGCAGTTGGCTCAGGTTCGTAGCTAAATTAGTCCATTTATATTGGCACGGGATGACAGGGCTCCTTAATGCCTCACGGATAGAAAAATTACCCTCCTGCACATCTGCAGCTAAGGCTTCTGCGTGAAACCCAGCTGAGTGCGGCTCCCCAGCCTGCAGCAGCTATGACATACCCCCTAAATGAACTGATCAGCTGGAGAAGGGCTGTCGGGGAGGCAGGAAAAGGCACTTATAGAGTCATTCAGGCGATGCTCGTGTCTGGACAGCAGGATCTCTATCACAAATCAGAGCGAAAGAGCAGAAAGCTCTCCCCAGCCAGTATGGGGAAATGAAATGTAGACACCCAGCAGATTTCCGTTTTCAGCTTAGAGGGTGCATTTTTGTGATTTTAGTGCTTGGGCTTGTATAAAGGGGAGAGAGAGAAAGAGACAGCCTTCAGTTGAAGCTATGTATAACACAGGCAGGTAGCTGGAGTCATCGGTAGTTCAACCTCAGTCTTTAAGTAGTGTACTTCAGAGCTCTCTAGGATGCTCTGCATCCTGGTTGCCAACTGTTATTTCCCCAAGTAGATCTCTGCTTCCCAAACACTGTATCATCAGCCTCTCAGCATCTCCCTTTCATTTCTCACTGTCTGCTTATTTGCTGTGATGGCAGATAGCATCTTCGGTAACTCCATGGACCACGGTTTCTCTCTGGCAGAGCCACAGCCTCAAAGACTCCTTTTCCTTTTGCAGAGAAACAGGCTGCTTACACAGGCATAGCTGGGAAGAGACTGAGCGGGGGGTAGGAGACCGGGGCGGCTGTGCTTCCCAAATGAATAGATGCCTTGCGTGCGCTGGGTCTGTGGGTTACACGGCTCTGCCCCACTCATATGAGAAACTGTTGAAAGGCTGCAGCCATCAGAGGGGTGTTTTCCATGCGTGCTGGAGCAGCAACACGAATTTGAGCAGCAAGATGACAAGAAACCTGCTAAAAGAAATAAAGAAAGGATTTCCTGCCTCGCAGACGCTAAAACTCCGTTTCGGGAAGCGAGTGGCTGTGAAAGGCATGAGGCCATTCAAAGAATCAGGGCTGTGTGCTACTGGGCCCTCCAAGGGTTTGTCTGGTGGAGAAGAAAAAGCTCGTGCTCACTTTAACCTGCTCCCAGAAGGTCTATTTCTTCCAGCCCCCTGAAACAGAGGCTGGGCGAGAGATGAATATGAGTTTTCTCTGCCAGTAATTTCCAGCACAGACTGCACGCAAAATCTTCATTTAAAACGTGTAAATGACAGCAAAGGAGCCACAAGGGAGCCAGAATTTAAGAGACCAATTTGCTGCCCGTGTTTTAATGACTGTACGCCACAGCGGGACCCACACTGCTTCGCTGCTGTGTGCGCTCAAGAAGGGGATCACAGGCCGGACAAACGGACAGGAGGGGCTCAGCAGAGCCTGCATGTCACCCTGGAGGATAAAATATTGTATGTCGTGCTCGGAAAAATTGGGAGAGGTGGGCCTCCCTTGCTCCTGAAGAACAGAAGGCGGCTTTGTTTCCCAGATGCGTGGCTCGGAGCTGCCCTACGGCACGTATTGGGGAGACTGCAGCTGCCCTACGGCACGTAGTGGGGAGTCTGCTCCCCGCCAAAGGGGTTTTGTGTCCAGTGCCCCATGCCCAGCGGGACACAGAGGAGGTGATGGGAAGCTCTGCTTCACTAGAGGGCCTCAGCAGATTAGTTCCTCTTGGTGCCCCCCAGGCTCTGCAGGTTGTATGCCCAAATGAACCCCAAAAGCTTCCCCCCCTTGCACTGCAGCTTGCCTGCCTGGGGTGTTGCTCCCTGCTGCCCTTTGCTTGTTTTTTTGCAGAGCCCTCAGCTGCCAGCTCTTGTTTCCAGATGTTTCCCTCTGGTTCTCGCCCTGCCTGGCTGCTCTACTTAAAATAGCAGGGTCAAAATACCCCACCGCTGGTGCCTTAGGGCTGCCCCGGTGTCTATCCCGTAAAATGCCCTTGGGCTGCGGGGAGGAAAGATGCAGGCTGGTGTGAGCCCAGCCTCTGCTTTACAAACTCTTTCCTGCCTCTATAAATAACCTCGGCGAGAGTCACTTCAAAGGGAAGGGCTGGCGGCGGAGAGGTGGTTTGGGGACCAAACGGGACAGGGGCGTCCCGCTGCCCGATCCCACCCCGGCGCTTTGCATAAATAAATAAATCATGCAGCAAGAGAGAGGTGGAGAGAGAGGGCGAGCAGAGGAGGTTACTTTGGGAAGCCGCGCAGCTCGCTCATCCCAGCCCCGTAGTTCGGAGGGAGTGTGTCATGTTACAGGGGAGCCGCGATCAGCCAGAGCACAACGTCGCCGGAGCAGCTGAGAATTACCTCTCCCTAATGGGGACTTTCATGTGCGAGTTCCTGGCCGGTCTGCGAAGGAACTGAAACTGGTAGCTTAGAAGGAAGCAAAAACTTACCGGTGAACCAAAAGACTGAAACATAGGAGGAAAAAAGAAAAAAAAAAAAATCCCGATCAGATTTTTTTTCCCCTCTTCCACTCTTCGCTGCAGTTGGATCCTTTTTTTTTCTGCACCCCTTTTATGTGTGTGTGGTTTGTTTTTATTTTTTAAAGACCCCCCATCCACTTTTGTCATTATTGCTGTTATTTGTCATTTGCTGGCACTGGGATCCCCTTGGACGCTCTTTTTCTATGTCTTCTGGATTGTGCTTCTCGGAGTAGGAGTGAGGCTTTATTTATTCTATTTATTTATTTATCGTTTCTCAGGACAGGGAGGGAATGTTGGAGGAGAAGAGCTGGAAAGGTGTCGGCGAAGCAGCTTTTGACAGGGGGTGCGTGGCTCCCCCCAGGACCGGTGACGGGGAGAGATGCTGCCGCCTCCCTCTCCTGCTGGGCTCGGGGCTGCCTGGTGTCTCCTTGCTCTCTCTGGTGCTGAGCCTCCTGCTCTACTTTCGGACCTCCGATCTGCAGTCCCGGGTGTCCCACTTGGAAGCAGACAGACCCACACAGCTCCCTGCCTGGCTCTCAGCAGACCAAATGGAGACAGCTATTTTGGGAAGAGTTGACCAACTGCTTGATGAGGTCGGTGTCCTTTCATTTTGCATGTATAGTTTGCAGTACTGTAGATTTTAGGCACGTGCATGCTTGCATAGTCGCATTATCCATTTTTTTTTCCTCCCTTAAGAGCGTATTTCTGCACAAGTGATGCTGCTAGGTTGAATTTCCCGTGCTTTCAGGTCCCTCCCACCTCTCAAACCTGCCTGGCGTTTGCTTCCCTCTGCCCAAGCCCATGCTGTGGCTGAGCCCTGGCACTTTGCAAAGGGGGAAACCTCATCTCTGGTCCTAGGAGGGAGGTAAAAGCCTCCAGCCCTCTCCATTTGGTGACTGGTGGCATTGCCTGCTGAAAGAGTAAGAGCTAGAGGTTAAACCTGGGAATTCAGTGTGCATTTGAACCCTGGGAGAGGGACAGGCAAGGCACGCCACAGCCGGCACGGCTACGGGAGAAGGTAACTGCAAACACACTGATGTTGTGGCGGGCTGGCTTCGCCGCCGTGCCAGCCCTGACCCCTTCCACGGCTCCTGGCTCAGGAAAATGAGACACACTGGCACTGCCAGGGTAGTTTCTGGTACTGCCAGAGCATCAGTGCAGAGTATATGGCTGTGCTATGCCTGCTTGAGCCTCATCCAAACTCCACTGGAGCTAGCAGGCTCTTCCTGAGGATGGGGGAGAGCTGCTGCTGAAGAAGCCTGAGCTTCAGCAGGTCAATAAAGAGGGTCCAAAAGTGCAGATTTTTGCTGCTGACACCTTTTACTTTGCTGTGCTGATGCTGCTAGGGGCTGCCCGGGCTCCTCTGCCCTGGGTGGGATGGGTACCCTGCAGGATTCCTTACCTCGTTGGAGCTTTGAAGTGGTTTTGACATGTGTCAGGGAGCAGATGGTGGCTCGTGTCTCTGAACTCTCCAGGCAGGTCCACACTGACCTGTTCCCACAGCTCTGGGGGAGGCTTGGGGCTAAGATTCAGGGCTGGGGCCGTATCTACCCACCTCTCCTTTTCTCTGTTTACTCCAGCCTTGCCATGAGACAGGCTGCAGAGATCCCTGGGGCTAGCCCAAAAGCTGTTTGTGTCTGAAAAAAATCTTGTGTGCTGCTATTGCCAAACGGGGCGAGGAACGGAATGATCAGAATAGTGGCTATTGGGACCTGCCTCAGGGCAGTGCTGCCTGGCACCCAGGGGAACCGGGGGACCCTGCCACGCTTTCTAGGAGCAGTGAATGTCTGTGGTGAGGAGTTTAAACCTACAGCTGACACGCTCGGCTACCGTTTACGGATCTCGTGGGAGCAGTCCCTGGATTGGCTGGGGTTTGCAGCCAAAAGCTGTGAACCTCGAGTTAGCAAACACCGTCGGAGCTGAGGGATGTGGTTTTGAGTGGCCTCTGTGGATGATGAATAAGGGGGAGACAGGGTCCATGGGGCAATACCCCACAGAAAAAAGCCTTTTGGGGAGGCAGAAGTGTTGCAAGTGGCTGGACCTGTGCCCCGCAGTTGCACCCTTGCTCAGGGACTCCTTCCCTGCCACTGGGCAGGGGATAACATGCAGTGGTCCCCTCGTTGCTGCTGGCACGAGTCTCCTGGGAAGTCGCAGTTTATCTCTACCAAGTGATTTGAGACGTGCCACAGGACGCCTCCCTGGAGTGGTGCCCAGGGCCGGATGGCCCCCTGTGTCCTGCTGGCTCCACTGGCCGCAGCACCTTTCCGACTTTTTATAGCCCGGCTTAGCAAGGAAATGGGGCTTTCATGATGCCCATATGCCTGGCAGCACCCATGTTTTCTGAGCAGCCCCTCCTCAGCCCCTGGGGGTGGCACTAGCTCCCCTTGCAGCCAGTGCGGGGAGCAACCATGGGACAGGAACCACCGCTTGAGGGGCCAGCACTTGCTCCCGGGTACTACTGCTGTTACCAGCTCCCCGCTGGGCCACAGCTTCAAAAATAGCTTGGAGAAAGGTGCTGGAGCCTGTGGAGGAGCAGGGATGCCTGGCCCAGGTTTCCTGTCTCTTTACACCTCTGAATGTCTGCTGCCCGCAGGGGAGGAGACCCTCCTTGACTTCGCTGCTTGCTTCAGCTAAGCTCCTAAAATAGCTACTTCAGATCTCCACAACTCAGCCAGAGGCACTGGCGTAGGCCAAGCAGCTTGAGGTGCAGGGTGGGGGTCTGCTGGCAGACAGATGGTGGAGTGGCATATGGGGCTTTTGCTTAGGAAAGAAAAACAAATCCCCCTGGTCCTCCTTTTTATTAGGTCTGAAGTGGGGCTAAGTTGGATGGGTCTCCTGCACTGGCTGGCAAGGGACAAGGACGGAGAAAAACAGGGAAGATAAAGGGGAGCAGGGAAAGGATGGGAGAAGAAAAATGAGGAAAGCGAGAGACAGTGCCAAGCGTGACTGGGGGGAGAGGGGCTGTGGCCGGGCTTGCCGTGATGGACGTGAAAGCGGGATATTCATTCCCCCCTGCTCAGACCCTTGCTGCCTCTCACTGCCACATCCTCACAGAGTTTCCTGGTGTTTTGACCTTAATGGGTTTCACAGCTGCCAGCTCCGTATTATCCATCACAAAATAAAACAGCAAAGCTTTAAAGAAACTCCGGCTTTGGAAAGAGCTGGTCTGAGCTGGGCAGAGAGGTGGGAGGTGAGGGGAGCCATGGGCACAGTGCTTTCTAGCTCTGGTGGCTGTGAAGATCAGCTGGAGGGACATGAAGAAGTGAAGTCTGCAAGGGCTGATAGAGGACCATGGACCATAACCATACGGGTTATGCTAAAAACCCATACTGCTCTGTGCTCCGAGCTGGAGTGTGTGGTGCCCTCCAGACTGTGCCATGTTTTGCGTCCAGTTGTGCCTTGGAGGTTCCCAAGGGTCTGCAAGTAGCCATGTGGACACCATACGGACTGCACTGAAAAGTGCAAAATGCAAAAGTCCTGTTAGGTGCCTTTCTTCCAGACAAGCAAAAATAAAGCAAATTGGCAGGGAGAGGAGCTGGGTTGGTTTGTTTAAAATGTTAATTTTAAAGCCAGCTGGTGGGGATGTTTTCCCGGTCTTGGAGCCCGGTTTTGGAGCACCCGCGGCTGGCTGTGGCAGTGTTTCCATCTCAGTTCAGGATGAACAAGGAGAGGGCGGCAGATGCTTTCCCAGAAGCAGCTGGACCAGTGCTGCTTCACTTGCTACTGTGTAAACCTCTGCCTGGTGTTAGCAAATACCAGAGGTGAATTTTCTACCAGACACAAATTGACTAAGTTTTCCCACAAAACTGTCTGTGCAGAATGGGCCAGAAACAGGTAGTTCAGGGAGAACTTTAGCTCCACGTAGGAATTCCTCTGCATTTATGGGACATCATAAAATCATACAAAGAGCACAAATAAACTCACTGCTGGCATTTGCAGGAGAGGCAATGCTTTCCAAAGGGTCCTTTCCCATGCTGGGTAACATTTGGTGCTATTTCATTTGCCAAAACCTCGTCAGGGTGGAGAGCAGGATGGATTCAGTGCTGCTGCTAGGAAAAAACCCAGAATTTGTGTGCTGGTAGAGGTAGAAGTGTGTGTGTGTAACACAACAGCAGTTATCCTGTAAAACCTCTGCACCGTGATGAGTGCACTCAGCCTCTCAGGGGCTTGTGTTGAAGGTATTTGTTGTGTCTTTAGTGATGCTGAAGGGATTCAGGGGCTGTGCCATGGATAGGGAGGGAGCATTGATCCCTACTGCTTTCCCAATAAACTCATTTCCCTGGGACTCTTTCCTTATGCGACCAAAGGAGGGACACCTGAAAACTCCCTTTCCCCCCTGACTTAAAGCTTTTTTTTTCCTCCTTTTGCTTCAGTGTCTTAAGGCACACTGCTCAATTCTGCTTCCCAGGGTCAGCAAGATTGCTCTAAGCATCCTCTGCCTTGACCTTTAGCTTAGTGTTTTCCACCCCAAAATCATGAGATCTATTTTTTAATTCTAATTTCTCTGGTAGCTAAGCCCCATTTCCTTTCAGCTGCTTGCAATCCTTGAACCTTGATGGTGGTGTTTCCAAGCTTTTTGCTCCATCTGGGAGTGCTCACTGCTTGCTTTTGCTCTATGCCACATGGTCCTGCGATTCCAGGAGTGGGGCCTTTAAGAAAAAACAGCGAAATTGGAGATAAAACAATAAGAGTTAACAAAACCACCCACCCTTGAAATCTTCCTGATGGTTGTAATAGATTATCTATTTGAGACATGTTTCTTTTAGCTGTTGGAGATAGTGGTGGGAAATGATTTCACCTCCCTGGGTGACTGCAAACAACTACGTCTGCTAAAGAGCTATTAATCCGCCCCCTTTGAAGAAGTGCCCTCTCTTTCACGTAATCTCAAGTGCCCATCCAAAATAGACAGGCAGTTGCAAGGTTTAGGAGGCCACAGCCATGGTCCTTTAATGTCAGAAGAGGTCTCGCTTTCACTGCTCTGTTCACCCAAGCCAGCCCTGTCCTGTCACGCTAGCAGCGAGTTAACAAAATCCATGGGAAAAGCCCATGCTGGCTTTATTGCCTGTTTCCAGCATGTGTTTCAGCCTGACCTGCCTGGCCTTGCCCTCTTGCAGACAGAGGGTTTTTCCCTTTCCTCCGCACTCAGTGATGTGCGATGGCTCCCTAAATAATACAGAGGTGCACAGTCCTCACGTTGGAGCCGGTCAGCTGTGGCCGCAGTGCTGGCAAAGGCTTTTTCAGGCACTTTCATGTGTGTAGGGGCAAGGTGCAGCCGTTATGTCACCAGAAAACATGACAGGCAAGAGCAAGCAGGCTGTGCTGTCAAACTGATCCTCTCTATAAGAAGTGTTTTCAGCATTTCTGCCAGGGTAAGAGGTAGCCAGTTGCTGCTCTGATGTTTCATGCTCTAGGTGTCCTCCAGGTGAAAAAATAAACCCCAGATCGGAGATCGCAAACACTAGCTTCCCAGGGACCATGTTCTTTTATTTTTGCTTACAGAAGTCAACCTTGCCCTGAAATTGAATGGTTTTCTGTTGCCCCGGAATGAAAGTTTTCTCTTGGAAAGGCCAATTTTAGAAGAAAGCCCTTTCTTTTTGCTGTCCTGAGCAAAGCCAGCTTCTCGTGTTGGACCAGGTGGTATTTTGCACAGTGGTAATGAGGGGAGCAGAAAAGGCCGGGAATTCATTTTGTTTCACCATCTCAACCCAAAGTTGAACTGAGGTCTCCAGAAGCCAAGGATTTTTTCTGTTGCAGTCAATGTTTGTTTAACAGATTGTGCAGGAAACCGAACTCCAGGCGCTCCTAAATTCCTGGTAGGTTTTGCCTCCCACTGAAAGGGAACAATCCCACAGCACCACTGCCCTTTGCACTCCCCAGGGATGTGCAGAGCTCCTGGGCTCCAGGGAGGCACCGCAATGGCCAGGGAAGGGGGAAGTACCTGATGGCTGCACAGTACCAGTGCTCTGGGCTGTGCTCCCAGCCCTGCCCAGCAACACCCGCACCTCCTTCCCGAGGGGCGCCCATCCTCGAGAATGCTGTTTCAGTTGTCCCAGGTGTTTCCACTACCCGGACCCCACAGATAAAGGCGTGGGGAAATGCTATCGTTCCTGTTCCTGTCCTGGTTGTGCTCCAGTCCTGCTGTGTCATTACTACCCTGATAAGTCCAGTTAGGCTGCTCCTGTCCTTGTGCACCAGCAAAGCAACCCAGCCAAGGCTTCTTGCAGCAAGTCCTAACTCTGCCTTGCCCCCCCAGCCGTTCCCCCTTGGCTGCTGGGGTGCCTCTGCACTTGGTGGGGCAGGGATCTGTTGCATGTTTCCTTGCAGATTTCTGTCCTATAAAGGGCCGCGCTGCAGCCAGGGTGTTTGGACCCTTGCTGGTTAGGAAATGACTTTCTGCTCCTGCCTGTGTGAACCATCACCCCTCCCCTGTGCTAAGCCCAATTCCCAAACATGGCAACCCCACCCAAAGTGGCAGTCTCGTGTTTAGACATTTTGGTTGGCATGTGTGTAGATGTAAGCAGGAATGCATATGCCTACATACCAGTCCGAGTATCCAAATAAAGGCTCCGCTGTCCTATTTGTGCCCATGTTTGACCATTAGCACAAAGTGTTTGAAGCCAAGCAGCATTGCAGAGCAGAGCCATGCCATCTTGGGGTGGCAGCTAGATGGGAACATGCCCAAATGCGAAGATTCACATATCTGTGCTTTTAAACTGAGAAGGTAAACATAGCTAAAATTTTGTATGGGAACTGGCAATTCTCCTCACGTGAAACCCTCTTCTCGCCTGGATACCAAATCAACTTGCTATCAAAACATTTCAGTCTACCGTGCAAAAAAAAAGCTCTGAAAATATTAAATTTCTAGTCAGTCACAACAACCCTTACTGATTTTGACTTGCAATAAGGAAGCGAGTCCTTTCAAAGTGAAAAATGGAAGTGTTCAAGCCAGTTCTGCCTTCCCTCATCCCAGGTAGAAATACGTTGCTTTATTTTTTTCCTCTCTAAAAGAAATTTCCCCCAAACTGATGCCTTCTTGCAGGAAGGTGCTCACTTACTTGTGAAAATCAAGTCATTTCTATATGATCCCAGGCATGGGCTTCAGTTGAGTCCAACACAAGGCTATTTCTTTTGAAATGTTGGCCCTGGTTGTGAAGTAGGTTGGACTATAAGAAGGTACAACTGGGATGAACAGTTGGGCTTGAGGGTTAGAAGGGAAGAGGGAGTGACTCCTTAGCACAGGCAGCCCAGCAGCTCAGTCTCCTCAAATCATCTCAAATCATTAACCAAGTGCAGTTCATAGGCATTAATGAATAACTTACTTGGATTGATTTGCATTTTCTTCACTAAATCACAGTTATTTTGATAAAGTCTATGAGGGGTGGTATGGATGCTGTCCCTAAAGTGCATTTTGCTCAGGACATGGGTCAATTTTAATGACATTTCCAATGAGGGAAGATGCGGTGGCCTCAGGTGGACTCTGTCGACCCTTTAAGAGATACACAGATGGGCCCAGAGAGCAGGAGACTGACACACTGATACCATTAGAAATCCAAACTCATTGGAAATGAACATTTTGACATGATTCCACCTTGTGGAAGCTCTTGATAGGTTTTTGTCTTGTTCTGCACTTGGAAAAAAATTAAGTTTCACAGCCTCTGAAGGTTTCAGGAAATGCTGTTGCTGTTTTCAGGCCACCTTCAGCTGCCATTTTTCAGTGAGACCCTTCTGTCCATCCAGGTGTCTCTATGAGCATAAGGAGTCTGCCACAGGGGGGAAGACTACCTGCTTCAGATCTCCATTTTTCATCTGCTGAGTGGGTATTCTGAGAAACGTGGCTTTCTCATGAGGACACAGTCACCTCTTTATTCGCCAATACTGGCTCTTGATTTTGTAATGCCTGTCAGGAGGACTACATTTGGAGGCTGTTACGAAACTCCCTCAGCCTGCTTCCAATCAAACCCCACATTTCTAGTTAAAGACTATGAACTTTAATGCTTTTCTTCGCTCCCAAACTGTTCTGCTCTGTCTCTCCCATCTCCACTTGGGCAGCATCCCCCAGTCCCACTTTTCCAAGAATTTGAGGCTTTGGTTTCAATGGTATTAATGAATAATTTTGCTCTTTTTCCTCCCATAACAGAAACTAAAGTTCCATTTGCCAAGACATCGGGAAGTTCGAGAAACACACCAGCGATGCAACTGCCCGGCAGGTAGGGATCTGGGATGGCTAGCATTTTGGAAGGGCTTTTTTCATCTACATTTTGTTGAAAGATTTTTTTTTAATGCCGTGTGGTATATGAATGTAAAGTTATGCATACTTGCATAACAGGGTGCTTGAGGTATAAGAAATCAATATGGAGATGTGTGTAACAAGTCGGGTACATGTGCAAATATTAATTCCACATATGGCAGAAACAGCAGGAAAAGTGATAGACATCCAGGTAGACATCTAGATAGTCAATAAAAAGAGAAAGATACATCTAGAGGGCAAATGTTTCCATTCATTTAGGACATCAATTTTGAAGTGGGTAGGATGGCTCTTGGGAGGTGCATCTTTCTTGCTGATTTGAGAATGCTTGAGACACGTAGGCTAGACCCAACACCAAAGCTGAACAGCTAAATTTTGGTGACCCAAAATGCCTCTGGGGTGAGAAGGTTTGAATTCCTTGGTGTTATACAACTATCTGAGGCATCTTGCAGAATGACAGCCTTCTGTTAGAAGCGGCCATTTATCAGGGTTGAATGAAGTGGTCACTCAAGGTCCCGCTCATATAACATACAGAAATATTATGGGATTGCTTAATTGCATTATGTTTTTAATCATGCTAATATCAAAAGACTCTTTGAGACACATCTTCTGAAGTGGTTTCAATACAATAAGTGACAAATTGCTATGGAAAAAACATTTGTGAATGGCATTTCATTCCATTACTATGAATCACTCAGCCTTCCTCATTGTTTGATGCATTTGACTGTAGAAAAAAATAGAGAAGTGCCAGCTACGACTCGCATCCAAAGTGGAAGTTTTGGGAGAGTTTGAATATGTATATCCAAACTGGGTAGCTGAAGCTCATTTTGGAAAGAAAGAGGCAGGGAAACTTGTGTCTGGATGAGCATCTGAAAGTGGCATTTCCATTTTCTGTTGTTTCTTCTTTGGTTCTCTTTGGTGCCCAGTGTGAGGTGTTTCACAGTGTCTGGTGGTACGCATACGAAGTGTATTTAAGTATGGTCAACAGTGGGATAATGGTGGGTGAAATGATGAAGGGGGCTGTCTTTGCTGCAGGTAATGTTGTCTCGAAATCAGTGTATTTAGAACTCTGTACAGACATAGGAGGTACAGTCTCTTGTCAGACTAAAATAGATTTGTAAAGTAGCAGCTCGTAAAAGCAAGAGGTGAAGATATACAGGTTTGTGATGGAAAAGAACTAAAATCCAGGACCCAGACTCACAGAACATTGGTAAATGCCTGATTTGACTAGTCCAGATCAGGACTGTTGGACTTTCTTTTTAGTCCCAGAAAGAAACAACAGGAACTATTTTTGTTTAAATTTAAAAGACAGTACAAGTGAAATGTCTTTTAAGTATCTCTTCTCTAATAATCAGATCAAAACTGAGTTCAACTGTTTTTAAATTTCAACCTTTTCCCTTCAATGGGAACACAAATCATAGCACTACTCCATTTTCAAGTTCCTGCCTAGACTTGACATATAAATGCCATAAAACCACAGGAATGAATATCCTCCTGGTGTTTCTGAGCCAGCTTGGAGAAGGAAACTTAGAACTTGAATGCAGAGCAGAGAAGAAAGAGATCCACTGATTTTTGAGGCCGTCTGAACGTGACCCCTTATGCTGTGTGTGTGATAGATGAATTGCCCAAGTATTTCAGCATCAAGGCTGGTTACAGATACCCACATCCCTTGCGAAGCCTCAGCAGCAGTCAGTGCTGGATTTCTCATAACACTCGTTCTGTTAAGCTCATAGTATATCTGAAGGACAGCTTTGATTCAGGAGAACAATAATAAATGTCTCATAAAGGTTCAGGCTTCCTTTTTACCTGTCAAACTTGCCTATCTTCATCAAATATCCTATGAACACAGAAACTATTTGTAAAAATTTCACCCTGCCAGCTAATCCGTCGAGGGAAATGAAACTATGGTCCAAAGCTGATGTTGTGGCAGGTGAAGTCTTGATTGGCTTTGGGCAGTGCAGAAATGAAGGCACCTTCAGCCAGCTGTTGTCTTAGACCCTTTGCTCTGGGGTGTTTCCCTTTGGTCTCCAGGCTGATGCAACGCAGGCCACCTGAAAACACTGTCGTGCTGTTTCAACGTGGTCTCTCTTCTAGCCCGAGACCTTGGGAATCCTTTTCCCTGATGCATTTTTTCCCTTGTGTTTAAAATGCCCTAAGGACCAGACAACGTGACCCTTGCGGAGACCAAGGTATTCAGAAGCACTGAGAAGTATCAAGATGTTGCAAGACTTGGCGCATGCCCGTTGCTTCTCAGTGGCCCACTCCACTGCCTGTAAACACATCATGTTCCTCACCAAGAATAAATGTTTATCAGAAGTGACATTTGAGTTCATCCCTAACTGTGAGCCAGGTCCCTGCATGGCAAAGAAGGGGAAAAGGAAGACAAGTTCATTTGTTGACCTGTTCAGTACAGATGCGGAGGTCCCGGCCAGGGTCACCCATTGCCACAGAAGAGCTTCAGGGCACAGGGGGTTGTGGATGTAAATGATTTGGAAAAGCTGGGAATAGGGGAGCAAGAAGACTGTGAAGTGTGTGACTGTGCTGCAGCTATCTGAGCACACGTGATAAGGACTGTAGGAATAATACAGTCAGGAAAACAGCACAGCTGTATTTATAGCAAACGATAAGGAAATAAAAGTTTCCTTCGGCTGGGAAGCTGCTACTTCAGATCACTTGGGCTGGGGCTGGGTGTGACTACCTGTAAGTGAGATGTCGCTCCTTGGCACTGTGTTTTTTGAGCTCAGAGGTCGCAGTGGGCTTCCCTGGCGGTATCTCAGTGGGGAGGACACGACCCCCAAGGTTAGCACAACCTTCCTGGATAATTAATGACTCAGTTCCCTTCATCTGATAGATAACCTGTGTGATTCCTTCTGTCCCCACTGCCAGACTGATCTGGGACAACTCCGTACAGGTTGGGAAAGGGCCCTGAAGCCTCAATGGCAGCAATGACTTTACCCAGCTATTCACCACCCCCAGACCCTGTGCCATGCTGGGGCCAAGTGTGGACAGGGAGCTCAGCACAGGTTTTGATTCGAGGTTGTTGCATGCTAGGATGAGACTTGGGGAGTTTTTCTGGGGCTGAGCAGATGCTGGTGGGACCATGGGTCTGATTTCTAGGAGCAAGCCTCCCCTCATGACTTTTGCTCAGGTGAGGGAAATGTTTCTTTTCCATATGGGATCTGGATGTGGCTGAGAGCTTGGGAGAGCTACCTGAGGCTGGAGGATCCTCTCACGGCCAACTGACCTCCCTTGATTTCTGCCACATAATAACAAAATGCTGCGAGGGAAGAGCATTGTGTTTCAGGCTGACAGGGTGAAAACCTAAGCTTTCCTGGTCTAATCCAGACCCAGTTGCAGATCCAGACCCTGTCTGCCTGGACAGTCTCGAACAGCCAGGGATTACCACCAAAACCCCCACCCACAGCCTTCCTGGCGGAGGTGGGCGCTTGTGTATTTTATATACTGTGACTCTCTTTATTAGACCTTTCCCATCTTCCTCTCCTCAGCTCCTATTTTCACAGTCCCCACGTGGCTGTTTTTCACTCTGCTGGCGCTCTGCTCCAGTCTTCAATATCCCTTAAAAAAAAAAAAAAAGGCTGGCTCCTTTCCCTCTGCCCCCGCAATGCTTGTTTTGGTCCAGTTTCTCCTTGGGCAGGTTGGGAGCCCACAGCGCTGGAGGCGGTCAGCCGTGCAAGCAGGGAAGCAGCTCAGAGGGATGCCGAATGGCTTTTCCATCCCTCCCTGTGGCAGCACTCGGGGGCAGAGGAGGGAGCTGTGCTGCGGGAGGAGGCAGCTCCAGCTCCGTGGGCTCCCGGGGACTGGGACTGGTGGTCAGAGGGGAGGTTGCACAACCCCGCCACAAACCATTGCACCTTCTGCTGTTATAGGGGCTTGGAGGCTGGTGTGGGGCAGCTGCAAGGATTTTGGTATTGGCCAGGAACTGGGGTCCTCTCAGGAATGTCTTTGAGGCTTTGCAAGGGAATGCCCCCTGGGCATTTCTTCTCGTACAAAACCTCACCCACGTCCCCTGTCTGCCCCAGCCTGGGGAGCAGGGAAAGTCACTTGGCCACTCTCTTCAGCTCTGACTGACCTTACAGGAATACCAGCAGGAGCTGCCGCAACTCAAAAATGTTGCTGCTGTTTCCCTTCTTGCAGGGTGGCCCGTGAGAGCAAAGGTGCAGTGGTGGCCCCAGTTGCACCCTGGGGCTGTGGGCCACACGGTGTGCACACTTGGTCCAGGCATCCCGCTTGCCCTCCGCTCACCCCCTTGGTTACACCTCTCCCGTGCTGGCTGGATCCCTTGGCACAGTGGCAGCTTCTGGAGGAGGCCAGCGAGAAACGGCGTGGGGCTGCAGCGGGGCTTTGGCTCCCACCCAGGACGTGTCACCCAGAGCCGGCAAGGCCAGCTGGCAGGAGGCGGCAGGATTTCCCACGTCCCGACCCCTGCCTGGCCCCGCAGACTGCCTGCAGAGGAAACGTTGAGAAGGGCAGGACCCGGGCTGGCGGACGAGGGGGTGGTGGGGATGGCCTGCAACAGGGGCAGACCCCTGGGCAGCATGGGCTGAGCCCCAGCCCTGCAGCACCCGGGCAGGATATTGCATCCGAGTGGATGCATCCGTTTCTCCCTTGGGATTCTTATCTCCTCCCCAAGCACCTCTGGGGAGGCGATCCAAAAAGGGGGGTCAGTGCCTGAGTCCCGCCTGCTTCCCCCTACCCTCGCACCCTGGCTGGGGTGCTCCTCCTCTTGCCAGGTTGTTTTCATGGCTTTTATATTTTCTTGCTGTCATGTTTAATGCAATCCTTTTTTTAGCTGCTCAGACAGATCTGAGGGCTCCTGTGAGATTAAAAGCCTGAACACACTGGTGAGACCTGAGACGGTGGAGAAGGTGTTTGGGATCCCTGGCGTGGGGTGAGGGTGTGGAAAGGTCACCCTGGCTATTTAAACGCCGGCAGCCACGAGCCATGTCGGTGGCCCTGGCTCAGAGCCGTGAGGAACATGAGGTGGGAGTGTGCAATGAAACACCCATCCCTGTGGCCCTCCTGTCAGGAGTTGCATTGAACTAGTTGAAATGCTACGGTTTTGTGTTTGACCCCTTTTCAGGACGGTAAGTCAGCATGGTTTTCTACGCTGACTACGCAAAAGGTGTTTTCTGCTTTGAAAGTGTCTAAACGCAGCTTTTTGACAACCTCTAACCAAAAAATTAGAAAAAAGGACATTTGTCTCAAGCAGCCACTCTTTGCCAAAAGCTTTGAGCTTTCTGAATTGCCTTTTTCCCTTGAATGCACTGGCAAAGGCTTCATGGCTGGGCTGGCCGGAGAGCCGAGCTCCAGAGGGAGCAGTGCCTGGGCTGCCGTGGATGGGCATCCGGCACTGCTGCAGCCAGAGCAGCATGCTGCTGTGTCAGAAAATGTGATTCGTTGGCATGGCATCCCCATGGCACGGTACATCTGGAAGAAAAAATTGCAGCATAATCATTGCTTAAATACTTCTCCTCCTTTTTTCCCCCCTTTATAAGAAATCTCTCTGGGAATTCTGTTATTCCCTGAAATTTAAATATGTTCCCCCCATCCACATTTTTTGGGCCCTCCAGAGTATACACACACTTCAGCCTCGAAGGTTGCTCATGCGCCCTGGCCTGCTGGCTGTATTTTGGGTTGGGGTTTGTTTGGTTTAGACATACTGTTGTTTCATTTGTTTTGAAGATGCAAACCACACAATGAATTCCACAGATTCTGTGAGCAGTTATGAATAGATGGGGATGAACAATTCAGGAAAAAAACAAACAAACAGTTTGTTTGGTCGCTCAGTTCTCTTTCTCCGAACACGTAGGCAGCTGTGGTCTTACACAACTGCCTGGAGCAGCTCAAGGAGTCACCCCTGCCTTGGCTTTTGTCACCTGGATGTTGCCACATCCATGGCTGAGGGATGGCAAGAGGGAGGAAGGATGCTCCTTATACCTCTAAGCATCAACTCATCCGGCTTAGTCTGCGTTTGGGATTTAAACTGACTTTATTAAGGAGTATTTAATTGATTTTAATGAACCTGCTGTTGTTGCCACAGTGTGGACTAGGAGGGCTCATGTAAGCCATTAATAGAGCTGCGAGTGCTGCCCAGGCTGCAAAATGGCTGGAGGGCTAGCACATCCTTATGGAGCTACCATGCCAATAGTTAGGAAGGCAAAAACCTCTGCTTATCCTTCTTTAACCAAAATATGGTTAGAAACAGTCAGTGCATTAAAAAGGGAAGGCGCTGAGGTACGATGATGGGCACAAGTGCTCTGCAAGAGGGTGGCCTGTTTATTTACACCCATCTGCTTGTTTATATAATTCCCTCTTGCCATGTTCAGGCCTGTCTCCTAGATGCCCAAGGGCTCCTCTTTGTCCGTTTATGTGCTTTCTTATTTTAAACTTTTTATTTTAAGCTTTTTTTATTTTAAACTGGCTGGAAGGTGGAAATTCCCTCAAACACACAGAAGTGCTGTGGGTCTTTTTCTCTGGAGGCTGAGCTCTCTCCAAAGGTGCAAACAGGTGAGCATTTGTGTCCAGGTGTGCGTGAGTCCTGGTGGCACAAGCATTAACTTTAATGGTGCTTGTATGTTATATCCCAAATGTTATATCCCAGCCCTGGATAAGCCTTGGCTGTTTGGTACAACCATCTTCCATCCAAAACCAGGCGTAAACTAACTTCTTCCCCAGACAAGGGTATGGTGCAGAGAAAGATGTTGGGGATTAAATGCATGGGAAAGACAGAGATTTTGGAGGGAGGAATGGATGCGCAGCACTACACAGGAGCAGATACCCGCTGTGGCGTGCTCCAGCCTGAAGCACGGATTGACGCAAGAGAAAAGCATTGTGGCTGTGCTGATTCATATCAGGTAACGGTCCCACCGTGACCTTTACCATCCCTGCCAGGCCACATCCGAATAACAGGTCCTGTGGCGAATGGCACCCCGCAGGCAGACTGGGGCCGAACAGGTTGCCTGTGGGGCACCCAGGATGCATGTTGGGGGCTGCAGCAGGGAGCTTCTGCATATTTGACGGGTTTGTGTACAGATGTTTGGTAGAAGTGTTTACACCATTGCGTGCCTGTGCTTACAATGTATATGGTACATATGGGCATAAATCAGCGCCTTGACAAAGCAAGGCAAAAACATCCCAGCTGGCTGGGGAAACCCGAAGAGCACATTGCGCTGCTACTGTATGGCGACGGCTTTGATTCAGTGCGAGTGTGCTACCGGGGTGGAGGATTTTTCCCAGGCCTGGGCTGTATGCACATGGCCGGGCTGGTTTGCGTCAGCCGCTGACGCACGTCCGGGCCCCGCGACGTGGGTCTCGCGTGTGCTGCCCATCCTGGCAGCTTTGCGGCAGCCGGAGGAATGAGGGTGAGTCGCACCGGCCGCCAGGCTCAACGGCAGGGCACGGCGCCCGGCGGCGTCCAAGCCCCTTGCGCAAAGCATGGGCGCCCGCCAGCCGGCAAAGAGCACCGAAAATACCCGGGACAGGCCAAGGGAGATGTTGCAGATGCCAAGTGGCTTGCTCCAAAGCTGTTTGCAGGGGGACTTTGCTCCAGCGCTAATGTTAGCTGCCACTTTGCGCTTGAGGGCAATGGCTCTGTTTGGCGTCCCTGTGGTGGGGCAGAGAGTGGGGTTTTGCAGCAGGGCTGCAGAGGCCCTGGAGGAGCCCTCCTCTCTGGGGCGTTGGGTTTCGGTGTGGTGATACCTGATTCCCTCTTGGCTCTTCCGGGCATCCGCCTGCGCCTTCGCCCTGGATGGTGGGGACCAAGGGCCAGGCTGATCTGCTGGTGCCCAAAGGGTGTCCCAGGGCACAGATCAACAGGAAGAGCGGAGGGGTGGCTTTCCTCCCCCAGGATCACCTTTCAGCCCCCATGCCAGGCTGGGGCCACAGGTACGGCTGATGGTACAGGGGGAGAGGCAGCGTTTAAAAGGGAGAGGTTGCATCATGCGGGGCTGGGCGGGCTTTGGGAGGCAGAAACCTCATCTGTTAAACACATACCGCCCGCCCCCTCCCCCCGCCGGGGAACATTCAATCCTCTCTTTGATGGACGTCCAAGAAAATACTTCTTCCACATCCTAAACTTGTTAGCACCAGTTAATCATCTTAACCTTCTTCCCCTCCGAACACACACTCCAATGAGTTTCCCATCGCTTGCAGCCGTTAAAGACGCAGCAACTGTTTTCGCGCCAGCCTTCGCAGGCAAGCGTACAGCCATTAATTATTAAACATCCTGGCTGTCCCTCAGGTGGGAGAGCAGAAACCCATGTCTCGTGCTGAAGCCACTTCAAAGTGACTGTCCAGTGAGTCGCTTTGAGAGTGGATGCACTTGACGCAGCTCTCCCAGGAGCTGGACCAGGTCTCTGCCCTTCTGTGCGCTGCCTCTCTGACATTCATAAACATTGTGAAACACAAGCCCTGGAAAATATTTGCCTGCATTGGGGCGATGCTCCGACGCATCCCAGATTAACATTGCAAAATACCAGCTGCATGACAATCGGAGGGTTGGAGAGATGTGCTCACGTGCGAGGTCTGTGCCGCGCAGCTGGTGAGGGGAGGGAGCTGTGGCATGACGCCTGCTAACTGGGCATCTCCCCTTCATTTCATCTGGCTATTTCTCCCCTTTCCTATCTGGAAACCCCCTTGTTGCCCATTGCATGTCTTTGCTGTGTTTCCCCCAAATAAGGCTGTGTTTCAGATAGGGGAAAGGCAACTCCATGATGCACCCTTTGCAGTGCCTATGGCTCTGGTGGGA
This sequence comes from Harpia harpyja, assembly GCF_026419915.1. Lineage (NCBI taxonomy): Eukaryota > Metazoa > Chordata > Aves > Accipitriformes > Accipitridae > Harpia > Harpia harpyja. Next base: position 4,843,149 of record NC_068949.1, read on the forward strand.
CAGTGATGTGCCCTTTGGTGCTATCTACCTCTTGCACATACGGGTTTGGGAGGCAGCCTGCTCGCACAGCCTCCCAGGACCAATTCAACGCCTTGATCCCCAAACCAGGGGCGATTCCTCATCTGCTCACCCATCCCATTCCAACCTGGCTGCCGAGGCTTGGTATCTGTTTCTTCCTCATGCGATGTCTTGGGTGAGCAGCATCGCAGCTGGACTGTGCAAGCAGGAGGTAATTAAATCAGCGTATTCCCCAGGGAGGCGGCTGATTAACAGCACATTTTCCCCACGCCGGGGGGCTGAGACACACACGGGCAGTATCAATCCATTGCTTGCCTCGATCCTCTCCCTTAGGATGTCTGTTTTTTTCTTTTTCCTTTTCTTTTTTTCCTTTCTTTCAAAGAGAAGATGAAGATTATATCAGCTGAACTGGAATCTGAACTGACAGAGCTTTGTGTGAGGGACTTGTTTATTATGATTTGGTATTGCTCCGGGCAGTGTGTGCGCTGTGCTGGGGACCACCCAGTGATCGCATCCACACCAGGCTCCCCTTGCCATGCAGCTCAACCAGCAGCAGGTAGAGGACTGTGAGGCCGCAGGCCATGCTTTGCCTTTGGGAAGGGGTCTTCCTGAGGCCGAACCCGGTATGGGGACGTGGTGCTGGGTGGACATGGCTGGATCCCAGTGGCTGCTCTTTGCTTGTCCTCCTCCTCTGTCATCAGCCACTGCCATTCAAGGGAGGAGATGTTGCTGGAGGTGATGGCAGCTGCTGGGAGTTGTGTGTTGGCCTTGTCCGTAACGGAGCTGAAGCACACAATGGGCTGGGATTTTTTTTTTCCCTTTTTTATTTAGTTTTTCAATATAGCTCCTTATTAGAGGGATTTTGGCAGCAAAGAGGGAGTAGTTATGTCTCCCAAAACGGCAGCCATTGCCTACAGATTAACTCCCCCTTAAACCCTACTATATACAAGTGTAACACAGGTGAAAGAGGGGTTGAAACCCCCAAAGCACCCCAAGGAGCTTATGGGTCTGTGGCACAGCCTTGGCCACAGCAAGGGGGCCATGTCTCAGCCCTCTGCTCACCAGGGAGCCATGTACCCAGCCCCGACTTGTCTGAAACCCAGGGAGAAGCTGTAGTATTGCAAGGCCGTTTGGCATCCCCTGTCCAATGTGAATTAATGTGGGCTTAAAAACAGAAGGAAAGAAGAGGGGGAAAGAAGTGTGTCTTTTTGAAAGATGTAGCCTCGTGTTTCTTGGTTTACCCCCAATTCATGTGTGTGGTGATCTCTTGCTTATGGATGACCTGTGTGCTTATAGCAAATGTGTTGTTTTTTTTTTTTCTGGGGAAATAGGAAATGGGGGTTATCGGGTGTGGGTGTGAATATTTCTCTCCCTGAATTTCAAAGCCATCCTGGATAGATCCCTATGCTCTGCTGTTGCATTAACCTGACTTAATGGGCAGCGGTCCTGGAGTTTCTTGGGACAGTGATGGGAAGTGGCTCTCAGGTCCGTTAGGAAGGGAAGCTACACTTGGATAGAGGGCTGGTGCGGGGCATGCACTGTCCCCAGTCCTGTGTGGTTTGGCATGCATTCAGCCATTGCCTCCTCCTCCACATGGGTTTTTCCATGTGCCTTTCCCATGCAGCAAACTGCTGTAGACCTCGGCCCTCGTTCCTCCTCTTTGCTCTTTTTTTCCTAGAACAGTGAGGTCTTGCTATTTTTGTAGGACTTGGGGCTCTTTAGCAGTGGCTGAGCAACCCCAACAATTTTTTGCCAGGTGTGTGTCCCTGCAGTGCATTTTCACCACCCACCCCATGTACTTTGGAGAAGTTTCTCTATAAATATAATGCCCTTTTCCTCTCCTGCCCTCAGGGCCTTTCCTTTTGGCTGGGAGGAAGAACTTCAGAGTAACTAGTTTCTAAACTTGGCTGGTTTTCCTCCAAGTTATTTTTTGTCTTTTCCGGGGGCAGGGGAAAATATCTCTTTTCTATCTTCATTGCACTCTATTTTCTTCTTGAGATTATCATGGGATCTCTCACTGCTTTAAAAAATAATGACCTGTATGCCTAAATAAGAAAAATCTTTCAGTCTCAAACAAGATGGAGGTCCTGACAGACCTTCTTATTCATTCAGTCAAATTTGCACAGTGAGAAGATGAGAGAATACAGGTGCTTTCCAGACCACGCTTAACAGGGAGGCAGCAGTTGGTTGGGGTTATTTTTTGCCTTTCCAGTCCGATGGCTCTCTCTACAGTGTGTGCTGTGCAAAGCATCTGGTTTGGGCACCGGAGGCAACAGGGAAGGGATCTGCATGCTCAGTTCATTCTAGGTAAGGAAAGCCATGAATCCTTTTATCCCTGTTAGCCAATGCGGGTTGTCTCCATATGTGCATGCTGCCCCAGCCTGGCTCCTACTGGGCAGAGTCCCGCATGGGGGTAGCCAAGCTAAGCAAACCTCTCAGAGTTTGAGACGTGCTAAGAAAGCATCAGCTAGACTTGGATGAATGAATGCTCTCCTCTTCCTGTGCAATAAAACACACTGAGCAAACCCGCCTGGGCTCAGAAACCCCATTGCATTTTCCCTTTTTAAAGAAGTAGCATCAGCCCCGCTCTGCTCCACATGCTCTGTTTGGAAACAAGGCAGCACATCAGGAAAGAGCCTGAAGGAAGGATTTATGATGTCTCTAATTAGTCAGTTTGTTCCATCCTTGAAGAAGAGGATAACGAGCGACAGGGATGCATCGCCGGCCTCTGGAGGAAGAGTGCTGTGGCTAGGCTTATGTCCAACTGCTGATAGGGTAATTAGTGGTAACTGGGAGCTATCAATCATCTTGGGTGGAAAAATGTCTTGGTTAAAGGAAAGACCCTCCCAAACATTTTCATAACTCAAAAGGGTGTGAGACAGGGTCTGGAAGACAGTACTGGCAGTCTGTGAGGTATTTGAGGAAGGAGTCTATTAAAAGATAAATTGAACACAATGGTCTTTTGTTCCTCCTCGGGTAGGTGACAGAATTTGCTGTTATAAAAGTTGCAAAGTATTTTGGAAGGAGGAAGGAAGAAGAAAAGAGTTAGCAGATGGAAAAGAGGGAGGAATAACAAGAATTAGGGAGAAAAAAAGTAACAATGCACTAGATATTAAAATCAGCTGCTAATTGCAAAAATTATATAGGAAGAAAATTAATCTATGCAATTTGACAAGTGAGTAAAATGTATCATTTGCATTTTAAGTGCATGATCAGAGAATTTATTTAAATAATTATTGGCTATAGTAAGTTCCAACTTTCTACTTTTCCCAGACAGCCACGTTATGAAAGAGATTGTAATTTTCAGCAGGAAGTGAAAGTGCCGTGGATTTTGTTTTTTGCTTTACCCAGCCATGATTTACTTTGGCCAGTTTTTCCCTGTGGTTCCTTCCTAATTCTGCAGCTCTCTGAGGAATAGGACTTGTGCAGGCCCTGACCGAGTGCTGAAGAAGCGGTCAGCTCCTCAATGGAGGAATGTCAGACTTTTCCTGAATAACCAGCTGCAGTTTTCAAACTTGTTTGGATCTCCAGAGCTTTCAGAAACCACTTTCCATATTCCTGGCATGGAACAGGATGTGTTAGAGGATGGAGGGTGAGAGCTGCAGAGAGACTATCAAACCTCTACTCTGCCAAGAGTAGGGTTTTATTGGAGTGGTAGCTTGTTGCATTGGCATATGTGTCTTCAGACTAAGAGTTGTGAGCTGCTTGTGGAAATATTCAGGTGTTTGAGGTGGACTTCAAAAACACAGAAGGAGCTGGAGAGTTAGTGGGGTAGTGCCCTTGGAGAGCAAGAGCTGGGTAAGAAGTTGAGGAGACTCGGCAGTCTGGCAAGGAAACTCTGTTAAAGGCATGAGCTGAAACCATCTCAGTGCAAAGGAGTTATAGTAAGGGTTCAGCTAAAGAAAATCATAAACTCCTCAGTGAGCTGAAATTCAAGACAGAAGAAGAATAAAGCTGGAAGGATTTAAAATGAACGGGTATGCAAGATGAAAATCTGAAAGCCTAGGGTGAGGTGGGACTATCAAGGACACCAAGAAAATGCTGAAGAAGTTCACTGTGAGTGAGAAGGAGACGTTCCTCCTCACTGACTGGAGCATGAGAGGTGGCCACACCAGACAGCAAGGACACCAGCTTCTTAGAGAAACGCTGCAAGAAATCTCTAAGCCTTTGAGGGCTCATGGAGGACAAGTGATGTTTCATAAGATAAGGGCAAGGCAGGGGTGGTGACAGGGAGGAACTCAGTTTTGTTCCATGATTAAGACCCTGTGGATAAGGTAAATAGACACCATGTCTTCTGCCTTCACCAAGTTGTCTGCTGTTGACTCATGCAGCGAGTTGGAGAGCAGGTTGCTATTTGAGATCTACACTTCAAGAGCAAATGGGCTGCTGAGGGGAAGCAATGAGAATGACCGGAGGTCCAGAAAACACAGCCTCTGAGGAGAGACTGGAAGAATTAGGTTTTGTTTAGTCTAAAGACAAGAGAAGACTGTGGGGAACAGGACAGCAGACTTCAAACACATGAAAGGTAACCGCAAAAAGGAGAGAAATAAAAAAAGCTGTTCTTCGAGTTTGCTGTGCATCAGAGGTCACTGACTGACTTAAACAACAACACTGGAACTTTTGGGTAGTCTCTAAGAAAGATAATAAATATGGCCTTATGAGTCAGGGCATGGGTATCGCCTGGATTGGATCACTAGGGAAGAGCGCGATGTCTCCATCCCCAGAGGACAGCAACAGGTTAGAGAAATATTTGCCCAAATGGGCTAGGTAGAGACTTTTTTCCTTTGGTTGCTTTGAAGATGTTCCCTCCTTGATTTTATGTCCCTCTCATTCCCCAGGAATCCTTTAATCTCTGTTTGGTTTGCTCAGGGGAGGCAGAAGGGGAAGAGAAAGGGGATAGTCAAGAGCAGCGGTTTTCGGCTTGCGGTTTGCCCAAGCCTGAGGGCACGCTGGCTCTTTGGCAGAAGGTGGCGGAGTGGAGTGAGCCTGCCACCATCCGGTTTCAATTTACCATCCAGGGGTCCACACCGCTACTGGAAAACCCTGAGGGGGCCTCCAGATCCAAAGAGCGAAAACCCACCGGGCAAGCTGACCCCGGGGGCCCTTCCCAGCCCTGTTTTCTCCGCTTTCTGTGGTGCTAAGTGCTTCAGCATGGCAGGGACAAATGCGATTGTTTGCTGCTTGGAAAGAGCTTGCTGACCCATGGATGCCTGCCCAAAATGAGCATTGTTCTGCCCTGTGTCAGCCATCCCACCGTGTCTCCCCTGGTGGTGCCGGAGGTGCTGTGTTCGTCCTGGGTGCAGCCAGCACCGTGTGGGCCATCTGCTCTTGGCCCTTTCCTGCCCTTTGTTTTCACAAGGGGCTGTCCCAAATGTTTGTCAGAATATTTCTGTTTGTCTGTTGTTGAACCCTCATCTTTGAGCACTTTAATCTGCTTAATGGGCTCACTGCGGTTATGCCAACGGCCCAGATTTTCCTCATCAGATTCTTCTGGGTCTGGAGGCCGACTGGCTCCTGTCATCCTTATAGAAGTTTCTTGAAACAAGCAGATGCTTGGAGATGTAGTTAGAGTCTGTGGCTTAACTTCACTATCAGACCCTCTCTTATTTTTGAGACTGCTGCTTAATCGTGTTAATTTTTCTGTGAGGCTCCACCTCATTGTTCACTTTGGGCATGGCTTCCCCATGGACTTCTCCGCTCGGTGCTGTGCTTGAGGCCATCTCCTTGGCAGGGGCTCGTGGTGGTGTTGGTGCACCGGGATGCTCAGAGTGCCTGAGCAGTGACTTTTATCCTCAACAGCTGCTGCTATTAACTGCCGAGTCTCAGTGATGTCATGGGTTTGATTTCGGAGGGGAGCTTGGATGACTGGCATAACCTGGTGCCTCAGCTTAGCGTTGGTCACATTTTTTGGCAGTGAAATCCTGATAGCCTTTTTGCTGTCCAACATTTCTGCCATCCTTTGAAGAACCTCTTGCTGCTCTGCAAGGGTGTAGCCGAGAGGGGGATGTTTTGGGGATGGAGGGGCCTGGCCTTTGCAAGGGGCTCGTGCTCTCTGGAGGGAGTTATACACTCAGATCGTCTGCTGTTGCTGACAACACCTGAACCAAAATTTCTAGAGGGTGTGCTTTGGGTAATCACTGTTGTTTAAAATTTTTCTTACTAGTTTGAAGATTTCTTTTGTCTTTAATTTTCCTTACAACTAATAATATTGAATTATGGCTAGGTAAATGGCATAACTCTCTCTGAGTTAATGCTCCCTCCACCTCCCCTCGTATCATTTGTCCCCTGATGGAGGTAGGGAAGAAGTCTCTAAAAGACTATGAGTACCGTGGATCTGTTGTGTGAAAACGGCAGCACGGCCAGCTTTTAAAAAAAGGCCAAACCCACCATCTGGGCTCCGTGCACCCAAATGGGGTCTGCCTGCTCTGAAATGGGGTCATGCTGCGCTGAACGCCCGTGGGGCTGGGAACAAGGGGATCCCTGCCACCCCGGGTAAGGTCATGCTTGGGCTGCTGACATTTTAATCAGCATTTCGTAACTAATTGCCTGGCCACAGCTATCTTGTTATCAATTAACATAGTCCTGAATGTCAGGAAGTAACTGTATCTCTCGAACTCGCTAAGGCTGCCTTCTGGGTCTGTGAAATGGCTGGATTTCCTCACAGGGATGGATTACATGTTTACATCTCCCCTTCTGCCAGAGTGTGTAGTGAGAATGACCCAAGGAAGCAACAATAACATCTTTATGTTCCCTCTCTGTCCTCCTTGTCTTGTGTATGCAATAGAGCAGAAAAAAAATCCCTTGTATGTGAGCATTTGGAGCAGGCTGGAAGACACCCACATTGCGGACACTGGACTGCCTGAATCTGAGAAGCTAGAGAAAAAAAAATTAAGCAACAGCATTTGAGAGCCTTTTAAGAGCGGCCACTTTTCCAGATGTCAGGAAATGCCCTTAAATGGATGGGATTGTTTCAATGATCCTATCAGTCCAGAGAGCATTGCTGTCTCCAAAGCTGAAGGATATCTCTGCCATCAGCAGAAGGTCTCCCACCACACTGACCTGCTCTAATACTGTCCAGCTTTTAAGATCTGATATTCTGGGACATGGGACTTTCCAGATTAGCATAAATATGACCCACTTACAAAACTAAGCATCCCCTCTTTTGAGCCCGAAGAGGCTACAGTGTGGAGGGTGGCTTTTTATCTCTTTGTGTGGGTGAGGGAAAAGGGGTGATTGCAGTTCCATTTTAGATAGTCACTGGTTGAATGGGCCACAGGGAGGGACAAGTGAGCAGAGAGCTCTGTGGCATGGCCCTGCTGTTCATCACAGGTGTGCCCCCTCTATATATGCAATAAGGTGGACTCATCCTGTTTGCAGATCATGGCTGCTCATTTGATCACTTGGGCTACAGGAAAAGCAGAGCTTCTTTAAGGAAAGTTTCTATCTGCATAAAAGCCAGAGCAGCTGAGAAGGGACAGTGCAGATGGTGCTAATTTCCAGAGGCCATATGTTTGGAGGGACCCCGGGTACCCCCACAAGAATTCTTTGTTTTCCCAATGTTCATTTTCAAAGGTGCTCTGGAGGTCTCCTCTTTGCAGGAGGCCGCTGCTTCCTCCCACTCGTCCACTCCCGACACGTTTGGTCCATCCCCTCCTCCGTCCCCCGCTGCTCAACAAGCCCCGCAGCTGGATAAACAGCGATCGCAGTCGCTTACAGCCCTCCAGTGCCTTTCAGCGAAACGCCAGCACGGAGAGATGCTTCCTGAGCTGCTTGTCGTGGGTGGATGGTCGTGCCACAGCCCTCACACCAGCACCAGCATCGCTCTGGTCCCAGCAAGATCAGGTTCAAAACGCACAGGATCTGGAGGTGCTAACTACAAATGTGGGCTCCCTGTTCTGCGCAAGGTTGAGGAATTTGGTGGTCTGGGAGCTCTGGCTCTGTCTGCTGGCTGGGCTTAGCTATGAAATGGGTTTAGAAATGTTCATGATAGCTTTGATCCCTGCTCTGTTGGCTCGTTGTCCCTTCTCTGCTGGCTGTTTATGGAAAGGGGATCTAGCTCAGCTCCTAATCAGCACCGTCTCTATCTCACCCCAAAAAAGCCTGCTGTAAATATGGGAGAGGAGGAACCCCCATAGGTGTGATTCGCACTTGCGGCTGTTGAGGTTGTTGGCTCTTGGTTGTTTGTGGACTTCTTTGGAGTTCACCACCATCGAGACCACCTGGGGGCGATCAGGCCTCTTTCTACACTTCTGCAATCTAGCTGGGACTGCAGGAGCTGGGGATCATGGGGTAAAACACACAGTGGTGTTGCGGTGACTCTGTTGCGGTTCACGTTGCTTTCATGAAGGATCCTGTGTGGCCTGGTTGACTTGCAGGTTTGCTCCCTTGGCTTACAGGGTTGCCAGTGTCCCTGACAAGGCCAGGGCAGCTCTGCCAGACCCCTGGCCAGGGGTGAGCCCGGTGCACTGCATGCAGCACAGCCGGTGCTGCCCAGGAGAGGCTGGCTCAGCCTGGTCACCCGTGGTTAGACCATTGGAGAGCAGAGGTGCAAGGATCCCCTCCCTCCTTTGCCCGCTCTTTCCTCTAATGTGCATTAAATTACTTCTTGTTATATTAAAGACTGAGCCTTTTTAGAAGCTCTGCTCAGCCTTCTCATTAATCACCGTGACAGAACATGACAAATCCACTTTGCTGAAGCATTATTTCACTTTGTAAAATCCCCAGTGCTTTGCAACAGCTTATCCAACAGCACGTCCTCCCTCCTCACTGTCCTTGGGACATCTTCCCTCCTCCAGCCCATGCAAGACAATGTTGCTTTTAGAAGTGACTATATCCAAGGGCTTTGCTTTCTCCTGGGTTACGTGGTCGGTCCCGGTATTTGAAGTCCAGTCCCTGGATGGTCTCTACTGATTGAGTTACTGCAGCCAAGACTGTGTCCCTGCAGATCACTGATGTGTGTTTACACAAGACTGTTCAGCCCCCCCTTCACATAACCATTAATTTTATAGAGGGCATATAACAAAGATGGGCCTCCAGTATGCCTCCTGCCTTTGATCTGTGTGGGGTGTGTGGCCTGATGGGCCCAGAGCTGCCGGCATTGCTGATTTACTCCGCTCTGTGGACGTAGCTTCTGGAGCAAACAAAAGCTTATGTTTTCTCTCAGCGGTATTGCAATACCATTACAGGCTGTGCTGCTGTCTGGTTGCGTTTGGCCTGGAAGGGCAGGGGTGGCTCAGGGTTTGCTTGGCTTTAAATTTTTCTTTCAACGTTAGCTAAACGGTTTGGTTCATGCAATCCACAAGTGCCCCAAACCTGCGCAGACGGGTGGGCGGGTTATTAAGGGTCTATAGTGTTGCTAATGGAAATAAAGTCCGTGTATTGGCAAGCTATAAGCGCTGACCTTGTGACAGGGCGCTCACTCTGAAACAAAATCTCTCCAAAACAGTTCTCTCACAGAACTTTATTGTCATCCAAGCCAAGCCAGACTCAGAAAACTTTTTTTTTTTCTTTTTTCTTTTTTTTTCTCCCAGTCTGGCATAAATTAGGATTCCTGGATATGAGTCTGACCTTGCCCTCCAAAATGAACTCTCTGATCAGAAACCCTTGTGTTGTTTAGACTTGGCATACCAAGTAGGACAGTGACCTCAGCACCAACACTGGTGATGGGCGATTGCCAAACCAACCAAATCTGGGTCACCCCTGAGCTCCTGTCCTAAATTTGAGCGGAGTTGTTTTGAGTTGTTGAGCCTTCTGGCTGTGAATATTGACCTTAGCTCTGTCTGTCAGTCACCACAAAGGTGCTAAACGTTATTATTTTTTTTTATTTTAACCAAAAGGTACCCTTTAGAGGTAACCTCTTTTGATCAACCACGATGAAAGCTGAGCAAAAGTCTAAGAGTGGCATTTGACAGTGCAATTTTAGGTCACCAAAGCTTGATAGCCAACCCGTTTGCTGAAGTCCTCGGTATGAAAGAGTCACGCTAAGTGAGAGATTTCCAGTGCAGAAAATGTTTGTTCATCCAAAGTCTCCAGTTTCTTTTATGGACTTTCAGCCAGGGGCATTTTCAGGATGACGACATGTTCTGCAGGTGCTCACCGTGACATCCGCCTCCCGTGCAAAGAAGAGGTTGCTGCCTGTTATCTGTCAGCTTGCCTGTTATACTGCTTAGTCTTACTTCTTGGCACTTTACGTGAAGAAAAAAAAGAAAGAAAATAGAGTGTCTATAAAGTATGGAAAATGTAGAAACCCCTGACAGTTGTATGGTGTGTCTTGCTTCTCCCACAGAGAGGAAACCACAAAATAGTGAGTCCAGGGGTTTCTTTCCACACGCACAATATCTGTCAGGATTTTGAGGAATTTTCTGGGAACTGATGAAAGAAATGTGCTGTTTAAGCCCTGATATATATTGTACAATGGTTCTGTACAAGGGAGATGCAGTGCTCCACACTGGCAGGTTCCAAAAAGCTTTCCAAAATAAAAGAAACCTGAAGGATTTGAGGGAATTTCTTCCAAGAGGGCAGATTGGCTCCTATGAGAACAGAGGCAGAAGCAAAAGGGAAAATTAGCTTGTCCTAAAGAGGAAAGGTACCTGATGTGTACTACCTAACAGCTGTAGCTTCCTCGTTAACCTTTTCATGCCTTTGCAAGATCACTGATGCTGGTGGAAAATGCGTAGGCATTTTAGCAGCAAAGGGGCTCTCACCTCCCCAGATTCAACTTTCTCAACCCCATGGGATGGGCAGGATGCGAGGGGGAGTCACACAAGTGACAAGTCCCCCATGCTCAGCAGTGTCACGGTCATGGAGGGGACCCCTGTATACTGAAGGACCAAAAATGAATGTAACAGTGTCAAGAGTCCTACTTACATGGCCTTCCCAACACAGGGCTTTCAGAGGCTTCCCTCCACTCATGGTGACTGTAAGCAGTGCTGGTAGTTGTGGGGATACCTTAATTAATGAGCAGGGAGTTGGTGAAAGTACATCAGCAAATGGGAGCAGCATCAGGATCAACCCCAAAAGATGGTACAATGTGTTTATCTAGCCCTTCTTGTTAAGATTTATTGCATTAAAAAAATTAATTATTGTTTCTTTTTCTTTTCTCTTTCAGGTCCACCTGTAAGTACCAAACCCCTATGGTTTTAGAAGCTGTTGACACAGAATTTGCAGGGCATGAACCAGCAAAATCTCCTGTCTGTGGTGTCTGGTGCGGTAGCCACCTTTGCAGTCCTGGCACCCTGGGATCTCCCAAAGAGCAAGTACTGCAGGTGCTCAAGACCCGTATTGGGGTGGGACTGCTCTTGGCTGCATCACAGCTTCCGAGGGTGAGATGGAGGGAGTGCAGGGACGGGGACATGGCAAACGCGAGGGGCGCAGATATCTGTGTATTACCAGTTGGCCCCACATACCCCGGGGGAATCGGCTGTATGCGCTTCACGTGCATTGGATGCCACACGCTGAACGAGATGTTTTTGCAAAAAAGGGAAAGATAGATCGCAAACACATGGCAGGAGCTGAGCTGTAGGGACTTGTTCCCTGCTACTCATTCGGGCTTGCTGAACTGTTGGGCCTTCAAGTATAGCTGCACAACTATCAATTTCAGAGGAAAAATTGTGTTGACAGCTTCCTTTTCAAATGTTAGCTAATGCAAAACCTCAGCGCAGACGATTTAGGCTTCAGGAAAATAGCTAGGTTATTGCAGAAGTTTGCTTACAGCTATTAAGAGACCCACAGTGAACCAGAAGAAGCAATGCGAGGAATGAGGCCATGTATTGACATCTCTCAGGATTATAAAGAAACGCTATATTGTCTCTAGCACGGTCCTTCCAGAGGAAATGGTTTATATTCATGTACAATAGAGTAACTATACTGGTTTTCTGTGAAGGAACATGAGAAGTTAAACATACGGTAGTCATCTTTTGTCTGTTCACGCAAAAATGTCTTAAACAGTTTGCAGATGACGTTCTGAGGAGGAGTAGTTGCTGCACAACCTATTTTCCCCTTTCATCAAGTTGAAATGCTATAGAGTGAACTCCCACAGATATACGAGCACAGCCCGATTTAATGACAACAATCTTCCAAAATGTTGCACCTTCCAGGCCAAAAGGTCTGAAAGCATTTTACAGCTGGAAGCTCAGATCCACGCAAACTTTCAGTGATAGCTTATCCCAGGGGCTTTCAGGACTGGCCACTGAAGTTGATGTATTTCAGCGTTAGCTTTGCGTTATTGGGAAGAAAGCACTGCTCTGGAGGGGGCTGCAAGTGGAGTCCATCCAGGGCTGTGCCTGCCACTCCACCCTGGGCAGGCATATGTTGGCACAAAATTGGTAGCGATGTTGGCATTTCTATTATTGCTGTGAGAAGTTAGAGGGAAATCAATAGGTCAACGCAGACATCTCCCAGAGAGCAGTCTGCACCTTTGCAGGGTGAGGAAGACGCACACTCCAGGCTTTCTCTGCAGCAAGAAGGGTTCGAAACTTAATATTGTAATGAAAGATTGAAGGCTGGCAGAAACACGTGGGACCACCAGAGAAGTGCTGACAATATATGCTACCGTATCCCGGCTTATTGCGACCCCTGAACCTGTCTCCGCACGCAGACATTCAGGACAGGCTGCGAGGAATGCTGCAGCCAATGGAAATAACAAGAGGAAGTCGGGCAGACCGAGCATTGTTAGCCAAAGTGGAATTTGTCTTGGGGTAACAGCACCCTGGTCTCCTTCAGGACCTCTTGGGTTTCTGATCGGCTGGCGTGCAAGACCCGCTCAGTCACCGTGAGCAAAAGTTCACTGCTGAACAGTCAAGCAGAGTCCTCCATGTCGCCATAGGAAATACTTCCCCCCTCATATTTCTCGTGATTAAAACCGCATGCAAACTCAGGCTTATGAGCAACAGACCTGGGCTCCTGCCTGGCTGGTTGTCATACACATCGCTCTGGATAGCGATCCTCAGTGCTGACTACCCCACATCTCTCTCCCGGGTTTCTTTCCCAGCTTGCAAAACACAACATGCTGGGTAGCGGGGCTGAGCCCCTGGTGCTGGTGTTGGCTTGAGTGTCGGGATGGGCAGAAATATGCATTAGAAATGCACTGAGCCCTGCTTGTAGTCTAGATGGACCAGGAGAAAAGTGGATGAGCAACACCCCAGCAACAGAAGGGGCCTTCATGCTCTCCTTTTGCCCACAGATGCTTCCACCCTTATTCTTGAAGTCAGTCGAGGCTTTGGTGAAGGCAAGGGCAACCTGCAGTCATGTAAGAAATTTGGTGAGATTGGGACTAAAAGGGGCAAAGAAAGGAAGGAAATGATGAAATCATGCAATAGTCCTGAGGTTCCCGGACTCTTTTGCCGTCTGGACCACATCCGAAGGAAAAGATCCTCTCACGGACATTTTCTCTCCTATTTCTGAACATGCAACATTTCTGTGGCAACTGCAGCAATTCCATACATGAAAAAATAATATTTAGCAGATGGAAACGAAGGAAAAAAGTCAGAGCCCTGTAATTAGGTCGTTCTCCGTGGACTTGCAGATACCTTCAGAGCCGTGCGAAGAGCTGTGGGTAGAGCCATGCTGAAAGGAGAGAAAACTTCACAAACAGGAGGTTAGGAAACCGAAGCAATCAGACCTGATGGTCAAGGAGCTGTGGAGAGTTTTTTAACCATTCCGTTTCCTAAACCCTTACATGTGATTTCGTCTCTTTATCAAGCCCTCCCTTCAGAGTGTGAAGCTAACTTTTGCCGTTTCTGTGTATTTTGTTTCAGGGCCTTACAGGAAGACCAGGGCTCCCGGTAAATACTTCATTCTTTCTTTTTCATTCCCTCATGCTCTCTGTCTGGCAATACTTTCATCAGTAGGCCTCTAGGATTCGTAAGCTGGGAGAAGGTAGTGATCTTGCATAGCAAACCTGATGCGGAATAGCATATTGCAAACAGGACATGGCTTGTAACAGAGTAGGGACCACAGGAGCTTTGTAGGACCAAACTTAAGGGTAACATAACCCCTATGAATCCTCCTGCATGTGGGAAATATGCTACATTAGAAGATGCTTTTGTCAGCTTGAGGGTCTGGTTGAAGACGCTCAGTGTGCAGTATTCTTGCTGATGGGGCTTGCTAATTGCAGCAGGATTTAAAAGGCCTAGGTCACTCTGGGACAAATGGAAAAGTCCATAATAACAGTATCTGCATCTGAGATAGATAGTCATGAGTGAGGAAGGAATGTGGGTTTTGGGGTTACAGCTGCGTGTTTCCTGGTGATGGCTCCCTGCTCCCCAGGCTGCTGCTCACCTGGAGACTGCAAAAGCCCTACCGGTCAGTTTCCTAACGAACAAAATGCAAACTGTGCTGCTGGCTCTGCCCCTGACTCAGGCTGCTTGTTGCCTTTCATGCTCCTCTAGCTCCGATGTGGGAGCTGCAGGCAGCTTTGCATGACTTTGTAACCAACCTACGTGGTATCATCCACCTGCGAGTGCTCTTTCCTGGCTCCCTGTCACAGACAACCTTTCCTTATAAACATCTGGCATTTATTTGCTGTCCTACCGGGAGCTCCCCCTTTGCTATTATTGCTTGGAGGGCTGTAACGCTGCGCAGTCACATACCAGACATAGTGCCGTCATGTACCACTCCGACACCAGGTACTCGCTGGAGACCTGACACAGCTCAGCCCTGACCTCGGGCTCTTCCTGCTCGGGCACCAGCCACAGCAGAGCCAGGAGAAACAAAATCAGCTTTTACCTCAAACCATGAGGGAGATCAGCCTGAGCTCAGCTCTGGAGGAAAGCAGCATTTAAGGGACTAAAAGCACAGGAAAACTCAGCATTATGTTCTCCCGCAGCCACAAAGTAATCCCAGGGCAAGACGCTGACACTGGGAGTTTTGCTCGCTGCTGGCACACAGAGACAGACAAATACTAGTGGGACTGAGAACCCACCTAAAATGCTAGAAGAAAGCAGTTTCTCATATCATCTACAAAAAAAAAAAAGCAGCTATTTAGTGTTTCATCCGTCTGCCAGAGATGCTTTTGCAAAGCATATATTGCTTTTCAATTTATCAAAACATGCGCTGCATGGAAAGGAATTCCCCCGATACTGAATGGCCACCCAGCTCCACAGAGGGAAGCGGCTAAACTTTCACCAGGTAACGATTTGATCCCAGGCAATAATGTCTGAGTTTGGGATGCATGGCCAAAGGAGCCTCTGTGTACACCTGGCAAAACAAATAGAGTTAAGTGCATTCCCCTTCCAGAGATTTCAGACTACATTCACACACGTTGGGACTGAACATGGGGGAAGGCACAAAGAGGTGGCACCGATGGGGCTGGTGTCTCCAGCTGCAGAAATGAGAAAACTAGGTTTACGTTTACAGATGCAGGCAGCCACAGGCAGGGAGACTCTGTTTTACATAAGGAAACCCCAAACATTGCTGGAAACAGAACTGAGAGATTATTATCACGTCATTTTTGCAAAGTATAGAGAAAAAGCTACATGACCGCTGAAGCCATAATCATCAAGATCCTTTAGGAATCAGCTGCTATCTTCCAAATCTGCACAGCCTTCAATTTTGGTGACCAGGAATGCAGAGGGTGTTGATTTTTTTTTTTTTTTTAATTGCGTAGTTAAATTTATCTGTAAGAGGCAGAAAACTGCCTTGTAGGTAAGTGGCTGAAGAAAATTGCCACCGATCTTGCGTTCATGTGTTTACAAGGCTCTGTTCAGTGTCGCCTGACCCAAAGTCATTCCCCAAACCACTGTTAGGATCGTTCACACTCTGACAATGCACTGGGAAGTATCTCAAAGGGGTAGAGGACACTGAACACAGCTGCTCATATGTCTTCTTCCAGACATGCTTTTTCCTGTGTCAGCTTGTTTTCCCACATTTTTCTCTTGCTTCTGGACAGGACTATATTTTCAAGTCTAAAAGAATCCTGTTTTAAAGTGATAACTCTATAAATAAATAGCTAACACCCAGATGACTTTGGTAAAGAAAGAGAAAAATGTGACAGTTGGCTACTGCAGGAAGCCAGTTCCCAGGACCCGGATTTTATGAAGTGTTGGAAATTAGGATTATACTTTGTTAGACTGAAAACTCTTGCCCTTCTTTTGCTGCCTGAATTGCCATACGTAATTTCTGTTGTGAGATGAGCTGGTTTGTCATATGCACAAGTGAACTGGTGGCTTACGCATGTTCTTAAAGACAGGTTTGGGCACATGCAAACACACTTTCCTCTTTCTCCAACTTGCTCTCTCCCTCTCTCAAAATCCCTGGACACTTGCACCGCAGCACGAAGCCATGTCTGTGGCATAGCTCATTTGTGCTGTTTTATAACCTTGCTTTTGGCCAGTTTCCAATTGCCTCTGATTTTGCCTTAATTGCCAGGGAGACAAAGGTGCGATGGGGATCCCTGGGCGGCCGGTAAGTTGAAACTTCCTGCTGTACCTTGTCCTCCCTATCCTCTTCCAACCTGCAAGAATTTGGGGGGGCTTTCAGGATGATCCTTGGTGGCTGTCAGCGTGAGCAAAGCCACCCTCCCTGAGCCCCATACCTGAGGGACTCTCCTTGTCACAGCAGGGTGGCCAGCCCTGCAAACTGCATACATGCTGGGGGGGGCTGTTTCCATCCCTCTGCTGTATTGCTCAGGCCCACCTCTGGTTCAGCATCCCCCTGGTTGGGTGCCTCCTGCTGCCACTTCATGCACCGGCTGGGCTTGCTAACTGTGGGCTTGCTAACACGCACCCCTGCCTGCCACCGGCAGCTGCCCTTTCCACGTAACTCTGCCCTGAGCAAAGGGGGCCATCCCCTGCCTGGCTGAGTGCTGTATTTTGGAGCTGCTCTTTGCTCGGGCATCCCAGGGTTAGGATGGGGAAGAGGGCTGGGGCAGGACCTGAGGCCACCCTACTCATCCCAGCCCCATAGCCAGGGTTTTGGGGTGGGAGAGCGTGCCCTTGCCACTGATGCCTGTGTTTGTCTCTCTCTCTCTTTCTCTCTCTCTCTCTCCCCCCCCCCCCGCACCCTCTTGCATGTGGCTGCGATGGGTGCCACTGACCCAGGGACTAAAAGGGCAACCCGGAGAGAAGGTGAGTCAGCTCCTCGCAGCCCATAGCATCCCCAACTGTCCTCCTCTGGGACAGCCCAAGCTCCCTGGTCACAGTCATGGCTGCTGCAGCCAGCTTTGGGCTTTCACCTCCCTGGGCTGCCCCCTCTTCCCCGGCAGTGCGAGTTTATCTCCCAAATTCCTTCCAGGCCACTCAGCCTCCAAAGACTGTGTTTCTTGTTTATGACAATTTACTAACAGCATAAGAGCCAACGGGCACACGCAGGGCTCCCCTCGAGGCTTCCTGGGTTTTAACCGTTGAGTTTCTTCCCTGCTGGCCGCACCACTTGCCCTAATCAACCCGCAGCTCCCTTCCACCTCCCAGGTTAGCCCAATCCCTGGTGTAAGCCATAGCAAGGAAGAAAATGGCATGGCACGCTCCTATTTCTGACATGGTGGGACCTCTTCCTGCTAAGGAAAACTGATGGTGTAGTTTAAGTCTGTGGGATGCCATCTCGCAAACTGTTTGCCATGCAGCAAATTGGTGTTTTGTAGCTGGAAAGAAGTGGTAGTTTGCAAAGCATCCTACTGCTGGCCCCCATGTTTTGACATTTCAGCGTTAGTGTATTTTACCCCAGTGCTGTGAGTACCTCCCACACGTGAGAACAGCAAAATGGAGGTGTTTGGGGTGTGTGAATAACTGAATAACAATGTCTAGAAACTAGGAAAGGGATAAATATTCGCCTGATAGGGGGATCATCTGTGCACTGCCATACCAGGCCCATTTGCTCCTCTTCATAGGAGTTGGAGAGAAAAACACAGCAAGGAAGGGCAAGGTAGGACAGAGATTCTCCTTCCTTGCTTTCAAGCTACTGCTTGCTAATTGGAGCCTACAAACATTATCTAACAGACCAAGATTTCACCGCCTGAAGCCATCCTGCTTTTGCTCTGTTTGTCCTTGTGTTTCTTTCTGGCCAAAGCTTTCAATGTGAAGGGATAGTAGATAGATACAAACAAACAACGGAAAAATCACTCTTGATTGCTCGTGCTTCCCCAAAGCCCTCCGTGAGAGTCCTAGGTCCTTGGCAGGCCCCAGCTTTGTTTTGCAGAGAGCTCTGCTCGCTCTCAGGCTCCTTCGTTTATGGGATGCTCCATCCCAAAGCTCCCCAGTCCTGGATGCTTCTGGAGCTGCCTCTCAGGAATACGCCATGTTTTCCAAAGATGGGGACGTGTCCTGCCCATTGCACGTCGTGGGTGGCTAGGAGCTGGAGAGGCATCTGTTTTCTTTTCCAGCAATGCCTTTGCTGTTTTCATCCACATCCCAACTGAGTTTGAGAAGCACACAAGCAAGGCATTTCTGGAGGCAGCCAGTTTGTTGCCCGCAGCTCCCGTTTCCCTGAAGCCCAGCACATCCCTTCTTCTTTTCTTTCTTCTGCAGGACACAGTCCTGCTGGACTCACAGGAAGGAAACAGCAAGGGTTTCAGGCCATCTTTCACACTTGTAATAGGGCAGAACCTCTGTTTTACCAGAAATTGTTTTATGTGTTTATAGTTTTCCTTGCTGTGCAGCTTCCATTTTCTGGCACATCTGAGTAGCTCCAAATGACATCTTTTCTCCCAAAGCGTGGGGCAAGAGCTGTGGGAGGCCAGAATAGCAGCTGTCCCATAAGCCCTGAAGGTCTCACACCTTGAGCACCCTCATTTAACCCTGGTCTTGATGGGAATATAGTTGTCTCTGTATTTTCCTCTCCTCCTTTTCTCACCCCTTTTCCTCTCCCTTGTGTCTCTGCAGGGTGCGCCAGGAGAAGCGGGCATGTCTATCATCGGGCCCCGTGGTCCACCCGTAAGTGGCTCTTCTCTATTTTTGACTGATGCAGGATGTGGGCAAGTTACAGGGAAAGACTTAGGAGGGGCAGTAAGACACAGCATCAGCTGGAGAGAGCAAAAACTCTGTATAATGTGGTTCCCATGCTGAGCCAGGCTTGGTTTTATACTGCTATTATATACTATATATAATGAAATTACAGCTCATACTCCAGAACAAATGAGGAAGCCTTCCCTTGCAAGGAAACCATATTCCTGTATTTAAAAGGAAGAAGCATATTTCCTTCTTGCAACAGGGCTGCTACCGCTTTTGGAGAAAATATGCCCTTTGCCTGGCTAATCTCAGCCTTTGGTTTCATTAGCAGAGGACATCCCCCCTGATTTTGCAGAAAAGCAGGATCAGAGCTAAGCTGGTGACTGGGGAACTCACAAAGATGGGTAGTTCAGAGTTGTTCAGAGGTCCTTGTCAAGTACCTGAAGTCTTGGAAACTCTTTGACACCACAGTTAGCACTATCTGGAAAGTCCCTTAGCTGGCTGAGGAGCTGAGGAAAGTGTAGGCAGGATTTTGCACCCTCTTCCAGCAAAAGCGTCCCTGCAAGGTGCAACGAGTCAGCCAGACAAAGCTTTTTTCAAGGATAGGGTCATAAAAAAAGACCAATGTGAAGGGTTGGAGCATTTATGTGCCCCAAATGGTGGATGTTTCTTGTGCTGTGGTTCAGCCATCAAGCCTCTGCTTTTGTATGGATGCAGCCAGTCCTCTCCACTCCATCCCTGCACAGCCTCCACCAGAGATTTCCATGAAAAAAGACCCGGAGACTCAATTCTCCCTCCCAGTGGGCACTTCCGATTTTGATTAACCTGTGAAGAGCACCGTCCTTGACCTGCAGAGAGGATGGGCCGCCAGCAACATTTGTTTCACAGCAGAGGTCAAGTGAGAGAGACCTAGGCAGTGCGAACACGTGGCTACATCTGGCTTTCCAATTAACTTTCCAAAAGCCCCATGATAAGTGTTTCTAATAAGAAACAGCTTTGCTGGTTCCCAGGCCCACCTGCCCAGCATGCCGGAGTTTGAGAAGTGGCAGAACCGAAGCCCAAGACACAGACAGGTCTCCCCAAGTGTTTTATACCCAGCAGATGGTCCCTCGCCACGTGGCCAGGTGAGGAGGAAGGGCTGGCAGGTCTCTCCATGCCAAGCTCCGAGTGAGACCACCCTGCTCCACAAACAGAAGATTTTGGAGGGTAGATGCCCCGTCACTTTTGCTGTTTCTCACAAGCTGTGGCCCTCAGCCTTTGCTGCTGTTTGGAAGAGTGCAGGACACGTTGCATCTCCAAAGCAGCAGAAGACTTAGATGGCAAATGATATTTAAAATGGGCTTTTGCCTACACCAGTCAAAGCCCCAAGGTGCCAGGACTGGCACAACCCCACACTTCCACCCCCAAAGCCTACTGTGAAGATGATCCAGTTTCCCAGGGAGCTGGTGATAGGTCAAAAGGATGGCTGAGCACTGAAGACAAACACGGAAACCCTGGCCAAGGGGCCACTCGGAAAGACGTGGGATGACAAATAGTTTCCAGATTTTTGTTTGGAGGTTAAAGTTTTCGCTTGAGCTCAGAGCTGCTTAACTTCTGGCCAGAGAGGGACAGTGTGCCGATAGTGGCAGAAACAGACAGTCTCCATGATTTGGCAGCTCCCAGGATTACATACTTCATGTGATCAACATTTTAAAAAGAAGACAAGGAAAAACAGCCACCCAACAAAAACAGTCTCTTGGAATCGCTCGCTGCTGAACTGTTGTTTTGGCCTGATACCATGCAAATCACTCTGCTGTCCTCCAAGGAGAAAGAGGCAGCAGTCTGTAGTCTACAGAGGAAGCCAAATTGCACCATTTCCAGGTTTTCTCCCTAATTCTTTTTTTAGCACTTCTTGTCCAGGGAGGTGTCGAACAGGGAACCAAAATTAATGAATTGTGGCTGGGCTTTTCTTGGTTCTTACCTTTTCAGAAACCACTGGTGGACAGATCCTTGAATTTATAGCCTATCTTCCCTCCTGGTCACTGGCCAACAGGACCAGGTGGTTTTATATGTATCTTGCAAAGCAAAGCTGACCAAGTTCAACTTTGCAGAACTAAAAAAACAGTGCGAATGCGATTAGGTCCTGGTAGCATTGTGCATAAAACCAGAACTGTTCAGTGCAACATGAGGCATTTTATGGTAGGGGCATCCCTCAAACTCTGCAAAGAGATTATTTGGCCCCATCCTCTTAAGGGGTAAACCTTCATTGAGTTTTTCTGCAGATAGAGGGAGTCCGGAGGAGAGGTAACCTGAAGGTGAAGGTTTTTCCTGCCAACGTGGCTCTGAGCTCTCTCCCAAGGGATTATCATTGCTTTGCTGTGGCAAACCTCAGCCTCGCAGAACAGCAGGCCCTTTCCCTCCTTCCCCTTCCCTTTCCTTGGCACCACACAAGATCGCTCTGGTTAAGGCAGAGATGTACCCACGTGCCTTTCTTTTCAGAAGCAAACCCTTGTTTATACCCAGCTCTTTCCTAGGAAACCCTTGTGGGACTCAGAGTCCGGTCATGGTATCTCAAATTGCCTAAGAAAGCATTTTCTTCCCCAAAGCAAGGCATGAAAATACATAAGATAAGAAACCTGGGCTTTTTGGCATCGTAGTATGGCTTTCAGGGGAGGCAAGATGCTGCAGTGGTCACTCAATGAGCGTGGTACAGGATTCACCTCATCCTGCTGTTTCCATCTACATGGGTGTGCTTCCAGATCTGCTGAAGTCTGGTCCATATTGCTTCCTGACTTGGCCCACATATTTTTCAGGAAATTGAGATTAAAAAATCCTTAAGTAAAATAGTATCTTTACTGGATACCCACAAATCTAGGGTAACTGTGACCTGGGATGTCACAGGTTCCAGACACTGAAGAACTATGAAAAATTAACAGTCAGGACGTTTTCTTTTTTTCAGTGTTTTTAAGTGGGTGATGAAGAAGCTGCCAAACACATCCCAAGCCAGTATTTGCTGTACCTGATCCCAAACTGGTAGCCAATGCTGGCTAGCCAGAAAGAGGCAGGGGAAAGAACTTGGTGCTCATGTTCCTCTCATCACACTACCTAACGCTCTTTTTCCTCTTAGCTCTCAGAGGAAAAAAAACAGAAAAGAAAAAAAAAATCATCTCTCCTCCAGAATTATTTGTGAGGGAAATGAATGCACTGGGACATGAGATGAGGGGAGGAGAAGAGGGATGGCTGTATTTAGACACCAGTGACCTGCAAGGTTTGTCGTGCACAGAGCAGCACCCTGCACTAAACGCCTCCAGTTTATGGCAGCAAGAATTGCCATAAAATGAGCTCAACCTCTGGAATATACTCCAAAAGCCTAGTGTATGGGCTAGGGACACCCATTTAATTAATGTAGAAACTTCAAGGAAGCTGCTTGCAGTCCAAACTGGACCTGCTCCAGCATTTTCTTGGCCCTGTACAAATTGGAGTGGGGATGAGAGATTTCCCTTTCTTCCCAAGATGCTTTCCCCTTGGAGGGGAATTGAGTCTTGGGTAACTCTGAAGAGAGTCGCAGGATAAATGGGCAGAGGCTGGAGGAAAGGCTCCGTAGAGAGGACTTAGGGTCCATCAAAATCCACTTCAGTTCCTCTAAACTGCTGTCTACATTTCATCCTTCCCAGGGACAGCCTGGAACAAGAGGTTTTCCTGGATTCCCGGTAAGTGTAACTGCTAATTTATGAGGTATGGGTGTGTGATATTACTAGGAAGCCTCATTAGTGCTTGCTGTATCTCATCATTTCTGTCTGAAACCAAGGACCTGATCTGATATCGCTGGAAAAAGTAATTTTTTCTTCATTTGTTTTTCTTCTTTTTTTTTTTTTCTTTTAAATGATACTTAGGGAAAAAAAAAAACACCAAACCACACAACTCTGAAAGGAAATTAATTTAAAAAAAACCCCAAGTGTTAAAATAACATAGCTGAAGCCAGATCTGCTCAGCAAAAGAAAACCACCCTAAGAAATACCCCCAAAGAAAGAAAAAAACCCCTAGGTAGGTGAAATTCCAACCTTAATTGAGCCTTTAGGTGATACTGCAATAGCAGCAAGCGCCTGTGATCCAAATGGGGCCCTGCGTGATGCAGGTCAGCCGGGGACCATGCTAGGCTGAACACCCTGCTCATGCCAAAGGGAAAGGACAAAAAGCATGAGGGGGGATTTTTCTCTAACACTGTTGCAGATGGGCAAGGGAATGGAAAAAAAGCCCAGGACAAAGCAAATTTCCTTTCAGTCCTACAGTTGCTGGCAACACTCTCTGAAACATTGAGGCGCTGGAGAACTCAAACGGTTGCTATTTATTCTTATGCATTTATCCTGGACAACTAGGAAGCGTAAGGCAAACACAAACACCCCCTGCATCCCTGCTCCCACCAGGCAGCTCAGCTGCTGCTCCAGGACACGCGATGTGCCAGAGCAGGTCTGCGGGGGAGACTCTCATGCCTGGAAAATGGGAGGAATTGGCAGCTTCCGAGCCGTCTGACAGGGCTCTGAGGCTCTGCCCTTTGCGAAAAGGGGGGCTGTGAGCTGCCCCTGGGCTGTGGAGAAGCAGATCTCTCCAGGCCTTTGTGGTCTTTGGCTTTTGGAGGAACAGAAAACAAATCAGCCCAGCTCATGAGAAAGTGCCGGGTGGGACAGTGCTCTGCGGAGCCTGTTTCTCATCAAATAGTACCTTCAACATGCTGCCGAGCTGTATGTCACCTGTTCCCTGGGACACTTTTATTATTCTATCATTTGCAAAAATTCCTCTTTCCCCAAAGGCGGGTGCCTTTTTAAATCAAAGTCTCAAGAAAACTGCTGATTTTCAACCAGTTTACAGGATGCTGCAAGATCTGAAATGCTGAGGGTTTTTTGCAAATTGCCCATGAATCCTTCCTCCCTTCCCTTCCCTTCTCTTTTCCAGCATTGCTGCTGAAATGGGCTGACAGTGAGCAGGTCCCTGCAGAAGCAATCAGGAAGCTGGGCTGGTACCCAGTGGGCCAGGGACCTGCCAGGACTCAGCAGGAGGGCAGAGAGAGTCACCTTACCTCTGCATCCTTTCCCCAGTCCGTGCAATCTTGTGACACATAGTGCTTGCTGGGGCGGATGGACAGACACCCCAGTGAAAGCATTTCTCATCATTTCTCCTTTTTTATTTCAGGGCCCTATTGGCTTGGACGGCAAACCGGTAAGCAAACAGCTTCCCTCAAGGCTTTCTGCCCTGCCTCCTGCTAGGTCCCACTGTCCTGCCAGCCTGCGTGTTATAAAGTATGTTTTTTTAAGAGGATTATTTTGTAATGTCATGCACATGCATGGATTAAAAGAAAATTAGAAGGTTGGCAGGCGGGAGGATACCACAGATGCCTTTGGGGAGATGCAGGAGTCAGGAGATTAGGGAAGGCAGACTGTGGCTGCTTCCTTTCTAGGCAAATCTGTAAAATAGCACTTTACAAGTGCAACAGCCTGGCTGCTGCAGGGGAAGCCTTAGCAGGCACTCCCACCCTGAATCAGATAGAGCAGGTCCCCTAGGCACCAGCCTTCTGCCTTAGCCAACAGCTTCATTTGAAGTCAACCCTACAGCTTCTTTCTCTTTGCTGCTATGCTGCAAAGAGTTGCAGTAGAAGAGGAAAGGACCCTATAAAGACCTCGATGCTGTCCTTAGAGCCTCCTTATAATCAGCTTTGTAGTACAGAGAGAGAGACCAAAGTTCTTCCCATCCTTCAGAGAGCTAGACACAAATACAGCTACTTCCTATGAACCCGGCTGACATGAAACCCATAGCTCCAGGCATCCACTTAGCCAAGTTCCCCACCACAATTCCTCCAGCCATGCTGTAATGGAGAAGGAGCTGGTAGCACATACCTCTGGCACTCAATTTCCTACAACTGGACCCTGATTTTGCCATGAGGAACATTACCCTCAAAAGAGACCCAGCAGCGTCTCTCTTGTACTGCTCTGGGGACACACACGTGAGCCCCAGCAAGGTGCAGTGCACTGCACTCAGCTGAAGCTGCTCTGCCAGCCTGAGGGGGGCTTAACTGTGCCCCAGCCATGCCCCGCAGAGCCTTTGCACCCTGTATTCATCCTCCAGAGCTTTGTTCTCAGCATTTGGGGTAGCAGGGAACGGTGTCCTGTTAGGTGTCTGAGCAAAGCTCCACCTGCATGGTGTTGCACCTCCCTTGACAAGGTATAGTAATTGTGGGTGCTTCCTGAGGCAAGGGGTAAGTGGGTTAAGTCAACATCTTCTAGAGACTGCAGTGGCCGAAGCTGATGTGTGTTTTCTTTCTTTTGCAGGGTCATCCTGGACAGAAAGGGGAGATGGTAAAAAAACATATGTTTGCCTGCGGGTGATGTGTTGGTTTGAAATGACGTTGCCTCTCAGCTGGAAATGAGCTCATAGGCAGGGTAGCGATCTTAGCTCAGCTAATGCACTAGCTGTGTCCCTAATTCTGTAACTTCATAATAGCAGTGCTGGGACACACATCTGTAATTTTTACATTATGGCTATCAGATTCATCATGTCACAACAGCAACTCTTTAGTTATGTATGGGATATGTTTTCCTTGCAGTTAGCAATTATGTTCTTTAAATATACTCTGGGAGCTGACATTTTTCATGGTTGGCCTCATGGCAGAAGTAAAACTTGATGGAAAGATTTCTGAAAACCCATCTGGCAGCTTTCAACTTATCTAACAACAACAAAAAAGCATATTTTTTGTATTAAATGTGTTTGGTTTTTTTTTTCTCCCTCTTGAAGCTCTGTTTCATATGTACATTGTACTAAAATGCTTTTGGTTGCAAATGATAAACTTAGGCTGCACTTGATGGAAACCCAAATGCGGTCTTGTTCCTCTCAACATCTCTGGTGATGAAATCCCCAAACTCGAGTATGCCAAGCTAGCAGCTCTGTAGTCACCTTTGCTCACTGAAATGCTGAATGTTTTCTTCTGCTAATTCTGTTTTTTGAGCCTGAGTGTCAATATAACCCTCTGGCAAGCATATGTTGAAGATCCCCGCTCCCTGCTCCTTGGCAGAGGGGTGAGCTGACATCCCTCTGTTGTGCAATCCTAGCTCAGGCAGTTGCAGCTCAGGCTTCAGTCCTGGCTGCTTTTGGTTTGATCCCAGTGCCTTGACCAAGGAGACGCGCTGGCAGCTGAGGTCCTGGGAACAATAAGGGTGTGTTTTCCTGATGATTTTTCCCCTCTCCTTTTAATAATTCCCCCCCACGGTGCAGCCAGAACATGTGTGCATTTTCACTCCTCCAGAGTAACAAAGAGAACCCAGATCTCTCTTGGGAATTTTCTCCACAATTGTTTTTAAAAACTGAGTTTCCACCTACTCCATACGCTGAGAGTTTTTGTCTTCTTGTCACTGTAAATGGGAATCCATCTCGCATTCATGACTATGTTTCTTTAAAGGGTGCTGCAGGTCCCAGGGGACAACCCGTAAGTATCCCATCTCTTGCAATCACACCTCCTTCTAATCCCTTTTCCCTTGCATGCACTGAACTCCTTCATTTACTGAGGCCTTTTTTATCACTTTTCTTTCACAGGGACCCCCAGGACAAAAAGGAGAAAAGGTAACTTTAATGGGACACATGTTGAAAATTAAATGTAAAAAGTGTGCATGGAAGGGACTTGGTGCTGCTTGGTCTGACTTCGAGTGGCTGAGAAATACAGCAAGAAGAGAGGGCTCTGGGGATACGGGACAGGAGGCAGGGCGCTTGTTGGGTGCAAACTGGCGTAGCTGCACTGAATTCAATACAGTCACAATGATTTACACCTTCTGGATCTGACCCCATATGTCTATTTTGGTCCTCTCTGTTCATGGTTTAAACTCTTTCCTTTTAATCCCCTTCTTTCACAGGGCCAGTGTGCAGAGTACCCGCACAGGGTAAGTCATTAGCGTTATTATCGTCTGTCCTGTGCCTTCCTGCATGTTAATCCTCCTTCGTTTGAATGGCTTTTTGTTGGAAATATAGATCGTTTCATTAACAAGCTGCGTCATCTGGGCCCCGAGGGCAGCGCTCGGCTGATTGATGTGTTTCACAGAAAAGCAGCAGATAAGGTTTTCCAGGAGGGATGTTGGTTTTCCAGAAGGGATGTTGGTTCTCCGGTCTGTTCCTACCCACCAGGGCTGACCCCCAGCTAAATGCTGTCATTGCTGCTTCCTGGAGACCCTTCCATGCTCTGTGCCGGAGCGGGAAAGGTCCGTGTCCTCACTCCAAAACCCAAGGAAACCTGGCGTTTCTGGATGAGTAGAGGTCACACACTCACACCTTGTGCTGCTGCACCAGCTCCATCCTGCTTCCACAGCCTCTGCTGCGGTTGCATGGCCAGGAGCGGTGCAGGGTTTGCAGACCTTGGGGAAACTCTGTTGTCATTCCTCCCTTTTTCTTCTCCCTCATGCTGGTCTCAACCCTGCATAGAGACAAGAGGAAGGGTTGTGCTCCCTGCCTTGACCACCCCTGGCCACGGTCCCTGGTAAGCTGGTCCCCCAGCCTGGTGGGCTTTCTGCCTCCAAAGAAGAGGCAGAGAAGAAGGGTTGATGCCAGCAACTGTTTCATGAAAGCCAGGATGTTGCCCCGCTTGCCTCTTCATCCTGGCCTGGCTGGCACGTACTGCAGCCAAGAGAGTACATCATGGGGTTTGAGGGGATTACAGTGGTAAAATTTAACCAGCTCTAAAAACAACCGGAGTGCTGAAAATCCACTGGAAATGCATTGGAACGACATCATATGAAGTGGCTGGAATTTGTAATCTGGGTGTACAGGGAGACAGGCTTAAGGGCTTTCTGTTTATTTTTGACGGGCCTCTGGACAATTAGCTAGGCTCTGGTCCCTGGCCCTGAGAGAGCAGGGCCCTGGATGCTCTGAGCAGCAGAGGCAGGGGAGAGAGCTCGGCTGGCAGCCTGGGAGAAGGGGGCCGTAGGTATGTGCCAGTCCCAGTACAATTATAGCCGGTCAGCTGTGTTTATTTAGGTGAGCCAGCTCACTAGATTGTTATGTTAAAAAGAAGCTAACAACAATGTTCACCCGAGCGGTGTCCTGGGTTCCTGTTACAGCCCTTGGCTCCGACTGTCCTCAGCGCTCAAGGTGAAAAGCAGCGGCAGGACCCACAGCAACACTGGGAAACGGAGATGCAGATTGTGCATCAATGGGAGTAGCCTGGGCTCAGACCTGAGGACAAAGGCACACTAGTTTGGTGGGTTGGGGTTGTAGGCACCCCAGGGTGACATGCTGCAGGGCTGTGACAGCGGGGAAAGGGTGGGTATAAAGCCTCACATCCCAGCAAACCTGGTGACATTTCCTTACCTCTCATGGAGGTACTTCTGGTCTCATGAGGCAGCAAGCTCAACATTTTAAAAAGCCCACGAGTCGTTCCAAGGCAGAGACGATGTCACAGGAAGGGTGATTGTCCTCAAGGGTGGACAGCTCAAGGGTGGGCTGTCCTGAAGGGTCTGGTCACAGGCGCAAATCAGCAGTTCCCTCTCTTCTTCCCAAAATGAAGATTAGGATGAGCCTTGTTGTAAAAATGCTACACATCTGACTGAATTGCAATTTGTTCTTGCTTTACTGGTTGACAAGGTCCTTTGTCAGATGTCCTGGGCAAGGAAATGAAAACCAGCATCCTGAAAAACCAGGGATGTTGTTTCAGTTTTGTTTCGTCTTTGTTTTCTTAGGAAGGATATATAAGGTTAGGATGTATGCCTTGGCTTGTGTTGTAGTTTCCTGTTTTTTTTTCTGTATGAGTCTGTATGGCCTGCACTGCTGTGAGGGACTAGCCCAGGCATGGGGCTACCCATTCAGTGTGGGCTGGCCGTTCAAGCTGCTCTGAAGTGCTGCGCTGGGGAAGGGTGCTCAGCTCAGGGAAAGGGGGGACCAGCCGTGCTCCATCTGCTCTCAGAAATGCCATGTGTCTAACTGACCCCATTTGTGTCACCTGTCTTCACTGTCCCCTAGGAATACCTAAGTACCACCCTTGCAGCCCTGCGCTCTAACCAGATCCTTACGCTGAAGGTTTGTGGGGTAACGATCTGACAGGACCCAGTTCTGATGCAAAGGCACGAGGATGCGGATCCAATATTGCACGCTGCCTTCTGAAACAAACTTGCTATTGGGACACAGAGGGGGCAGGGCAGGAGCTGGGTGGAAGAGGCTTCAGCTTTCTTCTCTAAACTCTCCTACCTGCACCTGAATCCATTGCTGGGTCTTGCCTCTGTTTTCAGGACTGCTTCTATCCATTTTCCTCCTTATCCTTTCCAGCACCCTCCCTCTGCTTCCCTGTAAGCTGCATAATATTTCAGGTACACTTCAGCACTTGAGGAGCCAGGCAAAGCCAGCTCAGCTGGGTCTGGGTCACTGGTGCAGACATGCTGGGCACACCTAGCATAAGGGTGTGGGGATTTACAGCAACATCCCCTTTGAGAACATCAGTGCAGTCCTAAATGCTCTCCTGAGCTGTGGGGCCTCCTGCACTGTCTTTTAGAAAGAGAAGGATTTCCTTCAGATAAAATCAGCCTAACTGATTTTCCAGCAGCACTGCTTTTGTTGCGATAGCTTCTGGCTGTCTGGATCAGCGCATTCAAACACAACTGCCTGATCACAGAGCGGCGATGCTGTAATATCGGTTTGCCACTTCACTTTGCAACAGGACTGGATCCTTGCTTTCTCTGCAAACACGAAGAACGATGTTTAAAGGGATTAAAGTGCACTGCTTGGATGCATACGGTTACTGTGGTGAGAGACCTGTGGGCACACCTCTCAGATCTAAGCGCACAGCTCACATGGGGAAACGTTGCACACAGGGACACATTTTTGTGCCTGAGCACGGAAAGCCTCTTTCTCTTCTCCCTGTGTAAATCAAGAGCAGCTTCAATGGAAAACTGATAGGAACAGGAAAGTAGATCAGGCCAGAGGAGCATTCCTGGGCCTGGAGCCGGCACGGTGGGTGCCAGGGTGACAGCAGCATGCATGCAAGTGGAAACTGGATACACCAGAAGGATGAACAAATGCTCCTGAGCTTTAGTGCATTTGATTTCTGTGTGTCCGGGTCAGCTTTGTGCCGTAAGGCAGCATTCCTGGCTATAAGCAGTCAGAGGCTGATGTTACTATTAAACAAGGAAAAGCAATGCACAGGCTCCCAAGGCAATAACCCTGCTCAGGGCTCAGGCACCAAGGCCTAGTCTTCTCCCTTGGCCGTGAGGGTTGTGTCTGCCCAGCTAAATGAACCACGCCAGGACCTGTTTGCTGGCCCTGATACCTGCTGCTGTCCCCAGCTAGCCTCTCTCCACTCCCTTCCACACCCCAAGGAAGGGTGAGGCCGGGAGATACACCGCGTTTCTTGTAAGGGGAGGTGGATAGAACTAGGAAACCGCATGTGGAAAACTTGGAGAAAATTGTCATTGTGATAGTTGCCTCAAATCTGATGAAGAGAAATTAAGAGAAACAGTCCTGTCACCGGATAGCTGAGCAGAGCCAGTGGGGGGGATGTCTTGCAGTAAATACTGCCTGAGGAGATCAGTGGAGCTGAGTCAAAAATCCCCTGGGTAAGTTTTATTTCCAAGCAGAGAAAGTGGTAAAAGCTCTGTGCAGCGGGAGCATCAGGTTGGCGGGTGGCCACCCTGTACCTGCCAGGGCTGGCACGTGGCAAGTCTCCCCGTGAGCAACACACGGCGCAGAGGAGCTCAGAGGTCTGCCGGCAGGTACCTGTGCTGCGCGCCCTCCGTGCGCGGCTCTCACGCGGGGGTTTATTTTCACGGCAATTTCTCTGTTCCCTTCTTCTCTGTTCTCTCCCCTGTCTGCTCTCTGACTCTTGGTGCCCTAACGGCCTCCTTTGCCCTGCGACCTTCTGGTTTGATCTTCTTCAGCTGTTGCCTCTCCTCAATTCAGTGCGGCTGGCTCCACCTCCGGTCATAAAGAGACGCACTTTCCAGGTAGACTTCTCCTCCTTGTTGCCCGTTTCTAAGCTTACCCCGATGCTTGCCATTAATCGGCTTGCTACCTGTCTTTCTTCCCCTACAGAGGGGTTTCCAAGACGTTCGGGCAGAGCTGAGGGACTTTCTTTGAAGCAGAGGAAATCTTTGATGTGATAATGTGGCTAAAAAGAAATGCAGTGAAGCCAGTTTTTTAAGCTAAAAGAAATGGGCCATGAAACTGTTCTCGGGACTGTCGACAAGCAGTCTCCTACCTTAAGGAGTCAGTTCCTGCATATTCAATCTCCAGAAGAGTTTAGAAACCTCTTGCTGAAATGCAGCTAATGTCTGTGAAATTTAACTGGGATGAATGAATAGGCAAAAGCTTCTTCTAAGGGCTAGTCTAGTCTGAGACACTTGGGAAAATGTGTTTAAATAAGCTTTTATAATGGTTTCATTAAATTGCATTAAATCTTTGTGTAAACACATTTATTTTGGTTTCCAGGGCCATAATTCATGTTTAGTTTGGGCATGAATTCATAAAGTGAATTATGGACGTACGAATAGTGAATAAGAGTGTCCATAGTCAGAGTGCATGTAGATTTTAATGAGCCCACTTTAAGCTCCCTCGTTCCATCAATTGGGATTAACTTTCCTGTGTGGACAAACCGCTGTAATTACCCCGCTGAAGTGTGCTGGGCACTCTCTATTAAGTGGCTGGGTTTTGTCACCCCCCTGCCTGTCTAGACAGTCAGATGCTAGCAAGGAACTGCAGTCTGCACTGCAGGCCTTTACCACGAGGTGCCTGGTCTTTGCCCAGGGCTGGCAAAACCCTGACCCTATCGCTTGAGCCCATGGTCTCAGTTCAGTTTCTGTCGATTCAGCATTCAAACCGCACAAACCCCACGGCTTGCACTGGTTGCCCTTCAGAGTGACAGTCTGGAGAGCCAGGCCAAGGACTGACCTCTTGGGAAGGCTTTGAAAGCTGAAGTTTGTATCCAGGATGAAGTGGGAAACTTGAATAGCTGCCCCGCATCCTGTCGTCAGCCAGGGCTGCAAATTCCCTCTGTCCCCAGAGGCTAACTTCACCGGAGAATTTTGCCACAATCGGTTTTGGCGTTGCTGTATTCATTCTCTAAGTGCAACAAAGTGTAATCCACTCCTACAGATCTGCCAGCACCAGGCAATTCCAGGAGCCCAATGCATGAATACTACGAAAAAATGTTAGGCTGCAAAATAAATGTTAGCACCAGCGCCTGAGAGAGGAAAATCCTGCTGCTGCCTCTCAGCACATCAGCAAGAGCGCTTTGCCCAAGGGCTTAGGCTTAGCAGAGACATGGGCTTAGCAGAGACCTGTGTTAGGAGGCTGAACAAGTATTGCATTGCTGGGGCACAATCAGGTGGCTAACTGGTGTTTAAAAGAGCTGAAAAATAGCTCCAGTCAATGGCTAAAGATATAGAATGACATCTGATAAAAATGACACCTGATCTCCAGCTTACTGTATCCACTTACCATCCAGTTAGCTCTGTGGGGGTCTTTTTCTGCTGAGTGCATTAATAAGACTATAATGATGTGGTAGTAACATTTTGCATGTTTAGGGATCTGCATGGATGGGCACTCACTTAGACAAAGCACGCTCTGTCCAAGGCAGCAAAGCAAAGGCAATGCGAACGGGAGTTTGGGTGAGCTCCTCCTTCCAGCCACTCCCTGCGCTGGGGCAGGGCTCCTGCTCTCCCCATCTCCTCATCCCCTGCCGGGGTGCCAGCACCTATTCCCAGCACTGTGCTGCATTTTAGTGCCCTAAATCTAGAGCAGGGACTAGGCTGACAGCAGCTGAGGTGGGAGTAGAGGAGGGAGAGCCAAAGGGAGAGAGGCAAAGCCCCCTTTGCCTTCCCGTGCTGCACCCATGGTGGGGGTGCTGTAAGATGCATGCACCCTTTAGTGCACCCGTGATGGGGTGCTGTAAGATGCAATGGGAGGGAAGGCTCTGAAGCTGGGCTGAGAGGTCAGGGCAAGAGGAAATCTAGAAATACACTCCAGTATCCTCCAAACCTCTTGTCTTCATTGGATCCAAATTCCCTCCCGAGTTTAAAAGCTACAAGACCATTTACAGGATGGCTGGATAGCACTGAGTATCGAGGATAGAGAAGCTGAGGAAGGATCCTGCATTCCCTTGCATGGGCCACAGGGTGAGCCAGGATCCACTTACAAGACAGGGAAAAGAGAGGGTACCTTTCCTGCCTGGCCCAGCAGGCTTCCCAGCATGGGCTGCAGGTCGGACGGCGAGGCGGCAGCTCTCTTGAGGAGAAGGGCTGTTGATCCACACATGACTGAGCTTCCCGTGAGCCTGGCCCACGTGTTGGAAATTTTCTTTTAAATACAGCTCATGGCAGAAGGGATGAAATTTGCAGCTTATTATTTTCATTTATCATTCTAAATAAAGCAAACATCCCTGTATCTGCATGTTTTACTAAAGGCAGCCAGGATAAACAGCACACTTGGTAGGAACACAAGCAGGGGACAGATTTCGTGCATTCTCCTGCACACAAAAGTGCGTGAGAGCAGATTTAGTTTTACCCAGCAGCAGCGTATAAGGCTGTGGAGAGGATAAATGCAGCAGAGACCCAACTGCACACACACTGATTTATAATTGAGAAACAACCATGTTTGATTTCTAGCTTCCTGTGGATCCATCCAGGAGAGTTTTTCAAATTTAAATTGGGTTGCTAGCAGTAGGATGTCATGATATTTTATCTAGGGAGGGGGAATGGGAGGGGAGCCCATGAGACTAACACTTAGCATGGGTGCCACAGTGCCTTAGGAGTTTGCTGGATTCATCAATTATAGATCAGCAGTCTGGTATTCAAACGTGGCGTTTCCAACCCACTGTCTCCTCAGCGCCGCTTGGTCCCAAGTCCAGGTCCTTTGGGCCAGATGACATTGCTGAGGCATGAGCCACAGCCACCGAATGGCTACTGAGGGGCCTGGGGAGGAACCGGCTGAAACGGCTTCGTTTCAGAGAGCTTAAAATGGCAGGTGGCTCTGCACGCACTAGCTTGTTAAATCTTACAAAAACAGGCTCTGCCTGGCGTACATAGGCCTGTTTTGGGCGGGCTCCAGAAATGCCATGATGATCGTGTTATTTTCTTTTGGTTTTGTGGCGTTTCTACTTTTGGTCCTTGGCAAAACAGAGGGAGTGTTGTCCAACAAATATAGCATAGGGAGAAAAAAATAGGCTGAGGTAAGACACTGTGGCTCTGCCTGGAAGTGCCAGTGTGGTCATGGGAGGCTTTGATTCACATATGACTGTCAAGCGCTTTGGAAAGCCTCCTGAGAAGCTCAAGAGATGTTACTCCTTGACATATAAATTGTACTCGACTGACTCAATGAAGAAAAAGATCTCTTTGGACTGCTCAGTCATCTGTAGATCCCTTTTAAAGAGAGCTCTGACAAGGTGGCCTCAGATGTCTTTGCAAACCGTAGGGTGCTGGCGCCTGTTGCCCAGGCAGCCCGGTCGTCCTCAGTGGGGCTCTCCCTCGCTCTTGGAAACCTCTCCTGGCACTAACCTGGGACTTGCTTCTGCCTCATCTGCTTCAGCCAGGCTGACCTGCCTTGGGCCCCTGGGGTGGCGGTGTGAAGGGTTTGCTCTGCCTGCTGATAACCCTTTGCTTTAACAAACCGCAGGGTGAACAAGGACAAGCGGGAATCCAAGGTCCCCCGGGGCCCCCTGGCCCACCAGGGCCCACTGGACCAGCTGGACCCGAAGGAACCCCAGGACAGCCCGGGCCAATTGGGCCGCCTGTAAGTCCAATTATGAAAAAGCCTTCTGCTTCCTCTTTCCCTAGGGCACAGACAATTTCCTCTTGCCTTTGTTGCCTCTTCTGAAGCCAAGATAGCCACGGACAGGAGATTTGCAGGGGATGCGGATGTGTGGGGAGGAAGAAGTTCCCAGGAAGGAGGGCGAGCGGGAGGGAAGGCGGAGGTGTGTGCCTTGCACTGTTGCTATCTGGACACGCACGTGTGAGTGGGTGACACCAGGCCCATTTCTTCCTCCTTAGCCTCTGCAGACAGCCACGGGGAGGAAGTAATACACAGGGTATAATTGTCCTGCTCACAGCAGAAACCTGACTGATAAGAATCCCTGTGACCCCTTTGAAGTCTTGCCCCTGTCCTGTTCTCAGGCTGGTAGGAAGCAGCCAAGGAGGGTGAAAACAGAAGCACTATTTAAAATAATGCCATTGCTAAACGGCAGGGGACGGGGCAGAGAATCCTGTTAATGTGCCTCTCTCTTTTGCAACAGGGCAGAGCGGGAGAACCGGGGAAGCCTGGCAGAGATGGAAAGGTGGGTACCAGAAACCAGCTCCGTTCCTGGGAGCTACAGGGAGAAACATGACACGCTGGCCCTGCAGCGACTGCAGCGTGAAAGGAGTTTCCATCTCCAAGAGTTTTCAAGGCCTGCTAGCAGGGCAAGCAAGTCTTGTCCCCTGAGGCAAAAGTGCCTCTGCACACACGATAGAGGGGTTGGGTGTCCGGCCAGCATCCTCATCTCTCTTTGAGCTTTGAGGAGCCAAGGATGCGATGACTGAACATTTGAATTGCCATAAGCAGGCAACACCAAGGGTGGTATAGGCATCAGAGCATATCTAGAGTAGTTTTCTCCTTCTGTCTGCTCACATCAGGAAAGCAGGTCCTGCATGGATATTTTGTTTATTTATATTTACGTACACACATATCTGGTATGCTTCATGGTTCATATCAGGTAAATTGGTGATTTCTCATTTAAAAACACAAGTGGTTTGTTTGTTAATATGTTCTCTCCATTTAGCTTGTCAGAGCAAGCTGCAAATGGCTGATTTACTCCACAGCTGCACAGTGGGCTGGGAACAAGTTTCCCAAGCAAAGCCAGAGAAACAGAAAAGATTCTGGAGCACAATGCATAAGGCAAAGCAGCTTTTTGGTCTTCAGATTCAGCGAGACCAGGTCTGGGGGGGGAGTGGAGCACTACGGGCATGAATTTATTTGGGTGTATGGGTTAAGATAGTATTCATCTACATGAAGAATAGATTGGGGATGTTTGAGCTTACCAGTGCAAATCATCTCTGTAAAGGGGCGTTTCAAACCAAAGCAGTCAGCATCTCCCATCACCCTGCAGTCCATGTAATGTTGTCTATATTTGCCAACTCCAGTGTCTCTTTTGATTTTTTTTTACAGGGCTTACCTGGGCCTCCTGGACCAAAGGTGAGACATCCTGCCTCACTTAGAGGTAGCAAGGTGATAAACAGAGGTGGACACTCCTGGCTAGGAGAGATGTGTACATTTTGATGGTTGGAGGAGAGGGGAAGGAGGTTACATCAAATAGCTGAGAAAGATTTCTAACCCAGCTTAGTATTGCCTTTGGGGCCCGGCCTGTGTGCTGACTCATGGGTTTTGTCCAGGCGACACGTCTGAGTTGCATCTTGACTGAGCAAGACACGCCTCATCAGCCCCTCTTGCAAAATTCTTTGCCACACACAGCTTTATTGGCTTCTTCCATTCTCAAAACATTTACCAGCGCTTCAGGAACTGATTTTGCAATGCTATTGTTAACTCCACCACAGTTTCCCATTTATTCACTTGCCAAAGTGCGAGCGGGGGGGTTGTTGTTGTTGTTTTTCAGCTGCAACTGCCCACCCCCATTTGTTTTTATTTGAGATATGTAGCCAGGGTGAGGAGGTAGGAACCGCAGAGCTGGGGCACAGAGCTGGCATGAGTTATCCAGCTGCCTGTGCTTATTGCACCTTTCCTGCTAGGGCTCAGTCCAGTGCAGGTAACAGTGACCCATGGGTCTGAAGGGTCAGGAACTCAGTGGGGTCATTCTGAGCAAAAGGTGGACTTTCCCCGTGGAATGCCCTTCCATCCCAGCATCGCCCCAGAGAAAATGGCAGGCATTTGTCCTTCTCAGGCCAAGCCTCACTTTCTTTTGGTTTTTTGCTTTTTTCAGGGAGACCCTGGAATTCAGGGATACCCTGGCAGAAAGGTAAGAAGGGGAGCTTCAGTATTGTTAAATGAATTAAGCTGCACTGATGCCTTGTGGGATCAGGGCTGCAGATCTGTGGACTCCTCTGGAGCCCTCTGCTGAGCTCTGCTCCCACTGGACATGGGGATGCGAGAGGCCCACAGATCCCCTGCTGTCACCCGTGTAAGGAGAGGCTGGACCCAGAGATATCTTTAACTCTCCAGTAGCTATAGTACAGATGTCTCCCCACCTGCATGCCTCTCTACACCCACTTCCAGGCTGAAATATATCTCCTGTGCATCCAGACCTGAACAGGAGGCTGGAAAGGGCCAAATCCCTGGCTGTGTATTACTCTCTGGAATAAAGCAGGAAAGAGTCGATCCTGCTCCAGGTTAAAAGGCAGAAGCTGGCAATGCCCGAATGTCTTCAGCAGCAGCTAATTAACAGCAGGGTTGTCAAGCCCAGAGGGTGTAATGAAGAGACAGAAAAAGAGACAGAGGAAAGACACAAAGGAAGATCAAAGGGGAGAGAGGGAATGAAGAGATACTGCTAAAGAGATGTCAGCTGGAGAAGGAGAAGGTGAATGTTCCCAGCAGGCAGGAATCCTGTGTCCCGTGTTATCTCCATGTTGCTTTATGGGTGCTCTGTGAGCAAAATGGCAAGACCTGAATGCTTTTTAATTAGTTCTGTATAAACTGAGAAGTTTTTGTTATGTCAGGAAGTGGAAATTATAGCCCCCATGGACCACAGCCCACTCCTGGAGACAGACGCAATTTATTGCCTCTTCTTCCAGTGAACCGTTGGTTTTTCCATTAAGAGCCCATCCTGTTCTGTGTGCGCTGGGTGGGCGGCTCTCAGCACGCAGGAGCGGTGAGGGGGTCCCTGTAACGACCTCGTAGTGAGGGCCTCTCCTACAAGCTCCTCTTACATGAAACAACTTGTCTGGCTAATTTACTTACCAAGAAAAGAGCCTGCACTGATCTCGGAGGAATGAGCCTGAGGTTGTGACCTTTCTCTTGGAAAGGTGGAAGGAATGGATGAAAGTAGGGGAGAAAATCCTCCCTGGTGAGTGAGTCAGGGGAAAGGGAAAAGAGGGCAAAGAGTTGAGCAAAGATGTTAGCTCTGATATGATATAGAATCATGGGACCACTCCCTTCAATCCGTATGCTTTGCACCCTGAATATCTTTCTTGATGTGGAATGGTGCTCCTCTCCCAGAGTGACCCAGATGATAGGTTGGTGTGTGGTGGGCACCTCTGTGTGGGACATCTTTGCTGACCTTTCAGGCAACGCACAGGATCCTTTTCTTGCTGCTCACTGTGTTTGCTTCTTCCTCCCTTTTCTTTCTTCTCTTTCTCAGGGTGAGGTGGGCGAGTCAGGCCTGCCCGGTGCACATGGCCTCCCAGGAGCTACTGGCCCCAAGGTAACCCTTGAACTCAGAGTCAGTGGGGCCATCTCCTAAGGGCAGATAAGTGGCACCCAAGCCTAGAGACACGCTAAAGGAATACAGAAGGTCAGGGGCTGGAGGCAGTTCTCTAGAGCCTGGTATAAGCCACGTAAACAGAAAAACTCACTCCTCTGTAAAGGGCCTGGGCAGATTTTGGCCAGAGCGATTCCCCGCTGTCCTGAACCAGGGCCGGGTGCAGCCCTGCACAGGCCCCCGTTAAAGAATACAACCAACCTGGCCTTTAGAGGCTTTTGCATTAAGGCTGGGAGAATGAGGATACTCTGGTCCATGAAACGGTTTGATGGTTTGTCTACACCAAAAACATGTAGGAAAGCATTAGTACGGGTGACGCCCAGCATCCACTCCAACGACATAAACTGCCTTGCGTTCCCAGGGAGGGGTGGGCTGCAGCCAGCGTTCAGGCTGGTACCATGTTATTACCACGAGCCAGTTCTCTCTGGAGGCCTGGGGTTGCATTTATTGCACGCTCCCTCTTTCGGCTACTTCCTCTTGGGCCCTCGCTGTTATGATTGTACTGCTCGCTCGATTTCTCTTTATGTTCACTGTCCCTCTCTCTGTTTCCTCTCTCTCTCTCCTTTGCTGGGCAGGGTGAAAAAGGGGACGCTGGCATAAAGGTAGGCATGAGAAATAAGGTTTTCTAACGTGGTAGATCATCTGGGAGATACTGCTCCTTGGGCCGATGGGTTGTAAGAGGAAGTTGGGTCTGAGGCAGCTCTGTGGGGTATTTAATGGAGTACACATCTGTGCTCTGATTAACCACAGGCAGACACTCCAAGCTCAGGCAATAAAAGCAACCTTCATCCATTTGGTGGAATTCAATTCTTACCAAAGGCATTTCTCTTGACTATGAAGCTTGCTAATGATTTGTTACATCTCTCCATTTGATGGGCTAGATTGGGGTTTCCTCATAAAATCTGGTCAGCTGACGCATCAAATCCACTCAAACTCTGCAACTCAGGCTGAGGTTTGGCACCAGGCTTTTCTGTCTGTTTCTGGACACTTTTTACAGGCTCATATGGTTTATGCCCAGATGTTATCTATTTGACTGAAGTTTACTGTACCCATATATTTAAAGTATATTACTCAATGTAGACTGTGCTTAAAACATTACAACATTGGCAAGTGTTCATGACAGTCAGAGCATACTGTGTCATGCCATACATCTTAAACATCATGAGAAAAGACTAGTCCTATAATACCTTGAAAGGCACTAACAGTGACACATACATTTCAAGTATTTAGTATGTGGCATGCATCTCATTTGTTGTGCAGCATATACACTTTCTATATTTTTTCCATCTGGGTGGATCACTATTTGAAGGGAGAAAAGGCCCCTTCAGAACTTAACATGGATGTGTTACATCGAGTTTAAAGGAATGTTCTTTGGGAATGCAGGCTCTGGCTTAATAGTTGAATAGAACAGCAGCGATTGTCTTCCTACAAGAAAACAATACCTCCTCAGAAATACTGCGGTGCATGTGAAGTCCAAAGGTTCCCCTGTGTCCATCTTCACATCAGTGTAATTCCATCAAACACAAAGGCATCGATTCTGGTTTGTGCCAGTGTAAATGAAAGCAGAATTGCACCCAGAAATAATGTGTTTTGGGGGCTAGGAGTTTGTTTGCTGCTGTCTCAACAGCCAGGTGCTCTCCCATTAAGCTGAACTGGAGGACTGAAGTTAGAGCATGGCCTGGGAGGGAGGAAAGGCTGGAAGGACAAGCTGTGTCCCACCCCTGCTTATACTCCCATGTTTCACCGCTAGCAGACACCTGCTGTGCTTGCACCCATGTACAAGAACTGATCAGCCCTTCATTTGGGCTCTGGCGAAGGGCAATTCTCCAGGTCTTCCAGTGATGTCTCGGGGTCATCCACAGACGAGAGCCTTCCCTGTTCTGTGTTAGAGAGCAATGACTCAGGGCAGTCCTGGAGACATGTTCTCGCTACTTGGGCCCTTATTCATCCCACTTTATAGCGAGCGGAGATGAAACCCGCCGTGCTTTTTGTGGTACTAAATTGCAGCTCCAAAGGAACTCCCCAGTCCCAAAGCGGCCTCTTCTTTCACACACAGACTTTCATTTGTTATTGTCAGGATTACTTTCCTCTTGACTTCCTTTCTTTTTTGCTCAGAGGAATTGAAAGGGAAGTGCAGAGAGAGGTACCCTTAAATCAGCAGCCAGACATCACCCAGTAGCAGCTCCTGAACATCCGACAGCACGTGCATTTGTTGTCTTTGGAAATTCCTTCTTTCTGTCATCCTCCCGCCTAGGAGGATTGTTTGGGACTCTGGAAGGCTTTTAATGCTTCCACCTTTGGATCCAATTACCTGGGCTATATTCTACCTTCTGTTTGTTTTGAGGAGCCCCGGACAAACACTGATTCATAGTTTAGCTGTAGTGACCAATTTTGCTGGCAGTGAAGAACATTTCAGGCCTGACGAGGCTTACTGCTTTCACGCAGACCCCTTGTTCATTTAATAAGCTCTCCCCACCCAGTGACAGATGCAGCACAACATAGATTCTCTCTTAGCTATTTTCTTCTGTGGCCACCATTTGTACTTTGATCATGTAGAGACCTATATCTGTGTCCCATGAAGGTCATTAGAGAGCCAGTGAATGTGATCACCTGGGGTCCTTTGAATAAGCATTTGACTCATTGCCTTCCAGCCTAGCCATCACATTCAGCTTTGCTGACATTTTCTTTTTTTTTTTGAAAGGTCCTTAGGATGAGGCTTTTTCTCATGCTCTGAGGAAAGAGCAATAAAGGAGCTGCCCACAGCCTTGCTCAGTAACCCCCTCATAATCTGCCTTTCACAGCAAGGAGGAAAAAAGGAAGGGTCTCTGTTTTGATTGGCAGCCCATAGCCAGTACTGCTAGCGAGCTGATCGGCATGGGGCATGCTCTGTCATGATTGGCACCCAGTGGGTATAAAGCTGCTCACACCAGGTGTAGGGGAAGAGAGTATGAGGGTCTCCTATGTGTTGGAGGGGAGAGGTGTAGCTTAGCTCTTCTAAGAGAGACTTGGGAGGTATTTCTTAAATCACCACGAAGCTCAGGAAAGCTGGGAGGTGCTGCTGACCTGGAGCTCACTGGGGACCTGTGCCAGGCATTTTGCCTTTCATATCCACCTTTGGTGATGTTTCCCAGCTTCTGGCTTGGCTGCAGCATTCCAGTGCTGGCTTTGGTGGGCTGCTGCTGCCCGGCTATGGCACCCTGTGCAGCCCAAAGGGCACCGGGGGATCACAAAGGGATCAGCCCAGTGGGTACTTACTGTATTACAATGGCTTTCAAATACATAAGGATTTAAAGATGTTCTGGACAGTTGTTTTTCCTGCTTATTCTCTGGTTTTGGCTCTGGGGTTTGTTTCTGCTCTTTGATGGTGCAGTGTCATGTTTGTTGCTCCTGCTCTCTAATTAGCTCTAGTGCCTGTGTGATCCTGCCGGTGCCAGTGGGGGCTGTGCAAGCAAGCCGAGGCCATCATCAGAAAATGCAGGGTAGGGTGGTTGCTCTGTAACTTGCCCCCTGTAAGGGGCTACCTTGCTCCCTCTCAGTGAGGTGGCTTTGCTTTTACAGGGCTAAAGAATTAAACAGCTCTTCAGGCAGGCAGTTTCTTCCAGGAAAGTCTCTGGGATGGGGAATTACTTTCAAATGCAGGGCTGCTCTGTGGGGGCAGCCTCTGCAAGCAGTGTGGGTGCCTCCCAGCAGAAAGCATTGGTCTTCTCTGCTTGGTCTCATTTAAAAAAAAAAAAAGCAAAATGGGGAGCACAGCTGGGAAGGAGGGAGAGAGAATGGTCCCCACTTCTCCAGTACAAAGCATTTATAATTATTGTTTTATTTTTCTCACAGCTGAAAATACCATAGTTAAGTATGCTGCATAGGGTAGGAGGTACCCACGCTGCCTAGGTCATGTATATTATGGTATTAGACAGTGTTTTACAAAATACAGTTCACAGGATGCCACAATTACAAAAAGTGCTTTTAAAAAAAGCTTATACATATATCCCTGCTGAATAGTCCTTCCAAGCAAGGACTAAACACCTGGAACAAAATAACAGCAGTATGCAGATTGTCTGAAGATGTTTTACTTTCCAATTGCCACCAGATAAAATTCAGGCTAACAGTACAAGGCAACCCTTGGATTCTCTGTTTCTCCAGATAAGTTTGTTCATCCTATAGTCACTGCAGACTGAGCGACTCCCTATGCTGTGCAGAATACCATGGCGTGGGATGTGGTAGCAGGATACAGAGACTGTCTTTGTCCCCAGCACTGTTGCTGTGGAACTCCAGCAGGGTCAGTCCTGCTGTACGCAACAGGCTTGAGAGGTACCACTGGTGGGAAATGGCCATGGATAGGGCAGTCAGCTCGGTGAGAGTCAGGTGGGGAAAATGGGTTGTGCCCCATCTCACCCAGGAGGCTTTCGCATCACCTGTGCCCTGGGCACTCCTCACCGAGCCCTGGGAGGACTCATCTCCTGTCTCTTGCTCTCTTTCTCTGTCTTTCTTGCTCTGCTTCCAGGGGGAGAGAGGCATGCCAGGGCTGCCAGGAAGACATGGCACTAAGGTACCTTGTAAACAGTGGAGTGACGCTTGTCTGCCTGATCTCACCCATACTGCTCGACTGTCCCTGATGCACAAGCATCAACTGGATTTGTGTGTGTGTCTGTTAGTCAATGACTATCTTCAGCTGAATTCTTTCTGCTTCTATATTGCAAAATATAGGGCCTAATTTATGACGGAGATGGTGGGGGAAGAAGTGTTTTACAAAGCAAATGGCATGCCCAGTCCGATGCTGTCTTGCAACATCAGGATCTTAATGCTTTACACTAGTGAGAGCGGCCAGTTGCTGATGCTTCTAGGGAATTGGTGTTTTGTAAATTGGGGGTCCCAAGTGACCGCTGTGACCTTCAGCGATGTGTGTTAGCCCACTGTGATCAGTAGGGCTATACAAGTGTGAACCTGGACTAATGCAGCAATGAATCAGGGTCAGTGTGTGAGCAAGCCTGCATGTGTGTGCACTGGAGTTTTAGGATAAATACTAGAAAATCATCCGCGTTCACTGCCATTTAAAGGCCAAAGAGTGAGGAACAGACATCCCAAATGCACTGTGAGAGCCTAACCCAAGCCACTTGCTGCATGTAATCCCTTTCACGACTCTAGCCCATATTCACTATAACCTACTGACCCCTGAGACAATCTGGAATGCTTTTTTTCCCCCATTTATTGCATAGAATCCCTGATCTCCATCTTCTGTCCTTGTGTTTTTTAGCTTTGTCCCTGATTTCTGTTTCAGAAAGCTGAGAGGTATGATCCTGCTGCTCTCTGGCTCCCCACTCCTTCTTGTTTGAACTTTTCCAAGCTCTTTTCACTTTGAACTTGGCCCCAGTCCTCCCCTTTGTCTCATGTGCTACATCTCAACGCCTCTCATTTCTCACCTTCTAACACTACTTCACCTCCCCCCGTTTCCTTAGA
This sequence comes from Harpia harpyja, assembly GCF_026419915.1. Taxonomy (NCBI): domain Eukaryota; kingdom Metazoa; phylum Chordata; class Aves; order Accipitriformes; family Accipitridae; genus Harpia; species Harpia harpyja. Next base: position 4,886,892 of record NC_068949.1, read on the forward strand.
CCTTTGTTATCCCTCATATTTGCTTTTGTAACTGGACCTTTTCACCAGGACCTAACTAATACTAACACAGGCCGTACAGAGGTTTCAGAGCAAAGTGTTGATAGGGAAGACCTGCTTTTTGCATCAATGCTGTCGAGGGAAATGTGACTGTCCCTGTGGGAGCAGCTGCCTCCTGGGGTTTCGAAGCACCTGTCTCAGATTGCAGGGCAGGCTGGACTCCGTGGTCTCATGGTGGTGGCTTGCTCTGCGCTGCAGAATGATGCCTGAATTGCACTGCTTGGAATTCTTTTTTTTCCCCTAAGGTGGCTGGCTTCAGAGCTCTCCTGAAAACATTTTACTGCAGGGTTTGTCATCTGTGATAAAAACAGAATAAGGGGAAATGGCAAGACCAAGGCCCTGGGGTACGAGCTGGCCTTTCTCGGGATGCTCGAGCTGATGTATCTGGGATCAAGCGCTGAACTGGGTGTTTGGTCATCAGTCCGTCTTTGCATTCCTCAGTTACTTGACACTGTTCTGCTTGTTGGCCTTCGCTTCACTTGCAGGACTAAAACCGGGGGGCGGGAAATCTGGTTGTTTTGACTGGGTTGTGCTCATGATGTCTGCCTTTGGAGGAGCTTTCTGGAAAGCAGAGCCACTGCCATAGGTGAACGACCTGCACAGGGAAGGAGGATGTGTGCTGTGTGGTGTTACAGCATTACTTCTGAGTTTTGGAAAGGAAAAGATGTGGATTTTGCCTTTTTAGTTCCACCTGGCTGATACTGTTTTGTTTTTAAAAGTTTGTGTCCGATTCGTTTCAAACAAGGTGTTCCTGTCTTTCCTTTCTCTGCCAGGGCGCTCCTGGGCTGGCCACCGCAGGACTGAAGGTGAGTTTTACACTACACTGCAATGGCGTAAGTAGGGCACGCTTGAGAGCAAGGGCTGGAGTTGGGAGAGCACAAGGCACAGGAAAATGGTCGGACAGCTCCCACTAAAGGGCAATATCAGAACTGCTGTTCCTTTTGGCAGAGGTACTGGATGCGTTTCCAGCGGCACCGCTGCTCTTCCGCACCTATCTGGGCAGAGAGGTTGGTGAACTCGTGGTACTCCACAGCAGTGTCGGGATGGCAACAGAGCAAAGGGCCAGGTGCAGATTTAGGGGGCTAGAAGTCACCCCGGGGATCCAAGACGCGCAATGAGACAACGACCCGTTGTCCTCATTCCCTCCAGCTGCTGGGGGAAAAGAAAGAAATAAAGAAGTTATCTCCAGGGCTGGTGGGGAGGGGTTTTCTCCTTGATGCCACATTGATCCCCTATCAACACAGCCTCCCTTCAACCCCAGCTGCAACCACAGCCTTGCTCTGCAAGGCACTTTTTGTAATTGTGGCATCCTGTGAAACTGTATTTTGTAAAATACTGTGTGCGCAGAGCTAGGAGTAGGCAAATTCCTTAATGCCAGCAGATGAGTCTTGTCTCATTATGCTCCCTTGTATCTGGTACATCTTCTCTTAAAATACTGCAAGGTCATTACTCAGTTTTATAGAAGCCACTTGCCTGAGGCTTGCTGGTTTCTTACAGCAGCCTAAGAGCTAGCTAATGAAGATAAAACAAGCTCCAGGCAGAAATACTAAGACGCATTTAAAGCATCCTCATGCCCTTATTTACAAGCCCAAGGCCTCCACAGATGAATGTTCTTTCCTCCACTTTGATAGCTCTAGGAAGATTTGTACTCTGTCCTCCTGGTTTTTCACTTTATTTTCCTGTCTCTTCCTCACCAGGGCGAGCCCGGGACTCCAGGAGAAAAGGTACTCTCAGAAGGCTTTGCTCTGAGCCTGCATTTCTGATTTGTTTGTGTATTTTTTCCCCCTCCCAGAGCAGCTAAGGGAGCTGAGGCATGTCTCTGTACTTCCCAGTGCCCAAATCCAGACCCTAATGGCACCTGCCAGAGTAAGCAAAATGGTAGTAGCATCCAGTGATGCCAAGTGAGAGAGGCACCATACTGCAAACAGATGCCCTCCCTCCTGCTCCTGTCTGTGTTGATGGGAATACCCTCCAGCTGCCTTCCTCCTTTCCTCCCTACTCCACAAAATATGCACAGCACACTTTGCTTAGCAATATGTTCCCTCTCCCCCTTCCCTTGGCTCCTTCTGCCTCCCAGTACTTCTGTGTCCACCAGGAGTCTTCCCACGTTACTGTAGGGGGCTGTTCTTCTGTCATGCACCATATGAAGTGCCCTGCACAGTCTCCCCTGTCTCAGTGTAGCGTGACCTGGTTTGAGTTCCTGTGGCAGGCACAGTACAAAAATACCCCATCACTCTCCATCACTAAGCAGCCGGCTTGGTTTCTGAACAGCTGGCTCCTCTTGCTTGAGGCTCACTGGGTTATGTTACAGCATGCGATAGCCATATAACAGACACATTCTCTGTCTCTTTTCTTCCCCACGAAGGGAGATCCTGGAGTCCCAGGGAGGATGGGCCCCCCAGGTTTGCCAGGGAAGAGGGGGCAGCGGGTAGGACATTGCGTGTTTGGGCTTGGTGTCCTGGCAGTGCTGTGTTCCTGCAAGCGGGAGCTGGCGGGAGCCTGCTTTGTGTTGCATTGTCGTGCTTGCGGGGGATTATGTGTTCTTTTCTGGCTCTTGCCCCCCTTGGTGAAGTGTGTTTGCGTGTGTCTGCTTGCAGGAGGTGGGGGGCTGGTGACAGGCAGGGCAGCATGAGATGCCTGGGATGTAGTCTTGTCCTGGGAACGATTAAGGACAGTGCTGCATCTTTTGACTCCAGAAATAACACCTTAAACAGGGATTCAGTAATCTGACCTCCGTCCTCAAGAAATCTGCTTCTTTACACCATTGTTCAGGCAGTGCAGGATGTTTTTCAGTAGCTCTTATGGGCATGTGTATTGAAAACTAGTCCCTGAATGAAAAGTAGAATACCAAAAGCAGAGCAAGGCAGAATCAGGAATTCACAGAGGCCTGGGACAGGATTAGAGGTTATATCCTTACAAAAACCCCAAAGGCCAAACCTTTTCTTTGGATATGAGGTCCTGCAAATGTTTTCCTTCTTTTCAGGGAGAGAAGCATTAATTTACGGCAGCAATGTGCATGCTCCGTCAGGGGAGGAAAGTTGGGGGGGGCCTTACAGGTGGCTGGAGGCCAAATTACCTTCAAGAAAGGGGTCACTGCACTCTAGAATTGCCTAAAAAAATAAGATTGCTGCTAGTTAATTATTTTCCACGGAGCCACCAGTGCATGTCTGTTCGTGGAGCATTGATGCAAGTCCCCTGCATGTCAGATGTGTGCCCTTGAGCTCTGATGAGATGGGTGTGCAGCACCAGCCTCTGCAGGCAACAGCATGGCACCCAGAGGGACTCTTTGCTAGCCTTGCTGATCTGGTGTGCTGCTGTTGTGGAGACAGCTAGGCACCTGCTGGGGGAAAGAGGTTTTGAATTGTTCTTTGTAATCTGTACAAGTTGTTAAGTCTTGGAAGTGTGAGGATTGCAGGTAAGAACACACCTTTTTCTGATGATGCATTTGAAACATGTCTTCATGGTAACAGAAACCTCTGATATCACTCTCTGTCCTGGCAAAATGCAGACTCCCGAACAGGACACTGTAGCTGGAAACCATGGGCTTAGCAGCTGGATGGAATGGGCTGAATAGAGCCTAACTTCAACATAAAGACCACTAATTGAGCTCCAATATTCAAAAGATGACCCAGATGTCATGGTGAACTAAGCAAAGTCACTTCACCAAGTGAATGCTGGATGCCCTCCATTGCTCACTGCCCTGTGGCATCCTCCATACTCTATGGTGCCTCACGCAGCTCAGCCTGCAGGCCTTGCTCTCCAGGCATTGTTTTACACCATCACCTTCTGTCTTTGCCATTTTTGCCACTCCTGTTTTCACTGCTTTTCATGACCAGTATGTGTCACAGAGCTTGGCTGCTGAGACACTGCACTTTTTTTTTTTTTTTTAAGAGCATGATGAGACTGGGATTTGGAGTTAGGGAACAGGAGCAGGAAACGCCTCCTGGGAGAGGTGTGGGAATGTTGGTTGTGAGATCTTTGCCAAAGCAAAGCAGTGTAATGAAGAGCTGTGAAAACTGGGATGGACTCAAGCAGCGGACAGTTTCTGTGCAAAGAGCTGAACTATATCAGGGCATGGAGAAAGTCCTGCACTCCACATAAAATTTGCCCTGGGCAACAACTTGTCTGGGTATATGGAATGGCAAGAGCCTGGGCTGAAGGACTGACAGGGAAAAGCATTTAGCAGACCAGAGTGATAAGGAAGATGCACAGGGGGGATCCTGGATCTCTTTCCCACTCACCTTCCTTTGGAGAGAAATAGCAATGGTGTGGAGAGATAGTCAAGAGGACAGGATAAAGCGTTCACCGTCCTGAGCAGGTGCTGCTGGAGGATGCCTTGTCTATGTCTAAAATAAAATCCCCTGGGGAAGGGAAAGAGGGTTTGAAACCAGGAGCAGCTCATCCTTTGGCTGCTTCTCCAGGACGGAGAGCCTGCAGAGTCAGCCCGACCATGTCTGCTTTACCAACAGGGTGAGAAGGGACGAGCTGGTGACCCTGGGCTTCCTGGACTCCCTGGCACGAAGGTTTGTATCTTCTCTGATTTTTTTAGGGGGGCCACTCTCATCCCCTTTCCTTTCTCCCTCCTGTGCCAGCTGTGCACAGCTCATGCGCTCTTAGGTCACTGTTGCAGCGTACAGCAGCATGTTCTGTGAAGCTCAGCTGGATGTCAGCCCCAGCCAGGGATGTGATGGGGTCACACAAAGGATGCCTTTTTGTGAGGAATTGCATGCCTTCCTGCAGTGACGGGGAGGCTGTGGTCCTGGGAACATGACCACGGAATCCTGTTCCAGTAGTTCGCTTTTAAAAGCATGACCTCAGATGTAACGTGGCATTTCAGCCTCCCTCCTGCTCCAAGATCCACATGTGAGGAGGAGATGGGCTTTTTGGGAGCTGCACTGCTGTGCTCTAAGTTGGAAGAGTAGCCTTGTGCTCGGAGAGACCCAGGGCAGGTCAGCTAAAGCTAAGCTCTGAAACTCTGGCTTTGTCCCTGTGCTCCGGGATGTGGGTAGAAATCACACCTTTCAAGTCAGACTTTCACAGGGTGCTTTTCCTTCGGGAGAGGGGACAGTGCACTGAATGACAGTGGCCATTTCAGGAAAGGATGAGGGCATAATGGCAACTCGGTACAAGCAAAGCTTTCCTGTTACTGCCTTTGTACCTGCTCTGTGCAAAGGATGTGGTCTGCAGGGCTGACTGTCTGGCTGATGACTACAGCTCCAGAGGGAGCCATACCAAAAAAAGCCATCATCAGGTGGTTGGTGGTTTTATCAGCTCAATTTCAACAGTAGAAGAAAACAGTTGTGTTCGAACTGGAGCCTGGGGGATGAGGTCTGTCCACAGGTGGCTTTATATGGCACTGGGGATTAAGGGACCGAGCAGCAGCACTGCAGCCAAAGGGATGACGATAGCTGTGACTGCTGGCAGGGCTCTAGGTGGAGCCCCCAGGCAGAACTATGTTGGCCTGGTTCCTGGACAGCTGGTGGCTCTGGAGCAGTGACGTTTCTGGGCTAGCAAGAGGCCAGCTGATGGACCAAGTTGTCTTGAGCCCTGTCTCTCTGAGCCAACAGTTTGGCAAGTGAAATTATGGAGATGGAGAGACTGAACTGTGACACGTGGCTTGTTCTTCCTTGCAAACAGGGAGAGAAGGGAAATGCTGAGAATGCCTTGGCGGGAGGTAAAGGAGAACCTGGCCCTCCAGGTCTGCCTGGGCCCCCTGGACCAAAGGTGAGAGTTTTTTCCTCCAGTGAGTTGTGTATTGTGAGGGATTGAGACCAGCACAAGGTGTGTAGGAAGGGGCAAAGGTTGCATTCATCTGTGCCCACCTCTGATTACCTGCTGAAGGGACATCAGGTTCTGCAGAGTGTTTTAGTTCTGTTGTTTTAAATGCTGAAGGTGAGAGAATTTGTGAACTGTGTTTCGGGGAGGAAAATACCCTCCTTGTGCTCAGATGACTCCCCTCTAGGCTCTGTGAGAAACTAGTCGCTCAGAATCAATGATGACAGCCTCTAGTCCCCGTGGTACCTGAGGCAGGGTGGACACGGGGAGGCAGGATGGAGGCCTTCCAAGGCTTCTCTCCCCTTCCTCTTCCACCTCCTCAAGGAGCAGCAGCAGTAAAGTCCTGCCCCTTTGGCAAAGGTCACCAAGAACACATAAATCTGAGGTCCAGTCTCAGATGTACTTGGAACAGCCCTCCTGTGCACTTACTTTGGGTCTGAACTGGGTGCTTTCCTTCGTGCTGAATACTCCCTCCGTACTGTGTAGAAGAGAAGGGCACCTGGTACGAAGTCATGGCAGGAAATTTGGGTTACCCGAGGAGAAGATGGCACAGCAGGGGCGCTTGGCTGGTGCAGTTCTTCCTCCTGGAAATGCAAAGCCAGCAGTAGAGTCGTACCCCTTCCACGGAATACAAACCCATCCCTTTTCCTTTCTCTCAGGGAGAAGCTGGTGACATTGGCCGGCCTGGTGCTGCAGGGTCACGGGGGGAAAAGGTACAGTCCTTCTGCACAACCCAGCTCCAGGTTCAGTAGCTGCAAGTCTGTTCCTACATGTACAAAACTTAGCTGAAAAGGAGCATTTTAAAATTAAGCTGTCTAGTCCCAGACTGTTTCAGAGGACCAGCAGAGAACAGTGATTCCTGGAGTTCAAGCAAGTGAAGGGATAGGCTTTGTTAACAGCATGTTTTTCTTGTTACAGGGGGAACCTGGTTCACCGGGAGACCAGGGACCCATGGGCCCAAGGGTAGGTGTCCCTCCACTAACGCTTGAAGAGTTTTGGCCTTTCGAAGAGGTCTAAGGATAGTGGGACCACACTGATAGTCTAGATTGGGCCTCTGCTTTTTTGACAGATGTTCTCTCACTAAAAATGCTTATAGCTGGGCAATGGCTGAGTTTGAGACAGGCCATTTGTCCACTCCATACCCTCATCAGAAGACACCCACACCTTAGGGGGGAAAAAGTCTTTCAAGCCACCTTAGGGTGGATGCTTGGCTCATTCATAGAAGGAGGTGGGTTTGGACATCCCAGTCTGAACTCAGGCCCTTGGCATATCAACAAAGGGCAACAGGAGGGTGTTTGGTGTGTGCTCAAGTCAGACAATCCAGCTCCTGGATTCTGGCCTCAACTTCACCACTCGTCATACCTACCAGCTTTGATGGTCATGGCACGGTGATCTGGGCTTGTCTGGCTATATTTCTGTAGTGTTTCGTCTATAAAATGTGCTTTTAAGAGCTTTGTTTAATCAAGGAAAAACTGGAGGCTCATGAAGCAGGCCCCTCTGAGACCCCTTTTTCAGGGTGAACCACAGCTCTGAGTACCCCATGGGAAGGGCAATCCCCAGGCCCTGGCTAAAGAGCTGGTATTTTGCAGGGCCCCAAAGGAGAGCCTGGGAAGGACGATATGATGGACTACGATGGTAACATCAGCGAAGCTCTCCAGGTGAGCAACTGCCCTCCTGGCCCATGAGGGGACTGCTGGCAGCTTTACTGTTTCCCAGGGGGTGCAGACAACTGGGAACAATGTAGATCTGCTTCCTCAGCAGTAGCAGCAAAGGGAAGTACTTGGTTGTTCCATAGTCCCCCTCATCCTACAGCTCACTGCATATAGTGTTTTGGTAAATACTTGTGCACCTTGTTTAATTGATATATTAACACTGGTGGACGTAGAGGTGATGTGAATCGCTTCAAGAGTGGCCCACGACTTGGGGTAGATGGTGAATAAAAGGACTGCAAAGCTTCCTTGGAAGTGTGCACTGATGATGTGCAGTGAGCAAGTGGCTATGCCCAGCTCTGGGCTAGCCTGGGTTGTACTTGGAAAAAGGGGAAATCATAGAATAATAGCTCCATGGGACTCAGAGCTAGTTTTTTGCTTTTGTTCATTTTGTAGGCTCCTTGCCTATTTGGGCCAGTGTTACGTTAGTGGAAAACAAACCAGCTCCAGGAAAAAGCTTAGCTTTCCAATGGCTGTTTTCCTTTTTGATTTTTTTTTTTTTTTTTACTTTTTTCTAGGAAATACGAACTTTGGCCTTGATGGTGAGTTCCTAGCTTTGCTGCGTGGTTTTAAGCAAGTAGCCATATGTCCATCCTAAGCAGATGGCCTGACAATTTAGGTGCAGCTAAAACATTTGGCCTTTGCTGTTGGGAGCTGGAGTAGGGGCAGCTGATGGCTGAAGGAAAAGCTCATCTTGCCTTCTGATCGTGGCTCTTGAATTCTAATCAGGCCCTTTATTTCTCTGCTTTAAGAGGTAATACATGCTGCTCACAACAGGGATTGCTCAGAAGGAGCAGGGAAGAGCAAGGGGGACTGACCAAAGCAGGGAAAAAGGAGGCCTTGGTTGTTTTGCAAGAAAACTTATGCTGGCAGTCTGTGGTGGACACTTTCTGTGATGGGAGGGGAGGACATATTTTCACCATTGATAAGTATAACTTGACATAACAGTCCTGTACAAACCCGATCATTTAAACCAGCAGTGACTACAAGCCCTTTGAAGACAAAGAAAAGTAAAGTAGTTATTTTGAGCCAAAATAAGGGAAAAAGTATCCCTGAATTTTGCTTCTCAGGACAAGAAACCTGCTTAGGAAAAAAGATGGATTTTTAAAATGCAGTATGGCAGGGCAGCACAGGCGTAAGTAGCATCACTTGCTAGGCCAAACTGCTCCCTAGGTTTCCTTAAAGGGTAACTGCCAAGACTGATCAGGAAATCTGCTCAAAATACTAGGGCCATTTACCTCTGCTTAAGCTGTGCTTGGGATCTAAGTAGTACAGTGTTTCCTATGATCTCTATTCTAAAAGTGTACTTTTGTAGATAGGAAGGCACAACCTTAAGTTAATCTTAGTTTCAGGAGCAGATAGCTGTGGTCATTTTAGTTTTCCTCCATGAAACTGTAAAAAAATACAGACATATCTACAACTCACTTTGGACTGGCCTGCTGCTCACTCAGAACTCTTCATTGCTTGGCTTCCCAAGCAAATACAATTTTAGGAGTCCCTGGGAAAATTCCCCCGCTATTTCCCCTTAAACTCAGAAGAGCTGTTTGGTTTCAAAACATGAAAATAAAGGCCCTGTTGATAATCTGAGAATGAGTTTTTCTTTATCTAGGGACCCCCAGGACTTCCGGGTGTGGCTGGACCTCCAGGGCCACCGGGACAGAAGGTATTTGCTCAATTCAGCACTTGCAGAGCTAAGGGAAACACAGGAGCGGTCCAGGCAGAATTCCCACACACAACCCCCCCAGCGCTCCTATTCTCCCTGTCCAGCACTATCAGACTGTCCTGCTGGCCTCTACCACTCCTCCTCATGCACAATATCCTGAAAATCTCTTTTCTCACAATGATAATGCCTTATCAGAAAGATAAAGGATCCTTTCTACTTGCCCTCCCCTTTAGGAAGCAGCTTATGGGAACCATCTCTGTGCAGGGATTGTGTTGGTTGGGAACTATGTTATAGCACTGGGGCTGCGAACTGTCAGTCAGTATAAACAAGGCTGGTGAAATTCTTAGGCAGTCACACATGTATTGTTTCAGCAGGGGTTTCCATGCTTTTTTTTCTGTGACTATTAGTTACCAGAGTCCCTGCAGACTATTTCTGTAATGCCCACCTTTCATCATTGTAGTGCCATGCAGAAGGAGTCAGAATAGCTGCTTTCAAACTGCCAAAGTAACAATTCTGTGTTTCAGGGTGAAATTGGCTTGCCAGGTGCTCCAGGCCATGATGGAGAAAAGGTGAGACATGGATTGCTCTTTCCTTTAGTGGTCTTACCTCTGTCACTAACATTGCACGGTTGCTTTTCCCACAGGAGAAAAAATTATTTTGCTTTACAAAAATGAGCATTAATGGTTTATCAAAGTCCTCACTTATAGGGAGTGGTGGCGATGGCACGGCAAATCTACTTTGTCCTGCCCCCATGACTCCTCAAAGGGCATTACTGCAAGTGAGAGGATGAGCAGTAAAAGAGGTTCTGGGCCAGGGGCTCACCCTGCAGGAGTAACCTTACTCTTATCTGTAAGTGTTTCACTCTGTGTTGTGTGGATTTCTTTTAGGGACCACGTGGCAAGCCTGGAGAAATGGGCCCCCCTGGCCCTCATGGACTGCCAGGGAAGGATGGACCACCTGGAATAAAGGGAGAGCCAGGCCATATTGGGGTCACAGGAGAAAAGGGCGATAAAGGAGAGCCGGGACAAGCCGGCTCACCGGTGAGTAAATCAAAGCCTCTCAGAGCACTGCTGGCTGTCCAGGTTATGCGGCAACGCCCTGGGACTTCTTGGATACCTCAGAGCCCCTCTGACATGGGTGCTGGAGGCACCTCATCACTGCTGTATGAAGTGTGCCAATACAGAAGCAACATCTTGGCTCCCTGGCAGATGTGTCCATCTTGCTGGAGTGGCTGTCCCCAGCTGCGTGCCCTGCTCTGTCACTTCCTCAGCTTGTTGCCTGGCGTATTGCTTAAACTGAAACGCCACTGTAAGCAAGCAGGCCTGACTGAGAAGGCAGCTGAGGTACCAGCACACATGCCCTCCTGGGAGGGCAACTGCATGGAGTAACCCCTTACATCCCTGCCACTAACCGGGGCAGAGTGCCCAGTCTCCCAGCTTCAGTCTGTCACAACTTCTGTGTCCCCAGCACTAGTCAAGAGGGTTTTATGCAATGAGTTTCTGCCTCTCTACAAGATTACTAGGATAAAACTCTTGCTGTCACAACAGCTGGCTATTGGGGAGTGATTTCTAGCATGGGCTCCAGCAAACTGCATAACCGTGAGCAGAACTTGGAGGCAGGAAAGCAGTACCCCATCCCTGCTTGGAGACCGGCACATCCACAATGTCAGGAGGATGTTCAGGCATTTGCATGTCCAGTTTCAATACTAGTGAAGCCCTGCATTTCCCTGGGCACCTGATGGTTGTCTGGGGTTTTCAGTGTGTTCTTGGGATGACCAGCACCAGTCTCGGCTCTCGCAATGATGTCTCGTATGTCTGCCTGACTTAGTCTTGCAAAAAGTCCACAAATCTTTCTTGATCCATAGGGTCTTGATGGCCCCACTGGAGAGAAGGGCGAACGAGGTGACCAAGGGATGCCAGGACCGTCAGGATTGCCGGGTCCCATTGGACTTCCAGGACTGACAGTAAGAGTGAAAAAGACAGGCTGCTCTTTCCTGCTTGGCAAAGAGAAAACAGCGTAGAGCAACACACAAGGGTTTATTTCCCGAAGTGCTGAGTATCTCGGGAGCCTCAGACCCCTACCCCTTAGTTAGGTGCTTAGGTGTCACCGAACGTCCGTCAGGTCTCCAGCAGCAGGCAGGGGGCCAGCTGGGCATCTGCCCCCACTGCTGTCTGGAGGTGCTGGCTCTGGCAGCTGCCTGCAGAGCCTGCGTGGCAAAGTCAGCCGAGACGCCTAGTTTGCTGGCAGCATGGCATCGTTGCTCCTTCCCTTAGAGGCTGCAGCACAGCAGAGAGGTGTCAGGCTGCTGTGGGGGAAAAGCAAGCAAAATCCTGTGGCACTCCCCTTGCACAGCTGTGAGATACCACTCCTGGAGGCCTCACTCTTTGTAGGGTGCCTCCTCTGGAAGCAGAGATGCAGGAGAGCCGCAGGTGAGCTGTTTGTGAAATACATGGTACGTTCCCACTCCTCCTTTGGGGAACTGCTGCTTTGCCAGCACATGAGTGGTTCACAGATGGCTTCTGATGGAGTGAGACTCCAGAGTGCGGCTGGTGGTGACAGGGTCTGTTGTTGTGTGCAGGGAGAGAAGGGTGAACCTGGGGAGCGTGGAGACAAAGGAAATCCAGGAGAATCGGTAGGTCACCTTTCTCATTTCCTTCTGCAATCTCGGCAGTAGGGGAGGGATGATGTGGCAGCAGTGCTGCTGAAAACCAGCACATCCCACCCTCTTATGACACATGTCTCATTGAGGACAGCAAGCTTCATTTTGTGGGACTGAATCACCAGCCACCTCTAGCTCCCGATGCCCTACTTTTCCCTTACACAAGAACAATCTAGCTCATGACAAGCAATCAATAATGAATGCCTAGGGAAGAACAGAAGATCATGGAAAGCATAACAAATATTTCCCTCGGCACCTGCGGTGAAGGGATTTCCTGAACAATACTTACATGTATCTACATATATGTATTTTTCAGTAGGGTTTGTGTTCTTGAATTTGTCTGTTCTCCCCTCAAAGCTCACCCCTAGCTTTTGTAGCACCCTGCAACAAGGAGTCCCACAGGCTATCAAAACACTCTTCTACATGTGTGGAGCAAGCCACCTTCTTTCCTATCTTTTGAAACAACTGCTAAGCTGTTGACCTTGTGCCTCCTTGCAGAAATGGTGGTAGAGTAGTGGAAGTGGACCTTTTTCTGGAAAAAACTCACTGCTTTCCCTCCTCCTAAATATCTGCAACTGCTGCATAACCTTCCCCAGAGTCCTGCTGCTTCTACTCAGCCACTGTCCTGCATTGCTGCCACTTTCTAACACAGTCCTTAAGGGGAGTCCAGGTTTCCAAGCCTGGTAGAGCTCTGCTGCGTCCTGTGCCCTGCCTCCCCTCTGAGCAGTTCCCTTTACCTGCTGAGGGCAGCAGATTATGACAGTGACTTCTCTTGCATTGCTTTCTAGATATCTGGCCCCCCTGGACCCCAAGGCCCACCAGGACCTCCAGTAAGTTTTGAGTGATTCACCTGAGGAGCAAGACCATGGGAATGAGGATAGAGCGGGAAGTGGCTGGGGAGGGTTCTGCGCAGAGAAAATAGCCAGAAACACTGCAGCGTTGAAACAGTAACATGCTTAGTATCACTTCCAAAACCACCCCCCAGGGTAGGTCAGAGCTACGATGGGCTGGGTAGGTAAAGAGAGAAGGTTAGGTTTGTCTGAGATGAAAGGGAAGACAGTAGCAAGACGGAATGAATGGGATTAAAGGGATCAACTTCAGAAATGGTCTTAATAGCAAGCCTGGCCCACTGCCAGGTGGTTCTTGGCTAGAGCCGCCTCATTACCAGATGAGAACAGTACATGAAGTGCCCTTTACACAAATAAAGAGGCCTTCAGGCTAAGCATTTTTGCCCTCAGTGTGACAGAAAGCGAAAGCTCTATACTGCACGCTGAACTGTGATAACCTGGATTTTAAAGCATATCCTTAAATATTACTCATATCTTGCCTTTCATCCCAAATACAGGGTCTTCAGGGCCTCCCAGGACCGAAGGTAAGGCTGCAAAAAAATAACATTCTGGAATTTTACTAGAGTTGCCCAAGTGCAAGAATTCCCTTCAGTAACAACCTCCTAGCTTTCAAATGTTACTTTTCTTCTATCTTGGTAAGAGGACAAATCCTTCTGGATATTTTCTTGAAGGAAATGGATTAGCAGCACTCGCTTTAGGACCCAGAAAACTGGTCATTATCTCCAGTTTTCACCCAGAGAAGTAGGAAGTCACTGGCCCTTGGAAATCTTTCCATGAGAACATAGTTGAAATCTTTGTCTGAAGGGTGCAGGTCTGTACAGTGGGCTGGACAGGCTGTCATACAACCCTAAGTAACTGAGCTCTAGCTTAAAATTAGCCAGGTTCTGTACCCTGTAAATTCTGCTGTAAAGCCACTCAAGGACTTCACTGTTCTTGGTGATGAGAAGCTTTCTAATCTCCATCTAAATGTGTTTATGCTCAGCCTGCACCATTGGTTTACCTGCTGTAAAACAGTACCTAGATGAAAAAAATATTTAAGTGGAAGTGTTCAAGGAGACCTGTGTTTTTCCTCTGACATTCTGGCAGAGATTGGCAAATGTGGGAAGTGTCTTCATCCTTCTTGTTATGCTTAGATTTGGCTACCAGCACTATTTGGGTGCTAAAGGGGATGGTATATTTATCCTGATTCATCTTTTCTCCAAGTGTTGATTACAGATACAGTTACCTGTTTTGCTTGTCTGTAACTCACTAGCCACTGATATCAAGTGTCTGGGAAAGTTCCGTAAGATGCAGTTGTCTTTGAGGTATGGGCCAAACAAATGCAGGTGAAAGTCTGGCACAGCACAGACTGGATTATAGGCAGAGGAAGTACTGCAGCAGTTTCTGCTTGAACCATGTAGGCCTAAATAGCAGGTGCAATGAGATGTCCTGAGCGTGGAAGTTTTTGTTCCATCACTGCAACCTGTAGTAAGTTTTTTTGTAAAGAGGCTTTCAGTAGTGGGGAGGAAGAGCATTTCATACCCTTTGCAGACATGTCGGAAATAAGTAACTCTTCCAGGTATGTGCTCAAGCCAAATAGTGTTGTAGGGCAGTGATACATGGCTGTATGGAAACTGGAGTGCTGGTAGAGTGAGCCAGCAATGTGGTGTCTTATCGTTGTAGGAGAGTACAGCAACCGGGCTTACCATTTCTGTGCAAACTTGGTTCTTCTGATACTTCTGTTTCAAAATGCAACCAAGATAATTTTTTAAAATGCCTTATGAACAGGAGGGCGTGGGGGAAGCTTTGGGTTGCTTTTTGAATTTATGAAAAAGGAGTAGTTTGTTTAATATTGCTTTATAGTTTATAATAGAGAATTTAAAAAATACAGTTGGAAAAGGAATGATGAAATTATTTTCCCCCAAATTTTGAAACTGATGCCTTTGCATTTACAAAAATCTTTCCCAGAAAGACTTCAGTATGATTTTTCTTCAAAGCTTATAGACACCTGTCATTCACTTCCAATGAATCCACATCTTAAAATGTAAAACCACCCTATCAGATAACTTCTGGTTCCTTATATTTACCTGACACTCCCTGCAATAGCAGGGAGAGCAACACAGAAGTGAGCTCAGTTCCCCTTTGACCACCTTGACCCACTGGGCCTGACTCTCCTCTTACTGTCATTGACTTAAGACAGGTGCTCATGCAGAGATCACTTGACTGATACTGGTTTTCTTCAGATTGGGCTGAGAATCAAGCTAAAGCATTGCTCTGCTGCCTCTTGTATTCTCTCTAATGCTTCGGCGCTCTCTGAAGGGAGGAATGTTTGTTATATAAGTGGTGTTACGGTGGGTTTATTTTCTGCTCCATCCTTCCTTTAGGGGGAAGCAGGGATTGATGGAATGAAAGGAGAGAAGGGTGCCCAGGGTGAAAAAGGAGACAGAGGGCCACTGGGATTACCCGTAAGTATCCAGGAAGCAAGCAGCACTTTATGAGCCAAACTTATATCAGCTGTAAAAAGATCTCTCAATAGGAGATGCACGCAGGGATGTGATATGTAAAGTCAAAGAAAGAGATGATCTATAAATAACTGTGCCTTTGCTTTTTAAACTTAAAGCCTCAATTTCTTACAGAAGCTTCATCTTTTAGAGCTGTTAAATAGATCAGTGATCACTTTAATTCTTCCTACTTCTGGCAGGATTGAGAAAAACAAACAGTAGCTTTCCTGTGGGTTCTTTGCACTTTAGACCAGAAACAGAAGTCAAAAAGATGTGGAAAAGGAAATACCTTCCCAGCCGTTTATCACCTGGGCCAAGCTTTGTACAAAAATTTGGTGGTTCTGAATGCATCCAGCTTCTTCACTAGCCAATACTTTCCTATCACTTTTGCAATGGAATCAATGCTTTCCCTGACACGGTAGAAGCGTGCTGTGTTCCCTGCTGTATGTGAACTCAGTCACGTTAGACAAGTGTTGGTGCACTGCTTAGCTTAGCAAGGAGGAATTGTGGCAGAATTATAATGAGTTATGGGAGCTTTAGATATAAACCTGAAGACCTTGTGAAGCTCTTGGCTCACATCTGCTAAAAGCTTCGTCACCCACTGAGCTGACAGCTGATAATGAATTAGTGGTAACTTAGTCCCACCCAGTTGCTCTGCCAGCCCCTAAGTTCTCTCCTCATAAACAGCACTGGTGGCAGAGCACACCCTCTCCCTTTGCTGAATGTACTGCTTGGAAACAAGCACTGCAAAGCGCATCTTGTGTACTGTGTGACTTTGTCAGCCTGTGTTTGATCACCCAGATCCCTTGTCCTTGACTTTGGCTGAAATGTGCGTGTCTTTGTTTGTAAAATGTTTTCCTCTCTTAGTTGTACTATACCTTCTAGGGCCTGGATGCTTCTCATCGAGCTCTAGGCACTTAAGTGAGCTCATCATGAGTGTATTCACCGTGGTTCCATGCAGAGCCAGCGGGGAGAAAGCGATGCTTTCGGAAGGCTCAAATGCAAAGGATTGTGCCTCAGTGAAGCAGTGAGAAGTAAAAACACAGTCCCCATTTTGCCCTGAGAAATGCAAATGGAAGCTTTCTGTGTAAATTGTTATTCCCTCAAGTCTGTGTGGTATCAGGACAGGGGAAGGAGGTCCCCGTGACAGTCTGAGCAGAAGATGCCCCAGCAATTATCCTGACAAGCTCATCAGTGTAGCAGGGAATGTGCTAGCTGGTTCTCCTACAGCAGTGAGCCCTATGAGAAACCAGGGTCTCTTGCCTTTTCACATCGCTCGTTCTGAGCTGCGGAGGGGGGAAGACTGGCTCAGAAGTGTCCTTTTAGAAATGTTTTGTGTTTGGATCAACAATATCGGCTGGCCAGCTAGGAAGCACAGTTACTGAGCTGTTAGTAAGATCAGAGAGATATTGTGGACCTTGTGTCCCTCCTCAGACCTACCTAAGTCTCTTCAAAAGCTTTTCCATGCCTGATCCAGTGTGTTTTCAGCCTGTCAAACTAAATGCAGTGCCAAACAGGTACTGAAATATTTCAAAGACAGAATCCGTAAAATCCCACAGCGGGATCTGCTGCCTTTTCAAGTGTGATTTAGGGCTTGACATCATGCCAGAATTTCAGCACATTTCAGCACTGATTGTTTGCAGTAGCCTTGGACTTCTCTGTATGGCCGACAGGCTGAGGAATTTGTCATACTCAAGTGGAGGAAAACTCAGTGTTTGGTACTTATATTCTACCAAAGCTTTCTCTCCTGGCCACTGTCAGAGACAAGACAGTGGGCTAGATGGGCCTTGGGCAGAACCATTGTAAGGTCTTATGGATGAGGAAATTCAGGGCAAGAGCCAAGCAGACAGAAAAGTGCCACTTAATCTCAGTCTGGTGTAAATCTGCACTGGTGACACAGGAAGATGAGCCACCTGTTTTATAAGCCTCCAAACAACTGGATGTAGAGTGGAGCAAGCCTGCAGCTGACTAAGCGTGCACCTACAAGACCTGGGTTTCCTGGTGGGAACTTGAATGGTTGATGGCTCTGCACTGCTTATAAATGCCTCTGTGACCACAGGCCTCTGAGCCTTGTGTCTCCTCTGTGTGGCCCAGCCTGCCACAAAGGCAATGCAGGTCTCAACTCCACTGTCACATTGTCCTTTTCATCACCTGTCACAGAACAGCTGCTTCCTCAGGGGTTTTCTCGGTGGCACTGAGAATGGGAAATTTGCATTCTTAATGGGATCTGAAAGTTGCAGGTCAACATTATATGTATTCAGTGTTTCTATGTTTTTGTTGGTTTGCTTGTAAGTACCATCACCTGTCCTTGAGATCTTAATTTTTGTTTATTGCAAGCATATGTTTGTCTCAAGTCACTGCTTCACTCACCTCTCCCCTCCCCTCTCCTTTCCCCCTCACCCTCCTCCCCTCTCCTCTTGCCTTGTTTTTGTTAACCCTCCCCCGTCTGTTCAGGGTGCTTCAGGTTTAGACGGCAGGCCTGGACCACCGGTGAGTTCCATTTCTCCATTACCCTACGTTCCTCCTCCCCAGTATCGTGATTTGTCTCGTCTCTTCCACCAGAGTCTTGTTTACACCAGGAATAACTGTCTTTTCTCCAAAGCAGGCTTGGGAGGGGGGTTAAACTTAGACTGAGAAGTGATGTTACACGCTTGTCTTTTTTGATGCTTCGAGTCTGTCTGGATCCTGGGATCACAGCCTACTTGTTCTACTTTATCTCAATAATAAGACGAATGAAACCTCTGCATGGTTCTATGATGCTCTGTTCTCCTGTCCTCTTTATTATGAGGGGTCTCCATCCTGTCGTTCTGCATGGTAGCCTTGCTTGCCGCCTTTTCACGGCAGTAGCTCTTCCGTTTTGTCTTAGGCATAATAATGCCGGTGTGTTTTGTCCTGTGAGCAAAAAGCTTTGTGCGTTGTTTTCGCACACGGCACTTAAGGCTGCATTGCCATGGGTTGCAGGTATGCTTACAGGTATCTCTCCATAGCCTGGTAAGCATCTCGCCATGAGGAGAAGTTGCATCTAAAAGACCTTCTGCAAGCAGGACTAGCCCTTCACCGCTCAGCAGCAGAATGCCATGCAACTTCAGCAACTCCACACGTGCTTTCCTTAGTCCCAGCTACCTGAGGGTGGGGGTGGTGGGGTGTGTTCCAGTCTAGTATGTACCTCTGAGAGGTAGCAACATCTGACAGTGGAGCAGGAGGGTGCAAGATTCCCACCTCTTGTTGCTAACTCACTGTGAGATGTGAAGGAAATAAACTCCTTGTGCCTAAGCATCTCAGTTTGTGAAATTCAGAATGAGACAAGTAATGCTAACCTTGTTCTGCAAACCATTCTGCTATTCTTGGGTAGCAGCTGTTAAATAAGGGCCAAATATTTTTAATCCCTCTTGGGAGGTCACACATCACCCATGCACAATCCATTTGGCTATTTAAAAAGAAAAAGCAATTTCTCCTCCTCGGTGTAACTGGAAATTATTCAGCTGCTCTAGAACTTCTGAACAGAATCTGAATGGCAGCTTATACACTCGCTTGTTTTGGGAAATTGTAGATTTAATTTTACAAATGTGCAGGTGAGATCTCAATGTATTTCATGGCACTAAATGATCTTAAAATGATGCATATGTGCAGGCAATTAAGATTTCCATGATGTGAACTCCTGTGCATGAATCTAAGGAGAGCCTGATTTTTCTCACTTCCTTCACTGCGTTTAAGTTGTGCGCTGCATGGACTACTTCTCCACTTATATTCTGCAGATCTTAACTTGTCTGAAAAGCTCTCCTGATCCACATGAGTCATCCTGCTCACATCAGAGGGGTTACTTTAGTGACTAAGGATTGTGAGCTCATATGAAAAAGGTGCAAGGCCATTGTCCTTAAGGCTGTTAGAAAAAGATTTCCCTGTTCCGGATGCTTCCTCCTTTGTTCTTCCTAGAACGCAGGTAATGGGCCTCAAAAGTATCCCTTTATCAAGGCTGTGTGAAGGAATTGTAGATCAATACCTAAATGGTTAGCAGAGTTCTTGCCAATCTAAAAGTATGTGGTGATGTAGGGTTAGGAAGGTGACCGCCTATCTATACGATGTAGTTATGTGGGTGTACTACACACTGCAAATTTGAAGGCTGTATTTTATCTAGACTGCAGAATATGGTCTGGGAGAGTTGCAAGACACCCTCCAGCAGGGAATACTCCACAACAAGTTCAAGGACTCTATACAGAGTTGAAAGTGCCCGATTTCTTAGCCAGAAGACTATTGCCTAACTGCTGTATTGCCCACATGAAAGATCAACTTTGATCGGGTTAATTTCCCAAAGCCCAAGCAAGTCTCAGCAGCACTGGGAAGCGAGTTTGGTATGCTGGTGGGAGATGGCCCCTGTGTCAAAGGGTTAGCAAAAAGCCTGGGTTTTCCTGTTAGCATGACTGAGAGCCTGGTGGAGCGACATAAATAGCAAAAAGGGAACAGAGGGACTGGGACTGAATGATACCCCTCTTAGTTTGCATCTGTGTATGTATGCATCTGCATTCATCTCTGCAGCATGGTGTCTTTCAACTTGCATGACTGACCGGCTGCCTGCCACCGAGTAACCAAACTCTTTCATTTTTGCTCAACTCAACTGACTCTGGGCAGGGGGAAAGAAAATAAGGAAATAAAGAAAAAGAAAAGAAAATTGCTTATCATCTAAATGGCCTTTATTCTGCTACAGCTTTCAGCCTTGTCTGATATAAACTAGAGAGAAAAAATTCCCTCCTGTGGAACTGGTAGAAATGCCTGCTGTAACAATTGTCAAGAGATAGCTTCAAAATTAAAAATAAGGCTCTGTAAAATGGTGCTGGTGTGATCTAATGTAGCAGTTCCCATGTTCTTCAAATTGCCTGTAACAACTACTTCAAATCCATCGCCACCAACACTGAAAGCTGTAGTGGTGCTAGATGCCTTCCTTCACCAGACTGTCCTTCCCAGCTGTGCTTTTTCCTAAAGGAGCAGCAGTGTCTCCTGGCTTTAACGAGGCCCTAGAGGGAAAATGTCCTGATGTGTTTTCCTTCCTACAACTATAGGGTACTCCAGGACCAATTGGGGTTTCGGGACCAGCAGGACCAAAAGGAGAAAGGGTGAGTTTGCTTCAGAACTGACCAATGCTCTGTAACTTCTTTGAAGCCACCACAGCTTTCTGGGATAGAAAAGCTCTAGGTTTTTCTAGAGCTGGAACTGCTCTCTCTTTGTGCATATAAGACCCTCAGCTGGGCCTCTGATTTCTGAGTATCTCATCCTTGGGGTTTTTAGGTGCTTTGAAATGTGTCCTTTACTTTTCTTCTATAGTGTTGCTGTAGCCACTGCTGTGCTGCCTGTTTATACTGAATAGGAATGTAACAATTTCTACTCTTTTGTCTCCATTTCAGGGCAGTAAAGGAGATCCTGGAGTTGTAGGACCAATGGGGCCAGCAGGGCTTCCTGTAAGTATGGGAGTACTAGGGATTTGTTATCTACAGTGCTTGTTTCCTGGCTGATAGCTTAAGATGCTGCTGTAATACAGCATTTGCAATTTCAGCTAGGTTAGGTGTTAAAGAACCGAAGTTACACACTTATGTACACTATGGGAGCAACAGAAAGAGCTTGATAACTTCAGAGCAATGATTCAGAATGAGCTGGATGAAGCTGAAGGGAAACTTAATTTACCTTGGTCCTTGAACTACCAAAAGAAGCTGCATGGCACTCCCAGGATACGTATCTTAGTCCAAAATGCTGCTTTTGAGCACATCTGCTCTGTTTACCTTTCCACAGCTTGGGTGCCTGCCTTCCACCTGTCTGAGAGGGCCCTGTCTTGTCATTGCAGTGACAAATGCTGTCTTCAGCGAGGTTACTTCCACTGTTTGGGATTACTTTTTGCAAAGTAGGGCCAGTGTCGGAACGCCAGTTTTATGTAATCATGGAGCTGCTTTGTTGTTTAACCAAAAAAGGAAGCTTGCTGCTTTTTTCAAGGACTGCGTTCTCTAAACCAGTTTGGTTTTTATCTGAAGAACCCTTGGAGCAGTAGTAGTGGTGTTACAACCTGGATGGTCTAATGGAGGTGAAGAGGAGGTTGTCTGCTGGAAAAGTTAGTTATTTTTTTTACCATCGAGCAATTGTTACAAATGGAAAAAACAAACTCCTGGGCACACATTCTTCTTTTTAAGCGGGACCACAATGGGACCTACTTGTTTTAAAATCTTTCTTTTTGTGTTGATGTATTTCAGGGTTTACAAGGTCTACCTGGTGACAAAGGAATCCGGGTAAGTTACCAGGCAAACTTCTTGTATTTAGTTACTAACATCTTCACACAGTGATAGACCGGTTAACTCCTGAGCAACCTCAAGTAGCTAGCATGTAATTCTGTCTGCTAGACCTTCATATAAGTAACTTTACAAACTTGTATTTTAGAAGGTGATACCTGTAGCTCGTATAATCACCTGCGACATTGTGGTACATCTATCTGAAAGCTATAGGAGGGATTTTCTAGTGTGTTCATTGTTGTCATAGCCCTGTTCTCACCGAAGCACGGGACTTTACGTGTAGTAGACTTTGGCCAACGTGGCATACTTTAGGAAATCCTGCTTATCTATTTACTGATGTGTGTAGGGATTCCCATGAGAATTAACTGAGGTGAAGCCAGCAAATCTTACTACGTTACTTTTAAATTCCCCCTGAGGCGTGAAAAGGAAAGTTGCCCTCTAGCAAATGATCCTCTAGAGAATTTGGAAGATGGAAATTTGGAAAAGATAAATTAAATTGGCCTACCTTAAAGAATCAGACATGAAGTCTCCTCAGGCATTGTCCTGAATGGATGTGATGGTGAAGAGTTGGGTCAAAACCAATAACGTGAATGGCTGCTTTTCTGTCATACCACCTGTGTTATAGAAAGATAAACATTACTAAAAAGCGTATGTTGAGAAGCTCCTTGCTTTTTCATCAGGTTGTCCACAACGTAAGGAATTTCTTGCCTGTTAAGGCTCTAAATCTTTTTCATAAAAACAGTTGAGAGATATAGTTGAGTATCATTTATATTTAGAAATATAAATGACTTCTGGATTAGAGTCTTTGTAAGATTACAATTGTATAAATATGTCAAGTAGTTCAATATAGTACACACATGTATGTCTTTATGCATGTACTCACACATACACCTTCTCCTCCTAAGAGACTGGTATCACCTAAGTTTATCTGAAAATGTAAAGTTTTATAGTGCATGTGCCCGTGTGGTGATTTTATTATATGAATTTGCTTTTGATACATGGTGAGTGTTCTCTGTCCTTTATCTGCAATATATTTCTGACCTTAGTCTGCACAGAATGGGCAGTTTTGGAAAGCAGTAGCCAATTGGCATCTTAAACTAGGGGAGAAAAGTCAAAGTTTCATGGAAGCTCCAAAGTTCTCCCCTTTTTTAATCATTGCATTTCTGGCTTTGCTTCTTAACTTCCTCTTCATTAGGATGTGTTTTGTTTTGTTTGTGTGGCTTCTAAACAAAAAATAACTTTAACAGAATTCCTAGACTTTTTCAGTTGTTTTTTAAACTGGGTATTTTATTTAAAAGAAGCATCTTTCATTACCTGTAGATAGGATTTCTCTGAGCTCTTGCATAAAAGCAAATGAAAACTGGGAGAAACGGCACCTCCTTGTAGAGGATGAGCTGGAAAGCATGAGGGGGAAGTTTTGCTGGCCCCTTGAAGCATGCATGCACTTTGCCTCGCTGCAACCATTATTCTGAAATGAAAAAGTGTGAGAAAACTTGAGACTGTAAATGGGCAAGTGCAGTATCTTTGCAGGTGGGATCTTAGAAAATACCACTTTTCCCACTGAGTCTTTATACAGGGGCTTCCCCTCACTCCTGCCCCTCTTCAAAAATTGTGAACAGGTCACTACTACTTACAGGAGTTAAACAGCACAGTTTTGGTGAGTCCCCTCTATACAGCTGTTTTGTCTGAATGCCTCCATCCCTTTGAAGTCACTAGAGACATCTGACAAGTACCGTTTAGCAGAACTGGACACAGTGGCGGTTCCCCAGTGTTTGCTCTGCAGCCCAGTATCCCCAGCTGAGTGCTAGGTCTCCCCTGCAGTGGGACACACAGCTTCTGTGTCAGAACCTCCTCAGAAGTGCGGGATAGTCTCTCCCAAGTGCTGGCAAAACTATGGCACTTCAGCCAGGAGACTTCAAAATGAACAAGAAGAAAGCTGTGAAATCAAAAAGAGAAGGCAACACTCCACTTCTTACCTGTTCCACAGGGGGCTGGGATACAACACCCACCTCTTTGGAAGTGGGAGATGTGTTCATTTGAAATGCTTCTTTTTCATTTAGGCAGCAGCAGTATGCAATGGCACTTTAATATGAAGGTTTTCAGTGTTGAGCACATTAAAAACGAGGATCCCCTTTGTTAAGCTCCCAAATAGTTTGCCAAAATCCTCTGTTACTTTAGGCCGAGCAGTGCTTTTTAAATCCCAGAAACGCTCCTGCTGCCCTTTGTTTGGAGTGGGAGATCAGCATAGGTGGGCCTGGGGACAGGCAGAGACAGTATTGTGGCACTAGATAGCAATGGGAACAGATGGCCTTTCAAGTAACCCAGCTGAAAAAGTGCAAACCCTGAACTTGTGCTATGAAGCTGATATCTTCACTGTTATTTTAATGCCTGTGGTTTTTTTTTCTTGTGTGTATGTGCGTCTTCCTCGCTCCTACAGGTCCACCTTTGTCCCCTTTATCCCTTCCTCCTCTTCTGCCTTTCTTCCTGGTTCCTTCCTCCTTCCTCCAGAGCAACCCATGCCACATTTTCCTGGATTATCCTCTCTGTTCCAGTGCTTGGTTCTGGGTGACTTATCCTCATTGCCTCTCCTCTCCCATCCATTTCTCTTGCCAGCTTTGGGTTTAACACTTTTTTTTTTTTTTTTTAAAAGAAGAAACAGCAACCTGTGTTGTCTGATTTTATCCCTTAATTGCTTTAACCCTCCCCACAAGGACCCTATATTCAATTCCCTGTGCAGCAGCCCCTTCCCCTGTTTTATGCTCAGCAGCTTTGAGAATTTCCTCTGTTATACAGAAAGATTTGGTATAGATATAACTGGCAAATACCCATGCTATACCCTGCCCTGGCTGACCTGCTACAGGTGGGATGTTGCCAAGGGGCAACAGGGCATCTGAGCATTCCCTCAGCCCCTTTTGCAGCTGGCTTTCATTGACCGAATGCTGCCCCTCCATAAAAGAGCATGCCTCCTCTTTGGTTATGATTTTTTTAATTGTGTCCCCCTGCTGCCCCGGCTCTGGTGTAACTCAACCTGGAGCCTGTGGAGATACTGTAATATCAAACCACTGTAAGAATCGTACCTTCCTGGGGTATGTTGGTGCTGCTAAATAAGAGGGCCAGGGACAGGTCGCTGCCCTGTGGCCGTGCTGCTTAGGACTAGTCCCTTGTCTAACAGGTATTTTGGGGGGAGCACTACCCAGAGCATCCCAAAGGACAACCAGGCTCTGCACGCTGTCTGGTCCGAGTACTTCAGTCTCTGGCCCTTTTCTATTTAGCAATGTTGATGCACCCCAGTGCACAAACCACTTTAGGCTCAGGCAAGCACACTTGTTCTAGTTAAAGCTTTGCTGTTCTTGGATATGGAAGTAATTTTACACCCTAAAAGGAACAACACCCCCCCCGCCCCCCCCCCCCCCCCAGCTTTTAAGGAAAAGCTAGCAACCCCTGGTGGCAAACACAGTGTTCATTAAGCAGTTCAAGGGAAAGCTTCTAAAAACACTCCCATGCGTGAGAATTTCTTCTGAGAATTCAGAGGGGTGAGAAGAGTACAATCAACACAGGGAGTCTGGGCCAGAAATGCCTTCCTGCTACAGCAGGAGAGCCTGCTTGGGGTCTGCTGCAGGTCTTGTCATCTCAGGCACTAGGCATCTAGATGCTACCCCAGAGCTCCTGTGGCAGAGGAGGGACCCTCCCAGGCACCTGGAGATTGAGATGAGGTGGCATGCTGCTGGCCACAGGGGTGTTTTCCCATCCTGGGAGTCTAGGGTCAGCCGGTTCTCAGAAGGTGCCTCTCTCTCTGAATGTATACTCTACTGAATGTATAGGAAGCCCAGAGAAGTAGACTCCTAATGATGGTACTGACGGAGGAGGAGTAGTGCTCCACTGGCTGACTATAGGCCTGTCCAGAAAGCTCAGAGGCACTTGTAATCCCTTTGATGCAGAGCCCTTACATCTGTCAGTGTGGGATTTTAGCAATGGCCGATGTGTTTATGCAGCTAAGTAATGGTTAGTAGCTCCATATGTTGTTTTTCACTTAACATCTCAAAGAGAGATTTCTCTTCTTTTAAAATGTTTCCTAAATGTTTATCCTTTTTTAAACTATCACTGACATTTGTTTGAAATGGATGATCCTAAAGCTTTTGTGTATTCTTTTTTTCTTGGACTAAACTATTATTTACAGGGGGAGAGGGGCAAGAAAGGCTCTAGAGGGTCTAAAGGGGATAAGGGAGACCAAGGAGCGCCTGGATTAGATGCACCCTGTCCGTTGGTATGTTCTGTTCACATCAAATGTATTGTTTTAAGATTTGTTGATTGGGAAGAAAGAAGGAAATCATAACATAAATAATGGTCTTGCAAAAGTACAACACTCAGATAAGGCCTAGCCTGGTTCCCACTGCAGTCTATGGCAAAGCTGCTTTCTTCAGTGGGGAACCACTGATCCTTTGAGCAATCAGACTGTTGCGTGACCATGGTTATATTCCTTCCTCTTCCGGAACTCACAAAGGTTTGGGGTACGTGGGGATGACCCCATGTGCTGGGAGCCCAGGGCTTTCTCCTTTGTGGATAGAGCCCTGTGTCTCCTTTGCTGCTAGTTATGGCTCTTCTCTGGAAATGTTTAATGTCATCATGTCTACGTAATGGCAAAACCTGAATGCTGTTTTTCTTGCCTTGGAATAACGGCCAGCTGATGTGATCACCTGAGAGCGACACAGGGCACTCAAGCTGCATTACCCAGAGGGAAAACAAATCTCAGTCATTTTAAATGGGATATGTTTCTGTCAAAATATATTGTCTGTAAGTCTAGACAAATGAATAAATATAGGAATATGTATACATTTTTCATCTAAACTCATACGCTGCAGCGAACACTGCCAAAAATCTGTAATACTGCCATAAATCCCAGGAGTACTTGTGGATCATGCATCTAGAAATCCAGCTGCTGGGTTTCCTAGTGAGGATAGGAAGAATGGATGATTTCAGAATGGAGGAAACACCATTCTCATCCTCTCAGATTTAACTCGGAGAAGTACCTCCTGACTTGTAGATTATAGAAAACCAGAAAGGAAACTGTGACTACTGATTACGCAGACAAAACTAAACCTGAAAACACGGGCCATCTGTATTCTGGGTATGCAGCAGAGTGCCCTGCGACAGTCCCAGTGGGGGACTCAGCCTCTCCTCCCGTGACATGGAGGTGTCTGGCATTAACTGAAATAACGATAGTGGTTGATTTCATAAACAGGGTCTCCGAGGTTTTAAAGGCGAGAAGGGTGAGCCGGGGTTACCTGGGCTGGACGGCCTGGATGCCCCATGCCCATTGGTATGGCGTACCTTCCCTTTCCTGCATGCTAGTTTGCTTTTTGCATCTTGGTGGTTATTTTCTGATACCTCCGAATAGCTGCATGCCCTAGAAACACCTGGCAATTCCTTCCTGACCTATCTCCATCCTACCTTCCTCGTGCTGCTGTTGTCAGAAACAGGCCCTTCCTTTCGTGCTATGATTCACAGCTGCTGTCAGCATTACTTTGTGGCACGAGGAAAAATGTAGCGGCGATGCGAATTTATTTACAACTGCTTCAATTCTTCCTTTGCCTTCACTTTGAGAACTTTCAGTAGACTAACGTATGAAGACCTGCCTCCACACTGGCTTGGCTTTCTAGCAAGGAGCTGCAATGCTCATGTCCTTCATTAACTCCATTTTTAAGTGCTTGTATGTGGCTAGCACAGCCTGACACCGCTCGGTATTACCTCAGTCACCCTATACATTAAGATGACTGAAAAAAATAGTTATCCTGTTAACAAGCCCATGTGAAACACATTAACTGGACACTTATCTCCCTCAATTCCTGCTAGACAATTCCTATTTGTGAGTCTCCCCAGAAGTCAAAATGGTACCCGTAGAATCCAAGAAACTTGAATTTGGAATTGCCTGTTTCCTGATACCCATCTTATTCAAGCATTAAAGGATGATTATTGTATTAGTGCCTCATCTAACCCAACTATTGTAGGACAAAGGTGTTCAGGAACACTTTACCTCAACTGATTTCTAAGTGTGCCATTAAACATCACCAAGCTATTAACTTACTCTGAGATTTTCTAGAAATGCAGCATTCAGGTGAGGTTTTTGCTCCCTACAGCAGTCTAGACAGTTCCATAATACACTGAAACTTGTACTCCCCTGCCCTTCCAGCCCCCATTTGGCATGACTAGGTTTGCTTGAGGATGGTTATTCCAAGCTTTATTGCTCACTTAAAGGTGTTTGATGCCATTTACAAGGGATGGAGTATCAGTTAGTTCAACTAGCTGGAAAAATGTGTCCCAAAGAAAAAAGCCAGATTTAGTTGGGAAGGTTTTCTTAGTTTCCTGAGGAAACTAGCCCTGAAATTGCCATTAAAAGCCTTTGTTATTTGACCTTTGTGAAGAGCTAACACTAGTCTTCCTTCCAGCATTCCCTCCTTTCTGCGCTGCCATTGTCTCTTTGGGGCAATGACTATAATGGTGACCACTTGCAAAGTCTCAGTTGCTGCTCTGTAAATTCTTGGTAACAGACAGAAACTCTTCTGCCAGTCCCACAGGTGGAATAATACCTGGCCAGAACAGTCCACAAAGGAGAAAAAACACTGAGCCATGTGTTTCGCCTCCCACTGATAATAGCCAGGTTTTTATGGAATAAGTTTTGGCTTGAATAAGGCACCTAATTACACAGGCATGAGGATTACCAGGCACTTAATTACCAGGCACTACCAGTGTCCTGGTAGACTACCTTTCTTTTTTTGTCTCTGCTGTCAGTTAGGATTCAGCCTGCATAGCCATGTTAGAACGTACACTTCTTCCCATACCTATTTTTGTTAAGGGAAACTTGCCAGAAAATCTGGTGAAATACAGATGCCATTATTTTTTTATATATAGTGTGCTGGCATGCAGGCTAGCTTGGGAACGTGAATAAGCATGGTTTTTGATCCAACTAGGTTAAAAGCTTAGCATCCAGCTGACACATCCATGTGTGTAACTTACAGAGGCCATGAACTAATGCTTTACAAATCTGAGATATGTGGAAGGAGATACGTGGTACTAATAAGCATGTCGCATTTCCGTTCTCAGCAAATTCGCCTGCAACAAACACTTCCTTGTGACCCTGGTCTTCCTTTGATCCCTAAGCTATAACTCTCTGGCCTTCCATTCCTTCATACACCTAACTTCCCAACTCCTCCTGCAATGCACTACACCAGTCATTCCTACCACCACCAGTGTACCAATGGGAACGCCACAATTTACCCAGTCATTAACCCGTAACTCAGTATTTCCACATAGTGGGAGGGAGGGGGAGGAAGTATCACAAGGAGACCACAGTCTAAAAAATGCAATCAAAAAGCAATATGGTTGTAGCATCATGGCAACGTTCATTTCATCAGTCCCTTGAAAGTGCATCTCCTTTAAATAGTTTATTTCTCAATATACTACTATGCATTTGCTTTTCTGTTTGGTTTTTTTTCCTTTCCCCTTCTCAAATGGGATGATATGCACTGCAGATTTCTCACGCAGTACTTGAAGAAGTGAGAACTGAGTCATTTGAATGAAGAAATGTGCCTGCATCGTGCATTGTACAATATCACCCCCTGAACCCACGAACCTGACACGCACACACAGCAGAAGTATTTGACTTCTCATGTCAGAGGTGTATCTCCTTACATCTGACTTTATGTCCTGCTCAAGAGCACCTTATCATTGACATGATTTCCTGTTTTCTCACATCAAATAGGGCTGCACTGAGATGAAATTAATGGCAGTAATTCACAAAAGCATTTCCCAACCATATGGTCTCAGCCCTTGAAGTATCCAACCTTCTTCAACATTAAAAAAAAAAATCACACGCCCACCTTGGGATGTGTAGCACAAGACTTTGGGGCTGCAGAAGTGCCAGGGGACTTTTGCAGAAATCTCACTGACTTTATTGAGGCAAAAGCCCCCTCTCAGGGAGTCAGCCGAGGCATCCTCAAGCAGCACAGGGTCTGCCCAGCTGTTTGCCTTCCTAATTTCCCTGGAGCTGGATCTTCTTGGAGGCAAGAGGGGACAGCTAGGCAACCTCTCACACAATAAAGCAAACCCTTTAACAAACAGGGCAGAAAGGAAGTGGAGGTTTTTTCCAGACCCTCTTCAGGACCCAAGGTTAGTGCTGCCTCTGGGGTTTGCTTATAACCACAGCGTTACAGAGTCAAGCCTGAGGACACAGAGCAGCCGTCTAGCGCTTTCCACTGCCAACTTCCTGCAGTATTTTTCTGGCTGAATGGGACCTCCTGTGTTCCCCCCTTCCTTCAGGGAAGCCTGACTAAACACCTTCCTCAGCGAAGAATGAGAACAAGCCTACGGACCTCCTGTACATAAGTTCCTTGCATAGCCTGCAGGCAACCCCCCTCTTCAGCCCCAGCCCTTGCTTCAAGCTACACTGGTTATGTCAGCCAGAAGTCTGGGTCACTCCAAAGGGGTGAGGAATATCTTTCAGACTATTCCTCCAGCCCTGTTTCAGACTGTTTGTTGCAGCTGTAGTAGTTAACCCACTCCTTCTTTCCTCGATCGCTGCACTATTTTCTGTGTCCTGAACTGCTATTTCATCCGTCTTTTTTGCAGGGGGAAGACGGCCTTCCAGTTCAAGGCTGCTGGAATAAGGTAAAATAATCCTGGAAAGTTGTGACTGTGCTGAGCTGGCAATGCTACAGGTCCTGCTCGTGTTTTTCAATGAGTCTGGCTAAGAGCAAAAGCGGTGTGGAGGCATGCATGGGATTTCCAGGGCTGTACCCCTGAAAAGCAGCAAGCAAGACTCTGCCTTGTTTGTTGTCATGGTTTAACCCCAGCCAGCAACTAAGCACCATGCAGCCGCTCATTCACTTCCCTCCCACCCAGTGGGATGGGGGAGAAAATCGGGGGGGAAAAAGTAAAACTTCTGGGTTGAGATAAGAACAGTTTAGTAGGACAGAAAGGAAGAAACTAATAATGATAATAAAATGACAATAATAATAAAAAAAGGATTGGAACAAACAAGTGATGCACAATGCAATTGCTCACCACTTGCCGACCGATGCCCAGTTAGTCTGTGAGCAGTGATCCCCCCAGGCCAACTGCCCCCAGTTTATATACTGGGCATGATGTCACATGGTATGGAATACCCCTTTGGCCAGTTTGGGTCAGCTCTCCTGGCTGTGTCCCCTCCCAACTTTTTGTGCCCCTCCAGCCTTCTTGCTGGCTGGGCATGAGAAGCTGAAAAATCCTTGACTTAGTCTAAACATTACTTAGCAACAACTGAAAACATCAGTGTGTTATGGACATTACTAAATCCAAAACATAACAGTATACCAGCTACTAGGAAGAAAATTAACTCTATCGCACCGAAACTAGGACATTTATGTATTGCTGTTTAGCTTTATGGGCTAAAAAGGAGAGAATTGTATTTGTGGCCTTTGAGCTGCCTGGCCTTGAAGTGCTCTAACACTTGCATAAAGATTAGCTTTCCACCTAGTCAGCTCTGTCACCAGAGGCTGGGAGCTGGCATACCCCAGGTAACCTGGGTGCCACGGGAGGCTGGTGGGAGCGGGGCAGAGGTTCACGGCTTGCTTTCAGCAGAGCGAATGAGCCACGGCTCGGTGCCCCTGCACACCCCCGCCGGGCTCTCGGCACCAGACCAGACCCTCCAGTGCTCCCGCTGAGGGGTGGCCTGGCAGCTGGGCTGCAGTGCTGGCCTTGGGGCAGACCCTGCTCCGAGGGAACGGGCTCATTCGATCGATTCTGGGCTAGCACTGAAAGGCGGGTGTAAGTACCTGTCCCCTCCGCTCTCCCTTTATGTCTGATGGTTCAGCTGCCTCAGGAGTCCCCTTTTGAGGTTCCCGTAGACCCCTCTGCCACTCCTCAGGGTCTAGCCCGCCTTCAGTACCTGCTGTGTGCATTAATGCCAAGTACTCAAGCCACAGTGGTAGGAAGAAAGCGGACGTAGAGAGTCAGCCCGGATCGACCCTCCCATCCTCACTGCCCAGGGAGGTGAAAAGGATCTCTGCTGAGATCCAGCACCTTTTCTTTTCCTCCTGGAGACCCCAGAGCCAGCTTCCCTAACGCTGTCCCACTGTCCTTCCATCCCATGAACTGGTCCTTCCCCCTGGCTGAGCTGTCACTAACAATTGTTAGTGAATTGTCACTAACACCCGTTTGTGTTTTCTTTTGCAGTGATGATTCTAACCCTGGACTGGCCTGTGTGTGTTACTGTACATAGAATATTTATTTTTATACAGTGTTCTTCTCTGAAATGCCAAAAGTTACGCATTTTTACAAATTATCAAAAAGCTGCATATTTTTTTGTACAGAAAATACTAGATCTCCCTTCTTCCCCGTTTGTCAGTTCTCTGTATAATTCTATGTCTGCATTATGCTTGTTTTGTCATGGAGTACAGCTGTAATATTTACATGGTATTTGTGCACACGTGATGAATATAGGAACTTAATAAATTATTGCATTAAAAGTGCCCAAAGGAACTGCCCTGTATAGATTTAAAGGTCATTTTCATTTTTCAAGCTGGAATAATTCAAGAATATTTTGAAATATTATGCATTTTTTATTAAAGTGAAATATTAATGATTCTGTTGTGACTAAATTAAGGCATTGCTGAAAAACCTCACAGTAGCCACTGTACCCTGGGAACGTAGAGATTCCGTGATTAATAATTATCAAACAAGGTTGTTTCTTGATCAGGTTCAGACAGCCAAGCGCAGCTTCCCGCCAGCTCCTCTAGAAGCTGCTCCTCTAGAAGCTGCTCCTTGGCTGGGCAGGAATGGTAACACCTTCCACAAGAGCTGTGGAATTAGCACGTAGAAAGAGAATTTCTTAGTCTCTTGCCTCTGGCTAAAATAGAGCACCTCCCATGAGCTGGAAGTAATAGTAAATAAAAATAAAATAGAGCACCTCCCATGAGCTGGAATAACCCTCATGAGAACGAGACCTGGTCAGCAAGGAATTCTAACATCTTTCTAAATTGTAGGCCTGCAAGCAGCTTAATTAAAGCCTCATTTAAAATAAAGCATATGGCAGAATACATTGATGATATCCTAATGAATGTTTATTAGATAAATCAATCCACATGGCTTTTTTAAATGTTAACCAAAGGTCGCATGCAAATTTGCAGAGCAGTGTCATTGTAATTTGCATATGTACATCTTAATTATCCTTCTTGACCTACCTTCGTTAATGTCTCAAGTCTAAACTACCCATCAAGAAAAATTATACTATCAGACTAAAGTGAACATCACAATATACTTTTCTTAGAAAATGAGCAAAGGAGTGGAAGCCTAAATCTGTTCCCTAAAACGGGTCCGCTTTCCTTGGCCCTTCACGTAAGGGGGACAGACAGTTTGCAGCCCAGAAGTTTCAGGGGGATAGAGCGAAGCTATCAGTATTTAAAGATCCCCGTGAATAAACACAAGCGGTAATTCATTAGACTGATCCGCTGAAGTCCTGCCCTTTGCATAACACTGCCGCTACAAAAGGAGTTTGGCACCCTCTCCCACAGTGCCGCCATGTAGCTCTTACCACCGGACTCCCTGCGGTGCTGTACGTATGGATTACGGGCTGTGTGCACAACAGCTTCTCCTGGCTACAACGTCCCGGCTGAAGTGGTCACCACCACCACCGCCGCCTCCTATACTCAGCTATTCAACCTCTATACTCAACTATTCATCTGTTCACAAGCTATTAATTAGTTATTTTTTCCAACCGATTCCATACAGCCTTTTAGCACCATCAGAGTAAAATGACAGCGTGGGAGATGTGCTGCTCTTATGTGCAGAGGAAAAGCCTGCCAGGGACTGCCCAAGGAACCGAGCCCAGCCCCTGACTGTTGCAATCCATTTGTCACCTCACCCTTTCAGAAATTTGTTGAACTTCATCTAAAAACCAGTGAGGTTTCTACCACCCTGTGTCCCTTGCCTCCCTGTCCCGCAGGCTGTTCCCAACTCAGATTGCTCTTGCAGTTAGGAAACTCCTTGCAACTTTCAACCTAAAGTAATTCACAATATTTACAACCATTTCTTCTCATGCCAACATTGTCCTTTGGGTGAAACTTTTCTATGCACTATGTTTTCATGAGATGCTTGGGGTACTGGAGCTGAAACAGCACAGAAAGAAAATGTAACTGCAGAACAGTAGAGGATTCTTGGTTGTTTTCTCAATAATATATCTCATTAATATAAGGCCCAACCCCCTGTCACAAGGCTTTGCAGCTGTGAAGCTTAGCTAATTGGAACAGCAGTTATTTAAAGGAATGCCACAGAACTGTGGTGTTTTAATTGTACACCTGTTAAACACAAACCAGTTACTAAAGGCTCAACCATGTCTTCGGCAACCATGCCAACAAGGCATGATGGTGCCTTGGTTTTGGAAGGTAGTAGCAGTAGCGGTGAATTTCTACTGTGCTCTTGTAGGACTTGGCCCACAAGGTAGGTAGTTTGAGTGCTTCAGCCCCTTTGAAAAATGCTGGCCATGTTTAATCCTAAAAAACGTATAGGTCCCTAGAAGAACCTGCCAATGCCTCCTGCTCCCTTTGGTGTCTGTTGTGTATTTTTGTTTTGTAACCGTTATTTGTGATTGTGCTGCATGGGATTGTGTTTGCTTGGGTTTGTCTGATCTAAAAGCAAACAGAGCATACATCTGTTACATTGTCTTGACACAGCTACTGAAAGGTGAAGGAGTCCCCAGGTGATATGGTACCTGTTTTATTTCTTGGGCTGGTTTTCGACTGATGTGTTTGTGAGAGAGAAAGCTTTTGCCTGAGGCACAGGGGACCTTGAAATGCAATTGCCAGAACTCTTGAAAGTACCTGACTTGTGTCAGCAAAGAGGCAGGGGAGGAGAGAGAGTCTGAGCAAAAGAGGTTTGGTTTTCTTTACTTCCAGCTTTGCCCCAGCTTAACTCTTCTGTTATCAGTGGAGATGCTCCTGACTTACACCACTGCAAAACACAAGAGACTTTGGTGCCACAATTTCTATAGGACTCAACTACGTTCCGTCAGCAAAATGCATGCACACACGTATACAGTGTCAACATGTGCTCTCATCTTTATTACCTTTTTTCTTCTTTGTTATCTCAGATCATTCTGTTCGTAGCATTGGTTTGGCTTCAAATTAGCTGCTGGACTCTAAAGGTGCTTTTTTGTGGGCAGCAGAATTCATGACCTTCCAAGACTTGTTTAATGCTTCCTTTGGCATACCCTTAAAATGCTGAACTTGATTCAGCAAAAAGCATTTTAAAACCTTCCTGAGAATGATATTTGGGAGGAGAGTCTACTGACTTGAAAAATCTGTTTAATTTTTACTTTCACTTGCAAACCAGCAGCTCCTTTTGCATCTCAGCAAAAGGAGTTGATAGACTTCAGCTGTGAGGAAAACTCAGCTCTTAGACCTAATTCTCAAGGGCACTGAGGTAGCTAATTCACACAGGTTTCCCTAGGAAGCAGGCACCTGAGTAGGAGTGGCACACCTAAATGCTTTTGCGAGCTCAGCCTGTCACACTAAACACTGGCAGACGGTGCCTAGCGTGTGTGGGTGTTTTGGCAACCCCACAGTGCCTCTCTGTAAGTTTTGCCTCTGTTGCGCATTGAGCTGCGAGTGTCTCACGCAGCTGACGACCAAGAAAATACAGCACCTCACGTGGCACACGCACAGAGAGAGGCAAAGGACCTGAGATTATTTGCAGCAGTTGCACTGAAGTATAGATGATGAAAGACAACTGATTTAGCACTGGGGAGAAAGTACGTGTAGGATAACCGCTCGCCTATCATAAAGGTCAGAAAACGCTGACAAATGTTCCTTGTGGTTGCTGCAGACCACGGCCTGTTTGGGTTTTTTTTGGTTTTTTTGTTTTTTTTTTTTAAATTGAAGTAGAGAACTGTTTCGGATTGCTGTTCCCACAGCCTACAGCCCCTCGTATTGATACATTCTCGTCAGCCACTGGGGATAAACCAGAGGTTGCGAATCAGTGCAATTTTACTGATTAGCTGCTCTTCCCAAACCTAAGCGCCTTGCATTTCAAGAAAAACCCAGATGGTAGAAGCTGGGTTTGCACCACCCTGAATCGGTTTAGTTTCAGGGTCCGTCCCTACTAAAACCTGTAACTGGGTTGTTGTCACTGTCAATGACTGTTAATTCTGCCTGGCCGTTTTCACGTGAAACCGTTTGTCTGCCACTTCAAGGGTCAAACTCCTTGGCTGATAGCCAAAAAGTGAGACAAGCCTGAGGGTGGAGAAGCTTGAGAAATGACAGTGGAATGAAAGGAGGAGAAGGACCTTCCTGAAGATTTGCTGGAGATGTTTTGCAAGTTCCTTCCCTGGAGCTTGGGAAGAGTTCTTCAACTGCACACCAGGAATCTGTGCCCAGATGCTGCCTGCTGGGGCTGCGGGAGCTCGGCGTGCCAATGCTTTCTGCTTTGCTTTCTGCCTTCTCCCAGACGCCAGTGGCAGGGTTTGAAAATGACACCATTTATATTCTTTTTCTTTGGTCATTTTCACTTCATTCTATTATTGTGGTCAGACTCTTCAGATGAAGAATTAGGCTCATTTTCCAGCAGCTGCTGTATAAATGAGTGCAAGACATAGAAAATATTTGGGGGGGGGGGGGGGGGTGGTCCTTTGATCCAAGAAAGAAATCCTTCTTGAACAATTATCTTCAGAAAAATCAGTGAACCCCCCCCTGTGTTCAGTTCAGAGTGCTGCTCAGAGAGGACATGAAAAAACTTTTTGCTACCGTTTCTGGTTACCAGATGACAAACTTCCACCTATATCGTTGATGATTCCATCTTTAACCTTTTCATCACAAACTTTCTTCTCCTGTTAAATTATAAAGAAATGGGGTTTTTTTGCCAAAAAGGGAAAACCATACTGGATTTTGAAGGCGTGAAATATTTTGTCTGAGGAGGAAAATGTGGAGTGTGGAAAAAAAATCTGGTTTCATTGAATAATTCCTTTGCTTCCTGTACTTCTGCTTTGGTCTCCACCATGCACACTGGATGTATTTTGTCTGGAGCCCTCCAGAAACGTTATTCTGCTGGCCCATTAAGGCCCTTTTTGTGGGTACCTCTCAACAGATGTACTTCCAGATGGAAAATAAGGATCATGAGGGTTAAATTCCACTGTTACATGTTTTAATATGTTCACTGAAGGGAAATAAAGATTTGGCAAAGTGCTGAGGGGTGCAGAGGACATTTCCCAGCTGCCTGAAGGGCAGAATACGCAACTTGGGATACTTTGTACCAACTGCCGTGCAAATCTGGCACCCTTTACTCGGCTCCCATTGCTGAAGGTTAAATTACGTTCACACGTAAGCTATCATGTCTTTCCACCACAGCTCTTGCAATTTATTAAAAAAACGAAAATGAATTATTAAGTACATATCTTATGAACATGACTCGTAACATTTCTGCTTCACTGAGTGCGTTGGGAATCCCATTCGCCCAAGCACTAAAACACATATTTGACTTTGAGGGTGTGATTCCCGGTGGCCTAAATGATACTGTTTGCATATCAAGTACTCTGGTGAATCAGGGCCGTTATTATTATTAGAGTTTAATGAATTATATTATCTAAATCATTAGGCAGAACTAAATGATAAGCAATTCACACTACAGTTCAGAGAGAAAGCGCTGATTTAAAGTTCAAAGTGATGTCTTTTAAATCAGAGCAAGTCCCAGAAAGGCAATAACCTTCATTCAGATGCCCTTTGCCAACTCAGCTGGAATAACCCTGACCTCCTGATCCAGATGCCTGTACTCGGCACCCATCTCCTCTCACCAGCGCAGGGAAAGTCTGCTGTTAAAATAATTTCAGGATACAAAGAGCAGGGAAAAATATTCTACTTTCAGTTTCATCTGAAGAAACACAGTTTTTTCTTAAGATTTCTAGCAGATTTATTCAGTCAATGGAGTAGCAGGGGAAGAAATTGTTTCGGTTAGGAACCAGGCTGATGAAAGGGTTAATTTATTTTATTTGTATTTTTTATTTTTACTTTTTTTTGTGGGGGGAGGAGGGGAGAACCTGACCAGAACTGCAGGCGGTAGGTGTGCTTTTTTTCCTTCTTTTTTTAATGAAAACAATTATATATATAGTTTGATAATGTTACTTTTCCTTTTCTTTTTATTGATGATTTTTGGGGGCGATTTGTTTGCTCTTTTCTGTTTTCTTGTGTTTTCTTCTAGGTATATTTTTAATGGGCTTTTGGAATAAGTTTGTAAAAGTTCCTCACCCAAAATGTCCTAAGGACATTCCTATTGTGGTTTTTCTCCCTAAGTTCAGTAGTAAAATGGTGCTTTCCATAGGCAAACCAGTTTTTGTGGGGATAAGCATATCCACACAGGCCACGCCTAGGGACCAGGTACCAGTGACCTCTCCCAGACAGAACGGTCTCTCTAAAACTCTTCCTTCACATTTACACAAAATTCAAAAGGGCTATGTTAGGGACCAGAGGATTGAAAATGGTCTCTTCCTATCTTAGCTGGTCTGTCGTAAAGCAATTAGTCTGGCAAGAGTCGCTGTGTCCTCTTTAGCAGCATTCTACAGCCCGAAATCTCAGCCTTAGCTAGAAAGTTCTGAAATAGCAATTAAAAGAAACATGTTTTCTTGAAGATGGCAATTTTTACCTACCTTTAGTAGGTAGGTACCTACTAAAGTATTGTTGTCTCTTACTATTATTTTCCCTCCTCTAAATCCAGCAATGCACTCATGTTCCAGCTTATCTTTAGGCTTTGCTTCACACTGAGCCTACATGCAAATGCTGTGCTGGATGAGGGTCTCCCCTTCTTTTACACTTCTTTGGGTTTTTTTTTCCCCTTGCCCTGTTTTTGTCCCTGTTGCTTCTAGATGTCTTTGTCCCAGACCAAATGGCTACTTTCTTTTCCGCATTTCCAGAAAATCTGTTGGTCACATTTTGATAATTTTTCCACTCACTTTTATTATCTATCCTTCCTGCTATAATTCTCCTTTCTAGTACCCCTTCTTTGTCAAACACTTTGATCTGATGAAAACTTCATAGCAAAACATGAATTAAGATTGTAGATGTTTGTTGATAGTTTTTGGAGTTGACCGTAAAGCTTCTACTGTTTAAAATGCTAGGCAGCAAGACCAGTTTAGCTTTATAGCTTTCTTATGATTTTGTTTGCTTGTTGAAGTTATTTAATAAATTTGTTCTTTTTGAAACAGACTTGGGGTTAGTCAGAATATTGCAGATTTTTTTGAAAGAAAAACTTGTTAAATTTTTTTTTTTTTTTTTTGCTGCAAAACGTGACTTTGTTTGAACTGCTGTCACAGAATTTAGTAGGTTAGACATTAATGGTAGGTATGAGAGGACTGGTTGTGAAACTTGTGGAGCGGAACTTGTATTCTTGCTTACCGTCGCACGCCATTTGTCAGTCCGTTGTCTCTGGCAGGGGTTTGCTGGGAGTGTGAAATTCCATTTTGTGATAATTCCATTGTTTTCTCACAGTAGTGTGTCAAAATATTGCTTCAGTAAATCTTCCCTTCTACCCTCCTGCAAAGATTTGCTTTTACCCTGCTGTTGCAAACCACCAGCAGTGCCACAGACCAAGCAGTTTCACCCTTTTAGGGAGTCTTCCGAAGGAAGCATGCTATCTCGGAAGTACATGTGGACCGACGGTCTGCGGCCGCACCAAAGGCAGAGGCACCCAGGCCTCGTCTGGGCTGCTTCTCAGCGGTGGCACGCGCTTACCCTCCATCATTGTTTCCACTTCTCTAACCAAAGAGGATTACTCTATTATTTCTTCTTGTCCCTCACCGTTTTAAATTTAAAGATAGGGTAAATTGGGGCAGAGCATTGTCGTCGTCATGTTGCACATCCTGTGTTCCCCCGCAACAAAAGGAGGACCAAGAGCATCCCTTTGATGCAGTGTGGAATGGCCTGACTCCACAACATTCTTATAGTTTTTAATTATGCAAAAGTGACTCCAGGTGTTGAACAGCACAGTAATGGGAGGGAGCTTCTGGTTTTTGGGGAAAACCTGCAGATGTCATGGGCTCTTCTGTGATACAACTCGCAGCGCCTCAGTTACAGGCCATATGTCTGTTACCAATCAGTGCAGTATGAGAAGAGTAGGTCTGAGGAACAGAACAGGTCCTGCCAAGGAAACTGTCTTGTTTCAGGAGGGTTAATTTTTGACTGCTCTAGTCTCGCCTAGTGGTTAGTGAACCACTAACCACTGCCATTAGTGGTTCAGACACATGAGGTGTGCTGCTGGAGCTCACCACCTGGTTCAGTCTCATCTAGTGGGCATCCAGTTTGTATATCCAGAGACTGTTCCGTGCCGTGAGCCGAAGCACGGCACGTGGGCACAACCAGGAGATTAGCTTTAAAGGTACTCCTTTGACCTGGAAGGCGGCGCCAATGCAACCTGCCAGGCTACAGCCTGCAACCCGCTCTAGAGCACACATCCACCCGGCACCACAGCGTGCCCTGCGGAGGAGATACTGCTCTCTGTGCCCTGGCTTGCGAGGTGGGCAGGAGAGTGTCCCCCATCCACGCAAGTTAGCTCTACCAAGAAAACTGTGAGGTGTCAAGTAGATACCCCCTCCGCATTCAGAGTCCTCAGAGCAACAGAAAACCACCTCCCTGATGTACTTTCCCCACACCTGGAATGCTTGCATCATTGGCACTGCCCCTGTTTCTCGTCTTTATATAATTTGGACACCAAATTCTTTGATACTGGGACACTTTCTGTCAAAGATCTGCTCATCAGTCAAACATTAATGACCTAATCCCTGCAGGAGAATGATTTCTGAAGCAATATGTTGTTGTTACATATCTGGTTTCCTTGAATTTTGCAAGAGAGATTTTACGTTTTGTTTTGGTTTTTTTGGTTGTTTTTTTTTCCCCTTTGGTGGCATAGAATGTACAGTATTTAATATACCTGTAGTAAAGTGATGAGTTATGAGTAGGTCTTGGCAGGGCATTGTTTCTCTTATAACACTGATTGATTGAGACATTTAAATCTGAATACGCTTTTTACACTTTTTTTTATATTGAACTTTTCAGCCTGTATATTAAATAGCCAATGTTATTTGGCATTCATTAATGTAAGTGCTGTAATATACTTTTGTGTTACCAGTAATTATTACTCTTATTGTGCTGATTTTAAGGCATCATTTCAACTCCTTCTGACGTAGTTTAGCTACTTGGAATTTTTTGGTTTTCAAGAAAATTCCACACTAAATAATTGCTAGAATGAAGAGAACAAAGGACTGTTCTTTCCCACAACATTTTCAAACTCAGTAGGAGCTTTTTCAGCCAAAATGAGCATTTGTTTTTTCTTTTCCACTTTTTCCTTGGTAATATGATAACATTAATTTGCTTTGTCTTTTAATCCTGGAAATTCTGATTTCCATGTCGACAATTTCTAGCAATATTTTAGAAAAGCAGAGATAGCTGTGCCATAAGGAGTTACTGATCATAACAGAATTGAAATATTGTAATTATTTTGTTTTTCTTTATAAATATTTTTCCACTATTAAGTTTTTAAGCAAATCTTTTCTCAGTGTGATAAAAATTGAAAAGACACTCAAGGATTAAACACATAACATGTATGAGGAAAGGGATTCAGTTAAATAATTTCCATCCATATGAATGAAAAATAGCTTATGAATTTTTGTGTCAGAACAAAAACTGTGCCTCAGTTACCCATTTCCTGTGTCCATTAACTAATCCAGTGATTTCAATGAAACCACACCTGTCCTTGAAACTAGGGGGTACACTTAAAGAACTTGCTAAATCACTGCTCAGTAGTAAATAAATTTGTTTTGTAAAAGTAAGCTGCTGCTTAATTATAGTGCCTTTAAAGCATTTCTACCTTCTTGTAAAAGATGGAAATTTTATGTGTTTAATCGTCAAGTATCCATTTATCAGATAAAGAAAATAGTGCTTATCTTATTCGGAGGTGCTGTTTTATATTATGATGAAAACTGCTATGCAAGAGCTGCATATTGCTATTTTAAATACCTTAGCCTATTCACTACATCATTATGAGAGTAAAGATGAGAGATTCCAGGAGGAAATTAGCTTGGGAAATGGGACTTTTGGAAAACCAAAGGAGGGCTAAAAAACCAGGCGGGAGGTTATGAAAAATGTCTTGGGCTGGATGGCTGTTGCAATAGTAAACATGACACCACGTTTAAAGTGTCATCCCGTCGTTTTCCAAGAGGAGTCTGATGAATTCCCTGTGCCTTGTGTTGAAGCTTTACTCCTTTGTGTCAACGTTTTAGTGAGGTTTCTGTTTTAATTTGTGTGCCATACATATTCCAGTACAATCTGCATTTGTTACATATGATGTACATACTTTCTTCTCCCTTTTATAAAAACACCTGTTTACTCACACATAGTTTCTGTCTTTTGTAAATGACAGCTCATGCAATTAATAAACCATAAATTCACTTACACGTTGCCTTTCTCTTTGGGGCTGGTTTTTAGGTTACTATCCTAAGGCAACCACGCCATCTGCTGCTGTTTGCCGGTCAGCCCTGGTAACTATGGAACCTGGGTGGCAAATTTCAACCGGTTTGGCAGAGGGACAGAAGTCTCAAAAATACTGTTATCACCAGCTCTGTGGAAACAGACAGCTGGATAGAGGACAGAGTCTGTCTTAGTGCCTGT
The DNA here is from genome assembly GCF_026419915.1 of Harpia harpyja. Lineage (NCBI taxonomy): Eukaryota > Metazoa > Chordata > Aves > Accipitriformes > Accipitridae > Harpia > Harpia harpyja. Next base: position 4,929,021 of record NC_068949.1, read on the forward strand.
GCTAAGGGAAAGGCAGCAACATCAGCTGAGCTATGTTACTCGACACTGGGGAACCTGCATGGGAGAAAGACAGCCTGAACCCTCCCATTGCATGAACAGCCTTATTAGAGCTCGCTCTTAAGACATGAATTAATCAACCATAAAACACAAAGCTACACGAATGGTGGAACTGAGAGAGGGAGTGCAAAGAGAGGGGACAGAGCCAAGACCAGAGGAAAGTAGAGACTGACTCTCTAGTTATGCCCATGCTGAAATGATCATGATTATCAGCTTTGTGTATTGTATTCCTTTCCTCAAAATTGAATCAATAAAGTGGCGTACATCCATCTCCAAATCCACGAGTCAGCAGCTATTTGCTAAGGGACCCTATCTAAAATAAAATGCTTGCTCAGTTTCTAAGAATCCCTGCTAATGTGGGGTGGGGGAACCCAACAAATCAGACAACTGAGCCTTTGGCAAATGGTTTGGGAATAGCAGAATCTGTCCTGTTGTCTTAGTTTTGGCAAGGCAGGGTAATGAGGGGGAAGGTGCCTTTGGCTTCGAATGCCACAACAGCTATTCCAATAATTGCACTATACCCCACAGTGATATATTCCTCTCATGTCACTTTAGATATCTGAAAATTAGACATCTACATTGGAGCAAGTTTCCCTTGGCTCCTTTTGCAGCCAAGGGGGAGAAACAGGCAGCTCCAGGAACATGCATCTCTCCCTCCCCACTCTGCTTAGAGACTGCTATTTACTCCTCCTCTCCTGTAGACCTGGGTTTGTTTCTGTGTTAGCCCAAAGGGCACACGTGCACCGACACAGTGGTGATTCCTTGAAATGAAAGTCATTTGCTGAAAGACCTTTAGCTCTTGAGTTGCCAGACAGCAAAAGTAAGTGCCTCGTTCCTGAGCTCCTCTAGGTAGAGATATAATGAGCCTTGGATCACAAGGAAAAATCCTCAGGGATCTGGATGTTTAAGAGTGACTGATGCATTAAGTTATGCAGAAAAATGAACATGTTTGGATGCTCCAACTTGGAGAATGCATTTGAAACATATGATTTCTGTCATTCCTTAAGGCTTTACGGTCACTTTTGCTTTATAAAAATGATGGCTCCTGGATGTATATCGTTATACCTTGGGAGAGCAGTAAAATTTTGCACTTCTGCAATAAATAAATGTTTTGGAGGTTTGCCGAGTACTGCCTCAGACAAACATGAGACCCAAAGGTAGGCTTATTTCAGTGCATCTCCATTTATTTATAGGTCACAGTTTGAGATTTATTCTTTTTTTTTCCCCGAGGGCTCTGTAGTTAGCAGGAAAAAAAATAGTCTGTTATTTTAATGATTCAAATTGACTCTTTTAAATCAAACTGAGGAACAATTATAAAAGCAGACAAACAAGCAGTGCTGTCCTGTCCTGTGAAGTTTCTCTGAAAAGAACTTGGAGCTTAATGGTCCCATCCAGGAAGACAACGTGCTTGTAAATGTCACCAGAGAAGAAAGGAAATGTGTATTACAGCTCCAAACTATTCCAAAGAGCAAAGCGACAAACACATTTACTAGCACAGGAAAAACTGATCAGAAATAACTACAAAAAATCCCTTTGCAAAATTGTGAGAACGTGAGATGCCAGTTTGCTAAGACAGTATCCTGCAGTACAGATCTGGAGTGATCTGTAGATGAGTGACTTGATGATCAAACGGTGCAATGACATGGTGCTACATCTTTGCTTCTCCAACAAAGAAATGTAGTTCTACAAATGTCAAAACATAATTGCATTGGAAGTACCCAGACACCTGCTGGGATGTGTCACTTTCTGCACTAAAAAACTGTGCTATAGTAAAAGCACATTTTGTTGCAAATAGTTTGCTTCAAGAAATTCACGTGCGTTTCAGAGATGGAGGCTTTTCTGCCTCTTAGATTGGCAGTGCTTGGTTATCATATTAATCTGTGGCCAAAATCATCACTCAAAAATTTATTGCTTTATGCATCCAGCTTTCCTCAAACCTGAAATAGGTTTTGTTTTTTTTTTTTTTTTACTGGTTAATATCAAAACTGCATTCCTTTGGAGGCATGGAGCAGCAAGCCAAAAGAATCATCTGTGTCCTTTCTCGTATCACCTCTCAGTTTTCTCAGCTAGAAGTCCTAACCTGTTTAATTCTTCAGAGAAGCCATTCCATATGTGTGATCACCACAACAATTTTCCCTATACCTTACCCATTTCTGGCTATTGTTTCTGAGCTGTAGAGAGGAATCCTACAGGTTATTCCTCAGCTGAACACAATGTTATTTTCTGGTTTTTGTTCCTTTATTTTTTTTTCCATAATTCTGAAAGATATATTTGTAAATCTCCATTTGAAAAAAAAAATCACAATTATTGTGAATAAAGATGACTATTCAAATACTTGTATTAAATTAGTATTGTTACTTACGTGACTAAGGAATAGAGTCAAGACAATGATCTCTGCAGCCTGCAGAGATCATTGATGTGTTTAAGGATAAGTAACAAGGATTAAAACACTCCTTTTTAAATAGCAAGGATGAAAACTCTCTTTTTGTTATTATTTTTTTTTTAAGCTAATAAGCAGCATTTAACTTTTAGAATCATTTGGTGTTTGGGCAGGAAAGACCTCTCTCCTTCTTGCTTATGCGTTTGCTAATCTGTGACTTTTGAAGACATCCTAACCACCAGTCTACCTTAAATGCCATGACAGAATCTGACACACGCAAAAACATTTAATTCTGGAGTATGCGGGATGATCTAATTTAGAAAAATAATACTACAAGAGAGTTCTCAAAAAAGTTAGGATTTAGCTTTTCTGGCTTCTTTAAGAAGAAAAACTCATTGTACACAACCTACTAGCATAATAACCCCATAAGTTGTACGGAGGGTGGAGGAGGGGTTAAAAAATGGCTCAAGGAGGGGTTAAAAAAAAAAAGCCCCAAAGAGGGGGAAAAAGTCATTACAGAAATATAGATTATTTGCAGAACTCAGTTATTACATCTGTTATCTACTGCCATAATATATACACACATCAACTTTGATCATATTAGGTTATCCTAATGACATGACAACGCTTACACTGATTTGATAAAATTCCTGGATTATCTATGCCCATAAAATAGAGCTTTCAGAGTACTTGACATTACTGTACTGCCAGGACGACCCTGGATGCCTGCCAGCCTAAGCAGGAGTAAAGCCGTATCTCTTGGTTCTGAAGCTTTGAAATATTCATTACAATGTTTGAGATGTAACAGCTTCTGTCCAAAAGTGAGAGTGCCATAAACAGGCTGTTTTTCCAATAGTTGGGGAGTTAGGGAGTCAGCAGTCTATAAATGCTCCATCAATAGATATGTTGTTTATTTTGACAAAGTAACAGATTGTATTTGCACTTGGAAGTCAACTGGCAGATGGTCTTTGCACAACCTAGTGAGGGCAGACTCTGCTCCTGCTGATTGGGGAAAGCTCTCTCTCAATCCAGCATTGCAAATTTTTGTCTCAAAGAATGCTAGTTAGTAACAACTCTTCCCTGAACAACTAGATCTAAATGGCCAGAACACACAGATATTGTGATGAAAAATCTTGGACTTTCAGTCATCTTCTGCATTACAGAATTTGTGAAGATATCCACCCTGCCAATTCCTCACCGCATGGTTTAGGTGACTTACTGCTCTATCACTTTTCCATTGCAGCCTTAGTGTTCAACACTGAACTCGGAGATGGAGAGAAAAACCGGTGTATCTTACTTGTTGTCAAAAAGCAGGCTGTTCCAAAAGTGCAGTTACTGCAGAGCAATTCACGTGTGGTAACTCTCTTTCAAATGCTGCCTTGCTCTGATCTGTTCTACTAAAAAATTTTTTATTCTTGTGTCACAAAGGAACTTGGAATCTTCTAGAAATATTTGAAGCAACATAAAATATACATATAATGCTGTTTACATTTAGGTACAAGGAGAAGCTGTATCCACCGGAGAAAGAAATACAGAGGTGAAATTTAACTTTATAGTGGGACAATGAAAAACCACAAAGGCAGGAAAAATGGCATTAAAATTCAGACATCTGTGACTAACAAAAAAAAAATATTAAAAACAGTGGTACACTATGCAGGGCTTTTACCTCCTCCTCTCTCACACTTCTGCAGCACTCCTGCTTGCTTCAGTCTCCCACTGCAGGAGGGCTGCATTATGGTTTGTGAGTTGGTGGCCGTTCTTTAGCCATTGCAAGGGTAGCCAAACATCCAGCTTCTCTCTGTGCTGGTGCTGCTTCCCCAAACACAGGAACTCTTCCCAGACTGCAATCCCCACAGAAACAATGTAAGCAATAGCAGAAACCAGCTGCAAAATAGGAGAACCCTACTCTCATACCTGCTCTACTGCCAGTAGCGCAGTGACTTGCTCAGGGGCACAACTACTCCTGGGGTGTACTGTTCTTACTGATGATGTGAAAACTGGTAGCAAGCTGGTGTGCGTGATAGAGAAGAAATTGAGGGAATTAGATTCTTATTTCAGGGAACACAAAAGCTGTATTAGGAGGCCACAGCCCCGCACTCGCTGAACGTGGTAAGCCTCTTCTAAGACTGCGACATTTGATGACCCCATTATACAATGAAAGGCAAATGTGCAGAGGACCCCCACCCTTACACCAGTTTATTTCACCTGATCCATCCAAATGGCACATACCTATGTGGTGGATGTGAAAAACACAAAATTAAAGCTGAAAATATGCCTGAACGTTAGGAGAATGTTGTTTATAAACAAAAAAATGTTTTTGTAAACAGAATGAGTTGTCCTAATGTTTAAAGTTTGTCTCCATAGAAGACGCAATTTTTGTTCCTTTAAAGACCTCCTACACATTTGCGTTGTTATCACACAGCAACTATTTGATGTTAATCTGTAACGAACTGGGAACGTTTTCAAAAATTTGTGATGCTTATTTTGTGTCATCTCAAATTATTTTTAATTACAAAGCTACGTACCACATGCATGATTGCTAGGATTATTGGATGCAATTATTTGTAACTGGAAATAGAAAAACTTAAATGCTCTTCTCTTTTTTTCACATGGGTTTTACGTTGTCTTTCATTTTTATGCTTAGTACTTGAAAATCTTCATATTCCTCCTACCCTCCCAATATGGTTCAATACACTTACAATTCTACAGATACCCTTTTCCTTTGCCAAGTTCAAAGTCTCAACAGGGAAGATCCAAAGTAAGGCTTCCCCTTACATGTAAAATAATTCAAACTCATACACATGAGTTTTTCTCCTATGGTTTCAAAGCACTTTGACCTTGTTTTCAAAAAGAAGCAGGGAACAGAATAGACTCCAAAGCATTAATCCACAGAAATGCGTTAGCTCTCTTACTCATTGAATGGCTTGCTTAAAAAGAGAAAAGGTATCTTTATTTCCATTTTAGTAACAGTCAAAATACAGCCATGTTTAGTGAAATGCTTTACCCAGGGTCACTGAGCAGCTGAGAAAACCCTAGGTTCTCAACTCACGCCCTCCTTCTTCAGGAGATGATGTGGTCCACAGTTAGTATAACCTGAAGGAATATCTCATCGCTTTTTTTCCTACCAAATGCAATTCCATGCAGACACCAAAGTTTACTTTGGCAGAACCAAAAACAAACTCTGGGAAGCCGGTGAATCTTTTTGATTTTTTACAGCGACAAAGGGAATGCTGAAAGCATGGATGTCTCTTTATCACTCTGTTCTGTTGTTCCCAGCCACCCTCCCGAAGTAACGTTGCACGCGAGTTGGAGTGGTCTGGGTTAATACTGTATCTCCTACTGCATTACAATAGCCCCCAAATATCTTTCAGGCAAAATCAGTGCAACGATGCAAGATGTTTGTACAGGAATGACGATATAAACCCAATTTTGTGTAATAATCTCCCCGAGATCCATTTAAGAGGTGTAGCCCTGCACTCTTCTGTTTGCATCAGTCTGTGATCATGTATTTGGCGCTGCCAACAGACATACTGCAAGACTTGTAATACAATCACTTATTGCATATCTTGGAGCTCAAGCTCTTGAACCCGTGCAACTGTGGGGGAAAGAAAACACTCAGCTTTCATTTGGAAAGCAAGTTAAGTTTGCAACCCTCGTGGCTGAGTTGAAAAGCTCGTGAACCCCTTAAATGCTCCAACGCAACAAGACACAAAGAGCTGCCAGTACTCTTTGTTACGGCTGTTTTAAGCCAGTTTGGGGATGCTGGAACGTTTGGAGTAGATGCACCGTACCAAGACGTGCAGGTCACCTTGCCTAAGGGATATAGGGATGGGCGGCTCCATTCCCAACAAAAACCGGGCAGGGTGGGCGGAGGACACCTCAAAACCTATCCTCGAGCATTAGCCCAAGCTGGGACTCCTTTGAAACCTCTACGGCTCCAAACTCCTTCATCCTGTGACCAGGGAAAAGGACGGGAAGCCTGGCTTTCTTCCTTTATGCTCCCCGACTAATGCAAGCCCAGCAGCTCCCGGGGACTGGGGTCAGGGGAGCCCTTTCTCTCCTGAGTGTGCGTGGGGTGGGGAGCGATGGAAGAGGCGGGGAGGGGGTGCCTGCGGGAAGGCGGCGGCGGCAGCAGCAGCAGCAGCAGCAGCCCTGGGGCCCGGGCAAGGAGGAGCGGCGCGATGTCTGGGAGGGCGGCAGCGATAGGGGGGTTGTTGCAGGCCCGGGCTGCAGTGACTCCTCCTAGAGGCGGTATGCGGAGCAGGAGGAAACCCCTTCCACCCCCCTCAAGACGAGCCGCCGCCATCGCCATTGAAACATACAATACGGGAAGAGAGCCGGCGGCTGAGGCGGAGCAAGGGTGCGGGCGGGGGGTGGGGGAGCCAAAAAGGGAAGGGGGGGAGGAGGGGGGGGGCAAGGAGAGGAGGAAAAGAGGGGGAGAAAAAGGAAAAAAAAAAAAAAAGAGGAAGGGAAGAGAAGAAGGAGGCGGCAGCAGGCGCCGGCAGGTGAGGGGAGCGGCGGCGCGGGGGCTCCGGGGCCGCGGCGAGGCCCGCTCCTCTCCTTCCCTCTCCCCGCTCCCGGCTCCCCCCGACCCACCTCCTCCTCCTCCTCCCGCCGCTGCTGCTGCCGCCTTTCTCCGCAGTCTCCCGGGAAGGACCGGCCATGGCCGGGGCGGGGGCAGCGGCCGGCCGCCGTGAGGGGAAAGGAGCCGGGGGGGCTTAGGGGGGGGGGTGGCTGTGGTGAGGAACCGCCGCGGGCGACGGTTGGGGCGCGAGGCGGCGGCGGCGGCGCGCGCGAGCAGGGCCGGCCCTGGGGGGCGCGGGGGGGGGGGGGGCGCGAGGCCTCCCTGGGGCCTGCGCGCGGGCCCCCGCGCGCCTCCGGCCGCCGCTGGCTGCCTCCCTTCCCCCCCTTGCGCCCCGCAGCCAGGCGAAACCGCGGGAGCTTTTCCCGTTTTCCGGGGACGCGTTTCGCGACGGCCGCCACCGCCGCCCCTCCGCAGGCAGCGGGCGAAGCCTCCGTGACGGCGGGAGGGAGCTCGCTGAAGGGATGGCGGAGGGGGGGGGGGTGGAGGGGGGGGAGCGTTTGCGCGGGAAAGCCAACGGCCACTCCCCCCCCCTCCCCTGCGCCGCACCTCAGGGCGCCTGCGCGACCGGCAACGGAGCGCGCACGCGGCGCCGCCGCGGCCCCCCCCCACCCCAGCCCCTTTCCCGTCGCTCAGCGGCTCCCGGCCAATCGGCGCGCTTCCTCCTAGCCCGGGCTCCGCTGGGGCCGCCCCTCGGGGAGGTGGGGTCGGGCGCGCCGGTGCTCTGAGGGGGAGTGGGCGGGGCGGATGTGTCCAGGCAACGGCGTGGCGTGCGCGGGGCGGGGCTGCTAACGGCCCGTAACGGCTGCGCTCCTCAGCCGGCAGCGCAGCGCAGAGCGGCCGGGGTCGGTCTGCCGGTACGGGCCGCCTGGCCCTGAGGTGTCTCCGGGAGCCTGGCGGTGACCGGGTTGGCCCCCGCGAGCTCGGCGGCTCTCAGCAAGATCAAAAGAAGACTCGGTCTGAGTCAATGCCGAGGGTCGTCCCCTCAGCCTGCGAGCTGTGTTGTGCCGCGGGGGGGGTCAGCCTCAGCAGTTTGTGAGGAGAAGTTGCCTCGGCAAGGACCCCCCGGTTTTTTCTGGCTTCAGTGTGCCGGTGAAGCTTCTTTCAGTAGGAACGCGCTCTGTGTCTGTCAGTTTGGAGTAGGTTGAGTCCAGGAGGCTTACTGCTTGCCCACTGAATAAAGCTATGTTTGCGCATCGGTTGTGCCTTGCTGATTTATTCAGGTAACAAGCTTTAGGTCTTCTGACCCCTAGACGTAACATCTTTGGATTGCTTGTTGATTCCTAACTGTTCAAATAGATCTTAAGCTGGAGATGAGGAAAGTGCAGGCATGTTAATAGTCCTGCATGTCCTTGGTTTCAGTCTTTGCCTGCTGACTTCAAGTTTTCTCAATATTTGGAATTCAAGACTCCTAGACGCCAAGTACATGTGAACCATCTGTAAATGGTGTCCAATGCACCTGTGGTGAATAAATTTGCTAGAAATGGTTCCCATACAAAGCCTTGCAAAGACTCTGGTGTTAGTTCTGTGAGCCAGGACACTGAGGTCAGCATCTAGCAGTGCCTGAGCATTTTAGCCTGTGTCAGCTTCTGGTGTAGCTCCCATTGTAATATCCGCTTCTGAATCTCTAGTTGTCTGAGGGAGGGCACTTGGCGCACTGTGCTAAATTTTAGTCTGCCAGATGATGTTGTAGCCACCTGTAAAGTCCAGAAGGGTAAGCTGTAATGCCAGCTATTTTAATCTGACCAGGAATTTACCTAATTATTGCTCAAATATTTAGTGATAACTAGTTGCTAGTGTGCGTTTCGTATTTGGTGTAGCTGTTATCTTAGCTTGCCTCTGTCTTTTGTGTGATCTGGGATGTGAAGAGGAACAGCCAGAATTTACTTTTCTCCACCAGGGCTGCAACAGTTTTGGTGCTATGTTGTGCACACTAAGCTTTCTGTTCTTTTGCTGTTTTCTGTGATTTTTCTTAGAGAAAAATTTAGATTTGATGTAGCTTAGGCATTTTGTACCGCACTGAACTTTCTGACGTGCACCCGTGCTTTCTTGCCAGATCTTGACATGTTAATCTCTGAAATTGTTTCCTGGCCAGCTTTTGAAATTCAGGCTCGCTTGGAGGTTGCAATGTGTTTCCGTGTCTGCAGGCTGTTCTTACTTTTCTAAAAATTATATGTGTCCTTACCACCTAAAGATGATGATGAGATTTTGTTCTTCTGAGCATCTGTGTAAGAAGGACTGGAAAGTGGTTTTAAGGTTGCTTTGGTAAAAGTTGATCCGTTGGGATGTGGTGTGGGATGGGGATTGCACAATGGTGAAAGAAATGGCCCAGGGCCGTCTGTTGTTCCATTGTCCTTGTGCAGCAGTCAGCACCCTCTGCAGATGACCATGGTGGAAGAAAACAGGGTGGTGGTGTCTGTAGTGGAAGGACCCACCTGAGAGTGGCAAGAAGGTAGAGCTCTTTTTCTGGCATGCGGAAGGAAAATATTGCTGCTTGTTTTGGGCTCTGAATAAGACTTATTTCACAGAGGAAGGCCCAGCTTGCAAAAGTCTGCCCCATTTTCATCATGCTGTAGAGAGCTCCTGGAGATCTGGTAGCTACTAAATCCCCCATAGCAACACAGGGATGTTGGAGTCATGGCAGAGTAGGAGTGTGCTGTGACCAATTAAGGGATTGGAAAAAATTGCTTTAAATTGCCCAAGCCTCATGATGTTGTCGTAGCCAGATATAGATGCAGTTGTTCTAAATCAGCGAGGATGGACTTCACATTAATGGCATGGCTGTATTTTTTATTGGAGACTGTAGTTTATAAGGGCAAACGTAGAGATGATGAATCAGCTGGCAGTGAGGGAACTAATGTGGGTAGACTCCAGTGCTTTTCAACTGATAAGCCCTGAACGCTTAGCTGTATCACCCGAAGAGAGCAATTAGGACAGCAGTACTCAACTTGTAGCTCTTCAGCTGTTGGCAGCTTTGGAGCAGTTCAGGTGAGTGCCTCACGTAACTGTGTCAGGGCTGAGCTGATGTGCATCCTCCAAGGTAAACCAGGCAGGGGCCCGTGGGAGGAATGAGCCGGCAGGGCCTGAACTCCTGGGGCTTTGCTGCAGACCAGGCATAGCTCTTCTGTGCAAGAGAGCTGTGAGATCCCAAGGACTGTCAGTCGCCTGAGCCTGTGAACCATTCCCTTAGCGTCCACCCTCCAAGGTGCCTAGCATAGATCGTTGGCAACCCCAGCATACTACATTTCTTTGTCCAGGTCCACAGGAGTTGTATGCTAGTAGATGTGACTATGCCATAGCTTTCTACCAAAATTTGCCTCCCATAGGATCCAAGACAAGATAAGAACATACTGTTGTATATGTCACTCCCCAGTATACCCTGGTCCACTGTCCTGGTTTTGGCTGGGATAGAGTTAATTTTCTTCCTAGTAGCTGGTATACTGTTATGTTTTGGATTTAGTAATGTCCATAACACACTGATGTTTTCAGTTGTTGCTGAGTAGTGTTTAGACCAAGTTAAAGATTTTTCAGCTTCTCATGCCCAGCCAGCAAGAAGGCCGGAGGGGTGCAAAAAGTTGGGAGGGGACACAGCCAGGAGAGCTGACCCAAACTGGCCAAAGGGGTATTCCATATCATGTGACGTCATGCCCAGTATATAAACTGGGGGCACTTGGCCTGGGGGCAGATTGCTGCTCGGGATCTAACTGGGCATCGGTCAGCAAGTGGTGAGCAATTGCATTGTGCATCACTTGTTTTGTATATTCCAATTCTTTTATTATTATTATTGTAATTTTATTATTGTTGTTATCATTATTATTTTCTTCCTTTCTGTCCTGTTAAACTGTTCTTATCTCAACCCATGAGGTTTGTTTTTTTTTTTTCCCCTGATTTTCTCCCCCATCCCACTGGGTGGGAGGGAAGTGAGTGAGCGGCTGCGTGGTGCTTAGTTTCTGGCTGGAGTTAAACCACGACATCCACGTAAGTTGCAAAGAAGAGAGAGAGAGAGTGTTAGCACAGTTTTGAAACCTCTTTTGTATTTAGGCTCTCACAAAATCCTGCAAACATACCTGATCTGTTACCTGCAGTGTATTTGGAAAAATATTTTGGGATTCCAAAGGTTGCCTTGGCAGCAGGGGAAAAAATGGCTGAGACTTGCTGTGAGAGAGAAGGGAGAAATAAAGGGGTAGACAGGGGTGGAAAGTTCAGTGAAGCAACAGAAGAATGAGCCAGAAGTGATTAATTAAACAGAAATTTATATAATGCAACAGCGTGCTCCAAAGCGGTGTGCTTAGTTATGCAAACACGTTTTGATTTTCTATCACAGAGATCAAGTGCAACCACTGTATTTTCTGTAGATGTAATCTCATGATGCTTGCCTTTTTTTTCATTGATTTGGTACTATAGGAGCAAATATACGAGAGGTTAGCTCAGTATGATTGTGATACATGGTTGGTTGTAGTGTACTCTTTCAGCATGGCTCTCTGTAGGGATTTCAGTGCAGGACTGAACTCTCAGGTGATGAAACTGTCCTGCCGGTCTTGCAGGAATCAGATCGTAGCCTAGTGCATACATTTATTAAGTTCCACCTTAAAATGAGTTATTGTTGCTCATATTACTCATAAGACAAGGCTGTTCCAGAAGTTCACTCCTCTGATGGCTAGAAACCTAATTCCCAGCCTACGTTTATTCATTAATTTGAATGTCAGTTATCACGAACTGAAAAGGACACTTTATAAAGGTTAATCAGTAGCATAATATGAAATTCAAAGTTTATATAGGGTTTGTCACAAATTGCAAATTTCATTGAGCAAAAGGGCTGGGAGGAAGGGACCTCGAGAGATCACCTCATCCAGCCTCCAGTCCCAAGGCAGATCCAACTGCCTGTGCCATTTCTGACATACATTCTTTAACCATTTTAAAGTTGTCCTGGCAGGAAGATTCTGCCACCTCCCCATCTGACGGAGTCCAGTGCTCTGCTCTCTTCCCTGCTACACAGCTTTTGTAACAGTCCTGCTCTTCTCCTGTCACTTTTATAGGGAACACTTACTCCTTCCACCTTTGAAGCAGCCTTTTACACCTCTGAAGACCATTATCACGTCTTCCTGCTTCTTTTTGCCTTCCCTTTTAGTTTGTGTCAGACGTCTGATTGTTCTTATCACCCTCCTTTGGATTCTTATTGCTGCGCATGCCTGAAGTGTGGTATCTGTGGTTGGACATAGCTTCTCCGCTCAGCACTGGCTGTCGTCTTGCTTATACACCTTGATGCAAGGTTTGCCTTTTCACAACAGCTCTTCCCCCTGCCTCCTGTAACCTGCTGGTCCTAGTCAGCTGAGCTGCTTCCTGGCAATTGTTCCCTGTCCTACACAACTGGTTACTCCTGCATCAATGCAATTAATGGATTGCTTGGGAATCTTTTCCACTTTTATCTGTTTGAAGTGGCCATTGCCTTTAATCTGCACTTGCAAGTGGTAGTTTATGAGCTCTTTTACCACCACTCCTGATTCCTGCATCAATGCAATTAATGGATTGCTTGGGAATCTTTTCCACTTTTATCTGTTTGAAGTGGCCATTGCCTTTAATCTGCACTTGCAAGTGGTAGTTTATGAGCTCTTTTACCACCACTCATGATTCCAGGTTGGCAGTTTGCAGGGAACTTGGAGTGGGATGATGAGCAACATCCATTTTGAGGTGTCTGTGTCTGATAAGTTTACTGGTTTAATCTTTCCCAACTTTTGTTATTGTGCCCACATAATATACTGCATGCAGAAAGAAAAAAATTATCTGGCTGATAGACAAGGACACGCCAGGGTTTTATAGATCCCTGCAGACCCTGTGGTGATTTTATTTCCTTGATATTGTAAGTGAAACCAGCATTCAGGTTAGGTTATCACAGAAACCAACCCTTGACTCTGGCTGTTACAGATGAGCTGGTTTCTGTGAATGTCTGGCTTCGTATGGGACAGGTACTTGATTTGTAATAAGCAGGATAAGAACAAAACACAGATTTCTATGCCCTCCTCGGATGAATGTTAATTGTTTCCAAGGGCTTGCAGTGGTGTCAAACGACTTTTTTTTTTGAAGGATATTTTGCAGATTGTGATAAAATTTAACAATATCATCTGAAGTCATGATAATGTTTTTCAAATTATCTCCCTCCTTTTGTTTCCTTGTTTCATTGAGGTGGAAGAATACTGGGAATTACATAGCTGTGCCTTCACTGACAGAAATACCATCTGTGGCAGACATGCTCTTCGTTTACTTCAGAGGAGTAACCAGGATCATAATTAGGCCACCAGGGCAGCTATCAAAATGGAGTTAAAAGCAATTCTTGTAAACAGTTAAAACTTCCCCATTATTTGAGTGAGAACTAGGGGTGTAACTACGACCACGTGCACACTTTGAAATGGAGTGGCGAGTCCAGGGTTTGTCATCTGTTTGCCTGCAATCTCACAGCTGCCAGAAAAACAAGGAAAAAATGAGATTTGTTTTCTTTGCTCCTATGTATAGACTAGATTTGGTGCTTAATGCAGGGAAAAAACATACCTTCAGGGATCTTGATGGACAGAAGAACGTGGTAGCCAGTCCTTTTAAGATGAGAGATTAAAGACCTCCTCTTAGCTCCGTGGAGGAAGGCTTCTGGGGCTCCCAGGAGCTGCTGTGAAGGTGATCTGTGGAGAATTACGAAAGTGGTGAAGCCTGTGAGCTGGCCTGCAGGGCTCAGTTCCTGAGGCCAGAGCAGCGCAAAGGGAGGTGCTTGAAGCATAGCTGCTTGCCTGCTTCTCCTCTTCAGCCACGCTTATGAAATTCCCCATATAAAAGACCCGTGAAGAAGCAGTGTGTTTGTAGGTAGGTTTTATCTTCTCCTGCGTGAACAGTATGACTTCCTCTACTTATAGGTAGCACCAGTATCTGCTTTTCAGCTTGTTTAATGCTGTCCATTATGCCAGTACTTCTCAGCTGTTTATGATTTGCTAAACTTAACAATCAACATGGAAATCTTCCACGCTGCAGATGTCTGCCTTGGTGTGATTTGGTTTTGTTTTTAAAGATTATTTAATGTGCATTTGATTTTTTTTTTTTTTGTTATATTGTCCAAATGACTTTTTCTGTGATATTGCAACGCTGACAGTGCAGTAGTCAAAAGAAAAGTTATGGCAAATGTTCCAGTTATTCAACTTTGAATGAGTAATTCCTCAGCTTTAATAGGTACTGAGAATGGGTTTGAATTTTTTCTTCTGGAAGAACAAGGTAATGTATAAAGATGTTTCTCACATGCTGAACACCAATCCTGTTTCTTTTCTTTTGCAGCTTTTGGATTGGAGCAAGGGATTAAGAATCACCAGCACATTGAAAAGCACAAAGCTGCAAGATGTCAGGCCGAAGTGGGAAGAAGAAAATGTCCAAACTCTCACGCTCAAGCAGGGCGGGCGTTATTTTCCCTGTGGGGAGAATGATGCGCTACTTAAAGAAAGGAACATACAAGTACCGGATAGGTGTTGGAGCACCAGTTTACATGGCAGCCGTCATAGAGTACCTAGCAGGTAAACCAAGAACCTGATCCTGGAAGTGCTGATCACGCACAGAAGCCAGGGATATCCATGGGATAGGATACAAACGTGTTCAGCACTTTTGGTGCAGGATTTGTTGAAATTTGCTTAAAATGCTAAGGAGGTTAATTTGCTTCTTGAAGAGGCTAAGGATGGAAATTTTCTCCTTTAGAGGCACCATGCTCTGTCACTAGTTGGAAGGATTATTTTCTATTGCTTTGCAGAGTGAGGAGTTACGTCTAGGTAGTTTCTGTCCAAGAGAAAACCGATATGAATTAGGCTTTTGATACACCTGGATGTAAATAACAGGAGAAAAAAAAGCAAACCCACCTTGTACATCTTATTGTGCTTTTTAAGTGAACAAACTCTATTTCGCTGGCTGCATTTCTCCTTGCAGAGCAGTGTCAAAGTGTTATGAAGTATGGAGGCTGTTAATTTGTATTTTAAAAATCCTTTTGGCTTGCCTAAGTGTATAAAGAAACTATTTCAGGCTTTAAATCTTCCCACGTACCCTGAGTTTTCTTTTCCCTTCCTTTCTGAAATTGACCCCAGAGGAAGGGGCAGATGTCACATGGTGATACAATATACTGCAATATACTGTGATGTATTGTAATATTTCAGACTGTCCTACGATCATATCTGTTTGGTTTCTTTCTTAATTGTGGAAAACAGCACCTTAGCAAATTGTTACAATGCCCGGTGCAGAGAGGATTCTGGTTCAGGTTACTTAGGTGTTACAGATCAAGACTGAGGTGCATTAGAGAATCTGTGAGGAGTCATAAGCCTGGATGGAATTAGTTGAGAGGGTTGTGTTTCAGAAGCATAGTTTATTGCCAAAGTGGCATGGATGGAAGAAGCAGCTTGCGTGGAGCCTAGTTGTCCATATAACAGCATGCCAGTCTTTATGTAAACATTGCTGTCTTTTTTACACATGAAAGCCTGTTCTCGCTACCAAACAGTAAAAGCACTATTTCCTTTCAAAGATATAGAGAAAATCTGAAATAGTGATAATTTCACTATTAATAAATTAAATTTATGATGATGCCTAATAGCATGTTACAGAAACTTCCACATGTGTGCTGATTAATTGCAAGATGAGAATCGATTTATTTTTTTTTCCTGAGGCTACTTCTGGAGTTGGAGTGAAAATGTATTGCTTATGTGGAAGAAATGTAAACAAAATGTTTAAGCTTGCATTTATGTTCACCCGCAGCTCCTTCAAGAGGTAAGTCCAGAAAAGGAGGTGATTTTAAAATAAAACAAAACACCACTGAAAAGCAGAATCAAAAGCCAAGATGGTGAGCCTTATCTCCCACTCGTTTGATTTTATTTTATTTTTTTACTGTGTAAGAACAAACATGTTTGTATTAAGATCATTTCATCATAGAGAAAGATTGGTTCTCTAAAGTGATTTTGGAGAAGATCTTTCACTTCATTAAGAACATATGTATACTCATATTTGCACAATCCAGTTTCATACACTTAGAGTGAAGTCTTGTAACTGCAGAAATCTCTCTTTCAGTGAAGCTGGTGCAGTTGTGCTGCACCGGGGAAGTCTGTGACTTGTGGAGCTTGTTTAGCTGGCTGCAACATGGAGTGCGACTCAGCAGGGATGCTTCAGAGGCTGCAGGGAGTTAGGGGGAAAGGTAGAGACAGAGGATTCATAGCTCTTGTAGCTCCCTTGCTCTATTACAGTGATTTTCAACCTTGTTTTTGTTGGTAGGCCCCTGTATGTTTGCTAGTGGAGGTTCAGGCCTCTTCAGGAATCTTGTAAATACGAATTTCTCTATAGCAAGGTGTGTTTGCTTTACTTTATCATTGATTATGAATTGCTTAGAAGTTATCTACAGACTTCTGGATGTCTGGGTATTGCAAGATGAAAACCGTATTATATGGGTTTTGGAAATTGCACTAACTTTTCTAACTGAATAACGTGCTGCATAGTGACTCTGCTGACCTTCAGTCTGGGGAGGAATGCTTTGCTTCTTTTCCCACTCCACAGGGATCCATAGCATTCAAAGGAGTTTCTAGGATAAACATTTGGAGGAGCTTGTTCTGAGCTGTGGCAATTATTACAAGGTGTAGTAATAAATTGTCAACAGCACATCTGGTATATGCAGCACTTCGGTAGCGCAGACTGAGTTATGGTCATATTTCTATAACACACAGCACAGCACTGTTTACCTATTACTTGAACTAGAACAGTGTGTATCTTGGCTCCACTTCTGGCTAGTAAGTGCAGTTTAATTTAAATCATTAATATGGTAAGGGCAGATTATGTGTGGGCCTACATTTTGTTTTAGAAAAAAAGAATGTGTAGTCAGCCAGGCAAGAAAATCGCTAGATGTGTAGGCTGGGGGCCTACACAAATTGTAAGAGAATGTTATTTTAAGCTGCTTGGTTCAGCAGAGAGAGAACCCCCTCTCACCCCAACCCTTTATATATTGTAACAGAATGGAGTAATGTTTCTGAGCAAACACCTATTGCTTGTGGATAGTGGTCTTTCATAGAATCATAGAATCATTTCGGTTGGAAAAGACCTTCAAGATCATCGAGTCCAACCATTAACCATGCCCCCTAAACCATGTTCTGAAGTACCCTGTCCACTCGCTTTTTTAATATCTCCAGGGATGGTGAATCAACCACTTCCCTGGGCAGCCCATTCCAATGTTTGACAACCCTCTCAGTAAAAAAATTTTTCCTAATATCTAACCTAAATCTCCCTTGCCTCAACTTGAGGCCATTTCCTCTTGTCCTATCTCCAGCCACCTGACAGAAGAGAGCAACACCCACCTCACTACAACCCCCTTTCAGGTAGTTGTAGAGAGTGATAAGGTCTCCCCTCAGCCTCCTCTTTTCTAGACTGAACAGCCCCAGATCCCTCAGCCGCTCCTCATAAGACTTGTGCTCCAGGCCCCTCACCACCTTGGTTGCTCTCCTCTGAACACGCTCCAGCAACTCAATGTCTTTCCTGTAGTGAGGGGCCCAAAACTGAACACAGCACTCGAGGTGCGGCCTCACCAGTGCCGAGTACAGAGGAACAACCACCTCCCTGTTCCTGCTGGCCACACTATTTCTGATACAGGCTAGGATGCGATTGGCCTTCTTGGCCACCTGGGCACACTGCTGGCTCATATTCAGCCGGCTGTCGACCAGCACCCCCAGGTCTTTCTCTGCCGGGCAGCTTTCCAGCCACTCTTCCCCAAGCCTGTAGCGGTGCATGGGGTTGCCGTGACCGAAGTGCAGGACCCGGCACTTGGCCTTGTTAAACTTCATACAATTGGCCTCAGCCCATCGATCCAGCCTGTCCAGATCTCTTTGTATAGAATCAGAGCCTCCCTACCCTCAAGCCCTACCCTCCCTACCCTACCTGTACTCTATCCAGAGTTTTGTTTGAAAAGTTTACAAAGGTGGATATTTCAATTAAAACATCTAGCAAGGTCTAACCCTGCTGAGATCTAGTTACTCCTAATATATATGTGTGAATATAGTCTTTGCGTTTGGCAAGCCTTTAGAAACAAAATGTGGTTTTCCAAGGCTGTTGTTGGAGGGCTTATTATATATCAAACTGGTAACATTTCTTAACATTATCTGATACTTCCTCCTAAAAATTCCAGTTCTGTCTCATGGACTTGCAACTATGAAATGGTGGCTACTCAGAATGAAAGGCTGCATACAGGGGAACTGCTTCAGGCTAAATCTGGGAGGGTGGGACTAAGGGAGTCTGGTTCTTAAACTGTTTCACAGAAGCGAGTTGAACCGTGGTTTTTTGTTAGGTTAAAACAATTCATGTGAACTTCTCTAAATGCCTGAGTGCTTCTCTGCGTTTGAGCAGAGACTTCATGCTTTACAAAAGGGGGAGGGTGGTCTCTGCCATCTCAGAGAAATCTGTTCTGTTTGGCCAAGCTGTAACTTTGAAGAACCACAGGTTGCTCGTGCTCAGAAGACACTTCTTTGATTTTTAACAGCTAAAATCTCCGAAGACTTGGTCCTCACTGAGCATGCTCCAGCCTCTCTCAGCTCCCAGTGCTGCCCAGACTGCCTATGCCTCGTCCCCCCAGAGTGATGGAGCATGCCTCAACCTCTCAGCTCCGATGTGTGACAGGACTGCGCATAGGCCACTCCATGCAGTGGCTGAGCATGCTTCAGCCCGTGGCTACAGGTGCTCAGAAGGACTTTCCCTCTCATTGCTGTCCCCGGCTGCTCCTGGTCACAGCACTGAGAGCAGGGAGTCTGCTTTCTGTGGTCTCAGCGGTACCAGGCAGCACGGGGGAGGAAGCTCCCTGTTGTGAAGGCAAAAGTCGCACTGAGGTGGGTGGCAAGAGGTCTGGGACTGAGGGCAGGGAGTACATGAATAGGAGTTGAAGGAGAGGCTAATCCTACTTACTGTCTGTGAGGTGGGAAGGGCAGGCTGGAATTAACTGGATAAGCAGACTGGGAGACTGGGAACAGGTTCCACACTGGTCAGAGAAGGAGACTGGGAACGGATCATAACATTCTGGGGAGACGATGGTAATGGGAGAAGGATATTAATGTTAGAGACAGAGCTGGGGATGGATCTGGCTACTGGGGAGAGCTGAACTGATGACCAGTGGGCAAATAAATGGCAAGGCATGTCCAAAAATCCTGCCAGGAAGTTGAAGAGTAAGTTGGAAAAGTAGGGTACAGGCCAAGGATTGGATGGAGGGGGTGCTGATAATGAAGAACCTAGAAAGGAAGATTGAGCCTGAGTGTTAAAACAGCTGAGAAGAGTAGATGGGAGAGACAGAGACTGTCCAGGAAAGGCAACTGAGATATAAATCTCAAGTGTGGATTGCCAAGGAAAGGAGAATGGGCTATGAACCTGGGAAAGCAAGTCATGGCTGGAATAGGGGCAAGGGGGATGAGGCTGGAAGGGTCAAACAGGACCAGAGCTCTCTGACTGCATTCATCCAGGGCCTAGCATGGACCAGTGATTCTCCTGTGAGTGATCAGCCATGCATGTGGTCTGTTAATGGCCTATATTTGTGTTGCCCTGAAGCACTGAGCCTCTTGACTAGCATCATCCAGATGGTGCATATACCTCTTGAGCATCCTTATTCCCAGTTGCCACATGGTTCAGAGTGCCTTTTGGCTTTGGTATGTGTTCTGTGTTATGAGCCAATAGATACCCATTTTTTCCCTTTGTATGCAAGATTGCTGCACCCGACTGCCATTATCAAGGCCAAATCTGCGCTTTGGCTTATCAACCCCATTGTTAAAATGCCAGCAATCACTGTAGTGTGTCTCGAGAAGAGGTACTTTTACCTCGACTGATTAGCTAATGTGAAGAAATCTCATCAGTGTTCTAAGGCTTTTTTTTATAATCTCTCTATGCTGTTTTATATCTTAGGCTTGAATATCATATTGCAAAACTGCAGCTTAATTCCTATCCAGAAGGTTGTGTTTGCTGGAACAGTGTTGGGCTCCACTGGCTTCAGAGTTAAAACTCCCTGAAAAATTGGCCTCGGTTCCATTGGATTTATGGACTTTGCAACAGATGCATGCCAGACTATGCTCTGAGTGTGCATGGGGCTGACTACAGTCATCATCATCTAAATCAAACATCAACTGCATGTGTCCCGTAATGCACCTTCCCAAAATGTAGGCAAAGAATACAGATGCCTCTTGCTTAGGAAGCAGAAGACGTGAATGGTGTGCTGGTCAGAGGAACTCACAGAAGATGTCAGTGGAAAGCCATCTTCACTAAATTAGGGCAGAACACAACACCAGCAAATACCTCCTCCTTCAAAGGACATCAGGTGGCATACTCCTCTGTCTGTTTCACTCATCTGCCATCAAGAGAAAATCGAGCAGATGCTTTTCCACTTGCAAATGGAGGACCAAGGACTCCATCATCTGATGCGTCTTTTCAGAGAAAAGGTATTATTGGGTAGATTTGTACGTGGTAGTGTAACAGCAACTGTCAAAACCTATCCTAAAGGGGAAGTGGAAAACAAGATAACCTGTCTGAAATCTTTCCGATTCTGCTATCAGTAGTTCTCATATATCTTTCTTATCAGTCCAGCTGAGCACTTCACAAAAGCAGGCTGAGCTCAGCTGAACAAATAGCTTTGGCCTAGCTAGGATGCTTTTAATTCCCAGACACTCCAAATCTGTTGATCCATCTGCTAAAGAAACCTCTTTTTCCTGTGTGTCACAGGATGAGAAGATGTAATCCCATTCAGGTGATAGCATGGCTGCTGTTTGTGTTGGCTGGAAGACAGTTATGTTCTTCCTTGGTCCCGAGTGCTTATCAAACAGGAGAAAAGGCTCCTTTAAAAACACTAGGTGTTGTGTAGAGTCAGTGGATAGTTCTGGGCATTACTCTGTTGACCAGCATTCGATGTCTATCTGAGGCCAAGGTAAACTGTGGAGTGCATAAATGAGCTAGTTTGCTTGTAGCTATCTACGCTGAAGATGTCTGAATGTGAAGTTATGCTTCCAGTGTGGAGGTATCTTTGTGGATTTTGAATCTTGAGGGAAGCAGGATTATTTCAGGTTTCACTTTAATTCTTAATGCCTGCTGCTGAGAGCACATAAAGATAAAACAACTTACGTCTGAGAATATCAAGATGCCCGATTTCAAGAGAGCTTGTTATAGTATAGCACTTTATTATAGGACCTATATTCTCAGTAGAATTTAGGTAACCTCAGCTGTGAAGATGTTTCCACTTGAAATGTAAAGCAGTTTCTTTAGGGTTCTGTTGTTATCGGCAGAGGATGTGATAATTGAAGCCTACAGATTTGATGTTGCATTTTGCAAGTGCCATTTTACATTCTTAAGACTATGAGCCCCTGCCTCCAGCATTAGAAAAATATGCATATAAACAATCGTTAGAAGGAGGTAAGGCAATTATTCACCTATGCAAATAATTGGCATCCTTTGATAAGTTATATGCATATTCCACAGTCTGCCATACATCATCTCTTCCTTGGATTCCTTTCCTCCCAATGTCCTGTGGTAGATGGCTGGCATTTGAGTGTTCTGCGTTTTTTGCTCTTAACATTAGGCAGAGGAGATTTGAGTGCACCATCAGGATGCTGCTGGCCAAAGGACCCAGAACCTGGGGGAGTGGGGTGAGCACACAGGTAGCAGGATGTGCCTGTTGTTGGCACATCTGAAAGAACTTCAGTTACCACGCAGGTAAGTATGTGTTGCTTTTTTTTTTCCTGATGCAATTTTCCTCTGCTATCAGCACACATCTGCAAAACCCACTGGAGAAGTCTGGGTCTCTTTTCTTGCTTTATGCTGGTCTGCAATGGATGGCAATCTGTTCCTGCTGTCTTCTGCTGCATTAGCTCCACTGGCAGAGGTCTGGGAGGAGGGTTTGAAACTGCCAGCCCTGCAGCCCTGCAGGGGTGAATATAGCTGGATTATGCGGGATCTCTTTTCAGTCTCCTCCTTTCAAGTCCAAGTCAAATGCTCCAAAGTTAGGAAATGCCAGAGCCGAGGTTGCTGGCCTAACTTTTAATGTAGACCCAGTGTCTATTTGTGGTGTGATACTATTTCTGATTGTTCCATCGCATACTTTTTCCTCATAGCAGTGGCCTAGTTATTGCAACCATGGTTCTAATATTTCCTAAAATTTAAGTGCTCGTTTTTGCGATTTTGATGTTTCTTGAAAGTGGTGCATGAGTAATTGTGAAAATTTTCATCAGACACTGGCTGTTTCTTAAACGATTCACTGTGAATATGCACATAATTCTAAACAATGGCTTTTACATCTCCAACATTCAGTTAAGTATGCATGCTGTATAGTAGTGAAAACTGGCTGACAAGTATGCACTTTTGTTATTCTAAGTGAAATTGAAAGCATGTATTTTTCCCATGAACTAAACCTCTTGTTGAAATCCTTTGGATTTTAGCCAGAGAGCATTAGGTAGATTGCCACTAAATTTTTCATGAAAGTTCTTCTTTTTATGATAGTAACGGTTCTTTATTTAGTTGATAAAAAGGAGTAAGATATCATTAATAGGACACTGATAGGCTGTAACTTTCTTACCCCTGTTACTGGTAAATGTAAATACAAAAACAAAAAACAGAAGACAGGGCCACTGGATAGTTTTAAAATGAAACAAAATGTGAATATGATTTTTATGATATTTGGAGCAAAACATTCCCTTCTCCTTCCTTCTCAGTGTTTCAATAGAGTTCTTACATGAGAAATAACTTCTGAGTAGGGGCCAAACTGTGTAAGTTAATGAATTATACTCATTGCTGTGGTTTAAATGAACCCAGAAAGATGTGTCTGTGTTTCCTCTATAACAATTAGAAAAAAGATCAGTGACTTTAATCACAGTATAAATCTTACTGCAAATTTAGAGAAGCTACTTTTGACGTGACCTGCTGTTCCTGGAGATATAGAAGGAACTTTCTACCAATAGTTCATGCACTGAAGCTCTTACGTTGTCTCTGCTTGCCTCTAAGTCAAACCCTTCATATCTTGTTCTGAAATGAAGCTTCTCAGATTTTCAATGTCCTTTAATGCAGAATTGCAGCATTGCCTGGCTAGTTTGTTGGCTTTCAAAGTATTTCTTTAAATGCACCTCAGTCTTCGTCTTACCTGGTCCTGAGAATCCTTTTTGTTTTGTCAGAGCTGTCTGTACTAGGTTTGGGGTTTCATTGCATGCTTTACTCTTTTGTTGTTACAGGGTTACTGCTAAATTTTGGACTGCTGATGTACATTTTTGTAGGGTGTTTCTTGTGTTTTTTGAAAGAGAATTCTGACTTGGGACTCGTAAAAGAAGTTATGTGAACCAAGCTTAGCATATTTTCTTCTAGCTATCCTTCAGGGAATTGGGAGGGACAGATTATTTTATGTAAATTTACAAACACATTGAGTGTGGTTTGGTTTCTGCCTTTCTGTAGCAAAGACCATTTAAATTGGGAAACGCCCCTGAAAAGGTAAATGGATGTTAAGAAGGAATGTAAAAAGTGTTTACAGGGTGTATATAAGCTGCATTTTTGTTATTCATTTTTATCTCAATGTGTTTACAGCTGAAATTCTAGAATTAGCAGGAAATGCAGCGCGAGACAACAAGAAAGGGAGAATTGCCCCCAGACACATCCTCCTGGCAGTTGCAAATGATGAGGAACTGAATCAGGTACCTGCTTACATTTCAGTGCAAGAGTTACGTGCTGTGGCATGAATGAAGCTGCTACCACAGAAGGTTAGAAACAGTTTAGTGTGACACATGAATGAGAACACAATTATTAGAGCAGAAGATGACAAGATTGTGCCCACCAGAATAAAAGCAAACAAAAAAGAAGATTCTAAGACATCTCAAATCCTCTGGATATAAATGTTGCTTCTTTTGTAGCCTGTGAGTCCTGTTGAAGTGGGTAAACTTGATGCTTAATTTTTCCCTCAGGGACATCCAATACTTAGAGAAATAAGTGCCTTATGGAAGACCTTTTCCCAAAAGCTGTAGAAATGTGTGTTTTCTGTTATACTGGCTGCAAGGCCCATCTTGTGTAGGGATCTAGCTCACTCTCTGCCATTGCTGCCTCCAGGAGTGCCTCCCTGACTGTATGCCCAAGTCCCATCAGCAACCAGGCTGTGGGTTGCAGTGCTCTGACTCTGAGGATCTCTTGTGGGATCACATCTGCTAAACTTGTTGAGTGAGAAGAGAGATCATGACATGAGCTGTGAATTGCAGCATTCAGGGGTGCCAGAAAGGTTCAGTCAGCATCAGAGGATCTCTTCTTGGTAGGCCCCATGTGAAAGATTACTGCACTTAATTTGACTGCTTTAAATAATGAAAATGCAGGGCCCATGAAGTCATCTAGCTCTGTTTCCAGTCAAGGGGACTGAAAAGTCAAAACAGAGGCCAGAACAGAGGGAAAAGCATGCTAACACTACCAGCCCATTCCCTGCTCTGTGGTGTTGGTCACTAGCCTGTGAAGTGGGGATTAGATCTAGTGCTGTCTGTTAGGAATTAGCCAGACTTTGTCCTCCACATAATATCACAGCCCATTCCTGTTGTTCACCTCTGCAAAGCAGGTTCTTGGGGCTCATACTTGCTTTCACTGAATGTTTCCCTGCCAAAGGGATCTGCAGCCAGTCCTCCTTTGAGCAGGGCTGTGGTGCAATCATATTTTTTTTTAGGTAGCCTGCAGGCGCTTATCATCTCTTACCCTCATTCACTGCTTGTGAGTCACCAAGGACAGGTATGCAGAAAGACCAGCACTGGAAGAGAGAAGAGTGATTGACCAGTACAATAATAGAGTTGTCTGGGGTGTGCTGGCTGACCTCACTGTCACCTGTCAGGTTTCTTGTTATTGTGGATTTTCTCCCTAATAGTTTTTTGGGTTGTTTTTTTTTTTTTCATGATAAAGGGACAAGGTGCAATGCTTTAGGAAGTGTGGACTCTACTTGTGTATGTGTAATGTAGTCAGCAAAAATAGCTTGAGTGCAGACTAAGAGAGTCTGTAATGTGCTCCTTCACACTGCTTCTGCTTGTAGTTGCTAAAAGGTGTGACTATCGCAAGTGGAGGTGTCCTGCCCAGAATTCAGCCAGAGCTTCTAGCCAAGAAACGGGGTGCCAAAGGCAAATCTGAGACCATCCTTTCCCCTACTCCTGAGAAGAAGGGAAGGAAAGCCATGGTAAACAAAAAGAGTGGGAAGAAGGCAAAGTCTACCAAGGCCCGGACACCCAAAAAGGTAAGCATGAGGCAGATACGGGATTCCAGAGGTGTGGGAGAGGGAGTAGATCAAAGCCAACTAAGACCATGAGGAGGAATAAATTAGCGCTTCTGCATTGTTTGTTTGTAACAACTGGAAATGGGAGGTAGGAGTTGATAATAGACACACCAGGATTTTTTTTTCCTCTAAACTTTAGAAATAGAGGCAAACACAGTATTTTTTTTAATGAATTTTTATAACAAAAACCTTTAAAGCTTTGAGGCAAACTTTTCAGATTTCCATGTCACCCTTTGCAATACTTTCTTGATAACTGTAGAATCTCTTTATCTCCACGCTAATTGTGTGGCAGTGAACTCTAGCTTTTAAAATAAAGGAAGCTGTTTTTTAAAATATTTTCTACTTGAGAGATGCCATGCCTTCAGCCTTGTGCAGTTACTGGGTTGCTGTTGAAAGATTTTTTCACTGACCAGAGAACATGTCCTGACCTGGTACATAAATGTTAGTTTGACAAGGTCTTAGGTGTGCTGTTAATGGTTTTTAAAAGAGTTGCAAGAAGAATAAATGAATCAGAACTTGACCGATGCACCTTCTCTTATGGTTGCCCATCCTCTATCACCATCCCAAATGGTTTAATTTGGTAAAGCAGTAACCCAGATCAGTGCTCTTGGTTTGTCATTCCAGAGCATGCATCTTAAAATGCTGCTAAATTTTTTTTTTGGTTAGGATTAAACGATATTAAGCTTTGACCTAAGCTTTTTAAACTTGTGTTAAGCACACCTTTCTGGATGCCTCTAAGTTTAATACATTTCCATAGCTGAGAATACACAGAAACAACTTTTAAAAAGAAAACAGCTGCTTAATAGGATGCTTAATAGGATGCCTCTGTGTATTGATCTCAGCTACCACCTTACTTTGAATTGTGCACATGCAGAGTTTGGGACTTGTTAGGAAGAGTTAGCTTCTTGACATACCTTAAATCAAATATTGAGAGATGTGAATATGTGCTCCTGCAGCTCCGGTAGGAACAGGTTTCCTGCTCCTGGAGCTAGGCTGCATAAAGGAGTGTCCCCCACAAAGGGGATTTTGCATTCAAGCTTCAGCTATTAGTTATTTCATTTTGTCATGCTGACTGCTTGTATGGAGGTGTGATGACTTGCTCCTGTCAATATGGATTCAGATGTATGATTTATTAGCTGAGACTTTCGATTTTTTTCAGATTATAAAGATTTTTCCTTCAGATTGGAGCATTTGACTGGGTTACTAAGTTACTAAGTTTGATTTAGTATGAGCTCTGCTCTGTCAGCAGCAAAAATAAACTAGCATACACTTACACATAAATACAACCTTAATTGTTAGTAAAACTGCAGATGGATGTGGGCGCCCTGACTCTTAATGTGACTACGAACGTATGTAATGCCTCAGATGAACCTCTGATGTTTTAGCATTATATAAACAGTGAAGACCTCTGTTGTTACATAATCTTTGGGGATTAAAAGGCTATGAGTAATATATTGATCTGAGAAGATGAGATTTGTAGTAACTGATTAAATCCATCCATTACTGAATAATGGTAAATGATGATTATTTTTTTTCCTTTGAGAGTTCTTGCTTTTTTCTCCCCCCAAATAGAACAAACAAAAGGACAATGAAAAAGAAGGTGCTTCAAATTCAACATCTGAAGATGGACCTGGGGATGGTTTCACTATCTTGTCCTCTAAGAGCCTTGTGCCAGGACAAAAGGTAATACAAAGTTAGAACAGATTGGGATCACAGCAGTGGAGCCTAGCATAAATGGAAGGATGCTTTTGATCTAACACCAGTACAAAATCTTCTCTACGTTCTCCCTTAGTGGTCCCAAATTTAAGGCCAAAACTCACTCAAGTCATGGATGGAGTAGAGGGTCTCAACAAATATGTCTGCAGATAAAAGATTTCCAAGAATAATGTTGGTCAGTCTCTCTTCTGTAGAGAGTGCCATACTGATTCATTTCTTGGCCTAAGCTGTATTAGTTTTGTTCAGTTTGGACTTGGCTGTGTTGTGCCTGGCATACTGCCAAACCAGGTTTAACCTTCTAGACTATTTATTATTTATAAAAGAGTATTTCTGGGCCAGGTCCCAGGATCACCCAGCAACTTCCATGTGTTAGTTTGTGCCAGAAGCCTGGGTGCTCTGTCTGAAAGTGGACTGTGTGACGCCGCTCTCTCACTGTTCAAATTGAGGACCTCACCAGAGCTGCAGGGCATGCCTACTTCTCCATCTCAGCACAGACTGTGACACCTTGCCTGGCCAGAATTACAAAATTGTCCCACCAAAATACCCATGTGTCCTTGGTGTCCAGCCAACTGTTGGTCCTGTACTTTTTTTTTTTTCCTGTACTCACCAAGAGGGAGAGTTTTTTGCCTGCCTTAATTTTTGGACCGTTTGAGTGAAGCTGGAGTTTTTCCTACAGATTTAACTATGGAGATACAGCAAGGATTTTATTATTATTATTATTATTTCAAATAGTAAGGTCATCTGGAAAAAGTGTTCTTCCTGAAATTGCTTCTGTAAGCCCCCTGTACTGATGGTGTACCCTGTTTTATGAAGCAGCACTTAAGAGTTCAGTCTGTCTGATCGTATCTCTTGCTAAAACAGTGGTTTAGAATGTGCCAGACACATAATAGATCCAAAAGATTGCTAAAAGCTGTAATCTGGCTGGGTAGGTGAAACTTTGATCTCCTTTATTAGAGTTCAGTCCTGTCCTAAGTTCCTCCAGGATCTGTGCAGCTTCTCGCTTTCTTCTCTAAAATGGGCAGTGCTTATTGTTCTGGTTAGGACTTAAGTACTACAGTGTATCTTGGAAGAAATGAAGCGTGCTGGGCACATGTTCAGCAACTGTAAAGTCTTTTTAATGATTTTTAGGGTTTCTGTCCTGTGTTGTTGCTCAAAGTGATGAGGCTGTGAAATCTGGGGAGCAGCCTTTTCTGAGCACCTTGAGACATCAAGTTTTGGCCAGTTCCTATATCCAGATGCATGGGTGGGTAAAGCATTCCATATTTTATTTATGCCAGGAACTGAAAGGGGAATTAATTAGTGGGGCGGTGAAGCCTTTATAGATCAGGATAGTGTCCAGCCCTTCTTCTCAGTCCTTACAGTAGTTCACTGGGGGCAAGTGTTTCTACAGAAAAGCCTTCTAATTTTAGTGTTTTTCTCTTTAAACAAAAGCATTTCCAAAAGATTTCCAAAGTCAGCCTTTTCTCTTCAAAGTGTGGTGCTAGAACATGAATTTTCTAGCAGTAACTTCCTTTGGAGCAAGCTCCCAAGCCGTGGGCATATCACAAAATGATCTGAGTGGTTTACAGATTAATTAAAGGCTAAAAATCAGAATCACACATATTGAACACAGTAAGACTACTAATCTCTGAAAGACTGAATCCAGCCTTCTTTCATTTTAGTTTTTTGGTATGAAAATGATTTTGCACTTGGATTACTATTTTATTTTTTTCTACTCCCTCATTATTATTTTACAGCTTTCTCTGACACAGAGTGACATCAGCCATATTGGCTCCATGAAAGTAGAAGGCATTGTTCACCCTACAACTGCTGAAATAGACCTCAAGGAGGAAATAGGTGAGGCTCTGCTACAGGCAATAAAAACAGATCTAGAGTTGGAACAGTAGCTGGTCTACTAGCTGCCTGCTGAGATCCCATCATGTTTCATCTGAATCTTCCCCAGGCCATAAAATATCACTTACAACACTTCTGAAAATCAGGCTGGATCTGACTAGGTATAACAGGCTAATCACTAATTTATCTTTTTTTTAATGATGCCTTACGACAGTCAAAACACAGATAATTTGTTGAAGCACATGAGCAGCAAAGGTGTAAATAATCATTATTGCGGTCTTTACTGAATTATTTTTACATTTGCCTCTAAAAATTCCGTGACAAAAATTATATATTAATAACTCTTCTAATTATGCTTTTCATTGTAGGATTTTACATACTTTAGAAATACTCATGTTCAAAGCCTTATACTGCTCATGTGAAATAAGGAAATATTATTACAAATAATGTAATAATGTGTACAAATATGGAAATTTAAGCAAGGGGGAGGTAAAAAAGATATGCAGTCAGTCACATAGGGACAGAATCTAGTAGCGGGCTTTTGGATCATTGTTTTATACAGTCAGTCATCAAGACCTTCACTGGCATCCCAGCTGTGTTTAGTTAAGAAAGTAGTAGGGTTTGTATGTTGAGTTGATTTTGGAGGCTGAAAATCTGAGTTCTGAAAATCCCACTCTTCACTATTTTAGCCATAAGTCAGAGTAAGACAGCATTCTTACAGATAATTCTCTTAAAGTAATTTCCAGTAATACCATGCAGGGGTTTTCAAAACCAATAAAAAGTAAACTTTATCTGTGGCTAGATACAGTGGTAAACATAAACATCAGTTGCCTCTGATAAAGGGAAACAGGATAATATGTGTACAATGTTCTTCTTTTAAATAGTGTAGAGTTGTTTTTTCATACTGATACTTTGAAGCCAAGGCCTTTTGCTCTGTGTCCTTGCAGGCAAGGCATTGGAAAAGGCTGGAGGGAAAGAGTTTTTAGAAACGGTGAAAGAGCTTCGCAAATCTCAAGGACCTTTGGAAGTTGCTGAAGGTAAAAAGGATACTACGCTCTCTTTTGGAAACAGCTCATTTCATATGTTCTTTTCTCTGGACATTTTGATCTGTTCTTGATTATATACGTGCCTTTGCTTATGTGATGTAAATGTTTCTGTTTCTTCTTCAAAGCTGTTGCTGATATGGATAGCCTGCTTAGATGAAAAGAAAGGAAGAATAGGATACCTGTGTGCTGTGCACATTCTGTCTTTGGGCTTCTAGGTGCCACCATAAGTTGCAGCAGGCTGATTAATTTATCTTAGGCAACTCCTGCCTGTGGGAGTCCAAAAATTAAGGAAAACTTGTGCTGTCACCTCTGTGCCATCTTTCCTGTCCTGTTTGTACTGCATTCCTTAGTGAGAATCAAACAACTCTTAGTCTAACATATGAGGTATAAGAACGGTGGTAGTTTTTAAATTATTCTGCTTTATGCATATTTGATGAACAGTATAATCCAAACAATTACCTTACTTTGAACACAAATAAAGATGTGATACGATCTTTAGAACTGGCATGCTTTTTGGGAAAGCAATTACTGCTCTTCTCCCAGGCACTACAGCTACATTATAGAAATACAAATTACAGAAGAGCTCCCTTCAAATATTTAACACATCTGTAGCAGTGAATAGTTTGGGACTTGAGATTATGCCTTCCTTTGTGGACAAATTAAACCAATTTATAGGGGTTGAAGGTGGCTGGAGGGAGGATGGAGCAAAGTTACAATATATATTCTAGTGCTTTATTTGGCTTAGTATCTCAATAGTCAAGAAACTAAATGCTTTAAATAGTCTAGTTTTGGAAATTTCCTAAATGAATAGCCTAGTTTTATAATCTCAAATGACAGGGAAATTTTTGTACAAGGTATTTTGCTTCACTTTCGCATTGAATCAAAAATATATGCCATAACATCAAAGTAAACTACTTTTCTTTGTCAACACTACCACCTAACTGGAAAATAGACTCCTTTTAAGCTATTAAGGCAGTCGCAGGAAAGAAGATAATCTTAGTTTAATAGAGAGGAAAATGTATACTCTTGAGCATTGTGTTACTGTGTTTGAAATCGCCCCTTCTGGTTTTGATGCAAGTGATAATAAATTGTTGTTAATCACTGGAGGTCTACTGCAAACACTTGAGCTCCAGCCTAATGGGCTTGAATTCAAGTGCTACTCACAGGATACCTGTGTTGTTTTCAGTCAATTTGTTCCCTATGGTTAACGGCTTGACGATTCTCTCTGGTTGAAATTCAAGCAGCACAGTGAAGCATTAGACAGAATTCTTCTGTGCCTGCAACAGACTTCCTCTGCAATCATGGACAAGTGAATAAATCCAAGTTTTTCATCCTTGGGCTTTAATTGCACAGCTAATTTCAGGCTGCTTAACCTGAAATTCCAGAGACTCAGATTTCCAGAAGTGCTAATGGTCGCAATTGCAGCAAAAGCAAACTGTTGCCATGCTGTGGACTCTGCAGGTCCTGGAGAAATATTAGGCTTTCTGAAAAATTAATCTGAGATTTCTAATTGGACATAACTGGTGGAGACTTTCAACAAACATCGTTGATTTTCATGTCATTGTCTGAAATTACCCAGCTGTGAAGTGGGTCTAAATATCTGTGCAAAGCATTCAGATAAGGCTGTGACGGCACTGCAGAAATGTCTATTGGGGGATTAATGATACTGTGTTCAGTGCAAGGTTTTGATACTTTGCATAAAATAAATCCAGAGGCCATGCTGAATGAGAAAGCTAAAAAATATTATTGAATAACTGTGTTAACCAAATGAGCCCTGGGTTCTTTGGTCTCCGAAGAAATAATAATTGATTACAAAAGTAATGACGAGACAGATTATGATTGCAAGTGAGCCATTGTGGCATATTTTAATTCCTAATGTATTTCTTTGGAGAGGTAATGTAATTAAGAAAGTACGTTGGATTGAGAGGTCATTGTGGGGTGGTTTCTATTCAAAACTAAATGTTATATTTTCATTTGTGTTAGCTGCACTTACTCAGTCTAGCGGCCTAGCAGCAAAGTTTGTCATCCACTGTCACATCCCACAGTGGGGCTCAGACAAGTGTGAAGAGCAGCTTGAAGAGACTATAAAGAACTGCTTAACAGCCGCAGAAGACAAGAAGTTGAAATCCGTGGCTTTCCCCCCGTTTCCCAGTGGCAGGTATGACTCTTTCTGCATAAGAGGATTCTGTATCGGGTAGCAGCGGTTTAATTAGCTGTCAGAGGTGTGCTGCTGTGATAGACAGGTACCCTCTGGTCTGTGGCACAAAAGGGGCTGACCCTGCCTCCAGACAGGCTGTGGCAGGTGCCTTCTGACACTGTGCTTCTCCAGATTAAAGGACCTTGAAGTGCAGTGTTTGCTTGGAACAACCAGTAAGCCTTTGTAGAGAGAAATTAGCTAACCCACAGGAGAGCTGAGTGGACTTACTGTGTTTTCTGTTGCTAGGCAGTAATTTTTGTTCTTCTACTATGGGCCTACACCACCTCAGTTTTTATGTCCCTTTATTTTTGCTGTGGTGAATCTTATTAAAACTACATTTGTACTAATAAGATTATACCAGCATAATACTGCAGAGAAGTAACAGTGATGCACCCTGAGCTAGGTAAGTGGGGGGTGTTCACTTAAGTCATCCCAAGAAATATATATTAAACAGACTAGTCACACAAAATGTTTTCTTTCAAAAGAAAATCACTGTTTCTCAAATACAGTTCTGCTTTAAAAAGGGAACTATGAAACCAACTATGAAACTATACATTTCTTTCTCAATACCTAGCAAATAAAATGTGCTTGACTAAGAAATCCAAAGTATTTATCTTTTTCTTTTTTTCTTTTTTTGTTTTTTTTAAACTGACAGTTCATTATTCTTGCTTGGTCTCTGATCACAAGAAACCTTACACAAACCCTGCTAACTGCAGAAGTTGTTCTTTCGTGCTGGAGTTCACACACTTATGTTTAATTTGAAATGTAACTACTGATTTTGTTAGTAAAGGCCAGAGAGTAGAGTACATAGTACAGTCCAGTTGTGTTGGCCCAGTAGTGAATAAAATGAAAGTAAAACTGCATTTTGATCAGTGAAATCACCACACATCACTGAATACACAGGAGGTGAAAATGCCGTTTTTGCACAGACACTTTAATATTTTGATGGATCAGGGCAACAGAATAAATAGAGGGGCAGTGCAATTTTTAATGATTTATACACAGATCTTTCTGTTTATAGTGTTCAGTCAAAGCAAAATGTGATAAA
Source organism: Harpia harpyja (assembly GCF_026419915.1). NCBI lineage: Eukaryota > Metazoa > Chordata > Aves > Accipitriformes > Accipitridae > Harpia > Harpia harpyja. The sequence goes on from NC_068949.1 coordinate 4,962,151, forward strand.
TTATTTTACCGCTCTTTAATAATAAAATTCAGCTTTCAAAAATTAACTGTAGCTTTTAATACCAATAGAAATAGTCTCTGTAGACCTCATGTCTCCTATGAGTGTTACCTAAGAATAATCCAGTCTTGGAGCATTAGTCGTAGTGCAGATTCTTCTGCTGCTTAGTTCCATTTCACTCTCTGTTGCTCTTACAATTACTCCTGCTAACAGAAAATAGAGTAAGTCTTACCAGGTGCTGCTGGTTTACACTTTATTTGTCAAAGGACCTCAAAGTTGTATGAAAAAAGGCAGAGTTTTTCAAATAAGACTTAATGGTTTTGCTATCATTTTATTCCACCTACACGTCTGCTCAAGAAATGCTGGTTTTGTTGAGTAGATCAGGAATTGTGCTGTATCGGTTCTGTGAATTTTCATCTTTCCTCTGTCCCACCTTAGGGACTGTTTACAGTAACTGATGTAATGTAGCAGTAGATGGGATATCTCAATTGTGCCAGGGTTTTTCACCTGTATGATCTTGTCATTAATGCAGTTTAGATGAAATTGCTTGTGCTGTGAAGCAGATATAAATTAACTGAAAAACATTTTCAAAAAGTCCTTATCAATAGCTTGCTGCCAGAAAGGCGTATTAGCTGGGTTGCTGCAGATGCTGTCCAGGGACTAAAAATAGGAAAATCTGTTTGCTAGTAATCATTTAGATTACAATGAATATGGATACAGCAGTTGTTGATGACTAGTTTCCAAGCTCCTTTTTGGATGGTTTTTAATACAAATATGATAAGTAGTCTGAAATCACTAACATGAAGTAGAGTAAGGGGAAGAGAGTAGTACTACACTTAGAAAGGGAAATATAAACAAATGCACATGACAGTGCTATCGGTGGGCGGGGGGAAGAAAAACCACTGCAAAGGCAGCAGATGCTATTAAAAGAAATACTGTAATTTTTCAAGTGTAAGGATTGTTAGGCACTGAGATGGCTTGTCTGTGTATTCTGATGTTGCACCATCACTGAAGATCGCTTAAGTATAGGTTAGACAAACTTTTCTCAGAAGCAGAAAAGTTATATGCAGTCCTGCCTCAGAGAAAGGACATGGGCTGGGCTGTGCTGGCCAATTTTTTTGGCATGGATCTAACTTCCTCTGGAGCATTATCATGCAGCAGAATATAAGTAGGAGGCATTAAACTCAAGAGCAGCCAGCAGAGTTTTGCCCAAAAACCCACCGGAAATCTCAGCTGGGTGTTAACTCGCCTTCAAACAATTCAGTATGTCCCAGTAAAGTCTCCTCTAGACTCTCAAAGGTGCGTGGCTTGCTACATGCTCATGTAGCAAGCACTGCATTGACACTCTTCAGTGTTGTGCAAAATCAGCAGAACTATTATTACAAGCATTGTCAGGCAGCGGAGAAACTCCAGCAGAGAATGCAGGAGAGTGTCCTTCCCTTCAGATGTCAGTGGCAGACACACACATGTATTGCTTCAGGAAGGGATGCTTTCTAGGTCAAGGAATCTGTTTAGTGTTAGACAAGTAGAACAATGTGGAGACCTTCCTAAGCATGAGCATACTGCAAGGCAGAGTATTTTGTTAGATAGGCATCAAGTTCAAACTGTAGAACAGTTCTTGAAATTATGTCCGGTATTGTAGCAGTCATATTTTTATATAAACAGAGATGCAAAGCAGCTGACCTTCATAGTAACTGTGTTCTTTGCCATGTGCTCTCAGCCGGTTACCTTGTAGCATGGACATGAGGGTGAAGGAACTGTGTTGCAGCTGAATGGTTTTGTGACTTGAAAAAGGAGGACGAGAATGATTAAGATGGAAAAAATGCTGCTGCCAAGAAACTTGAATCTCAAGGATGTGGGCCAGGTGCCCCAAGAGATGTCAACACAGCTGAAAAGTCCACTTACTCTAAAGACTGGTAGCTTTTAGCTTTTCAGATTGTAGGTTAGAGTATATTACCATCAAAATGAATGAATGAAAGTGTCTTGGCCTTAACTTGGCTTGGGGCTGTAATTCCAGTTATTTTCACTGAAGTCTCATCAAAGTATTTTTAATGACAGAGCGAGGAAGTCAGCTAAGTAGTTGAGGGGGGGTGGGTTTTTTTTCACTTTTCAACTAAAAAAATAATTATCCCTTGAACTTTTTAGCCTGCCCAGCATGGCATGGAAAAGTTTAATTCAAAGGGATAACATTAAAAAACTTTGTGTGGTTATAAAAAGTAGAAGCAAATGAAAACAGTAACTATGCCAGCAAGGAAACTAATACAGCAGCAGATGAATATTGCTGTCAAAACCTTGGGGTTTGCTTCTGGGATTTACACATTGCAAAACTGCAACTGGCACTGTCTTAACAACAACCTGTTGTTAGTACAGCTATGGCTTGTTCCTTTCAGCATCACGCGTGCATAATGCTTGCACAGGTGGCTGACACTCACTTGTTCTGTTTTCTTCCCCTACCGCATAGAAACTGCTTCCCAAAACAGACGGCAGCCCAGGTGACTCTAAGAGCTATTTCCACCCATTTTGACGGCACCAGCTCTTCCTCCTTGAAGAACATTTACTTTCTGCTCTTCGACAGTGAAAGTATTGGCATCTATGTGCAAGAAATGGCCAAGCTAGACACTAAGTAGCAATGGCAGCCAAATGAAACTTTATTTTTCAACAAACTTGAGTAGCATTAAAAGCATTAGAGGTGGGTTTTATTTTTTCAATGTGATGAGGAGGGGGAGTGGTAGTAGTGTGATGTGTTGTGACTTGATGAAGAGCTGTGACTAGAGATGAGAGGGGTTTAGTCCGATTTCTTCATGCTATCAGCATCCTCTAGCCATTTATATCACCTTAAGCAATTGAGTTACCATCTCTTTTCAGGAATTTGTTTAGTGTCCCTTGTTACTTTAGTTTAGGAGTTTTTAAACAGTAACCTCATTTTAGATTTGTAGTGATGAATTTTTCACACACACACACACACACACACACTTTAAAGAAAGCTCTTAAAAATGTTCTGCTTCCTTTTGCTCTCCCTTGAGGGTAGATGGTAAACTTCTGCCTCCAGCCCACAGAGAGGGGAAAAGGATTTTATAAGTAAGTAAGTGATGCATGAGGAGCTTCTGTTTTGCTTTTAACTCACAATAATCTCTGTAATTACTGAGAATATTTCATGGTGATTTTGTTTGTTTTATAAGAAAAAAGAAAAAGATGTGTCAAGTGTGGTTATTGTTATAAACCCTACCTTTGCTATGGGAATTTCTCACCTTAAAAAAAACAACCAACCAAAAAACCCAGCAGCATCTGTAACTAAGTGCTAGCTGTGTCACACTTGGCATGCAACTAACCAGCTCTTCTGGCTGAAGTATAGTGCTATAAGGGACATAATTAAAGCTGCTGTGGAGATGTTGACACAAAGCTGCATTATATTCTGTTGAGTTCCAGGATTACCATAGCCTCTTAAGGCTTTAGGCAGGCTTTCCCCAGGCAGTGCTGCAAGCCATTCTTCCTGCATGCTGCAGAGCAGATTCTACATCTGTAAGAGGCAGGTAGATGCCTTTTTAGATGAGCAAGAGCAGAGAAAGCCAGGGAAAAAAAACCACATAACAAAAAAACCACAGAGATTTTGAAAACCACAGTGTTTATTATTACAAAACAAGGTAAACCAGGTTTCTTGCTCAGAGCTATCTCAACAGGGAAGTAAAAGAAACATTCCTTCCCTGTTTTTTTAATCACGAGAACTGTGCACTTCATTTGGAAAGTGTCTCCTTCCCCTTGACAGCAAGGCAGGGCACGCCTTTAATGCAGCATGCTGACAGGTGGCTTTAGGAGGTGCTGCAGGAGACAGTATCAGTCTGTCCAAGCAATAGAAGTGCACCCTCTCCCTCTTCCAGTTGCTGTGTTCCTTGCTGTTTTTTTACTGATCCCCTCTTAAGAGGGCATTGTCTGTCCCATTGTCTTCCAGCTCTTAGAGACAAACAGGTCCCGGCTCTTAGCGATGGTCACCAAAAGACGTCCCACATAGTAACCATTCACCTGGCCTACACCATCATTCCTGCCCATTGAAAGCAGGAATGTTAGTGACCCTGGAAAGAAGATATAGAGGTTTAAGTTAAGCAGTTTCAAAGTTAAGTATCAAACCCTACTACATGTAGGTGTTGCACTTCCTCCAAACCCTCCCTTCCCATCCCCACCCCCTCTCACGCCCACACCTACTGCTAAGCACAGGACCCATGTGCTGCATGACAAGAAAAGAAGCAGGCCCAAGGAGAACTACTTGCAACTCTCCTTTCTACCATCTGCTCTACCTCTTTCCGTAATGGGACTGCAGGAGGATTGGGCTGTGTATGTGGCATAGAATGATTCTCTCCTCCCAAGAGGAAGTCCAAGAGGTGGACAACAAAATTTAAGTAAAAAGAAATGTAAATAGCCAGGGCAGCCTTTAAAAAACAAACTGCTCTCCAGATATCCTCCATCCATGTGGAGCAGCTTTCAACATGGTTCTGGTAAGTGTTTACATCAGTTGCTTATTAATGACACCCATCACCTAACTAGATTTTTGAGACTAGATTGTTCAGTTTGTGTTTGTTGTATAGTTTAAGGGGAGAAAGGAGGAGAAAGTCAAGTCATCTCCTTGTTCCTAGGATTCAGTTGGACACTAAGCAATTTAAAGAAAAGGAAACAAGTTTGATGAATAGCAGACACCCACCAGTAGATTTATCAGGAAGACATTAGTGAAGAAAGGACACATTGCGTCCATAGACTAACACAGGTAATTAACATCTACAGTGTGTTTGGCAAGAACTAAGATGAAGCCTGAACTATAAGCTTATATAGTCAACCCCAGTTGTGAGTTCCTTCACCTCTAATCAGTGTCCCATGCAAGTTCTGATATATGTGTGTTAAACAGCTGTTCCCTGCAGAAAAGCAGCCCAACAGCTAAGGCCAGGTGCTAGGAGATTACCTTACCTGGTTCATAGGTTTTAAGAGGCTTATGTGTCAGGCTGTTGATGATATTTGTCACCACAATGTTGGCATGGAGCCCGGCGTGGTAGGCCATCTTCGGTTCTTTCAGATCTGCACAGTCCCCAATGGCATAGATGTTCTCATAGCCTTCCAGCTGGAGGTGCTTGTTAACTTTCAAAGCACTGTTACTTGCCATTTTGTCCCCTGTTTTGCCAAACAGTAAGTTTTCAGAAGGAGCTTTGTGTTGCTTGTTGTAGCCCGAGACCCCAAAATGCTGATGATGTTATCAAACATGTCATTGCCACAAAGTGAGGAGTTGGTTTTTCACCCTCTTTTCTACATGTCAGGGAAGAGGTGCTTTTTGCCTTGCTGTAGTTAATTATTGCAGTCTCATGCAATGAATCATCCTTTGATACTTCAGTAGAGACATTAAGAGCTAGCATACACAGCCTGAGAAAGAGACACTATAATGGTCATACTGCTCCATAGTTGTAGTGCCATAACTGAAACTGGGCTGTAAGAGGACTCAGACTGAAGATGTATCACCGAATAACTAATCGGCTGAACACCCTGTGACACTGATAGTTCAGCAAGAACGCTGAATCTGCTGAGCCTATTCTTGCTCAGAAGTCAGCAAGCTTATATCTAGGATAAAATCCTGGCCTTGACAGCAGGAGTTACCATCAACTTCTAGGTGTCATCTGCCTCATGCTGAACTAGGACACTAAGGTTCCTTGGAGGTATTAGCAGAAGGAGCTGGAGAAGACTGTTGGCCACTCAATCTATGGTCTGTAAGTTTCTGAAGGTCACATTTCACAGGTAAGTATTTAGTGTGATCTTGGACTATTTGCTGTATCATGGAATTACCACTGCAGGTTGTATAAGGTTGATTCCTAACCACACAGTACTCAAGTACAAGACATTGAAGAACTGTGTTGTTTCTCCCCACCTGGTGTTTTCTTCCACTTACCAAATGCAGCAGCGTATGCTGAAGAGTTAATCTTTATCCCCGTGCACAGGACCACCATGTCAGCAACCACCTCTGTGCCCTTTTCTGTCCTTACTACCATGTCCTTCTGGAACTGGTTTGGTGTGAGGTTTTCCACATTGCTGACCCTTTCACCTGTTGCAACAGAGAGCCCAGGGTCACAAACCTTTACTAGGCTGCCATTTCCAGCTAGCCCAGATGTATCTAGAGAAACAGGAATTCAAGGGAGCCATGCTTAGTCAAAAAAGTCAGAAAGAGAGCATCAGAAGGAGATGCTTTGACTAAAGGAAGAAGAGCTTATAGAGCTTCAGGGTCTAGATCTTCAGAGGCATTGTTAAATACGTACTTAATAAGAGGCGCACTCCTTTTCTGAGGAGAATCTCTTTCACCTCCTGACGGACACTATCTAGCAGCTCTGGATCAGCTAGTGCAATTTTTGAGTGAACGAGGGTGACCTGTTGGGGACAAAACAGCAAACGGGGGGGACACAGGAATGGGACAGGACTTACCGCATGCTGGGTGGGAGCAGCTATAGCTAGCTTCCTTCCACCCCACTTAATGCCCAAGGAGAGTGAGCCAGCGAAAGGCATCTAGTGCCAATAATTGCTGGTGACGGGCTATAGGGTGCTCTCAGAAGAGGAGGCAGCAGGGGCGAAGGCTGCCATTGCATGGAAACTCCTGATTTGCAGTGATCTCGGATACCTCCAGCAGGACCATCACAGAAGAACAGTCTCAGAAACAAGGATGAAGTTAATTGTAACTAGTATGCTACTACCTCTTTGGCTGGGTACTCTGTTTTGATCTCTGCAGCCATCTCGACTCCAGCAGCACCACCTCCCACTACCAGGATGCACTCAGATTTCTCAATCTTGAAGTAAAGAGGAAACTCACGTTACAAGAGAACTGTTAAGTGCAGGAATTCAGATACCTTCAGCCACTCCGTGAACAGACCTTTCTGAGATATATCACTGGCCCAACGGCAGTAAACCACCTAATTCATTAAGAGGAAACAAAAAACGAGAACCCTGTGTACACTGTAACGCTGTTGAGCATTTCAGGTTTCCCCTTGTGTGGACAGCTGATCTTCCCCTGGGGCATGAAGAACGCTAGACAAGCTAGTACGTGCTCCTTGCCCTGGCCTGTCCCTGCAGGCATCATGGTCTCTTGTTCTTAGACACAGATGGCTCCAGATACCCATAGTGGTGTCTGGGACAGGGAAGCTGAACAGAGGCAGGCAATGCTTCCTAGGAAATAAGTTGATTCCTCACCTCTTTAACCATGTCTTCATAGGTCTGGATGGCACTTTCCATGTCAATGACTTTGTTGAACTTCCCAGGGAATGGCCCATCACTGCCTGTTGCAAGAATGAGATGGGAGTAGTGAAGTTCCTGGGAGGGCAAAAGGTGGAATAGGATGTTAGACCTCTTAAAAACAGAGCCTAGAACACAGTTGTTGCCTCCTAGGTACCATTTACTCATTCCCTCTCCTCCAGCCCTTGCTGATAACTAGGAAAGGGCTTGCCACTGTCAGAAAGTGACTTTAGGAAGAGACCTGGTCCAGGTGACACCAAATAACTGCCTTCCTCAGGGTCTGAGAGAAGCACCACTCTTCAGGTGAGCTGAGAGCGTTAAAGAAATTACTGTAAGTTTACAGGAAATAACCTGATATTTATGCCAGACACTGAAGCTACCATCACAGCTGGCTCCAGAGGCTAACTTCTCTCCTTCACCCTCTTCCGTACAGAGATGAGATGCTCTGGCTGAAAAGAGTCACCAGAGCTGCTGCCCTTGTTTCTTCCTGTGGTTAGATAAGGATTTGAGCTCCAGGGTTACTTGTTGAGCTCTAAATCCAGCTCTAAGAATAAAAGCTCATCTGAGCAGTAGATGGGGTGCGGTATTTGCTGCACACCCACATCCCAACACAGCTCTAGGCCACTTAGCTTGGCTAGAAGGGATGGTGCCATTTAGTGCATGCCAGGAAAGATGGTCTCTGTTGCCAAGCTCTTCAGGCTGATTAAACGCTACAGTATTTCCCCACACCGCCTCTTGGTTTTAGAGGAGATGGCTGGGGGCCTGCTTCTCTCTGGGGCAGCGCTCCATAGAAGTAGGTCATGGTTTCATTCCTCTCTACTTCCTAGCATTACAGGGCCGGTATTAAGCATAAGCATTTGTATATCTGCCCACAGATGGCAAAAACCTAGAGGAAAGCAATCGGTGACTTCCCAGAGGGCTTGGGTTGTGGCTTCTTTGGGGTCAGGCATTTCAGCCAAGCTGAGGGTTACATCAGAACAGGAACCCTGTTGTGCGTGTGAACTCTAAGCCGGGGGCATTGGGTAGGTCAGGGTTCGTGTGCTCAGCTGACCCGCACTGTGGGAGATACGGGGATCTTTGCCACAACTGGACAGCATTCCCAGCTCTCATTCAACTTGAGGGCAAAGGTCCAGTTTGTTTTTCCCAGAACATCCTTCTGTCCTGTAAACCCCCCCCCCCCCCCCGCCCCATCCTCTGGCAGATGAGAGTTACGCTCCTTCCTGCTCAGAGGCACATTTTCTGTAGGTGCCCTGTGGTCCTGCTCATCTTGCTCTTTCCCTCTCAGAGGACTCCAAGCACAGACAGCAGTCTGGAACCTAAATTCTAAGTCACTTTTCCAGCCAGACAGCACCAGTCAAAGCCAACATAGCCTAGATTTGGAGTACTGCATTCTAGCAGCCACGACACAGCTGAAGAAAAGCCCTAAGGAGGAGAGATTCACAACACACCCTGCTGAAGGCTGGCACCCTGCATTAGCAGGTGATCCCATAAGGCAGCCAAGTTACTCATTGCAAGTTATTGCATCACCAACCTCGCCATCACTGAGCAAGACTTGTTGCCTCCCAGGGTCTATGCCAACAACCTTGCCTTGTCGGAAGCTGTCCCCAAAGGTGACAGAGTAGGAGATGAAAGTCTTCTTGGCAAATCCTGTGGTAAGAGGAGACAACAGAGAAGAGATCTCCCTCTCTGGAGGCTAACAAACCCCTCTCCCATTCTGCCCTCACGCCATCCTTGCTCAGACAAAAGCATTGTATGCACCTGGGATGGCAGGCTGGGCCTCCACCGTGTTATCTCTGCCCAGCAATGAGCTTCAGGACATTTGCCTCAGATCTGGTGACAAGATCAGCTCCTCAGAGGCCAGGTGACACCCTCAGCTAGGTTGCTTTTTCTCTGCTCCCCATACAGAATCTCCTGTACTGGTTTCCCAGTAAGTGCTCCACTGTGGTCCAGGGCATTTCAGGCAGGATGTCAGAGGGCTCTCAGGCCAAGCTTTTGACATCCTTTTGATGCTTGTTCCCAGCCTTGAACGTGAGATTTTCGCCTTAAATCCTCAGCAACTGGAGTAATGGGGTTAGCCCAGTCTCCCAAGTGAAGTCCCAGACAAGCCTGAGCAGCTCACTGACAGAGTTTTATCAGCCAGCGCCTTGCTGCTGAGCTGCTCAACATTTCAAGTACCAGATACAGAAAGACGTTCATTCATCCCTTCCAGCTGCTGCTGGTTTTAGCTTAGTCACCTTCTAAACTCTTGAAATAAAAAAAAAAAAAGGGGGGGGGGACCATCTGAGTAGTTTTTGCTCTGTTTTCCCAGCAGACGTGCAATTAGCTTAACACAGACGGTCTGCGGGTCCTCCCAGAGCCAAGTATTTGTTTTCCAGATGGAAAACATCAGCTCTTTCACTCTCACCGGGGCAGAGAAGGCACTTTCAGTACCCTGTTCCTTGTTACTCCCCGAGTACCTCCGAGCTGCCGCAGTCACTGGTGGGCGTGACCCGCCGGGACCCACGCAGTGGGGACGACCGTGGAAATCCATGGAGCTCTTACCACTCTCCACGGCGGCACGGAGGGCAGCGACGTTGTGATGAAAAGCATCTCTCACGTCCACCAGCACGAAGGGGATGGCCCACGACTTGAGCAAGCTGGCGGCCGCCGTGCCTCCGAAGCCCCCCCCGACCACAACCACTCGCACGGAATCGTCCACGGACACCCGGGATCCCATCGTACTGCGCTGAAGCCCGGGAGGGCGGACCGAGCCCGGGTCAGGTCAGCCCAGCCCAGCCGGGGAGCCGACAGCAGGGGGCTGGCCCCATGGAGCTGGGGCGGGGGGGCACATCCTTCCTCCTCCTCCGCCTCCTCCTCGCTCTCCGCCTCTCCCCGCGGCGGGTGGAGTCACGTTTGCCGGCTGACAAGTGAGCTGTTGCAACCGCAAAGCTGCAGGAGGGAGTTGGGTTTTTCTAGGTCTGAGTCCAGCCTGCAGACTTTGGTCCTCCCGGGTGGGGCAATGCTTCCTGCCCAGGGCACAGCGGCTGCCCAGGTGAGCACCAGAGTCCCAAGTATAGAATATTTTCCCTTTCACCTTCCTTAAATTCCCCCCCCCATACAGCCTCCATGTGAGAAGGGGACTGTAAGGGTCTTAGGAACCAAGGGCTGTTTTAAGCAAACACCCAGAGACCAGGGGAACTGCCCCGGCTGAGCCTGCCGGCTCGGGGATGGCAGCTGCAGCCTGGCAGTGGGTAACGATGCTGTGCGAGACAAGAGGCTCTGCTAATGCTGAGGATGTGTGGTCAGTCCTGCCAAACCCCAGCATTAAAAAGTTATGAGCTCATCTTTAAAAAAAAACAAAAACCAACAAACAAAAAAGGAGATGGTTTTGCTTTGTTTTGGAAAGTTCACGAACATCAGGCTTTGTCCATCCACCTTGGCTTGTCCTTTGTCAGCTATGAATGTTGGTTAAATGCATTTTGGTTCAATGCCCCCTTTTGGGGGGGAACAGAGGGGTGCCCTGCTCCTGCCCTTGCCAGGGGAGTTCATGTTTCACAGCCCTTAGCGGCTGTGGCTTGGAGGGGCTCGTTGGGAAACCCACAAAGTGGCTGAGACTGCAGGCTGGGTGAATAATGGAGCCAGAGGATGGCCCCCCCTTCACCAAGAGAAACTGCTCCCATGGAGAGAGAAGTGAAGACGTATCTGCTCCCAGCAGCAGTGGGAAAAGGAGCCCAGAGAGGGCTGTGCGAGAGGGACGAAGGGAAGATGAACCCAGCATCGCCGTGGTGAGACAGTGGGATGTAAGGAGGAGCAGGGAGAAGCTGAGAAGGTAGCGAAGGCCCCTGGAGAAGGTGAGCAGGGAGCAGAGAAGGAGGTTTACAGTAAAAAGGACATCCAGATCGTGTTCTTCCACAGCACGGAAATTACCCCGAAGACTTTCGGCTCCTGTGGCATTCCAGATAAATATAGCTGCCGGCCGTGTGGATAAATATAGCTGCTGTGCACACTGCGGCGTTGTGAGCTGGCAGAGCTGCCCCCACGCTCCCCTTCCCATGATGGTTTGAAGGCTCCCTCTGCTCCTCATTCCTCCTCCAGCCAACGCCGGTCCGGTGCTGAAGCCCCCTTCCCAGTGTGGTCCTCAGCAAAAGTCTCCCCAACCTGGTGGGTGGGCGACGATGAAGGAATTTGCATCTTTTCCAGGAAAACCAAGGCCTGGATTCAGGGTTGCCACCAGAGGGTGCAGCCGGCTCGGCCGTGGGGACATGGGGACACGGGTGTCCAAGTCCAGCGTGCTGCACCGGACACCCTCCCCTCCGTCGGGGACTGGGGAAGAAGGGTGACAGAGGGGTTGAAAGCAGGGGGGGTATCTCTCCACCGCACACCTTTCAGCCTGGAAGAGAGCTGGGAGAGGAGGGATGGAACGGCCGACAATAAAGCTGGGAGTGGAGGAAGGTCCTCGGTAGGAAAGCCCACGGCCTCAGCTGAAATAAGCTGAGGGCAGGTTTGTGCTTCTTGTTACACAGGACTCGGCTGCAGGATGCTAAAATTTTCAATGGGGGAAAACTCATTTTGATTAATCCGGGGAAGATAAATCCTCCAGAGCTGCCAAACACAGAGGCACCCTTTCTGGCCAGGAAATCCGGGAACTTACGAATGTCCAGAGGCTGGGAGTTTTTTGGCTTTTCATGCCAGGCATTTGCATATATTTTACAGCATATACCCGCTACTGAGAGAAATTGATTACTCCAGGAGTACTCCCCTATTTTCCCCTATCACGTGGTGTTTTCCCCCTTCAGGTATATTTGCACCAGACATGCCACAAAGAAAAAGATCCTGTTCCTGCCCTAAGTCTGCTGCTCACAAGGCAAAAGTCTTCATCCTGCCTCCAAGACAAAGGCAAAGTGTTCCCAGGCATTGCCAGCCGTGGGTTTGGTTGTCCTCTGCTTGCCTTCAAATTGAGACAAAGTCACTGGTGAGGACAGCCCTCCACAGCATCGCTCCCAGGCAATGAGGGCTATCATCAGGTGAATCTGGTTGTACACCGAGAAGATCACCTTTCAAAAAAAGGGTAAAAAACTTTTGAGCTGGTGAGTTGGAGATGCACCAACAAGGAAGACAAGGTCAGTGGCAAAAAGTGTGCCCAAAGCTAACAGGGCAGCTAAAAGGAGCCTTTGTGAAAACCTCACATCCAGCTCCAGGCAAACGGGAAGAAACTCTGAATGCTCAAAACTGTGGTCAGAGGGAATTTCTGCATGCAGGTGTGTGCTCAGCGTTGGCAAATATGTTGTTTTGATGATATTTCTCCGGCCGGCTGCAAACAGACGGCTGCAGTAAGAGCTGGTCAGCTTCAGAGAGGGTTTTGTTTTCTGCTGGTGCTCCATACGGCAGAGGCACGTGGGGAGGCTGGGGGCAGCACTTGGTCTGCCCTGGCTTCTTCCATGCTCCTTGGCCTTTTAATCACAGCTGCCCCGTGGACCGTACGCTCCCTGCAGGATGGCAGGGGTCCCGTGGGAAGGAAGGGGCGTAGGGAAAGGGCTCTGCAGGATGCTCCTGCCCCTCCTCTGCAGTTCTGAAACGCCACGCAGGCAGCATGGGTATACACCTGTCTCTGCATGCTCCCCTCATCAGGTTTAATCCAGCATCAGCCAGAGCTAATAGACCCCTCCGAGTATGATAAATTGAAGAATGGCTACAATGTAGGAAGACCTTAGGATGACACGAATGCCCCTGCTCTGCACTTGCCTGAACCCCCGATAAGCCTGTGTCTCCTTGTCCTGCCCACCATGAGCATCGGGGCAGGTTAGCCTCTTTAACTTTGCAGTAGCCCTCGACAGCCTGGAAGAGCGTTAACATCCCTCCCTTCACTCTCCTCCAGAGACTTGCTCTCCCTCCTGGGCCAGCCTGAAGACCCCATCCCTCCCAGCCAAGTCTGAGGTGCTGGAGGGGTCCTGTTTGTCCCCCTGCTGAAAATCTCTCTGCTGTAAAACCAAAGGAGACTTGTCCCAGCTGCAGCTCTTCCTGGCCTCAGTGTGGGAGGGAAAAACATCCCCCACAAACACAAAATAAACAAATGGTTCAGGACTTAACAATAAATGTGACCAAACTCGCTGCGGAGTAATCGCTCCCAAGCAGACTCTGTTACTGTGCATCTGGCTAGCAGCTATCTCTGCAAAACCCAAGGACAAGCGTGCTCGTCCTCTTCTGTATCAGCAGCCTCACGCGTCACATTCCCTCTGCCCGCAGGCGCTGCCTGCACATCGTCTTGCAACAGCCCCGGCGGCAGCAGCATCGCTGCAGCCCTCCAGCTGCACAGCTCCAAGGAAAGGGTATTTTTGGGTCTTCCAGGGATGAGGTGAGGGATTGCTCTCCACTAGACAAACTGTATTGCCTATCCTTGGCACCTGCCCCGGTGTTTCCCATTTTGCCCCGGGTGACCTGGTCACCTCCGCATGCCTCGGGGATCTCTGCCACAGCTGGGGTGGAATCGGGTCAGTCCAGGGCAAAGAATTGCCTGGAAAAACCAATTCAGACCAGTACCTGCTGCTTTTAAGCATCAACACTGGCTATTTTATACCTTAAAAATAAAATTTACTTTTAGCAAAAATCAACAAGGTCCCATTTTATTTAGTCTCTCCCCAACAAACCTCATTTTCATTTCCAGTTTTTCAGTGACATCAGCTTGAGAAGACCAGCCACTGGCCACTTCCCATAAACCACAGCACCAAAGTCACCTTATTTTGGTCAGGCTGGACCAGTCAGTCATGTATTTATAGGCAGTGCCTCTGTACGTGCCAGCCCATAAACTGGTTGCACATCCCACCCGGAAAAGGGATTCAGGAAAACCCCAAATGTGAAACGCAATGGTCTCTGTGAATCAGCTGATCTTTGTATCCAGAAAAAGGTCCGCTCTGTCCCGGGGCCGTGCCACAACGCTATTCTCCTTGTTGCTGGGACTGAAGCGGGCTCTGTGCCGAGGTGCTCCCCAGCTCCTCTTCCCCTGCACGACGTAGCAGGGCACAGCGAAAATCTCACTTCCCACCTAACCTGCTACCACACGTGGGATGAGTTTGCCAGGCTCAGCGTGCTCCAGCGGCAGTGTTCATCTCGCCTATCATCAGGCACCTACAAATTAGGGCTCTCGAGAGGCTCACCCCAATGCAGGTTTTGGGGAATTGAAGCACGGCCAGGCTCACGGCAGCCCCCGGCACGGGGTGAGCGCAGGCAGGGCCAGGGCTCTCCTTCCCCTTGGAGAAAACCCCTGCTCAAACAGCTCCAATAACTGCCTTTGGTTATCACGCGGGACAAATCTTCCCTATCCCTCCAGAGCCAAGCGCGTGGTGGCCACTAGGAATTTTACGGAAATGCCTTTTTGTGGGAATTTATCCCTTGTTGTGCTGTGATCCAGGCAGGTGCAAAGAGGACCTTAATCAGCTTTATCCAGCTTAGCCGGCTGGCTATAAGGATTGCAAAGACCTCTCTGACAAGGCTCTGCTCCTGTGGCAGAGGAGCCTGCGGCTCGGCAGCACCTTTCTCTTACGGGACAACATGGAGAGGGGTTTTGTGGCATGAATCCTCATGGCATGGTAGAGAAGGAGAAAGGATGTCAGTGGTTGGGTTTTCCTTGAGAAAAAGAAGGGAGAGGGCTTGGGCAAGCTCCTTCGCTCTTGGGGCAGGTTTCAAGAAAGAACAGCTTTCACCCCCAAATTGTGGGGAGTTTTCTCCCCCCCTCCCCAGGATTTCATTACAGTGAAAGCACAGCATATAATAAAACTGTATCCTTAAAAAAATGAGTCTCACAGACAGGCAGCCTTTGTCCGAAGGTGTAATTACAGGATAAATATGGGATGGAGACCAAGAAATGCGGTCTGGTCAGGCATGCAGTCTCTTAAAAAAACACAACAGAAAACAAGGCTGTCATTTAACGCTGAAATGTCCATGTGTGCTGCAGCCCCCGGTCCCTCACTGGCCCGCGGGTCCCCCACCGACCCGGGGTTCAGGTGGGGAAGCCATAGCCATGCACCAGCTCCCTGCGGGAACCACACCGAGCTCCACAGTGGAGCGAAGGGCAAGGGTGGATCCAGCCTCCAGCAGAAGCCAGCGGGTCTGGGTGAGGGCATGCGATTGCTTGGACGATGGGTTTCCTTCCAGCCCCGGTGCAGAAATCCCATCCGATAGCGCTGCGAGGGGACATGGGGGATTAGCTCAGCTGATCCCATTAAATGGAGCTAGAGCAAGCAAGGGGAAGGGGCCGGGGTGTCAGGACAGCCAGTGGAGCAGCCACAACTTCTGAGATTTGGGACAAACCTCATGCCAAGCTGGAAAAAGGCCTTTTTATGCATTTCTGTGGGCCAGCCTGGCAGCTCGGCTTTGTGGCCCGGCAGACATCCACTGTGCCAGCTGCTGGTAGCAGTTTGCCACCTCGGCCATGCATTAAACAGCACGGTGTCTACGGTGGCATTTCAGAGACCTGCCTGCCTCGACCACTCTCTTACTTGGTGGGCACCGGCATCTTCCAACTCAAGCAAGAATTGCCTCTCTACAGCAAGGTCAGCCAACGCCAGCATGGCCCCAGCGAGCCCCAAGTGTCTCCAAGAGGCAGGCAGAGAAACAGCAGGGTGTACCTGCCATCCAAAGTCAAGTCTGGATTAGACTGGCGGAGGGAAGCATTAACCAGAAAGATCCCATTTAGAAGGGAACAGTGCATACATAATTTATTAAAGCTCTCACTGGTGCTACATCATCTCATGTCACCTGCAATAACTTCGAGGAGAAGCAGGCTTCAGCTGGTGGCCCTGTCCCACAGGACACGTGTCCCCTTGCTGTTCTGGGCTACTTGCAGAAAATGCCTCTCTGGTGACAATAAGCATCACCACGATGGGCCTAAATTTCCCCTAAAATACAGCTGTGGCAGGCTGAGCAGGTGAGCCTGGGGGCAGCACAGCTGCAGGCACTGACCTGCACAGGGCAGGTTATAGAAGGGGTGGGAGCTGCCCTGGGATGGGGAAGTGAGGGTTTTTTTCTTTTGTTTGCTTGTTTTAAGGCAAGCCTGGTCCTTTCAGGAGCTGTTTTATTTCTGAAAGCTTGAATTCCTTGAAAAGAGGATGGGGGTTTTTTTGGCATTGGTGTGGATGGAGGAAAAGTGAGGCTGCATCTCTTGTGGCCCCTGCTGCGGGCTTCCTGCGTGGCCCAGCTGAATGCAGGTATGTCCTTGCTCTAAGGCATTGCCTCTTGCTGTGGCTTTCCCAATGTGTGCTTTTTCTCCCAAATCCATGCCTTTCCTCCTCCAGGGAAGGCCTGGGGCAAGGCCTGGCAGCAGCCAGAGCAGGGTAGGCAGGAGGTGCCTCTCTTGGGGGGACAAACCTCCCCCCAGTTGGCGCAGGGTGAATTTGGCTGCTTTGGTCTCGAAAGGAGCCGCGTGTCCCTCGTGGCTTCCCGATGCATCTGGCACCGCGTTGGAGTCACGGCTGCGTGGGTTTAATGAGAGCAATTAGCCCCTACAGAAATCTGCATGGCTCCGGGGCGCGTTTTCTTTCTGTCCTATGACATTTTTGACGGGAAGCTGGAGGGTGTCCAGGAAGAAATGCTTGTGCTTAGCTAGAAATGACAGGCTGGAGCCATGTTGTCATGACAGGTTGTCATCATCCCCTCTGGCCTCAGCTCAGCCCAGTTCCCCCTTCCCTCACCGCTTGCTTTGTATTTTCCTTTATTTGTCTGTCCTTGCACCCTAAACCTTGCTTTGCCCAAGCCCCGAGGCTCCTCCGTGCACGGTGGGATGGGAGGGGAATGCTGGGCCACCCTTCCGACGTCCCATTCCCGGCTCTGGCAGTTGACCAGCTATTTACCCCTCGTGCTGCTTTGCAAAGCAAAAATTAATTTAAACTTTGTTTGCTTTGCAAAAGCCAAACTAATGGGTACTTTTGCAGAAGCACAGGAGAGGCGTTTGCCTGTAACCGTTGCCCTGGGTCCAGCTGCGTTCCCTCTCGTGCTGGCCGAGCTCCGTGGGCTTTTCCCAGCACGCAGCCGCGGGGTATCCAGCCGACCTTGGCGACCCCGCCGCTTTCCCCGGCGGGAAGCCTCCAAACAAAACCCAATTCACTCGGCAAATCCAGTGACGCCAAGAGCTGCGTGCGAGACAGGGAGGGGGTTGACGGCTCTCCATCGCCTGCAAGCGATGAGCGTATCACCCATGCTGCTCAATGCAAAGAAAACCCCACTTTTGCACCCTCTCCCCAGCCGGCCGGCGTCGAGCACCCTGAATTCACACCTTGAGGCCAGATGCTCCCCAGCGAGCAAGGCGGCCACGCTCGGAAAACCTCCCTAGCCAGCAGGAGAAGGCGGCCGCCCAGGGCTCTGGCGTGGCTGCTCCCCGCCGGCCGGCCCCGTGCTCCTCAATGCCGCCTCTGTTCTCCCTCTTGGGTCAAAAACACGGCTTTTGTGAGCTCGCCCCAGCCGCGGCTCGTCGCCGGGGCCCAGGCGCGTTCCTCCCAGCCGCCCTCCGCCGGCAGAAAGGGAGCCCAGCTGCGGCCAGCAGCCGCCTGATTTTACTTATTTATTTTTGCTTTTGGCCGACAGCTCTGGCTGGGGAGAGGTGACGTGGGGCTGCTGGCCGCACCTGGGGGGTAGCGGGGACCCCTCGGGGGTCCCTCAGCTCCCCAGCAAGTCTTAGGCAGGGACAACCCCTACCCTCCACTGAAACGCCTGGCTTCTCCCTTGGGTGGCTGCCGTAACTCAAAATACACGGGGAGTAAAAGGATGTGCTGCAAAGCGGGCTAAAAATAGGTGGTTTAATTCATTAAATGTGAATTGGAGGGGGCAGCTCAGCGCCAGGCTATTGCTGGGTGAACATCTGCATGTGGCAAACACCCCAAAACTCCCCGTGCCTCTACCAGGTATCGGTCACCCACTGGTGCTGCTGGCAAGTATTTCTGGGGTTCCCCCCCGGGTAGGGGGTGCACACCAATACCAAGGAGACAGGAGATGCTTTGGACTCCGTGCTGTTGCATTTTTGTTTTTAATTAAATAAGTCCGACCATCTTCCAGCAGGCTCCGCGTTTCGTAGTTGCTCCCGCCTGAGGTGGGTGCAATCCTGGCACCGGCCGCACTCTGCTGGGGGTCTGGGGGGGGTTATAGCCTGTCGGTCCCCGGGGGCTCTCCTGGGATTGTGTGGTAGGGCACGTGGTGGTCTCCGGCCAAAATCTGACCTCCGCCACCTCGGCTCTGGGTGTCTCTCTCTTTCTTTGCGGTACGTTGTGTTGCTCTGATTTTTGGGCTTAGCCCCTTGACCTGCCTCCCCCTCTTTTTCACGTAATAAATAAATAAATTTGCCTGGTGACCCTGGTATGCAAATACCCAGGAAAAAAGGAAAAAAACCAAACCCCAAACCAACTTTGAAGAGGACCAAACTACAAAGTCATGTCATTTCATTGCAGCCCAAGTGCTCCAAGGGCTCCACGGGTGACTCCTGCCCCAGCATGCCTCTGGGGCAGTTCCCAGTCTGTGCTGGTGTATGAAGGCACTAAACCAGTAAGGCCACTGGGGTCCGGGTCCTTGCTGGCACCACGGAGGTCTTGTCCTTGCCTCATCCTAGCTGGGGGGGGGGTGGCAACACAGAGGTGCTCGGTCCTGTCGCCCTCTGCTCGCCCTCACCCTCCTCTTCCTTGGCACAGCCCCCAAGCTGGGGAGGTGGCCCTGGTGCCGAACCCCCCTGCTTTTCCCCGCTGCCCCTCAACCTTGCGATTTCCCCATTCCCGGAGGAAATTGTGTAATTCAGGCTCTGCGGGACCCCGGGGTCAGCTCTGGCAAGGATGCTCCAGCTCCCGAGGCTGCCGATTTCCACCCGGCAGCGGCAAGGAGCATCTCCGGGAGCAGGGACCCCCGGGTCTCCTCTGGGCCGGCCGGGAGCACGGCCGCAGCCCCTCATTCCCCCCCACCGCCGTCCGTTCCCCCCTCCCTCCGCCGTTACGTGACCCAGGAGGGCTGTGCCTCCTCCAGCAGGCTGAAGGAGCGGTTAGCCAGCGCGGCAGGACTGCTGGCCAGCTTGTAGCCAAAAAGGCGCATGGCTGGGGCGCAGGCATCCTGCACCACCTGCGCCAGCTTGAAGGGGATGCTGAACCGCCACTTCTCAAACTGCTCAGAGGAGTTTTTGCGGGTGGAGTAGACGCCGCTGCCGTCGCGGGGCGCCTGCGTGTTTTTGCCAATCCATTCCTTCACCTGGGGGGTGAGGGGGAGCCCGGCGAAGTTGTACATCTCCTCTGCCTTCTGTAAGGGCGCCTGCGCCACGTCCTCGTAGCGGACCAGCATGTAACGACCCCGCAGCCAGCCTGGCCGCCGCAGCCCCAGCTCGGCTGACAGACGGATGCTCTCGCAGTTGCCCCGCAGCCGCTGCACCTCCTCCTCGCGGAGGGGAGCCTCCCCTTCGGATGCCCACTTCTTCCAGGTCTCGTACTTGCCGGAGAAGGCCACCATGCGGGAGGCCAGGACGGCCCGGGGATCCCGCACCAGCTGGATGATGCGCACGTCCAGGCGAGGGTCCTCCACCAGCGGCTGCAGGAACTCCAGCTGCCGGATGCGCACCGTCTTCAGGGCCACGTGCTGCTTGCGCTGGCACGCCTCGGCGGCCAGGGTGATGTTGAGGGGGCCGCAGCGGCGGTTCTTGCAGTGGTACTTCTCGAAGACCTTCTTGGCGTTGGGCGTGCAGACAGGCTCCTCGCAGAGCGAGCGGCTCGAGCCCCTCCTAAACATGAAGGGCGTCAGGTGGTCCTCAGGTGCCGGCAAGATGAAGCTCTCCAAGATGTAGAGGTCGCAGAGGAGGAGCTGCTTGAGGACGTCCCGGTAGACCAGGGCCGAGCCCACCGCGTTAGCTCCCCCTGGCTCGAAGGTCACCGTCCTCTCGATGTGCCAGAGGGGCTCAAAGAGGTAGAAGATGCTGCCTTGCTGGTTGAAGAACTCTCCCACGAAGGAGGAGCCGGTGCGGGTGGTGGCCATCAGCAAGACGTGCCGCCGCGGCCTGGGGTCCCCGTCGCCCACCAGCTGCAGGGTGACGTTGCGCAGGTGGGACCTCAGCTGGGAGAAGGCGGCATCCAGCTCTTGCAGCGAGGCCAGCGAGCCGTTCTCGGCCAGCACCGGGCTGGCTTCCGTGCCGTTGGCCTCCGCCAGCGCCTGCGGGGACTGCTTCAGCTTGTCCGACACCCTGTGGGGAGACCCAGTCCAGCCTGGAGGGGAGTGGGACCACCCCCGCGTCCTAGTGGGGTGTGTTGGGGGGGGGGTCCCGCTGCACAGGAGCTGGGGGTGTGGGGGAGAGAAAGGATTAAAAGCATGGGGTGACTTAGGTACCCACTCCCTACCTGGAGATGAAGTTGTTCTCCTTCTCGATGATGACGAGGCCGACGACGAAGACCAGCAGGATGGCATACTTGCTCCTCATCTTCAGGCAGTGCAGCAGCTCCCGGAAATCCTGGGGCAAAGCGCGTCGGATCTCCATGGGGGGGACACACACGCGTCCCTCCCACCGGCCGGGGAGGTGTCCTGGACTAGCCGCCCGGCATCGTCTGCTCTGCTGGCCCTAGCCAGGGTGGCCCTGCCTGTGGGGAGAAGGAGGGTCAGCGCGGTGGTGGCTCTCTGCGGGCAGGGGGGAGCGGGCAGAGGTCAGAGGCTGACCCTTCCCACAAGGGATGACCAACGAGGTCTCGACAAAAGCAGTAAAAAGGGGGGGAGCTCCTTCCTACCGCTCCCATCCCACCCGCGAGGAGCAGCTGCCCAAAGCCCCCATCGGCTGCTCCTCCTCCTTCCCGAAATACATCTCCCCGACAGGACCCCTTCCCGTGCCTCTGCTGGCTGCCCCTGCCAGCCCTGAAACCCAATCCCCGCCGCCCCGACAGCTGCTTGCTCCCCGCTGGCCAAAAACCTGCCGCAGGCAGCGAGGGCCCCCCCCGGATGCGAAAGCAGCGCCTCATCCCGATCCGCTGGGCATCGTGGCTCCCAGCCTCTGGAAAGAGCTACTTTTGGGGAGGGTCGCAGGCTCTGCCATAGGGCCCCAGCGTGGGGCCGCGTGGCTTCCGCCTTCCTGTGGCACGGCAGCGGTGGCTGCTCAGCCACGAAAATGAAAGCCAGAGGGTTTCCAGGAACCATGGCGGGCCAGAAAATGTTGCTGCTGCCGCCGGTCCCACCCGCTCGGGGTGTAAAATGCTCCTGGGGGCTTTTTCCGAAAAGAAAAAAAAGCCAAATGACGGTGCAGCTGCTCGGTGCAGGATGCAAAACCCACTGGGAGACTCGGCATCCCGCCCCCACCGCAGCCCTCCTCCTCCTCCCAGGGCCGACGAAATGGGGGTGATGATAGGAGCTGCTCCGAGTTGCACAAAACCCATGTCCCAATTGGGATGTGGTAGAGATTTTGGGGGTCAAAGCCGCCGTTTGGGACCCCGGGGCAGGTCCCCAGCACGTGTCGTGTGTGCAAATTTACAGACGTAGGGCTTGCCGGTGCCTGCTACCTGGCCGCTGGTTCGCACGCCCAGCATCTGGCTGGCCACGTGGGTGATGCTGTTTGCTTGTCCTGCTTTCTTGGCCAGACTTTCGGTGACTCAGGGAAAGTCTATTTAGCTTTGGTTTGGCTCCTGCCAGCGTGACCCCAGCAGCCTGTCGCACCCCTGCTTTCAGGGGTGAAGGCGAGGGAGCCCGGCAGAGCCCCATCCTTTGGGGGGGCCCCTGAGGTTTGCCAGAGGGGAGATGCCCCGGCTGAGCCACGGTACCCACAGCATTCGGCAGGGTGTGGAGCAGGAAAGCCCTGCCAGGCATTGCGTCACGCCCAAACCTCCTCAACGCTGTCCGCAGCCAAAATGCGCATTTTTTGGTGTCGCTCACTGTATGCCCCTCCTGCTGGGAAGGAGGGAGCGTGGGCAGGAGGAGAGGGATGCGCCCCACAGCCAGGGCAGCATCCCAGCCCGCTCGGTCCCCAGCCCTCTCTGCGGGAGGGCCAGGAGTTTCCCAGCTTGAACAAACCACTCGGTTCTCGGGGCTTGGCTTTGAGCCATCTCCTTCCCAGCAAAAGCTGCTAAAAAGAGACACCCGCACTTACGCACCCAGGAAACCGGGGCTTCGGTGGGACGCAGGGATCCTGGAGATCCCCAGCGGCTCCCAAGCTCTTCTGCAGCGGCTCCCCAGCTCCCCCCTTCCCACTGCCGCCAGTGGCACCGACATCCCCCCCGCACACGTATGTGTGTGTGTTTAACAGCCCTGTTAGTTTAGTTTGTCAGCACGCCGCTCCTCGGGGACAGGCCAGCAGCCGGGGCAGGTGCCCTTTGCCGCGCCGTCCCCCGAGTCCCCCCTTGTCGGTCCTGCTCGGTGCCCCTGTGACGACAGGACTTGTCGGAGTATTTGAGCAACCGAGAGAAGAAACAAAATATACAAAGCCCTCGGCGTGTGGCCACGTCTCTCGGCGCCCGGCAGAGCTGCTGGCTTTGCCGCTGCAAAGGACTTTTGGGTTTGCGGCATCCCGGGGAGCAGCGGCGGTGGTCTGCATCCCTGCCCTGGCCTCCCCGGTGCAGGGGACTGTTGCCTCGCTGCCCAGAGCATGCATGCAGCGGGAGGATGGCATCAACCGCTTGCTCAGACAAAATCCCTGGGAAAGCCAGCCCGGGGTTTTCCCCCTCTAATGCCCCCAGCCAACCGACCACAAATGAGCCACAGACCAGGAATTATTTGCGGGGATGACACAGAGAGCCATTTCCAGCAGCACTGGCAAAACCCCCGATTCACAGGCGCCGGGGCAGACATAATTCCTTAAATAAACAGCCGGCTGCAAATCTCCTGCCTGGGACCCGCAGGGCGGCAGCGACAGGCGTGGGGGCCCTTGCAGCGCTGAGCCATGGGGCTGGGGGACACGTGGGGTGACCCGGCGAGGCTGGCTGGGGCCTGCTTGGCATCCTAAAGCTCTTCCTCGCTGGGGCCCGCAAGGCGCAGCCCGGCTGGGGCAGCGAGCAAGCCACAAGCGTCCCTTTGTGAGTGGGAACAGAGGGGCTCTGTGCGCCCCGCATGTTCCCCTCCAGCCACCCGCCGGGGCTCCGCCGGGTCGGAGGTGCGAGGAGAGCCGCCGGGATGCTGCTGCCGCCCTGGGATGCACCAGCAGCATCCGCTCCCAGGGGATGCGCGCCCGGCAGCGTGAGCAGACGGACGGACGGACATCATCTCTGGCGCCGGCAGGCAGCTGCCAGCCAACCGTCTCCTCTTACGCTGCACATCTCAAAGCAAGACGGAATAATTTCCACGAGAGCTAAACTGAGACACCCCAGAAGGCGGCACACGCGGCTCGGGGGAACTCCCCCGGCACTGCTCCCTGCTTTTTCCTATTCCTCAGGCTGGAAATGCTTTTCATTTCAGCAGGGACGGCTACAATTGCCACTGGTGAGATGGTAAAAGGCTTTGCAGGTTTCCCAGCTAAGTCAAAGCCAGGAAAGGGACTTTTTCTTTTGGGGGGTGGTGGGGGTTTTGTTCCCATACAAAACTGCTCGGGTGGATATCCGCCACTACTAGCAACTTAACTCAACCCTGCCACAGCAAGAAGGAAGGACTCGGACAATTACAGAGATGCCAAACCATTCAAGTCTGCTGCAGCAAGTCAATTCATCGGATGGATGCTCCCACCGGTGTTGTAGGTGGGGTGAGAAAAGCAGCATAGCCCCAGAGCAAGGATGGCAAGGCTCCGTGGTGAGAGGAAGGAGGGAAGGGATGCTCTTCTTGTCCTTCCACAGGGTGTTTCACGGTGCTGCCTGCCTGGGAGAGTGGAACCGGGGTTTTTGGCTCAGTTTTGGGAAAGGGAGGGTCTTTCACAAAGCCTTAGGGCTCTCATCCCCCTCCTCCGGCTGCCCTGAACACCTACTGGGTGGGATCCAGGAAAGAAAAGATGCCTGCGGGCTGGCAGGGGAAGCTAGCTGGAGGTGTGACTGGATGAAGTCACATTTTCCTCCGGTGACTCAACAGGCAACAAATGAGCTCTGGACAAGGAACGGCGGCAAAGCACCTACTTGCAAGCTCCCTCCCTGCCTGAGATCCTTCTGGCCATCCAGCCCCCCCCCCCCCCCCCCCCGCCCCCATGCATCCCTGCCCAGGTCCTGGGAGGAAGGAGCCTGTGGGGACCTACAGCTGAGCTCGCTGCCCCTGGAGTAATTCCCTCCGCGATGCTTTGCTTCATCAGGTTAACAGCGGCAACACGAGCCAGCAAAACACAGGAGAAGAACAACAAAGAGATAAGGCACAGGGGCGCTTATCTGCTCTCCCTGCTGCTCTTTGTCTGCAACCTGGGGAAAAAAAAAAAACCAAACCAACAAAAAAACACCCTGAGCTCTCTCTGTATTTACTCTATCAACTATTTCCGCTCCCCACTTCCTCCCGAGGCTGGCCTTGGGAAACGTGCCACTGACGCTTCCCACTTTGCTTTCATCTCCCAGCAATTTTGATCCTGCCCCTGGCTTTTCTCCAAGGCATGGCACAAGTGCAGCACTGCTTTGGTTTGCCCCCCGGCGCAGCTAAGGAGGCTGCCTGGGCAGGTATTTTTTGCTTAAAACCATGTGTATTCAAGCTAAAAAAGGGAAAAGGAAAAAAAAAAGTCACCTCCTACGATGTTTATAAAGTTGCCTAGAATAGCCCCGAGACTCGTCAAATTGAAGCCTGAAAACTGCCCATCGGAGGAGAAAGTCGGGAATGCAAAGTTCTTCTGGCTCGGCCAGGGACAGGGCACTGGTGCCTGCGGCAGCCCCAACCCATCCCACTGCAGCACAGAAACCTGGGCATGAGCAGGGGCTGTGTCCCCCAGGGAGGACGGGAAGGGCAGAAGAACTGTCCCCCTGGCTTGGGCAGCCATCCGGGTACACGGCCAGGGGTTTGCTCCTCCACATGTTCGGTCTCTCAAGTTAACGCAGGGGCCACGCTTGTTTCTCCTCCCCATTCCCTTCCTCGTTCTGCCTCTCAGTCCTTCAACCTGCCTTGGCTTGGTCCTCTGCTCTCCTCTTAACTGGCCACCCAGGGCAAAGCCACCCAGGGCAAAGCCACCCTGGGAGCTGAAGCATGCAGGTGAAGGCAGAGACCAGAGATTATGCTGAGGAGCAGCAGCAGTGGGCGTTGGTACAAACAAGCACCACTTAAACAATTTGGTTTTCATTGCATGTGCTCTCAAACTCCAGGTGTGTGAGGTTATCTTCTGTCCGCTATTTTTTATCCCCCTCGAGGAGGCACACAGAGCTCTGGGATGACTTACATGAGCTGTCCTTGCTCCTTGTGTCCTAAAAAGCACTGCCCAGAAGGGATTTAGAGGCTGGTGTCAGGCACAGTAATGCTAGTGATAGGACCAGCCCAGGCTTCGTGGCCAGGACGGAGCGGTCTTTGCTCTCCCTCACCTTGGGTGGTGTCCAAAGAAAGGTGTTTTCTCCTGACCCAACAGAGAGAGCTGCTGCTGCCACCTGAGCCCCTGGTGAACGTGATGGGACTTCAGAGACATCAGTGCCGAGCACGGGGGTAAAATTGCACATCTGCAGGCATGCTGGGCTGCGTTGCCCTGGATTCATCCAGACCAGGAGCCAGCGAGGACCAGCTGAGCTAGCTAACAAGACTATAACCTTGGAACCAACTTGCTGGAAACCACGGATGCTGGTGGGGTGAGTTTTGCAGCACCACCTGCAGCAAAGGTGCATGACCAAACGCGCCAACCTGCCGGGCAACAAGGGGATCCGGAGAGCAGACCACCAAGACGGGTGAGAGGACCGCCCAGCCCCGTTTGCTTGGCGCCGGCAGCACAATGCCAGCCGCTGTGCGTGCCGTCGCCCGCCGGCCACGCTGGGAACCGCAAATGCCCGTCCCTGCTTCAATGAGCCCTTTCTCTGGGGCGCAGAGCCCACGGTCCCTCCCACCGTCCTGTGCTCCTTCTCCCTACTGCTCCACGCTAGCCTGGAAGCTCCTCTGCCAAACCCACACCAAAAACCAGGGACACCACTCGCTCCGTGCCCCGCTCTGCTCCCCTTTCACCCCGAGACAGGCGTCTGTAGCCCTCCAGGGACCTCTGGGAGGGACTGGTGGCAAGAGATGTTCACCGGGGGGAATAGTGAATCCCTGTTGCTTTTGCAAAAAAGCAGAATGTGCCCAGGTCCTGACAGCACAGGGAGTCCAGGGATGTGAAAAAGAGTCCTGCACTGAAGCAACTCCGTAGATGTGGGAAAATCGTGGAGTTAAATCCCTGCCTTGGCGTGGTGTCATAAATCACTGACTGTGGAAAAGGAGACACTTTCCCCTGGGGACCGAAGCCAGGCTCGGGTCCCACGGTGCAAAGGCCATGGGGTGCAATCAGCTCCCCCGAATGTGGCTGGGAGCTGCTGCCGAAATCCCCTCAGGTGCTGAGCGGGGACTCTGCCCGGGACGGCCCTTTCCCCCCAAGGTAACCCCATGCCAGCCAAGTCCCGTCTGGGTGCCTGGGGCCGTTAGGGTGCCGGTGCCCCAGCACCAGCAGAAAAGCCACTGGTTCCTGGTGGCCAGGAGCCGGCCGAGGGCCAGGGTGCCCCAGCGGCCCCGTGGGCAGGAGGGGAAAGGGTGAGGACAACTTTCCAGTCCTCCCTGGTAGGGGCTGACAGGCCGGATGATGCAACTCCGGGATGGTTGTGAGAAAGTCTCCTTTTCTCGGCCCAGACACGCTTCGCTCCGGACGGAAGCTCGGCGTTGCAGCTGAAGAGCTCGCCCTTATTTAATTTATTTTTTTTCCCCACCTTTTTTTTTTTTTTC
The DNA here is from genome assembly GCF_026419915.1 of Harpia harpyja. Lineage (NCBI taxonomy): Eukaryota > Metazoa > Chordata > Aves > Accipitriformes > Accipitridae > Harpia > Harpia harpyja. The sequence continues at coordinate 4,989,127 of NC_068949.1, forward strand.
TTTTTCTTTCTTTTTCCCCCGAAAGAAAGCAACGGAGCGAGCTGCTCGGGCGGGCGGTATGTCCAGAGGACTTTCTTCTCCCAAGGCAGGGCGCTGGGATCCGGCTGCCCGGGCCAGCGGGAAGACATCGCCGGCTCTGCCCCGCCACGGGAGCGGGCGGCGGGGGGCCCCGCACGGAGACAAAGGAACGGCCGAGGCCGGAGAGAGCACAAAGGAGCCGGGGCCGCCCCCGCGGGGGGATGCGGCCGCCGAGCCCCCGGCCTCCCCCGGGGCCCGGTCGCCCCGGGCCCGGCCCCGTTCCCCCTGCCCGGGGTCGGGGTCTTGAGGGGGGGGATCGGGGCGGCAGCCCCTCCTCGCACAGCCCAACTTCCCGCAAGTGCCCTCGGAGCCGGGGGAGAAAGGCCGGACCCCCGCCCGCCATCGTCCCCCTTCGCCCCGGGGCGGCCCGGGGTTCCCGCTCCCGGTCCCCCCCCCGGTTACGCTCCGGTCCCGGTCGCCCCCCCGCTTACGCTCGGGCTTCAGCCCCATCGGTCCCCGGTCCCCGTTGCACCTACCCGGCGGCGGCGGCTCCGCGGGGCGAGCTCGCCTGGTCCTGCCGTGCGGGAGGAGGGAGGGCAGCGGGTCCCCTGCTTTTCTTCACGGCGCTGTCATCCTCCCTCCCTCCTTCCCCTCCTTCCCTCCCTCCCTCCCCTCTTCCCTCCCTCTTTCCTTCCTTCCTTCCTCCCTCCCGGGGCGGCGGCGAGGGGGGGAGAGGGCCCGGCGCTTGGACGCGGGTCCCGGGGCGGAGCCGGGCAGGGTCCCCGGGACAGCCTGCCCGCTGCCTGCCCGACATGTCGAGGTTGGAAATCGGGAGTTGCCGGCCCCAGCCCCGGGATGGCCCCGGGCTGGCAAGGGTCCCCCCGGGCGCTGGGAGCGGGGTGGGGGGGAAATGGGGGGCTGGGAGCGCACAGACACCCCGCGAAAGTGTCCCACCGTGGCCAAGGCGAGTCCCCTCCCGTGGGGCGATTCGGGCCGCAGGTTCCTGTCCAGGCTTCTGCCCAAAGCAGGGTCACACCAGGGTGGTCAGGGCTTTATCCTGCAAACCTCCAAGGATGGAGCCAGCACAACCTCTCCAGGCAGCCTGCTTGCTGCTGGGCTGTCCTCCTGGGGAAAATGTTTCTCCTTACATCCACTCCGAACCTCTCCTGTCCCAGCTCTTGCCTTGCCACTGTGTGAGGAACCTGGCTCCACCTTCTCTGTGACCACCTCGCAGGCGTGGGAAGGCTCCTTCTCCTTATCCCCAGCCAAAACTGGCTCCAGGGTCGGCACCTTTCTCCCCAAATTACCAAACTCCGTTTTTCTCCCCTTCCAGGAGCTGCGGGTGGATTGCCCCAGGCGATGGCCATATAGCATGGTGTGCTGTGCTGGTGAGCATGAGCCTGTGTGCCCTGGGAGGGCAAGGAGTGAGAGCATCTTACCGGGAGCAGACCAGGAGCTTTGGGGGACACTGGCTGTCACCATCCCCACAGGGCAGGCTTAGGGTCTGGAGCATTAAACCGTATAGAAACGGCTATTCTGGCTTATGTGCAGAAATTCATACAGCTCCCTCAGAGCCCTGTAACGTTAGACACCGAGGAGCTGAAAGACATCTGGCTTTGCAGGCAGAAAGAGATCCGAAAAACTAGTCCCAATAAAAAGTTTCAGCCCTCTTTCACATTCCTGGCATAGTTTTAATGCTACGCATGTGGCACAGGCAAAAATGCAGGTTTTCTTGGCATTCATGTGCGATGACCTGCACAGCTTGTTAGTGGCTTCCTATTAATGAAGGTAACGTGTATGGGTTTAAGCGCAGAGTGCCAGCACCATGCTTGCAGCAACAGTGGGTTTGTGCAAATGTATACACGTGCGTATTCATATATATGTAGCAATGTATATTAACGCGGGGATGTCGTGGACCTGCCCGGTGTTGCTTGGAAGCACGTGGGGCTGGTGGCACAGTCTGTATGCAAACATCAAGGCAGGAAAGCCTGGGTGTGATGTTTAGGGTATAGCCTCTATCCGTCCATACATCCTTCTGCTTTTTCTGGTTTAGTGGGTATCCCGCAGCCAGTAACTCGGTGATCCAGCTGCAGATGGGCACGGTAACTCTGGTACACTCCTGCCATGGCTCTAGCTCCCGCGGAGTCACCGATGGAGCCGGGGTGATGGGCAGCGTCTTGCAAACTCTGCCCAAATGAGGCAAAACCAGGGCTTGCAGGATCAGGCCTGTGTAGGCTGTCAGGTTAATCACGTCAAAACGAGCGGATAAGTCTGGCTGGCCGTGCACTGCAGGAGTTGCATGGGGTTCTGAAACATGGCAAAGCATTTTAAAGCTCCTTGCTTGTTATTTCAATTGAAATAGGGAATTCTGCCTCGGATTTTGTGGGCAGAGAAGATCTTGGTAAAAATACATCCCTAATATGTAAATAATTTTGAGATGAGGGCAGGGAGAGGCTGGTGGGGAGTGGGACACCCATGCTAGCGGAGTGTTGCTGCCTTTGTAGGATGCTTTTGCAGTGGTCCCGGGGGGATGGTGGGTGGTAGGAGCAGAGGAGGGACCCTTCCCCACACAGCCGTCATGTGGGGCACAGCCTGGGCTGAAGCCCACCCACCCGAGCCCGGGGTGCTCTCCCTGCCTGTTCTGCGTGCACATGCGGAGCTCTGGATGGAGATCGCCTTCCCACTTCATCAATAAGTAAAGCTGGCACAGGGAGGAACAAAGTGCCGCCTTCTCTCCGCAAACTGCCGAGAGAGGTGATGGGAGAGGCAGGGAGCTGTGTTTCCTCCGCCCTTCGCTAGCTGTGGGATCACCTTCCCTTTGTCACCCACTCCTCTTTCCCCAGGGATAACAGAGACTGTTCTCACTCCCTGTGTTGCACACGCGTGTGTACACACTTACACACGCACACACACCTGCCGCGTGGGAGGAGGCAGGGGAGTGGTCCCCAGAATGACATCAGGAGCAAGAAAAGGGGGACGTGTTGCTATAGCAACGAGGATGCTCTGGGTTTTCAGGGAATAAAGGCATCTGACTTTCATTTTCTGCCCTTGGTCCAAGCTGATGATGTGGTGGTGACCAGGCTGGGCTCCGATTTAAAAAAAGCCTCCATTGGACTTTGCTCTGTTAAAGCCAGTGTAGCATCTGCCTGCGGGTTAGGTGTCACCAAAGTCTGTCCCCACGTCCCTTCAAGCACCGTCCAGTGGCATCTGGCAGCAGAACATGGTGATGGGGCACTGGAAATGGTCTGGAAGCTGCAGTGCAAGGGAAACCTGGTTCTCCTCCACTTTGCTGCTTCCCCTGGAGGCACTTCAGGATTTTATTTCCCAGGAGGTCATGACGTGGCTTGGAAATGAGAGACAGTGGAAGGATACCTGTTGTCTGAGGTTATCAGATGGAGAAGGTGCCCTCGCTTCGTTTCAAGGCTGAATCTGCAGGGACTCATTTCAGGTTTATTTCTTACTTCCCAGAAAGCTGGAAACCTGTTGGGAGTCTTCCTTCTGCTTTTCATGGTCAGATGCCCACACCGCGACGAGCTGCTTTTTGGCATGTGCCTCGGAGAGCGAGGCACATCCCCCCTGTGCGACAGGGGGATGACCTGCCAGCTGCAAAATGAGAGTCGCAAACACCCTGATTTCCTTTTGCACAAGGTCCTTTTGCAAATGCAGCCCGGGAAACGATATTCTCCAGAGGCCAGAGGAACTTGGGTGCAGTGGTTTCAGAGGACAGGACTGCACAGGCATCTGCAAATGGCAGGATTTCACCCCCCTCTCTGTGAGAGCGGTGCAGCTGCTGATGGGACCTGCTCCTGGCTGGGTCTGGGCTGAGGACATCCTATGGCTACATGAGCTGGCCTAGGGAACCAGGACCCATGTCAGAAGAAGCTCTCTGTTTCCTCTAGCCCCATAGTTCCTCTAGCAAAAGGGATGGGGAACCTCAAGTCACACGGATGCTCACACTGAACTAAAACATGCAGCACGGGTGCTAGTGCAGAGCCTGACCTGGCCAGCCAAGATCCACCTCCAAAGAGGGAGGTTTGTCTCAGTGCCAGGGTGCAGAGCTGGGAGCAGTGTGTGTGTGGGTGCATGTACAGTCATCCCAGAGCACTAAGGCTACCTGTGCCCTGAGGGGAAAGCGGGCAATGCCCTGTTTGAGCCGAAGAGCCCAGTTTTCCAGCTGAGCGCAGCGTGCCTACTTATAACCTATACCTGACCTTCTCAAGAAAAGCATCTTCAGGTGCTTTAATGACAGCTCTGATGACTCACTGCCTGTGACCATCAATGGGAAAGTCCTGTTTTTCTTCCAAGGGCTGGGTGCCATTTTCAATCAGCGATCCACCTGTCCTTGGACTTTTCCTCTTGGATGACCTTCCCACGTAAACTTCACAAGGGTGTTTTCATCCTCTTTGCCAAGGCTAGCCTGCTTACCAGAATGCAGAACCATTAGCTGAAACTTTCCCAGCTCTTTTTTTTTTTTTATGACCTTTCAATAACGAAGCCCACCTATGGGGATATCTCTCCCCATGTAACCATAATCGGTGTGTTTCACCCTCTCAGCCGCTCACAGGTCCCATGCTAAAGACTATAAAGAAGCCGAACTTTGAAATTAAGTGCTTTAACACCAACTTTCAGACAACCGGGGTGCCATTAACCGCTGCGCGCTGCCCGCTGCCCGCGGAGGGCTTTTGGCGCCACCTGGCGGCCGCACTCCGAACCCCCCCCCGTCGCCTGTTCCTTTGCAAACTGGTGCCCAGTTTGCCAGCCGTTGCCCTTACTGGGAGAGGGTGCTGCCTCAGCGCCGGCTTTGGTTTCGGGGGGTGGTGGTTCCTCTCCCAGGGAGCCGAGCCCCACCTCGGCAGCACGTCCTGGCTGCTGCCGTGTGTGGAGATGTCGTGTGCCCGCGCCGGTCCTGCAAGCTGGAGGGGGAAAGTGAGCGTGGCCAGAACCCACATCTGCTTTTTCGGTTCCTCCTTCCACCTCTCTTTCGGATTAAGCTAAAAGCCTGCAGCTCCTGCCTGCTCCCTGCCCAACCCTTGCCTTCCTCCCGCAGTGCCTGTTCCTCTCTTGGCATCTCTCCTGCCACCAGGAGCCTCTCTCCTCTCTTAATTTTAGTGCCTCTCCTTGCTGGCAGAGCCCCCCCTGGAGGGGCGTTTCAGACCAGAGCGATGGACCCAACACCACGATGTACAGCCCTGGTACATCAGCTTTTGAGGGAAAGGTGCTGCCTGCATTGCCATTGAAGAAGAAAAAGCCAAGTGCCCAGAAAGTAGAAGAGGACAGCAAGCCCAAACAGCAGCCCCGCTGACAGGACCCAGGGTCTGGGGGAGATGACAGCCAGCAGAGAGTGTGGAAAGGGTGATCCATAAACCAGGAGCGTTTGCTGGAGGCTAGGCCTGACTCATTAACAACATCTGGGCCTGGGGCCATTAAAGAAACTAATTATTTGCTGCAGGGGCAGCAGGCCAAGGTCTCTGCAAGGGAAACAGCAGCACCGCACTCGCCGTCCGGCACAACGGCGCTCTCCCATGGGCGGCTATTCAGGCCATCCTCTGCTCAGCAAGTGACCCGAGGAAGGAGTCGCTGCTGTCCACGGTGAACTGATACTTGGCCAGTTTCTATCCGGTAGCTGTGGTGATGGCTACTTTTTCGTGGTTGCTTTCCTAGCTGGCCTCCATAGGCAAACTGGCTTGTACAGCCCCAGCAAATCTCATTATCTGAGATCCCCGGAGAGATTTTCAGTTGATTTTTTTTTTCCCTCCCCCAGCAGGTATGTTTAAAACAAGCGGACATAATTAGGGTGGGAACTTGGTGGGAAACTCAGTGTTCACTGCCGACGTGCTTTTGACTGACCTCTGCACATCCCTCCCTCGCTGCCTCCTGCAGCCCCCACATGCAACCTCTGCAAGATCTTCAAATAAGCCCATTCTGCATTTTCTGTTCCTTTTTCAATTCTGTTTCTCTAAAACTGCTGAGGGTGAAATAAAGAAGTTAGTTTATTTTTAATCATCGCAAACACTTTCCAAACCTGCAATGCAAAGATTCACTTTGACATGATGAGAGCACCTGAGCCAGGGGGATGTCTCACAAGAAGAGAGGCTGGTAAATCTTAAAATAGTAACACCAGTAGAAAATGCCTCTCATGTCCCCATCCTGGGGACAGCCAGCAAGGCCAGTCTGCTGCTCTCCCAGGTGAGCAGGAAGCCTTGTGCTTTCTGGTTTGGCTTTTTAAGTCTCTGGTACAGAGAAAAAAGGCGAGTGAGAAGAGAGGGGGGATCACATGCAGACTGCAAACGTGTTCGTACCAGCGCTATTGGCTTTGGAGCTGCACCGCGGTGAAAAGAATGCTATCAGGTGCCTGTCAGCATCTTAGTAAGGTCAGCAGCATCCTCAGCTGGGTAAAATCCAGGTCTCCTTGCTCTCTACAAATGGGGAGAACTCCTCGTCTAGGCACCCCACTCTCCCAACACACCATTCAAGGCAGGGAACTCTATTTAGGATCAACCAAATAACACTCCATTTGCTTGACATTCATGGCTGGGAGACTGACCCAGACTGATAGCGGGCTTTTCTTTCCGACTGGCCTGCGTATAAAGAGAAACCCCTGCGAAAAGGAGCTAAACAGCACCAGTTACCCACTCTGAGCCTTAGCGGGAGAGGAAATGTCTGCAAAACCATGACTTGTCCCATTTTCTCCCCTCTTAAATAAGGAAGTGAGAACCACCTTTTATTGAGAAGTACTCTGCACCAAGAAAACCCCAGGGGTGACTCAGGGTTTTGGGTGCTCAGCACCCGTAATGTGCTGGACTATTCAGCCGTGTTGCCAGCTGGGTTTTGCTTGGGAAGTTTCCACAGCAGAGCAGGTGTTTGCAACGGGATTTGCAAGGTTGCACCAAGCTTTCTCTGTGCCTCTCTGAAGCCTGTGCTATAAAAATAGAAGATTTAGCTTTGCTGTGTGGTGGGTTAGTTGCTAACTCCTCTTAAAACTCCCATTGGTGGTATAATACGGGGGCATAGGCACCCACCAAAGTGTGTGCCAGGGATGCTCTCTGCTGCAGGGTGTCCTCTTCTGCTCCTCACCGACAACATCATGAGTTGGTCTTAAGAGTATGAAAATAAATTCTGGATACAGTGACTTATTAATATCTTAGCCAAACCCTTGGTGTCAAGACATTTGTGAGACCGTGTGGTTTTATCAAAATGTTCCCAAATGTTGATGAAACCTTCAAGAAACCTTAGGCTGGAAGAGGGTTCTCAAGCTGAATGCTCTCATCAGTGAGGTTTATTGATGCAGCTTATTTCCCTACCCTAAAGTGTTATTTGTATCTCATCTTTTCTGTTGCCCTGCAATTTTGTGATGTGCTCAAATCCACCCTTACGTGGCTAGCACATGTTCCCTCTCCCTTCCTTTGTGTCACTTGCAGCAACGTGAGCCTGAAAACTTATCTTTCATTGCTTTTCGTTTGCAGGGTGAGTTTCTAGTTGGACCAAGAGCTGATCAGATCTACTCAGGGTCAGTCTGTCCCTAGACAGGGAAGTGGCAGGAGCCCACGGCCACAGTGCAAGAGACAGCAGGGCAGTCCCTTCCAGCATCAGTTCAGACACATGCTTTCACTCTGAACATCACTGTGGACCCACAGAAACCTGATTTAGCCCTGTCCAGACAGACATACGTTCATCCTATTCTGAAACACCTTTCAGGTTTGAGATTCCCCAGCCACTGGCTGAAGGATCGGAGCTCACTGCTGTGCATGACTGCTACTAGCTTGCTTGACTGCCAGTTTTTTGGGGGAGTGTGTTTTAAATCTTCCCGGAGCTCAGCCACTGTTTGCAGAAGGGCAGATGGTGGCTTCTGACAGTCCCCTAGTAGTCATGCTGTAGCCTTGTTGGTCTGCTTGCAAAAGGAATATAACACCTCTGCCTGGAAACCTTGTCTGGCTTGGTGATAACCAAATCCTTGCTACTTAACCCACAATAAGGGTACCAGGACCTTTGAAGCCTTGCTTACAAGGGGGAAGGGCCTTTCCAACGAAGAAGCTGAAACAAAAGCACCAGAGCAGATAAAGAACAGAGAACCAGTATCTGCCCAGAAGCCAGGGGACTTCACTGGGATGTCCCTAGGGCCAGCCAAGCCCTGTAGCTGGACCTCTGGAAGATCCACCTCTAGCAAATGGCACTGTTGCATCCTGGCAGCCTGCAAGGATGAGACATGCTTTTCTCCACCTTGGCAGCTCTGGATGTGGTGGGTCTCATTTGAAGGGCACGTTGTGGAATGAGAGATGGTGTGTGACACAGGGCAGGACCCTCCTGGTGTAAAACCCAAAGGTCTCAGAGAGAGAGAAGGACCAGATCCACCTTGGAGATCACCTGCTTTGTGTGGACACCTGTAGGACGAACCACCACACCATGATGGTCTTAGAGTGCAGCAAGAGAACAATTTGACCTGCTGTTCAGAGCAAGCTAGGGAAAGATTATGGAGAAACCCAGACTCTTTTGCTAGAAATCACTATAAATTCCACATATCTTCTGATTGCCCCAGGCAGCATCAGGAAAACCAAGTAAGAGCAAAACCTGTTTGCTTTCTAAGCTTCCCTGTGAAATAGGAGCAGCTCAAACCTGATAATCCTCATTTTTATGGAAAAACAGTTTCCAAATCTCTCAGGGTTAATTAACTCTCATTTGCAGACCTGTTAGCAAGGACAGAACATGGCTCTGAACCTTGTCCAACTAAAGGAGCACAGAGAGAGATCAGCTGCTGCTGAACAAAAAAAAAAATTACAACCTGAGGGGAAGCAGCTGTTGGATAAGTTTTAAAGGGCAGCTGCAGGGCGGCCTAGTGAAGGGAGTGGGAAATGGGGGAGATTCTTTTTCATCAGGTTAGTGGCAGGCTCCTGAGATGTTTTGGGTCAGTTGTTCTCTCTGTCCTTCCACAAATGGTGGATTTAACCCAGTGTGTTAAGCCAGGAATGACATTTGCTGTTCTTTACAGACTGGTTTCTTGCATTTTTTTTCTTTTCTATGGGCTCAGCCATGCTTTTGTTCTGCAGCTGGCTGGATGACAGTGCCCAGGGTTGAGAGCTAACTCCTATGCCTCTCTGCCCTTCACTGGGGAAGGATAAGAGGAGTATTGTTTCTTCTCTGACGTTCACCATAGCGAACAAAGCTCAGCAGAAAGGTGAGTTTTGATCTAGCTATTTCCTGGGTGTAGCTGATCTTGTGTGGTGGTGCTGACTTTTCTCAGGTCTGTGATTTACAAATTGAGGGTTAAAATAAGCCTTTATTGAACCAGTTCAGTTCTGGGAAGAGATGAAGAGTAAGTCTCAAAGACACACATTGGGTGATAATCATGGAAATTGTGATTGCCATGGAAAACTCGGCTGCGGGCTGGTGATACCTCATTAGTCACAGCACTGCCCATGGAATCTATAAAACATCTCTATCGCCCTACATTTGCTGTTTTGAGGAGATGCTCAAATGTTTCCCCAGCTGCTGTTCGGTGAATGGTGGGAAGGACACAGAGGGGGAGGTTGCTAGCAGGGAAAGGTGCTGCTGAATTCTCCTGTGAAATCCAAAGGTGTTGAATTGTAGCTGTCTGCCCTACTTGTGCTGCAATCCAGCTGGCTTTCTCTCCTGGTGTGAAACATGCTTTTGCTCTATGAAACTGGAAAGTGAAGAAACAGTAAAAGAGGCTCAGGAAGTTTGATGTGGGATATCTCTGTCAGACTTGGAGCACGCAAGGGATGAACACTGCAGTGGGCAACTTGCTCCCAACAGTTTAAACCCCAGACTTAGCTAGGACAATGGAAGAGGGAGATTAAGTCTCTGACTGTATTTTCAGCCTTTTGTACAAGAGGGCAACTATTCAGATGCCCACGACTCTGGGTGTGGGTTGCATGCCACTGGTGACTGTAGGATGATGAAAGACCTTGCAGTGAAAGCCACAGTAGCTGGACTTGCCACTTCCCCCACTGTGTTCTTGTGACTTTGATTAATCCTAACTTGTGCCAGTTTTGGCCAGCTGTTAGCTGCTGTTGCAAACTTCACTGAAATCCACTGCCTGGCTTAAATGTCCTCGACCGTGAGTGCGCAGCTGAGGCGAGATCACAGAGGTGCTGCCTGATGCCTCCTGAGTTTGTGACCTAGAAAAGGGATTGCAGACTTTGCAACAGCACAGCGACTGGTGTACAGGCAAACAGCGGCCCCTACTTGATCCCTGCCTGACTTCTGGGGCTGCTTATTAAGATCTTGGACTAGACGATCTCCCCGATCTATTCCCACTCCTTTCCCTACGTACCAGCTAACACCCTATTTGCTCACCCAAATTTTTGAGGACAGCTTACTTGGGTTTTTATTTCCAGTCCAAACTCTTCTGTTTTGTACCTTCTTCCCCACATAACATGTTCCCTTCAGTGCCTTCCCTTTTGCTTTGGATAATGAGGGAAGAGAAAGCAAGTATCTCAACAGCAGGGGAAATTGTATGAAGAAAGTCTGAGGGATGGCTATCTTCTCAGTCTGGTTTCTTATACGGGACCTTGTAGCTTTTTGTCCCCTGCCAGCTCTTATTTTTTTCTGCAAAGCCTATAATACTTTGTACTTTTTCTTAAAGCCATGGCTCCTGGAGTCCCGTGATTATCTAATCACTTCCGTGTGAGCTAAACTGAGTCAAAGCAGATTTTCCGTCTGCTGTGAAAGGGCTGGATTGAAATAGTCTGCACTGTTGAAAAAGCCCTTAGAGCTTCTAAGTGTAATCCTTGAAAACCTGCAAAGCAGAAAGCAAATAAAAGGAACTCAGCCCCATATTTTGTAAAAGCTTTTTGGTTTTGGCAGGCAAGTTTTGCCCATTTCTGGCTGGCAGTGCTAAAAGCAAGGTGGTGGCATTTGGGCTGTCAGCCCTGTGTTGGCAGCTGAGATGAGTCCAAAGGCAATGGACAGGTAAAGGAGGAGAAGGTGGAAGATGAGGATGGGGAACATGTTGCCTTTTACCTTGGAGTGAATGCATGGAAAAGAGGAATATCAGACTTTGCTCTGTGACACCTGAGCAATGCTCAGTTTTGTTCCCTGAGGACAGAGCCATGTGGCAGTAACACTTGCTCTGCCCAAGGGCTCTGTGAAGGGAGGATATTCTCCACTCCACACCAAACATTACAGTGAAAGTGAGACCCTATGCACATGGGGTCCCCACCTGTGCACTCTTACCCCTGTCCAAGTTAACGGCAAGGCCTGGCCATGCTCTTTGATATTTGCTTTGGAAAATGCATGCCCTGCTTGGCAGCCTACTCTCTGGGGTGCATGCAAAACTCCCTGCGAGTACCTCCTTTGGGAAGCTGACAGAGCGGTGGTCTTTGGTCGCGTGCCCCAACACCACCCTGTTGATGCCCCAGCAGCCTGCCAGGGCATGTGCAAGGGGGTGTCAGCCCGGGCTGGGTGTGGTGATATTTTCTCCTTAGACTTTGAAGGGCCAAACTAAATACTTGCTTACTTTCATAATGCCACCCTTTGAGAGGGGCCAGCTCTTAGAAATGGGCTGGGAAGGTTTTTAGAAGGTTGGGATTTTTCTTTTTTCTTTTTTTTTTTTTTTTTAAAGAGGTGATGCACTAAAAGCACCTTCTGGGAAGTGGCTCTTCTGTGGGATAGATGAGCCTGCAAAGACCTGGCTGCTCTAGAAAACAGTGGTGAGCTTCAATGCAACAGCACAAAGTGACTGAGAGAGGGAGAGCAGGGATAGGCAAGAATAGGTAAGGGCATTCTTCTGTTCATCCCTCTCTTTTACTGCAGAAATCCTAAAAAGTATCAAGCCTACTCCTCTTACTGGAGAGGATCTCAGCTCCCAGTTAAGCAGCCTGAGTCATCTGCTTTGAATTTTTACCAGACAAGCTAGGAAAGAAAAGGGGTAGTGCTTCCTGGGGGCTGCTGGGGAGCTTTTTCTGTTGTGGCATGAATGTGGACCAAAGGTATCCTAAAATCCTCCTCCTCTTTTGCTTGGTCACACTTTATTTTCTTGGGATTCTGATATATATTTTTAAATCCATTATTCATTTGCCTTTATCTTCCTGGGTAACCTAGATGTATATTTCTAATGGGGGTTTTTTTGGAGGGGGGGGAAGTAGGATTCAGAAAAAAACATAGGACTTAATTCTCCTTTCCATTTATAAAAAGAAAGCTGTTTCTCCTTCAAAGGTTGTGGCAGAGCTTTGGCTGCTTTCTTGCTGCTTACAACCCCGAAAAGATGACACAATGAGAGCAAGAACAGGATTCTGCATCTTTGTGCATATCCTTTAAAGCATGGGCTTTACGACGTGATGCTACACTGTTGATTCCTCTGTATTTAGGAGGAATCATCTGCTTTTCTGGTGACTGTTGTTGTTCCAGGTCTTGCTAGCGCTGGTCAGAAATCCTGGTTCACGAGGGCAAAGCATTTATGGCTGCTGACTCTTTGTGTTGATCTACTTGGTTTGAAGTAACAGTTGCCCTGGGCTATGGGCTGCCTTGGAATAGGGGTCTAATCCCAGTAAGTAATACCTAAAATGCTGAGGAAACCTTGAAACAAAATGCAGCTTGTAACTAAAACGTAAAACTTGTGACAGCTGACAAAGGAAATATTGAAATGAGAATTAGCTGCAGTGATTGGAGGCTTTATGTTATGCTTTGCTCGGAAAATCCAGTGCACTTGATGTGACCCCCTTTGATAATTAAGTCGTGGCTGAGCTGAACATGGGAAGGAGTGTGGCCTGTGATCATGCCAGTGTTAATTGAGAGCTCTGCTGCGGTGCAGCTGCCAAAAGGGGATGGTCCTCAACTGCTTTCACCCCATGCTGCCACAAGCGTTCAGACAGCAAACTGGATCCAGGCAAAAAACTGCCCAGGGAGAGGAACGGATTGCTCCTAAAGCTGGATCAGTCGCCAGGCTGGGCAGAGAGTGCGGCTGTTTGTGCTGATGTGAGGGGCTGAGAGGCCGGAGCAGTGTAGGGTTGCTGCTGTCTCGCTCCCACAGCCCATCGTGTGGTGCTCTCTGCACCCTGGGCTGATTCAGGCCACTAATCCAGTAAAGAACCATCTGCTTCTGTGAGTCAGGGTTTTTTTTTGCTGTGTTAGGGAGCTGAACAAGCCTGGCATAGGGGCTGATGAGCAACAGTACCAGGAGGAGGGGGAACATGCTGCTGTCCCACCTGCCCTGTCCACTCCTGGTGTCGTCGAGCTGCAGCTTTGCCCTCGGATGCAGTCCCTGCAGCATTGCCTTCCCATTGGGAAAATGCTCTTCTGCTTCCTGCTCCGAGATGTACATCAGAGTGGGAGCTATTTCTCTGCAGCCTGTTAGTGGCGAGGAGGGGGGGTGTGTGGTGGGGACTCTGTCTCTAGGCCAGCTGGGACCCGCAAGCCAAACCATTTGGTGAGTCACAGGGAGGCTGCTCTTGCTTGGGCTGGAACAAACTTCAAATGTGTCCAATCGAGGCTGCCAGGCTGTAATTTGTGGCTGGCTTTGCTTCCTCTCCATGGCTTGCTGCAGTCTGAGTGGAAATGCAAAATGGTCCAAAAGCCAGGCTGCTGCAAAAAATGCTCCTATTTCTTTATTTTAATTTTTTTTTTTTTTTTTTTAAATGAAAGCGCTCATCCCACAGAGCTGGCTGTGGCAGGCTGCAAAACCAGAGCCTGCAGGGGCCTCTGGCTGGCCTCCTGAGATTGCCAAACAGAGATGCCTCACGTGCACTGCGCTCATGCAAAGCAGAGAATTGGGTGCGAAGAGGGTGAGGCTATGGTGGAAGGAATTTATGTGCCGTAGGCATGACAAAACCGAGCATCAGGCTTTCTGGAGCCAGCTGGGCTTGGGTGCCAGCCTGGTCCAACTGGTTGGTAGGGGAGGCAGTGCTCCTGGACGCCAGCCCCTGGAAAGTGAGTCATGTGTTTTGCTGCAGGAGAGTCCCTTGCTTGGCTGCAGTTTTCCAGCCTGAGGGAGGATGGGCTCTTCCTACTCACTTTCTCTATGCAGATCATGTGCCTCCCAGAAAATGGGGCTAAAAATCAAGTTTAGGCCAGGAAGGCCCCCTTCTCTCCCAGCCACAGCAAAGTGACTCAGCTGTATGTGACTACTGAGAAGCCATGGTCCTTCCTGAGAAGACTCATCTGACACCTTATCTGGGAGGTTTATCTTCAGGAAAAAACCCAAATCTGAGCAAAAGCTCAGCGAAAGTGGAAGGTGGTAGGCAGACAGCAGACTGTTGCAGTTCACACCCTCTGCGCGAGGTCTCTCATCATGCAGTTGGTCCTCATGTCTGTGAGCTGGACCTGGTCTCAACAGGCTGAGCTGCCCTTTGGAGTTTCCCACTCTTCCGAACGGTCCCATCATTGATGGCAGATGGCCAGTGCTTGAGCTCTTGATGCCATTTTATTTCTTTCAATCCCATTTTTAAGTGAGAAAACTAGCAGGCAGCATGGCTAAACCAGGAAAGCTATGTCATGGTGACAACTTGTCAGGAAGCTGCTCTATACTTGAGAGGGGGAAAAAAAAGTCCCCAAATCAATTGGAATTGGCGAAGCTCCAGGGAAGCCTGGGCTAGCATGGGTGGTCTTGGTGCCCAAAATGAGAACAGATTGGGGGTGGCACCTGTTAGCTCAATGCTAGTCCTTCCTTACCCCTGTCCTTCAGTTCCCAGAAGAAAAACACCCTGACTGCTGAAATAGCTCTCCTGTTCCAGACAGTCTTATTTAACCCCCCTTTTAAATATTCTTCACAAAGCTTTTTTTTTTTTCCTTTTTTTTCCTGTGTTCCTAAGCTAGTAGCTGACTGCTGGTTAGAAAGTCAAGGTGCCTTGTCAACACTTTGTGTGCACTCCTGAGATAAGAGAGGCACGCTGAGCCTTGCCTAGGCAAGGTGGCTTTAGCACCAGAGTAAAGGTTGCTTGTTTAGTCTGGCCAAAATTGCTGTTGGGGGTGGCTTTCTGCCTGGTTGATTCAGTCTGGGTGCATCTGGCTCCTTCAGGAATTACCTAAGAGCCCTGGCTCCTGATGGAGGGGGATAGCAGAGGTTTGAGAGGCTCCGAATGAGGCTGTGCTGACTGGCAGGGGGCAAAGGCCCTGTGTAAGCATAGAGCTCGCCTGCTGTCTTGCAAAGAGCGAGGTAACAAGCCTCCCACAGTGGCTTCTTAGCTTGGCTTTTAATTTTAAGACGATCTTCACAAGAAGAGGAGAAATGTGTGTTACCCTGTTTGGCATAGACTGGCAAAGTGAAACAAACAGATCCACTTCCTCCTAACTGCAAGTAAACCTTAAATGCTATCAACAAATCTGGTCCTTGAAAAATAAACACGTAGGTAGGGACCTAACATGGTAATACCTTGTAAACCCTTAGATGAGGGGCAATACCTTGAAGATCCTCACGAACTGGGCAGGATAATCTTCACAGATGGTGAGCACTTCAGATGTGATGAGTCTGTGAGTTACAGTGAGGCCGCAGGGGATATCCAAGTGAAGCTCCCAAGGCTGGGAGAAGCACCTAGCTTATCAGGACCCTTCTTCCAGCAACAGAAAGCCCCAAGTGTGGGTTTAAGAGAAGAGGGGGGAGCTGGCCTAGCAGCTTTGTGCAGTCCTGGTGAGCCTGGCTTCTGTCTGTGGGGGACCAGCTCTGGCCCTCAGTTGAGCTGGTTTGGTTTGCTGATCCAGCTGGAAAATACTGTGTATTTTTCTGTGTTAGTTTGTTGTTCCAGTTGGCTGAATCAGTGCAAGGGATATGATATGGCAGGAGTAAGAGGCTGGGACGTATCAAGTCAATTCAGGCTGTCTTTCCTAATTGTACTTTTAATTACTGTTCCTTTGGACCACACAGATACCTAGCTGCCCAGTGACAACAGCGATGAGCCTGCCAAGCACACCAAGGGAAAAACAGGCACCCGCCCCTCACCTCCTAGCCCCAGGCAACCAGATGGGAAACCTATGAGTGGGAAGCTATGCCGGGGCGCATCTCCTTGCTGGTGCGCAACTCGATGAGATGCCACCAGCCGAAAGCGAGCCAGGGGGGAGCGATGGGGGGCTCTCTTCCCCGTGGTGCTCCCACCGCCTCGCCTGTGGAGGGCCTCGGGCCGGCCCTGCACAAACCGCCTTTTGCAGCGCCTTTCCTCCAGCCAGGCAGGGCAGATTCAAGCAGTAGGGGCTCAGAGGAGCCCGGGTGAACCGCGGCTCCGGCTTTTGGCACGCCTGCCGCCTCAGCATGGAGCGACCTCGCACCGCCGCCATTTCGAGCCCGCCTGAGGAGACGCGGCGGCGCCGGACGGAGCATGCGCAGGGGTGGGTGGGGGGTGGGTGAGGGGCGTGAGGAGCTCGCCCCCTCCCCCGGCGCATGCGCAGCAGCCGGGCCGGGAGGGCGGTACGGTACGGCGGGCGAGCATGCGCAGTGGCGCCCGGCGCAGCCTTTATATAGGGGCGGGGGGGGCGGCGGCGGAGCCGCATTGCAGGCGGGGCGCGGGGACGATGGGCGCGGCGGCTTCTCTGCCTCCTCGGGCTGCTGGCGGCCGGTAAGCGGTCCCCGCCGGCCCGGGCCTCCGCCTTCTTCTCCCTTTCCCCCTCACGTTTAGCCCCGGCAGTCTGGGGACGGTGTTCCCTCACCACCGAGGGCCTGCCCGGGCGGGAGCGGGCTGAGGGCGGCTGTGACAGGGCGGGGGGGGGAATGTGGAGGGAGGCCGGGCCTAAAGCTGTTTTCTCTTCTCTCTTCTCCCAGCAGGACCAGCCGGGCCCGGCTGCCGAAAGCGCAGGGAGAGGAGGCAGCGATAAGGGAGGGTGGCGGGCGGGGGAAGCCTCTTGCCCGGGCCCCGCCGCCCTGGGGATGGCGCAGCGCGGTGTGGGGCCTAACGGTCCCGCCGGAGGAGCAGGGCCTGGGGAGGGGAGGGAGGGTGGGGGGAAGCGAGCAGGGATTTCAAGGCTGCCTTCGGGGTGCTGCGGTGATGGAAAAGCTATGTTTAGGGCGGGCAGCGCCCAGGAATAGCGATCAGGTAAACGCAGGGGGAAGTCTCTGTGAGAAACCAGGCTTTCCCACTGCTGGAAATGACCTCCTAATGACAGTGTGGTAGCATCGGATCGGTTTGTATCCATACCTGACACTAATCGGGCAACTGTATCGGCTCATAGAGCCATGTAAGAGCAATTGGTAGAAACTGTTTTTCTGCCAGCAGCTCTGTTTATCTCTGACACTTCAGGGCGTTAATCCTCTTTCAGATGGCAAGAGGTAGCCTTTTCTGTTGCATGCTTTTAGCAGCCTCATTTCATTAGGGTGTCCTGCTGCACGTGGAAAATTCCACTAATGTTGCTGCCTTGTTACCTGTTGTTGCTGAGGTGGAAGATGGTGGTTGTGGTGGAAATAAGATATTCTGCCATTAGTGGTAGGACTAGAGTTTAGAAAAGGCAATGCTTGTGTTTTGTACTTTGCAGAAGCTAGACAGAGCGACGGAAACGATTCATAGACTGACTGGAGGGCTAATATGCCTTCAGGTTGTGGTATGGAATGGCTAGAAACCCCAAAATTGAAGGTTTGATGCAGTGATGCACACAATTTTTCGGATAAATTTCCTTTAAATAAGACAATTTTAAACGTAGAGCTTACTTGCTTACGAGTGTAACCTGTAACATTGCATAAGTCAACTAAAAACCAACCCTGACTAGCTGTTTAAAAGCCATGGGAATAGCCAACTGGCAGACTACAGTAAATTCTGCCTTTGAGATCTTGCATGATTGTACACTAGTGCTTAAGTGGAGTCTTAATATACTGGTATGTGGGACAATTTAATGGAGAATCTCAGACTTTTCAGGCTGGAAACAAGAAAGCAAATGTCAGCTTTCAGTCTGCATATTTATCTGCTTTAATAATATGATTTTTGAGTCTACTCTGCGCTGAATTAACTGCTATCAATTATCATTTCTATTGGGACTGTTTCCAAATCACTAAAATCATTGTAGTTTCTTGTGCTTCAAAAGTGAAAAGAATTTGCCTTGAAGTACCTACCAGGTTTCCCATTAGTGTATTGAGGGAAATTGTAATGAGAAACCAGTTCAGTAATGAGAGTTAGCTTGGTCTACCTTGGTTAAAGCCATGCGTATGCAACCGAGCATAGCAGAAGACTTGTTAGGCCTGTTTTTCTTTAGGAAGTCGCTATTTTAACACAAATAAACAGCTGTCTGTTTTCACCAAGGTTCTGTTATGAATACCAATTGACTCACCTATGAAAGCATAGTGCAGATTTTTCTGAAGATCTTGCTGTGACAACCTGAAACACTATTTTCGTCTACTAGCTAACTAATTAGCTGTATCAAAATCTCACCACCCTTGGCGTATCCTAATGGAGTTACTTGGCTGGTTTACAGCATGGCTGGTAGGCCATGAGGGTTTTTGGTTGACCTACTTGCAGTGCTTCTGTGTATCTTCCCTTTAAGGGAGACATGAAGGAATTGAAGCAGGATGTACAGGACTCTGGATCTCCGGACTACAGATACGCTTGTCTTTGAGACCAGGAAAGAAGGAAGGCTGGGGCACAGTTAAAACAGAAGTCAGTTTTCTCTTGAGCTGATTTTTAAATTTTTTTTCCTCGTGGTAAAATAAAAGTTAAGCTTGGGGTGGAAAGTAAAAGTTTGAGGATGCAGTTATTTCACACACACCCCCTAAAATAGTAGACTTAGTCTTCCTTCCTTCCAAGATTTCAAACTAATGCATAATTCCCTCTATCAAACACTGGTCAGAACATATGGGGACAGGAAAATTGAAGGCTGGGTTAGTCTGACTTGAATTTCTGGAGGATGTGGAAAAAGCAGATAGTTGAACTTGGACTGTGTTCTGTAGTTTGCAGGCTTGCTCAGTTTGGGAATGTGGTCTCTAACAAAAAAGCTAGGCTGGTGCAGCCCACTGCTGTAGATTAAATTAGGCAAACAGTGGAAGGGTGTCCTATATCTCTAAAAAAATATGTCCCTGTTTTCTTAGAGGAATAACAGGGAGTGCTGTGTGCATGAAGTGCTTTACAACTGTCACATAACGAAGCAGTGCTTTGATAGTGCACCAGTCATGTGGCTTGTCTAAACCTGCCCTTGCACAATCTCCTCCTTGTTTGCAGAAGAGGGTATAAATAGAGTTTTTGGTTGTATCTGGAGGAGCTGCGCAAGCTGTTCTGCCTGGTCACGGTCGCGCTTGGCAGTATGTGCGATCGCATCCGCAGAGCTTCTGAAGTCTTATGTGGTCTTTTTACAATCTCAGTTTGTGCTATTCAGCGTACCACAAAGCAGTAGTTCTGGGAATCTGATAACTGAGATGATGTAGAGGGTGGAACAAGAGAGTGGAAGCTTGGTCAGCAAAACTGAACTGTGTCTCTGTCAGGTGATGGTGATGTCAGTTGGGACTCTCCAGGAGGTTGGACTGTGCTGTTTTGGGGAGTGTTTTCTGGTGTAACATGCAGGAAGATTTTTTACTTTGTATCTGTGGGGGAAGCAGGAGCAGTTACTGCTGGCTGCCAGGGGTTTTTGTTTCAATGTCCTCATGTGGACCTGATTCTTCAAAGCAGGCTTGGGGCAACGCCTTGCAACTACGAGACAAAAAAAGGGTTTGCATTTGGTTTTTCTTGAAGGGTTTACTCGCAGTCCATTTTCCATTTTTTTTTTCTTTATGTAGCAGCTTTTGTATGCAATTAATTTGCTGCGATTAAGGTATCAGACTTCCTGCTGCAAGTTAAAAGGGGTATTTCTGTGGTCTTCGAAGTGTGTGTGTGTATTTTGAGGCAATGCTTGTCCGTGTATTTGGTCATGGAGCAATGTTTAATTTCAGATAGCAGTATTTTTCTTCCTCTTGGAGTGAGGAGTCTCATGTTTACACTGTTTACCCTGACTAGTTTTTAAACTGTGTTCTCTACTGAAAACGTCTGCATATAGAGAGATTTTCTTGGAGATGCTGAGTAAATGAATCTTGCAATGAGATTTCAAGGCTTGTTTTTACCAAACGTAACAGTTTAAAATCCTTTGACTGTGTTCACATATGGGATGCAAGCTATTAGTATGCAGAGATTAGGGGTTAACACTTTCTTCTTTCCTGCTATCAGCTGCTTCATCACTGTACTCCTGGGTAGGTTATTCTTTCACCTTGTGCACTACAGTTTGACTTTTCCAGGCTCTGCCATTGCTAACTGCTGTCTTCCCTGAAGCCGCTCTTTAAAATGTCATTTTTCATGCCCCTGGCATACTTTCTTTGCTCAGCTGCAGGGGTCTGATGCCTTCCCTTTCCCTAAGGGAGCTTCCTGTTGAGTTGTCTTCCATGTCTGGCATTCATTCTGCATTAGAGCACTTCTCTGGCAGCAGTGTGAAAAAGAGCATTGCTCCTGACACTCGTCTGTTTCTTCCTGGCAGTCTCTTGAACTGCCCTCCTGTCTTCTGAAGTTCTTAGATGCCTCTGGAGTTCACCTGTGCTTTGCTGGGACTGCAGTGTGACCTGCGGCCAGGAACTTTGTCGTCTTTTACAGATATGTCTGTCTGCATAACTAGCAGACTTTTCCGTTCTTTGTGGTGTGAATATATTTGCCTGGTGAAAGGGGGATGTTAAATACAGAATTTCTGCAGAGACTCGCATGAAATCTGTTGTGTCCCTGTCCCCCTGCCTCTCCCTGCTCCCCCTGCCCCCCCCCCCCCCCCCCCCCCGAAAAAAAAAACCCCAAACCAACCTAAAACCAACAAACCAAAACCAGAAAGAATAGAGATGGACAATAAGTATGTTCAAAACATTTAGGTGTATTTCTGCAGGGATCTGCTGCAGGGAAAGATGGTTCTCATAACTTCTTGGGAATATCTTAACATACTGTATGGGACTGCTTACTCCTAATGACTACCAGATGCCATTGAACATCCAAATATCTCTTCTAGTTTGTCACAGAAAAATCTCAGGTAGAAGTTGGGCCTTGCTTGGCAACCTGCTAGCAACTTCTGGTCAATGTGGAAATTATTCTCTTGCAACCTTTATAGTAACTGGGACAATGTACTGGGACAGTAGAGCTGATTTTACTGTCTTAGCTCATCCTGTTATCTGCTATCTTTAACTTCATTGTGATTCTCGTACCATGCTTGTCTTCTGGTGAGGGAAGCAAGGGAGCATCTGAGATAAGAACAATGTTTTGCAGCAGAGGTAGCGCACCAGAATGAGAATGCATTCCCCATTTTGAGGAAGAGCCCAATCCTGGCGTTAACTCAAAACTAATTTCTTGTGAATTGTACTAGTTACAAATGCTTCAAGCTTTTTGGACAGGAAGACTGATTTTTAAACTGATGTCTGCAATACTGATAACAACTAGGCAGATTTTATCCATTTCTTCTGCAAATGGCCTGTACTCTCTCAAATACTGTGATCAGTTTACTGCCTCATTAATCCAGAGGCATAGTAGACTTTTGGCATGAGTTACTAGCGTGTGGTGTGGTTACAACTTTTGAAATTTTACTTAAACTAACTGACCAGAGAGGCTGTGGAGTATTAAGGCCTTCAGATAACTTCAGGTTGAGGTCACTCCTTGACTTGTTGACACTTTGTAAGATTTGATGAAGAGAAGTTGATCCCTCTTGACTTCTTTAACTTAAACACACTTTGCTTTGGCAGTTTTCAAAAGAAATGGGGAAAAGTCAGTAACTAGCTGAGCACAGAATGGCAGAGACTGATGCAGTCACTTGGTCTGTGGGCATTTCTGGGAGATAATGAATGGTCTTTTTTTTAACATTGCCAAGTGGGATGGCCTGGGAAAGAGCATCCTTCCTGATGAATATGTTAATATACTCAGAACAAATTAGACTATCATAAAGGCATAAGAGTTGACAGCACCCCAAGTTATCTTCCACATTGGACTTCAACCCGTTAAAGTGAACAGCAGCTCAGCGCTTTCCTTTTCTTGCCAACTGCAGGTTAATTTGTCTGTGAAAATGCTGCTCACATCAAGGTTGAGTCTTCAATTTCAGTTTCGTTGTGTTCTGGGTGATAGTTTTCTGGTTTATCCTCTGGGTCTTTAGGGAATCTGGTCTGGCCCATATAGAATCCCTGTTCCTAGAAGCTTATGTAAGGTGTTAACTTTTAAGCATGATCATTAAAGTCTCGTTAGTAGATTCAGTACAGCTTTGGAGGAGGTTGCTTAGGATGTTTTTCTGAGAATCTTGGGGAGAAATTCAGGCTGGCTCTCCCTGGAAGAAGAATAAAACAAATGCTTGAGGGGAGGGAAGGTTATTCTCAGGAAAGGTAATTACCTAACAATTTTCCAGTAGCTCTTTGCAGAATGGTAATCCAGCCATTATAAGCTTTCTTTTAGGTTCCTGAAGAACTGAACTGTGCTTTCACATGCATGGCTCTGTAAGCTTTCTAAGTAGAAAAGGTGGTATTGTCTGAGGGGGCTGTCACCTCTACTTCCCTAACTTCTGACCATACGTTAGCGTTTCCATTCCCCACGTCTAGTGTTGAGGAAGGAGGCGATAGCATTTCCTGCTTTGAAGAAGTGGCTGGGAGTAATGCATACTTGCTGAAGTGAGTAGGATAATACCACTGTGACAGTGAGTTCCAGGTTTCCCTTTATCTTTGCAGCCTTTAAACTGTTTTTTGTGTGAATTCCTGGCAGAGCCCCATGCAATGTGCAAGTAGCTGTCACTTGTCAGGACTGTGTTACTGGTGTTCTGGCAGTGTTAGGTTGCTGACCAGGGCCTCAAAGAAAAGGTTTCTCCTTCCTTTTTCTGCTGTTACCCTTCAGCTTTTTGGAGTATTTTGGTTATGTTGTTGGGCTTCAGGCTGTGTTTCTGAGGCAATGCATGTTCTGGGAGATGACTTCTCTTGTCTGTCAAACACGAGCATCAGAGAGGTCAGAGTGGGTATGAATCTCTCTTCTCTCTCTCTCTCTCTCTTTTTTTTTTTAAATTTTATTTTGAGAAGCTGCAAGTGTATGCAAGGATCCTAGGGTGCCTGTGGGCTGTGTCAGCTTGGCTAGAAGCCCAAAAGCTGAAGACTTTCACATCTGAAACACATACCCTTTATATGTGGATTGCATTTCTATGCCCCCTTCTCCTTCCTTCTCCATTTTCTTTCACTGCTTAATTTACGAAAAACTTGATGGAGCAAAGACTGTTCCTTCTAAAATTGAACAAACCACATCTCTGAAGCAGTTCAAGCAGGGAGGAACCAGTGAAGAGGACAAGTAAAGCAGCACCCTGGCCTTCACAGATAGACTTGTCTGGTGCTCTAAAAATAGTGGTTTGTAAGAACTTTGGGGAAAGGGGGACAGGTTTGGGTGGGCATGACATGTGACTGTTGAGAGCTAATCTACAGAGAAAGGAGAAATCTATTTAAAAATGGATGACCTTAGATAAAGAACAATATATAAAATAAAGGGATGCCAGAGATAACTAAGAAGGTAATCCCATTGGGTTTATCCAAGA
Source organism: Harpia harpyja (assembly GCF_026419915.1). Lineage (NCBI taxonomy): Eukaryota > Metazoa > Chordata > Aves > Accipitriformes > Accipitridae > Harpia > Harpia harpyja. The sequence continues at coordinate 5,012,545 of NC_068949.1, forward strand.
TGCATTAAGAGTTGTGTGAGGTAACTGACAGTGCTTTGTTTTCTCTTAGGTTGCAGCTGTGCTGGGGATGTGAAATACCACATTAAGGTGTCACTCTTCTTCTTGCAGCAGAGGCTATTTTGAGGGAACAGGCAAGATAACTGTTAGATTCGAAACTGTTCATTCTGTTGTGAAACAGCACAATGTCTTAACACACTTCACTGACATATTTGCTTTTGTTGTAACATAAGTTAATATATGAGAAAAAATGCTGTTTCATAATTAGGAGAACAAGCTAAAGGGAAAAAGTAGTGGGAACAGTAAAGCATTTCAGGCTATTTTCTCAATCTGCAAGATCTGAATTAATGCAGAGTTTTTTATTTTTGTTTATGTTTTTCCTAGGCCATTCAGAAAGGGAGGGTGGATACTGTTGCAATGAAGGTGCATCCTTTCATATTAGACATTGAGTTATGTAATAAAAATTTTTCAACATAGTACAGAATAAACTAATACAAGCTTAACTATATTTAAAATTACTGTGGAAGATGGAAGAAAAGAGGCCATACTTAGTGCGTGTTGTCTTTGTTCTGTAGCTGCTTTCTAAAATGTGCCAGTGGTGTGTGGCCCTAACAAACAAATTTGCCTAGTCACCATGTGACCAGAAAGATCTGCACTGAAAATGTCAAATGTAGAGTTGTCTTCTCAGAAGGAAGGAACTTCACCAGTGTCCTTTGTAACTGAGAGGACACTGCTGTTCCTCCATTTTTCCGTTTTCTGTAGGTAAGTGTTCATCCTCATGGCATAGCTGAGTTGGATTTCCTGAATCTGTTGGCTTTTTTGACAGAAAAGTCATGTAGTTATATTGGTATTTCATCTTGCTCTGATGTCGTGCAGGAGTGAGGACTTTAAATAATACCTGTGGGAAGGTGTTTGGGGTGCTTACTTGCATCCAAAAACTAGTTTTCAGTGTTCACTGGCTTATGAACAGTTTGATACTTCTCATTCTTCACTGTCCCTGCTGGTCTTGAGCTCTTCTGAGATTTTGTGGTTTTGGTCTTCTGTAGAGGATTGCAGATAAAATTAGTGTCCTTGTTCTCAAATCTGAAGTGACTGTATGCCCAGTGGTGGTGCTTTGAACAGAAAATGGCTGTGTACGTCTCTTCTGAGAAATTACCTTTTCTCCTTCCAAACTGGTGAGACATGATGCAGGGAAGCAGCGCAATCAGAGGCATCAAATAGTTGACGTATTGTCAAAAATCAATCTAATTTTAAGACTCTTCCCCCCCCCCCCCCCTTCTGAGCAGAATTATCTGCAACCTGCACTCTGCTCACCTCAAAAGGTCTCAGACTAGTGCCTTGCTCTTTGGTTTTGTTCCACCCCAGTGTTGTAACCTCACAAAACCCTGCTGCCCTACCAATACCACTTGCTGTGTCCTGGCAAGTCAGAGCATTAGTGACTGACTGTGTGTGAGCACCTGTTTGATACAGAAGCCATGCAACAGGGAATGTTAAAGATGTACAGCCAAAAAAGCTGATAAATAAGTGTAAATCTGAAGCATAGTATTTATTTTGTCACGTGCTTTTAATGACCTGGTCAGAGGCTATGAGGCAGAAGGAACAAGACTAGCTGTTAGACATTCTGCCGAAACTGGGTATGGCTCTGAAAAGTCATGCAGTGACAGGATCTTAAAGTAAAAAGCTGCACAAAACCTGAAAGTTCATTAAGAGCTAGATCAAACCAGTGCAAGTTACAGCATGTATTCCTCAGTTTGGGTTTTAAACGGCCTCTTAGGTCAAGAGTTTGAGAAACTGCTTGGAATAACTATTGTTGTAGTTTTATAGTTTAGTTTTACAGTATGTTTCAAACAGGGGAGGGCGGGTATTTTTTTTTTGATTTACAGATCTAAAGGCATAGGTTAAAAGCTATACTTGTAAATAGTCAGAAGTCCTTTAATTCCACTCTTTAAAGTCAAGGTCTTGCTTGACTTTAGCCAGAGCTTCACTCTGCCTTGCAGAGCCTTCCTACTAGTGTTAATACCAGTATCTGAAAGGGAAGAATAATTCTTTCGCTCAGCCAAGTGTATACTTGTTTATTGTCATCCTGCCAGAGCTGACAGCTATTTGGCTGACCAGTCTGATGGATATTTAACTATGCTTGGTGCTTCCAGATCAATAATGCTGTAATTTAAAATAGGCCATCTGTAAATATTTTGCTAACTGTACATTATTAGAAGGTTTGAAATCTTATTCCTAGGGTCCTTATTCCAGCAGTCCTAGTGTGCTGTCTTGCTGAAGAGTAATACGCAATCGAGGCTTTTTGCTGGGAGAGACGGTGGCAAACTTCAAGCTCTTGTGTAGAAAAATCAAGCATGCAAAGCACATTTTTCTTAAAATAAATGGGTCATTCCTCTGAAATCCAGTGTAAACAGGCTTTATAAATCAACAGCTGAGAAGGCTGCAGAATGCCAGCTATAAAGCAGTGTTTATCTGTCTCTGATGTGTAGTGGCTATGTACCTAGCAGATGCACTGGTAATTTAGCCATTAAGTTGATCCTCTAATTGCATAGAACTGAGATGTGAGAAATGGAAAAGTGATTGTCATCTGTCATAACCTTACTAGAAGCTTCGTAGGAATCAAACAGCTTAATTCCTGCTTCTTGGTTGACAATGTAATTTTACAGCATTTTGTGATGTGTAAACAGCATTGATGTGGAGATAATGACTCCTAAACAACACCTATACAGCTAATAGGTTTGAATGGGCAATTTATTATTTTTTTTTCCTAAAACTTTGACAGCAGTGCCTTGTAGGCAGCAGACTTCCTTGGAGCCTGTCTGTGGTAGGATTTTAGGAGTTGTTTGTTCATAGGTTAGTGCAATGTAGGAGGTTGCTAAAGAAACTGAGCCTGCTGACAGATAGGATGGTTTTAGAAAACTGGGAGAAGTTGGATGTGCAGTCCAGACAGCACAATTAAAAAAAAAAAAAAAAAAAAGCTTGAAAAGTCAGCTAAAAGGTGCAGTTGATTAATTTGTCCTATTACTTACTAACAGTGCAGATCTTTTACGTTTCTTTAGGAAGACTGTCCAGAAATGGTATTCTGTGTTTTACTTCAAAACTTTACAGGTTGCAAGGCAATTCCATGTGGGGTGGGAGGTAATGTCCAGACAAGGACTTGTGCTTTTTTTCACCCCCACAAATTTTTCTGCACACAGTTGAAGAACTGACCAAGAGGAAACAAAGTCTAAACAGATTTAATGGGTTTAAAAACTATATGATAGAACATGTCTCATTGTTTTCTGTTCCTCTTTTGCTTTGACTTTCTTGAAACTTTCTGTTTTATAATTAGTGTTTTGGTCTGCCCCTGGCTCTTAAGTCCTCCATGTAATGTGTGCGTTGTTGTGGATTCTAATCCAATTAGTTTCCCAGCTCTCACAGTTGCTATATGAGAAAAGGGTGGTTTACCTGGGAGAAGGAATGTAGGCAACAATTACAAGCTAGATGTGACTGCTCATTCAGAGGTGAAGTGACTGCAAGGACAGTAGGATGGGACAACAGTGGGGTTGTAGCTTTGGGAATCGGCTGTCTGAAGTGTAGATTTCTGTGATGAGAAGTTTCTCTGTTTCAAGTCAGCTGGTAGTTCTTGTGTGCTAAGCAAAGTGGGGTTTTGTTTTAATTTTGTTTTACAAAATCCACTTCAGTAGGGAAGTTCAACTGTTACGGTTTTTGAGTTCTTTGGCTGTGTAATCTGTATTTGGGACTCATTCTTATGTTTCAGGTCAGAAATTGCTGGATTGAAATGTGCTTAAAAATGTTAGTAAACTTAAGTGGCATACTGGAGAGGTTGTGGTTATACTGTACAGCATTAACCTGCTTGCTTTGGAGTGGAAGTCATTCAAGTGTGCATCTGTGAAAGAACGATTCTTTTTTTGGCAGCTGTGGCAAGCCCTGTTCTGTGGCAGAAGGACTGTGTGAAGGGTCCGGAGGTATGGTGTCAGAGTGTTCGGACAGCATCACAGTGCGGAGCGGTGAAACACTGCCAGCAGAATGTCTGGAACAAGCCTACTGTAGTAAGTATGAACTACTGAGACTTCTTCCCACCTGTAGTAGAGGTAGCTAGTTTCCATATGCTGATGAAGATTTTTTTCAAGTCTCTGATCAGAGTTAAGTGCTACATCTGACTATGCCTTGGTTACTATGCCTTAATTTGGGTGCTAGATAAAGGTTGCTTTCCACTTCTCTGCCTTGCACAACTTGTCTGCCGTCTTCTCCTGTGACCTGTTGCACAATCAGTAAGCAATGTGTGGAATGGAACTAGTGGATTTCAGACTCGTTCCTCTTTATTAAACCAACTCTTAATTTACGGAGTTTTCTTACTCTTAACTTGAGCAATGCCAACCTGATAGGCTCATTACAAAAAAAGCTTTGTGCTTCTTTAGGTCTTTCTCATAAGTTAGTGTTCTACAAAAGATGCAGCATATGCTAGATTTTGAAAGCCATGACAGTAATAATGGTACAAATGTTACATTCAGTGTGGCTTTTCAAGTTGCATTTGCACTAAATGTGAGTGCTGCTTTACTAGATGTAGCTGTAGTTTGTGGTATTGTTTCACAGTTCTCTAGGGGATAAAGGCATTTTACTTACAGATGCATTCAGTCCACCTTGGCTATATCTGTGCTGAGGTATGTTTCAGTTTGTGGAAAAGCAGGGGAAGGGAGGAATGTCAGAATGGCAGAGCACAACTGAAATGGGTGAAGCTGCCTGAAAAGTTCTTAGATTTCTAGTATGTATGAACTCTTTGAAGTGTAAGGTAGAAGAGGTTCAGGAGAAGGCTTCTTGGGGCAATGTACTTTATACTTCAAGGGAGGTGGGACTAGGTGAAATGAGCAAGTGGTAACATGCCCAATTCTTCATACCGTGTTGATTTACTGAAGAAACTGGAGCTGGACATGCTTGGAATAGCCTCACTCCTTATTTAAAAACACCTCTTTCCACCCTGGCTTCAGCCAGTATTCCTTCCTTAACTTCAATTCCAAATGTGATGCTTGTTATTCACACACTGCATTTACAGGTACTTAATTTTGTCTCCAAGTAACTCTCTACCTCTCCCTCCAGAACAGTATCCCCTGTGACTTGTGTAAGGAACTTGTGACAGTGGCTGGCAAGGTTTTGAAGGATAATGGCACTGAGGTAAGCAAAGCTCCCTTTCTCCTTGCCCCAAGGCAGTATTTGATTTCATTGTCTTTAACAAGATCACAAGGTGAGGGGGTGAAAGAGTAGTCTGTGTGATGTTTTCCCAGCCTAAGCAGCAAATGTTGAAAGGGGCCAGAGTACATGGGAAAAAGGCTTTTAAACAGCCTCTTCTGGTTTAGAGGTTAGCAAATTCTGGAGTCTCTCATGCTCTAACACATCCCTGATTGACTGTAGACGCTTAATAAAATTATTCTTGTGCCAGTGGGCCATCGATCTTAAAAGGTGGGATACTGCAGTCTCTAGAAGTGGGTGATTACTCCAAGTAGACTTCATTTTGGTTGTGGGCACTTCTTCCCTTTTTCTTTTGTGAACCTTAGGAGTACTTTGTGTAAACAAATCACTGTCCCACTAGTCCATAATTTCAGTTCCTCTTCCTAAATGTAAATGTTCTATGCTGGCAAGACTGTGTTGTGCAGGCAGTATTTCATGTTTTCACTTTGACAGGGTCTCATCGAAGGTCCAGGACTGGGGAAAATAGACCTATAATGTAAAACCTCATTCTAGTTTTGCTTGCCAACTGCCTGGAGCTACCTGAGTCCAAGGGGCTTTTTTAGGCTTTGTGTCGTGCGTTTTGGGAATGGAAAGGGCATCTGAGAGAGAGAGAGAGATTTTGATAGTCTATAGCTCACCTCATCTTTTATAGGATGAGATCCGCTCTTACTTGGAAAAAACATGTGAGTTTCTTCCTGACCAAGGCCTGGTCTCTGAGTGCAAAGAAATTGTGGATTCCTACCTACCAGTTATCATGGATATGATCAAAGAAGAGCTAGTAAGTAGATAACAATTTGCAACTGTTGTAATGAAAAATTGTGCTCCTCTTGATGCCTGAATTTCTCTTCTATGTAAGATTGTGCATATGATCCTTTAATCCTTTATGGATCACTGGTGTTGCAATTAATGGTGTAAATTTGAAGACTGCTTCCTTGCTGTGAAATATTTTCCCTTCCTACCATATTTCAGCTGAATGACTCTCTACTCTGAACTTCATACAAAAGTGCCATCAGTCTAGAGCTTTATGTATGTATCTTATCTCCCCTAGGACAAACCTGAAGTTGTATGTAGTGCCCTTGCACTGTGCCAGTCCCTTCAGAAGCACCTTGCAGCAATGAAACTTCAGAAACAGCTCCAGTCCAATAAGATACCAGAGCTGGACTTCTCTGAACTGGCATCCCCATTCATGGCTAACGTGCCTCTTCTCCTTTACCCTCAGGACAAACCCAAGCAGAAGTCTAAGGTAAGGGTGCAATGCTATTCCAGTGTGCAAGAGAAGTGCATGTTTTTTTCCTCCAGAGCTTCAGTGCTCCTTTGCGTAAGAACTTACTGATGATTCTTGGTAAGGGATTGTGGTACTGGGCACAGATTAAGCTGATGTGCTTCACCTGGGTGACTGTCTCCTATTGAATTTTGTGCTGCTCCATACAGACAGCTACTTCTTCCCATAACCTGTGAGTTTAAAGCTAAGAAAGATGATAGCTGCAGCCCCTGTGAACCGTGTGTATAGTCTTGGATTAACAACTGCGGTCTATAAATACTGGTTTTGTGCTGGGTTGTTCCCATTCAGGACTGTAGTAGTCAAGCAGGTCTTTCTGGAAGCAATTTCTTCTGAGAGCAAGTTTGGCACCAGTGTTCAAAGGAAGAATTCTCCCACATTCTGAGTAATCTGCTAGCTGTGCCCTTCAGGGGAGGCATTCCTCTCTGAATCCAGAGGTGACAGACTGGATCAGAAAAGAACAACTAGTTGACAAAGGGAAGTAGATGAGACAATGAACTTGTGAGTAGAGGCTGCCTAGATATGGGAGTTAAACAGTTGAGTGGGTGCAGAACAAGCTGCTGTGGGTGGAGCAGGTAAGATCTATGCCAATTTTAGAGACCTTCCCACTGTGGTCTGTAACAAAACCAACAGATTTTGGAGATAGGGTATCTTAACAGTTATCTCGGGTTTCAGAGCCAAGTAGGTACCTAATCTCCATCTAGTGGCTGGTGCACACACTGGCAGTAGCTTGTCTATTCAGGAATAGCTATTCAACTTTCAAGAAGCTCAGGCTTTCGAGTATTCTCTATAGAGTATTTATTAAGGTTTGTATAAAGTTTAAAATAGCTTTTAAAACGGAAGCTTCTAAAACGTGTTATGTGAAGATATGTCAACTTAAGTTTCCTTTCACTCCTTGTCCAGGGAAGTGGGGATGTATGCCAAGACTGCATTCAGCTGGTTACTGATGTTCAGGAAGCTGTGAGGACAAACTCATCTTTTGTAAAGTCTTTGGTTGCTCATGCCAAGGAGGAGTGTGACCGTTTGGGACCTGGAATGTCTGATATGGTAAGCTATCTCTTTTGTTTAAAAATCTGTTCCTGTATGCAAACATAAAATAGTTTGTTTGGTGCCTTAATCCTCTGAATGTAGTCTCTATTTAATAAAATAGTGTGTCACATGTAGGATATGTTACACAGTATAACAGTAACAACACTGAAACTGTAAACTTTCTGGTCAAGAAAGTTGGGTGGGGTGGTGTGTATGGGACTGGGGAGGAGGAAAAAGACTCAAGATTGCTGCTAGCCCTTAAAGGCCTTTTTCATAAAGATGATCTGGCAGGGTAATGTGGTCATATCAATGAAGGGGCAGTGCTTTTGCCCTGAGAGGAAGAGAAAAGGCCTCATCAGATAAGCAGCTATGTATGCAATGATTGTGTAACCTGAAATATTTGGGACAAGCTCTGAAAGACAACAGAATAGTTAAGTAGAGCAGGTAAATTAATACCTTGAGATGTATTAGAAAATTCTAGATTAACTCTATAGCTTAAGTGGTTTGATATTTACAAGACTTTCTTTTCCCACTTCCTGCAGTGCAAGAACTATATCTCTGAATATTCTGACTTGGCTATCCAAATGATGATGCACATGGTAAGATCAGTAGCATATAATATTTGCTCTCAGTTCACTTTTCTGCTTTGTGTAGCTAACTTATTTGGAAACAGGAAACATTTACTGCAGTAAAAGTCTGGGGAGAGCCCTTGCTCTGTAAGTCTTGGTGTTAATGCTTTGAAGTTGGCATTTAATTGGGTAGTAACTTCAGTTTCAGAATGCTTTCTTTAGCACTTTCCTTTTCTTTCACAACCACTTCAGTGGTGCAAAAGGCACACTAATCCTTTGAAGCACAGAAGGTGCATTACATATGTTCCTTTATACTCTTTTATCTCAGTCCTGTACTTACACCACCTCCCCCACCCCACCAAATACCGTGTTAAGCATATTAGAGTTGGTCTTTGTCACAGTATTGCAAAATTGGTTCAAGTGTTAGAGATAACGTGTCTATTTGAAGCAAGACTAAACGTCCTTCTTCTGGAATTGCCATCTCAAGACTCCTGCTCTCTGAGCTCTTGATAGGAGCCATGGAAAGTGAGTGGTACTGTACTAGCTCTGGTCTTCTGCAGCAACATACAATACATTTTTCCTCTGACCACCTCCATCACACCTCTTTGTCCAGACATCTCAAAGCCTTTAAAAAAACAAAAGGGTAAGCCTTTCCTTAGAGAATGCAGTGCCTGGATGCCACAAGTAACATAACAAATGATAGGTGAATTCATGAATAGAGTATGGGTCTGACTTGAACCTGAATTTGGCAACAGTGGCCTTTTTTTGTTTCCAGTTGCTAAAGGCTACTTAGAAGCTCATACTGCTTCTTAAGCATTTTGCGCGGCGAAGCAAATCTTTGTTCCAACAGCAGTTAGTTTCTCATTTTAAGCATTGCAATACAGTGTGTTGCTAATACCTGAAATTGGAATATGACCACACCTTGCATCCGGCTGAGTGTTGTTCAAACTCTTTGGAGGTAGTCTTGCCCAGGATGCTTTAATAACTTCGAATGAATAATGCCAGTTAGCACTGTGCAATTAGATGTGAGTTGCTGTAGCAATGCTACGGATCTTTGGGGTGGGGACCATGTCATGTTCCATCATCTTCATGGAAAGAGTATATGCAGTTCCAAGTGCTTGACATTTTTTTCTCTTAACTGTTATCTTTAATTTCTCCTCTCTTCCTCTGTCTCCAATCTCCCCTGTCAACAGAAGGATCAGGTAGGTGAGCAACTTGCCTGTGGTGATAGCCTGCTTGTAGTTCACTTCTTGCTCTTAAAGGGCTTGTAGTTCACTTCTTGCTCTATTAGCTGTGTACATGGTGTGACTGTACTCAGTGTTGACAGATACAAGGGATATTTATGTGGTTAAACCAGAGAAAGACTAGACTTCATCCAGTGGATCAGTCCTACTTCCAGCTCCAGATACCAGTTTTTGCTACTAAGATTTCAGCTTGATAATGCTTTGGCCAGTGGAGCAGAAAATATGCTCGCTTTCTTACAAGAAGGATTAGATGTAGAAAAAGCATGCCGGTGGCTCCTGTCAGCTTCTGGTTTAAAGTCTGGGCTCAAAAGTGCTTGAGTGAAGCTGTCCCTGGGTCTTTTCTTGGTTAACCTTTAAATCTAGGACAACTGTATAGATATTTGGAGTATATGAACTGAAAAGGAGATGCAGGAGGCCTTTAGGCTCCTGCTTCCTAGAGCTATTTGGTCTTTTAATTTAACCAGTCCTGGGAGACCTTGTGTCTGTCATCTCTCTGTGAGAGAACATGTTGTGTGTATGTGGGTGTTGCTGTAACATTAATATCTGGAAATGCTTCTTACAATGCATGAACTAAAGGGCTTGACTTAAAGGTACTGCCTGGAGTAGTCTGAAGCAGCATTGTATCTTTGAGATACTGTTTTTGCCTGTGCATGAGGTTGTGGCATGACATATTAACTGTTGCATACGCACGCATCTGCTGTAAGCAGCTTGATGCCCTGGTGACAGGGTGGGGTATGATCATCTAATTACCTATAGAACCAAAGGTAACTTTTTTTTTTAGCTTAAGTAGACTTTAGGTGGGAAAACTCAAGTTTTGTGTATTACTCTGTATAGCCTTTCTCACTTTGTGCGGGTATAATGTGGCCTCCTTAGAGCAGTTTGCCTAATGTCTGGCATTTACTTTTGCATTTAGTAGTGTATGTTTCTAAAACCTTTGAGAAAGACAGAAATCTTTTTTAAAGGCTTTGTTTCTGTTTGCTGTTTTCCCTCTTAATGTGAAAAGAACACTTGAAATAGACTTACTGTAGATACTTGTAAAAAAGGTTAGGCTTAAATTATAACATGGTAACTTTTTGCTTCTTATAGGCTGTGTTCAGTAATGTGGGAATCTGTTTGCAAAGTGTGATGTTACTGGATGCTTTAAAGAAGGTAGTTTGCGGATGGGAGAAGGAGTCCTTTCTTCTAGGCATTTCTTTCAGCTTTTGGGTGAACTCTGAAGTCAGAATAATTAGCCTTTTCTGTGATTACTTAAAGCTTTCAGGGGAGCAGCTTCGCAGATGCAGGTCTAATGTGATGCTGGTGGCCTGTTTCGGTGTTGGTAGCTCTTAAGTCAACTCCTTTGAAGGGCTTGTGTAGTGTATTATTAGCTCATGGTAAATGGGGTTTTTAAATGGATGTGGCCTAACCTCTTCCTCTTTTAAAGGAATTGCTAAATTTCATCTGGTAGTTGTCCTGCCTATAACCATACCAAATGCTTTGGCAATACTTGAAGTAGAAGTAGTCATGAAACTTCTAGTTGTGTTGGAGCCTTTTAGAACTTTGTTCTCTGTGCCTGCTTACAGGCTCCATAGAAAGGGCAGAGTCTTCTAGACTTTAAAAAAAATTGCTTATACATCTCTTTCCAGCAACCAAAGGATATTTGTGCCATGGTTGGGTTCTGTCCTTCAGTGAAATCTGTTCCCCTTCAGACTCTGGTGCCAGCTCAAGTGGTTCATGAAGTAAAAATGGAAACTGTGGAGGTAAGATAGACTTTTTGTACTCGAACAGCTTTGCCTTCCTTTTTCTGTTAGTGTAATGAGCTAGGTGAAACAGAAGAACAGGAACTTTTATGCATAGAATAATCCAAGTCTCCCTGCATATAAATTCCTGGCCTCTTCTTGTTTCTGATGCTCCATCTATGCAGTAGGAGAGCTTACTGGTTTGTTAGAATAGCAGAGCCTATGCTAAACCGAAGCTATAAGGTAATGCTTCAGGATTGAAATGGGAACTCTTGTTCCTTCAGTAGAGTATAGCAGCCATTCTAAATTACACCTCAAATGTTAGAGGGCAAATTGCCGAGTTTGAGTTTTGCTCTACATTTGGAGTTATGCTTTGATCCCTTTTAAAAAAGGGACAGCACTGTGCATGTGCAGATGAGTGATCAGAGTCAGAATGCTGAAGCTCTGGGTTTGGAGAAGCACCTTAGCTTCCCATGGCCTTTGGGTGAGACATGGGCTGAGTTTTTTTTGGAAAGGAAAGTCTCTTCTGAGGGCAGTAACTTCCTCAGGCTCCAAACAATTTCCCTCAAGTCCCTCAATTTCTAGGTTTCTTTTACAAACAGGAGGGTGCTCTCCTCAACGTATTTGAAAAAACAATTCATATTTCCCTTGACTCCAGTCACTGTGGGGCTGCTTATTTCTCTGTGTCTATTAAATTCAACTCCCCTCCTTATACAACTTGGGCGTTGTAGTCTTAATTAGTCATACAAAATGACTGTTCATTCAGAAAGGCTTTTTACTGAGACCTTTGAGGTTGGTTTTGGGTTCTGAGTGACCTTTTGAATTCAGCTCAAACTGGCCAGCTAGGTAAATGAATTGGTGTGCTACATCTGAATGTGAATGCTGTTAGACTGATCTTTTACAAATTGTTCCTGTCAAATGTGGTCAAGTGCTGCTTTATCGTTCTGTATGTTTCTTCTGTGTACTCAGAAGGCCTCAGTTCAAGAGAAAACTTTTTCCTTGTGTGAAATATGTGAGACCATGGTGAAAGAAGTGACTGGCCTCTTGGAGAGCAACAAGACAGAGGTGTGTAAGTGGTGGAAATGGTACCTCATCCTAGGCTTTGGCTAAAATGGGGCTGTATTGGAGGGGCAGGGAAAGTTAAATTTATTGCCTGTTTCATGAGAGCAAGATTTCCATCCTGGGTGGGAGGGAGTAAGAAAACATGTGCTCATGAACTGAGTCAGATTTCTGTTCCTCACTTGCCACGCATCCTTCATTGTGCTTCAGGAGGAGATTGTGCATGAAATGGAGGTGATCTGCTACCTGTTCCCAGCGAGTGTCAAAGACCAGTGTAAGGACTTCATAGATGTCTATGGCCAGGCTTTGATTGACATGCTCTTGGAGGCAACGAATCCTGAAGCTGTGTGTGTTATGCTGAAATGCTGTGCAGCCAGCAAGCCTTCACAGCAGCCAGGTTGGTAATGAGGAGTCGGTGGTGTTGCAAAATCAGCTAGTTCGCCTATGATTATCTGTCTTTTGAGGACATGTGCTTTAGTACTTTGCTGATGCTGCCTCCTTTCTTTTATTTGTGGGAACTACCTAAGCAGTGATGTTTGTGCATTTTTTTGTTTGTTTTTTTCCTTTCTCAGTTTTAGTGAAACCTGCAGGTGGCTTCTGTGATATCTGCAAGATGGTGGTAGCTTATGCAGACAAAGAACTAGAGAAGAATGCCACGACAGCTGAAATTGAAGCTTTACTGGAAAAAGTCTGTCACTTCCTGCCAGAGTCTGTCAGTGATCAGGTAAAGCACTTGTGCAGGAGGCAGGCTGAAAAGCAATGGTCTTGTTGATTGTTGGGAACTGTCCTTGTTGATTTGTTGGGTTTAAGTAGGTCCTACAGTAACAGTTATGCTTACCTCATTTTCTGAGAGTTTCACCTGATATTCTGTCTACATGCTAATTTTAGGTCCATCTCTCAAGTGTCTCTACTTCTGCTATAAATGTCCAGGTACTCATAATAGAGGTCTCTGTGTTTGGCCAACTGCCTTGGCCTCTGGCTGGAGACAAACTGTCCACAGGTGCAGCTGGAACTGGCTTGTGTTCAGCAACTTGATCCTTCCTAGGTTTTTCCCTTTACTAGTTAGCACCAAAGCATAGCAGCTTCTTAGGTGCAGTAGAGCAAAAGAGAGGGAGCAGGCTTGATCTGAGACAGTCAAATGACCACATGGGCCTTGCTGTGTGGCATCCTGCTTTCCAGTCAGAACAAGGCAGATAGAGGTGAACAGAAGGACAAAACATCTTGCAGAGTATTTGCAAAAACGAGAGAGCAGCACCTCTTGGTGGCTTTTGTAACAGTAGTCAGTATTCCTCTGCTAGATGCTGGAAGGAGTTTGGGGTGCAGGGGGATTAGGTTTTTGCACTCCCCATCCTTGGGGGTTGGCAGTCCTCTGAACAGATGGAGACTTTTAAGGGCCTGAATTGACCGGCTGGATTGTTGTACTAATTTGCAGTCAGTAAAGGTTTGCCTGGAAGTACTCTGTGAACAGTGGGTGGGAACAGCTGAAGGGTTTTTTTTCCTCAACATTGATCCTGTTCAGGGGATTAGCAAAGTAATTGGAAGTAGGCTGGCATAATTCCAGTGAGACAGCAAAAAGCAACACCTGTTAGGCCACTGCTATCAAGATTTACCTGGAAATCTTATTAGGTGGCTGCTGAGTGTCAGCAAGTGGCAACTGCTTGTAAGTTTACTAGGCATACAATAGACAGGCTTAAAGCAGCTATGAAACAGCTATTCCTGCTAACTGCTGTGAGGCTATTTAATAGCTGTGGTTTGCTTATTAATCGGTGCCGTTAGTCTCTGCTGAGAACGCCAATATCTTTCTGTGCTTTGGAGATGGCCTCTCCACTAGAGGGCTGACTTATCGACGGGAAGCATTCGTGCTGCTGCCTGGTTTGAAGTGAATAGTGACTACTTGGGCTAAAAGTGCTTAAGAGTCATTACTGCATTGCTGCCGTCCTGTTCAGGATGTTTGTCTCCAGCTCCTTCAGTGTGCTTTCCTCTTGAGACAGCAGTGATCTCCACACTTAGAGACTAGACTTTGCAAATCAAAGTCTGTCCTGCTTGCTGCTTTTCCCAAAGTCTGTCCTGCTTGCTGCTTTTCCTTTTGACCCCTTTCTCATCATAATGTGTCTGCAGACAGCTGCAGGCAGGTATGAGCTAGCAAAAAATGATGTAGTTGTGTGATTAGTGCGATGCTGAGTACTTTTCGATCTGTAGAGCTCAAGCCTCTGGTTTATCAGTTTGGAGTGTATTATTGGGGCTGTTTGGAGTAGTGTACAGGCCTGCCTGCTGAAGACCGTATCTTCCTCTTCTTTCTAAGGCTTTAACAGGAGAATCTCTCAACCTGTGTTTTGTTACAGTGTGTTCAGTTTGTGGAACAGTATGAACCCGTGGTTGTGCAACTCTTGGCAGAGATGATGGATCCCACTTTCGTTTGCACTGTGAGTATTGCATTTAGTTCTTTTGACTACAGGCTCTGATACAGTACTGCCTACTCTTCTGTATGCCTTTCAGTGCCTAGCATGCAGAAACTCTGCTGGAATGAAAATCAGCACACTGAATGCTTGGAGCAAATGTGATTGTGCAAGGCCTTGGGCTTACTGAATGGACAGCTGTCTGACTGCCAGCCTTGTGCAAGGAAGGATAGAAGAAAAGAGCTGTCAGTGGTTATCCACTGCTGAGGTTCAGTAACAAGGTGTAGTGTGCCCTGAATGTGATGAGAAGTGAAATGACATTTCTTGAGAAAGGTCCCTTTCTAGAAGCTCTGTTTCTCAAAAATTAATATGAAGAAGCAGTTACGGTAACTTAATTCTTCCTTGTGTCAGATTACTGCTTCATGTTTACTCATTCAGCTGCAAGTGTGATGGCAGTTGTCAGTTGAGCATGGTACTGTGGGAGCTCCCAAAGCTACCTCAGCGTTGCTTCCACACTCGGTCAGGTAGAAGCTCAGACGTAAGGGTGGAGTTGAGATCTGTTGGTGCAAATAGAAAGATGCTGACTCCAGTGCTGTTCTTTTCACAGAAACTTGGAGTCTGTGGATCAGCTAAACAGCCTCTCCTGGGGGACAATGCTTGTGTCTGGGGTCCAGGCTACTGGTGTAAGAACATGGAGACTGCTGCACAGTGCAATGTATGTAAAGCAGGATTCTGCCTCAAGTTTCCTATTGGTCTTTGATAGCTCCTTATAAACTACTTTTCTGGCTTCTATAGCACACTTTCAAGTGGATTCAAGTGGAATTCCAGTTTCAGGAAGCAAAAGGGTACCAGCTAGAGGTGGTTGAGTTTTACTGGAGGGTCTTCCATAGCCCTTAGCTTTCTTAAAGCAGACTGTTTCCTCTCCCTTTCATTCCTATCCCCCACCTGTCTGTTAGCATTTCAGAATCTGCAGTAAGGTACAATGTGAGCTTTATATTTAGTCTGTGTTCCCGCAGCCAACAGACCATGTCACAACCTCTCATCAGGCTCTGAAAATTGGCTTCCAGTATTGCTGTGGGCTGATGCTTTCTTTGCCAGGCCTTAACGGCTAAGGGTCATCAGCGTCCTTTCCTGAAGCTTCTGGGTGGGGACGAGGATGTTATTTATTCTAGTCCTCTCTGAAATCACTTATTTTAAGAAAAACAGGTTTGCTCTCAAGATCTTGGCTCAGAGTAAGGTGTTGAATTATATGTGTAGATGCACGCTTGTTTGCAACCAGGCTTTTTTCCACTAACATACACTATTTCTTTCCCTTTAGGCTGTTGATCACTGCAAACGTCATGTGTGGAACTAGAAGAAGAATTTCCGGCTCTGAAAGTTTGCCATGGCTCTTAAAAATGTGGGCCGAGGTTGGCGGAGAGCTGTATCTCAAATGTCCCTCCTCTCTGCCTCATTAACAATTTGACCTTCAAGTTCCTTTATTGTAACTCTTCTGTAGCAGTGCTGCTGTTGAAGGATCAGATCTTCATTGTTGACTTAACGAAGATATTTCTGATTGTACAGTTTAACTCATTATCCTCCTAAAAATAGTCAGTGTGTTGTAGATTTTTAATTGGTAGGCTGAAGTGTTTTTTTTAGGTGCTGGGAAGAATGGCAGAGAAGGTGAAATGAGACAAGACTATTATCTTTTAATTTAAAAACAAAGAACAAGATAGCGACTAAACTTTCAAATGTCTTTCTGTAGTCAGCATTGGGAAGATAACATGCTTTGCATTTTTAACATCTGGCTGGAATATTAATTTTCTGTGTAACCGTAGGGGAACTCTAAGGGATAATGTTGAATCCGGGAATCCCTTCGGCTGGAATTTTCAAAGCTCTACAGGAGGGGACTTTGTGTGCCCAGCTAACTTTCAAAGTAACTGGTACCTAAAAAGATGCATTTGCATTTGAGTGACCATGCTTTTGCATTTGAGTGACCACACTTATGGCTAGTGGTGTTATCATAGCTAAGGAAACCCTCCCTCCACCCTTGATCATATCCTTTTTAGTTCCTTGGACTACTCAGTCTAAGCATGGGTGTTCTACTGTCAAGCCCTGTACAGTGGGATTTCAGTCTTTTGAAGCATGCTGATGTACTTAAGGAATATCCGGCTCCCTTTTTTCTTACCCTAGTTGCTCAATTCTGCTTAGTCTTGCAGCGTCCTACATGCAGCCAGCCAGGTGCCAAGGAGGTGGAGCGAGCTGGGTTGGTGGAAGACGGAGGGGAAAAGAGTCAGCAGGGGCTGTGCATATGTCAAAGTGAGATCAGCATAGAGGGCAGAATGCATGGAGAAATGGTTTTTATTGTAAACTGCCATTTGTTCCTTGATCTGTTTTTTCTCTCGTAGCGTATATCAGTCATCTAAAACTTCAGAGGCGCTATGAGGCTTGTGGGCAGTTTCTGTTGCTGCCACCCATTCTCACTGACACTCACCTTCTGAGAAGTTTGAAGTATAAATTTTTTTCCAGAGTTCCCATTTCTGTTGGGAAATGCATCTGAGTAGCAGGTGGAGATGGCAGATGGTAAGAGCACTGGAGTAGGTATTTGGCAGCTCCGCTGGCATACCTGACAACCTGCCTTTCACACCTCTACAGCATCCCAGTGAAACGGCCTGAACTTTTGAACAAAAGCCTTTCAAGGTAGGCTGCTACCCTGGAAACAAGTCAGGCCCTTGAGGTGTAGGGGCCTTGAGAATGAGAATCGTACTTGTGTTGCTTGAGACGGACTCTGTATCCCCGACCAGCATTTAGTGTGTAGTTCTGATCAAGTTAACCCCCAAAATAGAGGCACCAAAGTAGCTCTGAGGAGGCCTTTGGGAAGGAGGAGCTGGGCAGAGGTGGGGCTTTGAAAATTCCAGTCCTGTTCAGAAAGGTGCCGGCAACTGCTACTGTTCCTGTGGTGTCTTGGGTGAGGCAGGTGCTCCAGTAACAATGCTTTAGCAGCAAGCAAAGTAATTTTCATGCAGTTTAATGGAAAACCACTCGACTGCAGCTTTTTTGTTACTATGTGTACATACTAAATGTCTGGGCAGTGGTGACAGACAGCGATACCGGTTTGTCTTTCCTGTTTGCATTTGTACAGAACGCTGAAGCACTCATGGCTTTAAAAAAAAAAAAAGAAAAATAATTTCCTGTAAAGTTGTAAAATACCTGCAGCTTTCTGTCTTGGCAGGCTTGTGCAGTGGTTCCAGCGGTGTATCCCAGTTGGGATAGATATGCCAGATAGGAAATGGGCTCCCTTCAACGTTGCTGCCCTGGAGGTACGGGTTGTGTTACACCATGGCATGTAGTACAGTATTTGATCTTTTAAACTGGATGGCATTCTCTTAACGTGAATTTTTTGGGGGGGGAGGTGGGGATGGATTGACACTTGCTCTTATGGGTTGGCAAGGTTTTAATTTTCTTGGGTTTTTAGTAGTGAAGGATTTGTGCTAGCAACCTGTCAGGTGAGGTGAACCAGGGGAAATCCTGTGCTAGCGCTGGGAGCCTCTTTAGTTTTCTCCCTTCCTGTGGACTGTGGCACCTGACCTGCTTGAGTTATGCTGGGGGGACATGTGCAGTTGCTTTCTAAAGAACATTGTCTTGATTTTTGCACAAAAGCTTCCTTAATGAACAATAAAAACTTCTGTAAACCGATAAGTTTGTGCGTTTCATTTCCTTTTGTGCTAGTTGCCAAAGGATCTTGTTAGCTTCCCCTTTGCTGCAGAGCCAGGAGAAAGCATGTCCCAAAATGTCACTGGGAATCTGGGGCTGAATGGCAGGATTCAGGTTCCCATTGAGTTGCTATCACCTCGCAACATGCGTGTCCCATCAAGCCTTTGTTATATTGAGTGCAGTTGCAGGTTCAAGAGGCTTGCCAGGGATTGCCACCGCCGCTCTCTTCCCTGGATGAATGCAATGCCTGATGTGAGGCAACAGCCCTGTGTTGCAATTTCTCTGCCTTGCGCAGGCTGGAGGGAGTTCTTGCTGAAGCTGCTTGGTATCAGGCTTCAGTGCTGACTTGCATTTAATGTGGCTTTCCTTTTGTTTTAATTCCTTGTTTTATTTTGAATAAAATGTCACTTAAATGCTTTACGTGAACTACTTGACTGCCTCTAAATACACTTTAATTCACTTGTCCTAAATTTGCTGGTCTTTAATATCTGCACTGCTGACCTTTTTTGTAAGGGATAATGCTCTGTTCAGCAAAGGGCACAGCAAATGGCTATATCCCATGGCACTAGGACAAGTTTTCCCCCTGCTGTGCCCACCCTTTGCAGCCAGGAGGGGCGAGGTTAGTGTCGAGCAGCAGGTTCTGGGCTGGTTTTGACTTCCCGGGAATACCTGCCTGGCTCTGGTCCCTCCCTCCACTTGCAGGCTGGTGATGATTTTATAATCAAGGCATAAGGAGAGGGGTGTGGTAATTGCCCTGCGTAGGTGTGGGTTCTCACTACTCCCAACCCATCCAAGATTCCTCAGTCTGGGAGCAGCACAGGAGAGGAACCAGCCACTGAGGACTATCTTAGGAACGGCATGGAGAGCAAATGGAGTGGCTGGGTGCTGATCCTTTCTGTGTGCCTGGGCTCCTACCAAGGTAAGGCTAGGACTTGAGGAGAGCCTAGAAAACCCCTCTGAACCCCAAAACTATTCCCAACTATAGCGCTTAAGCTCCAGAGCGTGCTTCCTTGTCCCTCTGTGGTGTTCAAGGTGGGCCAGAGGAGAGCTGGGGCAGGCAGCACCACTGGCTGCTTTACCTCTTGCCCACCTGGATGCGAGCATTGCAAGTTCTGCCCTTAAAGATGATCTTGGGGCAAAAAGTGGTTTGCTCCCTCACTTCTCCAGACACCAGGGATTCAGATGGAGCTTGTTTTGCCGGGGTATGGAAGGAGGGAGGCCGGCTGATGGGGCGTCTCGGCAGTGATGGGGGAGAGGGCTGTGTTGTCGTCTGCCCTTGGCGTTGGGACCTGGCTGCGTAGATGTGATCTGGGGGAAACCATGGTGTTGTCCTTGCATAACGGAGTAACTGTGGTGCCACCTGAAGTTGCCCCTTTCCTTAGGGACCTTGTACAAGGTGTGGGAGGCAGGAAGCCTCCTCTGCTGTGGCTTGCTGAGCTCCAGGTAGGGTGATGGGGTGCAATGCTGCAGCCCTTCGCACCTTTGGAGCCCTCTCACCACTGGGGCTTTGGGTATTGGTGAGCAAATCCTCCTGCAGGTGAGCTTAACGCTGCTGTCCCTTAGGTATCCCCCTGATAAGAGAGAAAGTGATACCCAGCTCATCCCCTGCCCATCCCCAGGAAACAAGTTGGGAAAAGCCTGTTTCAGACCCCTGGTCCTTGCTTGAGGGGAAATGACTTATTGCAGGGAAATTTCCCTGGGGAAGCCATGGAGCTCTGCTGTTGTAGGCAACCCCCTCCCACCTTTTAGAGGGAAGATCCCACCTTTTAGAGGGAAGATCCCACCTTTTAGAGGGAAGATCCCACCTTTTAGAGGGAAGATCCCGTTTTGCTCCCTAATTACCCCAGGCTTGACCCATTGGGCTCCTCTGATGTGACCTGCCCAGGCGCCAGCTTTGCGGTGAAGGAGTCGTGACTGCACACGCGTGGCCTGGCAGTGGTGGGGGATATGCCAAGGTGCTCCAGTCGGCAACAGGCAGAGCAGGAAAGTTCACCTACGCACAGCACGTCCGTCCTTGGGGCAATGCCTGCCCTGGAAGCCATGGGGCGGCTCTTGTAGCGGTGGCTTGGCTGCGTGGCATGGCAGGGCTGCGGGACCAGGGGCCGGTGCAAGCCTTGAAGAGGGATTTTGATGCTGGGAAGAGTGTATTTATGGCTTTTGCTGTGACAGAGGCGTGCGCCAGGCTAAGAACTGGGTCGCTGGGGCCCACGCCGCCACCCCCAGGTTTTACGTCACAACTTGCTTGCCAGGCTCGGCCGGCTCAGCCGGTGCGCTCTGGGGTTCCATGTAATGCTGGTACGGCCCTGTCAGATCCGGAGCTCGGTGCTGGATTCCCCCCCCCGGAGCAAAGACCACCCCACCCTGGGGGCCTGGCAGCCAGGGATAGGGCTGGCCTGGGGCCACCATGGCAGCGTGGGAGCATCCCTGCCTCACCCCGTGCCCCGTGCCGGGGCTTTGCCGAAAACGGCATCGTCCGACATCCTGCTGCCTGGGTGTCTGTCAGCGTGAGGCAGCTCTGGCATGGCTTTGAAATGTGGAGGAGAGCTCATGGGGCACCGGTTGCCCCAATTGCTTGCCCCATGGCGATGCTTTGCAGCTGGGGAAGCTCCCCTGCTTTCGGCAGTTGGGTGTTATGATTAGTATTTATTATTTTTCTGGCCCAGCACTTGTTGCCTGAGTTTCAGCTTGAGTAAGCGCTGAGCTGGGAGCCACCGTGGGCCAGAAAGGTGCAAGTCCAAACCACTGGTGTCTTTTAGACCAGGCTCATCCCCCTATGCCATTGCTGGCAGCATCCTTATGCCACTGCTCTGGTCTCCAGCATAGGGCTGCGAGAGATGCCTGTGTCTGTGGGTCAGGCAGGACCTGCTCAGAAACAACCTGTGGGGTTGTTGTCTCCCGTCTCCTCCTTTTTTTTTTTTTTTTTTGGTGCTGCCCCTTAACGCTTCTGCTGACTTGCCATTCCTGTTTGCCCTGATGCCAGCGCCAGGGTTAAAAAAAAAACCAACCTAAATATATATCTCTCAGCTGATGCGGCGACCGTGGCATCGCGCTGCTGGAGAGGTGTGTGGGAAGCTGTGCATGGGAAACCGGGGGGGACTCGCCC
This sequence comes from Harpia harpyja, assembly GCF_026419915.1. Classification (NCBI taxonomy): domain Eukaryota; kingdom Metazoa; phylum Chordata; class Aves; order Accipitriformes; family Accipitridae; genus Harpia; species Harpia harpyja. Next base: position 5,033,855 of record NC_068949.1, read on the forward strand.
TGCCCCGGGGCTCGCTCCTGCCCTGGTGTTGCCGTCAGCCCGATGGGGTAATCGGGGCTGAAACACCACCCGGCACCTGCCGAGCTGCGCCAGCGCTTTTGGGAGCAGGTGGGGCTGGTGGGGGGCTCGGGAGCCCCTTCCCCACGGCCCCCACTCTTGGGGACTTGCTGGGGTGGGCCCCAGCATCTCAAGCTGCTGCCCCAACACGTCCTGTGGATAAGTCGAAGGCGTTGCTAGAATCCAGCATGCGGGAAAAGCAGCTTTTGGGGAGAAACCTGGTAAGGGCAGGGTGGGTGGAAGGAGCAGTTTCTGCCTTTGGCTTTATTCCTGCTGTGCAAAATTATACGGCCAGGGCCGGGTGGTAAAAGCTGGCTGCAAATGCTCTGGTGGGGTTGTGCTTTGCTTAGAAACACCAGCTGGAAGAGGGTATGAAGCAGGGTATGTCCGTCCGTCTGTTCATGTGCTGCTCCACACGTGCCCCCCAACTTTCTGGAGCAGCTCCTGGCCAAAGCAGGGCAGCCAAAGGGCTTGGGTTCTACTGGCTCCTCGCCTCCTCTCCGGCCGCATCCTGAGTGGGCACAGCCCCCGGTGGGAATAAACACTTGCCCCATCGCGAATGAATCCTGAGACGCCAAGGTGGCAATTAAACCGCCGGCGTTGCACCATGCCACCGCGCTGCCTGGGTGGCGGATGCTGCCGCTGCCACGCCGGGGATTTGCAGCCAGGAGAAAATGCTGTCGTTGGGAGGAAATGAAAAGAAAACCACCCAAAACAGGGGTTGCTCAATCATTGCCGGGAGCCGCGGTGTGGCTAACCAGCTGCTGCACGGGGCTGAGCGCTGGCACCCCCGCTTTGCTCGTTTTGCAAGATTTATTGCTGTTTTTATAACCGGTTGCCTCCCCAGTGTGTCGAAGGGTGCCGCGAGGCTGAGGATGATCCCCAAATTTGCTTTGCTTTTGATGCTGGCCCAAAGCTGCTGTGATATCCCATTGGAAAAGCCGGCAGCACGCGGTGGCCCGGCAAAGCCGTCCTTTGCTGGCTTTAAAAAAAAAAATAAATTTATAAAACCCAACCACCGTTGCGAAAGCTGAGGGTGAATCACAGCAGGAGGGTGAGGACCATCGCCCTCGGCTCGTGGGGCAGGGCTGGGGTTGGGGCACTGGTGGGGAGGTCGGTGCAGGGCAGGAGATGGTCTCGGGGTGCCCCAGGGGCTGACGGTCTCCTACCCCACCTGCAGCCGGGGCCAGCCCCCTCCACGAATGCGGCGAGCGACCGGAGGACTGGTGCCGGGACGTGGTGACGGCGGCCAAGTGTGGGGCACTGCAGCTGTGCCGGATCACTGTCTGGGACCAGGCCCTGGGGGTAACCACGCCGGGAGGGGGGGATGCAGGAGGAGGGAGGGATGTGCCCATCCTGCCCCAAAACATGGGGCTGGGGGGAGAATCCCAGCCTGCCCGCCCCAATGCTGGGCACCCAGAGGAGCATCTACTGATGTTCTTGGGCAGCAATGTGTCTGCAGGGTGAGTGACAAAGAGCGGGTACCCCGGGATATTCCCAAGTGCCCACCAAGGGGCTGTTTTGGGGATGAAGGGTTAGGATTTGGGGAGCAAGCGGCAGGGGGGGGTGTGTCCGGGTGCTGTGGCAGCATCCCAACGCGTCCCCTTTCTCGGCAGAAGGGGATCCCATGTCACCTGTGCCAGGTGGTGGTCTCCGTGGTGGGCAAGATCCTGCAGGACAACCGCACTGAGGTGGGTTAGGGCTGGCACGTCCCCCGCTCCACCGTGGGGTCAGCCCAGCCCTCAATTCTTCCCTTATCACCTAGGAAAAGCTGCGTCTCTTCTTGGATAAGAAATGCCAGTACCTGCCCTTCCAGGACTGGTCTGTCAAGTGCAAGAAGATGGTAGACACCGGCATCCTCATCCTCATCCAACTGGGCAAGCAAGTGCTGGTAACTGGCTGGGGGAACCCCCTTGGATTTGCGTTTCCCCATGGTTTTGGATGTCTTGGGGGCTTGCAGGGCAAGGGATGCTCTTGGAGCCTGGGACAAAACCTTTGTGAGATGAAGATGGGGATGGAAATGACCCAGGGATGAGGGGGAGCAGAGCGATGGGGCAGACGTGGCCCTGCAAGCCCCCACCCTTCTGCTCCCCCAGTCGGACCCAAAGGTGGTGTGCGGGACCATCAAGCTGTGCCAGCCCTGGGAAAACCCCACGGGGGCCCTGAAGTTTCAGGAGCCGCCGCCGGCCCCCGCGGGCCCCGCTCAGGACTTCGTTGACCTGGTCGCCCCCTTCATCGCCAATGTGCCCCTCCTGCTCCATCCCCAGGACCTGCCTCGTGGCGAGGCCCAGGTACCGTGGCACAGGCGAGAATGCCATTGATGCTGCTCAAGGGCGAGAATCATCTAAGCATCACCTATTTAACAATAATTAAAAAAAAAAAAAATTAAAATTACCGCACAGCTGAAATGGCATCTATTAGGGGTGTCACCAGTTTGGGGCTGGGATATTGCAAGATGCAGGGAGGGGAGCAAAAAGCTGTCCCAGATTGCGAATGGCATTTAAATCCCAGCTCTGCAAATGCGGGCACTGGGGGTGCTCGGTTATATTTTGGGGGGTACCGATGCGTCTCTGCCCATGTTGTCCCACAGGAGATGGAAGAGGTGTGCGGGCACTGCCTGCAGCTGGTGGCAGCCGTGCAGCTGGAGCTGGGGACCGACACCACCTTCGCCCAGACGCTGATGGCCCACGCCGAGCGGGCGTGTGAGGACCTGGCACCCGACCTGGCACAGGAGGTAAAGGGTACCAGCACCCCGTGGGCTCCCTCCTGTATGTCACCGTGGCATGGGCGCATCTTTTGCAGCCATCTGCTTTCGAGCAGCACCCTGGGGAGGGGGGTGCAGGCAGGGTGGTGGGGTGTCTGCCCTCGGGCACTGATGCCGTGTCTTCCCCGCACAGTGCAAGGGCTACCTGGCCGAATATGCGGACACGGCTGCCCGGCTGCTCCAGTACATGGTAAGTGGGTGAGGGGCTGCCAGGGGTGGGTGGGTGCTGGTGAGTGGGGGGGGGGGATGGACGAGCAGCACGGCCAAGGGGACCTCATCAGCAAATGCGGGGCCCTGCTCTCATTTTTTTTATTTAAACCCACTGCTTTATATTCCTACAAACTTTAAAATATTTTTCCCTCTCTCTGGCTTGCAACTGCTGTAATTCTTTCTGTATTTTCATTTTTTCTTGCCATTTTCTGGCCCCTCCACTGGCAGCAGGCTGAGGTAAATGAGATCCATGCCCCGATGGGCTGAAATCACCCTTCATGGGGAAGCGGGGGGGCGCAGGGTCACCCTCCCGGGGGGGTGATGCCCACCTGATTCGGGATGTCTCTCTCTCCCCAGGACCCGATGGAGCTGTGTGGCCAGCTGGGACTCTGCTCCTCTGCCTCGGCGCTGCCGCTCCACACGCTGCTCACGGAGAAGGCGATGCAGGTCCTGAGCATGCTGGGGGTAAGCAGGGACCCCCCCCCAGACTCCTCCATGCACCTTAAAATCCAAACTAACTCCAGGAAGGGGGAGCTTAATTTTGCTTTTTTTTTTTTTTTTTTTTTTTTCCTCAAGCATCTTCATTTTTCCAAGGTGGGGAATGTCTTTCATGGAGGGTTGATGGCTGGGTGGGATGGAGGTGGCTCTGGGGGGGCTCGGCGTGCATCCCACTGCCTTGTCCCGACAGGACAGGGAGGGGACCACACCGCTGTGTGAGTTGTGCCAGTTTGCCGTGAAGACGGCCGAGAGCCTCCTGGAGAACAACGTGACGGAGGTGAGCCTCGCCGCTGCCGTCCAGGGATGGCGGGGCTGGGAAAGGGGGGGGGGCAAAGGGAGCAGCAAGTGGGGAGGGGGGGGGTTTCCCTCTGCCTGCCTTCTCCCGGCAGGAGCAACTGGTGAATGACATCGAGAAGGTGTGCTACATGCTGCCCCACGGTGTCATCGGGCAGTGCAAGGATTTTGTCGACTCCTACGGCAAAGCCGTGGTCATCATGCTGCTGGAGGCCACTGACCCAGCGGCCGTCTGCACCATGCTGCGCTGCTGCCCCCGCACCGGGGACGCCCACCGAGGTGAGCTGGGGGGACCTGGGTGGCACCCAGATACCGGGTCCCCAAGGAGAAGGGTGCTGGGGGGGGGGTGTGTGCTAATGCCCCCCCGTTCTTCAATGTCCCACAGGGACTGCTGCGCTGGAGCAGCTGGCGGTGGGCGCGGGTGCCTTCTGCAACGTCTGCCAGATTGTCATCACCTACTTTGATAACGAGCTGCTGAAGAACGAGACGCTGGCGGAGCTGGGTGACGTGCTGGAGAAGGGCTGCGAGCTTCTGCCCACGCCGTTCACCGGCAAGGTGAGCTGTGGGGGGGGTAGTGCCCATCCCAGTGGGGACCCCCCCCCGACACCGGGCTCACCCCCTCTCTCCTTCCCAGTGCGAAGCGCTCGTGGTACAGTACGAACCAGCGGCCGTGCGGCTTCTCGTGCAGATGATGGACCCCAACTTCGTCTGCACTGTAAGTGTCCCCGTACCATGGGTGCTGCACCCCACTCCCTGGGGCAGCCCGGACGCACGTGGGCATCTTTAGTCCAAGCCTAGCAGTGCTTATGGGGGTTTTTTCCTCCCCCCCCCATCCTTTTCCTTCACAATGCAGAAAATAAGAGCCTGTGACTCACCTGAGGAGGACCTCCTGGGCTCGGACCCCTGTGCCTGGGGCCCGCACTATTGGTGCAAGAACATGGCCACGGCGGTCGAGTGCCACGTAAGTGTTGGCCGTGTCCCCTCCCCTGGGTCGGCAGGGTGCTGGGGGTCCCTGTCTCCCCTGCCCATCCCTTGCCGTCTCTCCCGCAGGCTGTCGAGCACTGCCGGCGTCACCTATGGAACTAGGAGCCACCTCCCCGGCCGGTTGGGCTTGCCCTGCCGTTTTGGTTCAGGATCCCAGACCCCCTCCCTTGGGATGCGCCTGTGCCCGTGGACGGCGACGGCAGGAGCCCACCGGCCTCACCACCCCGGCGGAGGCTGTGGGGTGCCCCAGCCACCTCTGCCACTTCCTTTTCCACCCCTGGGGCTTGGATTTCCAAATCAGGTTAAGGGACTTGTTAGTGTTTTCAGGACTGAGGATTCAGCCTCACTGTCTCTGAGGCTGCCTGCAAAATCCCACCAGCTCTCCCCATCCCCATCCCCATCCCCATCCCCATCCCCATCCCCATCCCACCCTGAACCGCTCGTAAAGCCCAGATCCTGCAACGTTGATCGGTCCCCATGGGCTGCGATGGTTTCTGCTGCCCAAACGCCGGACCCCCCCCCAGTCCTGGCTGCTGGCAGTCTCACACCGCAGGTCTCTTGGCTTTTGGCAAGCACAGCCCTTTGCTGGTCCCTCTTCAAATTGGGGTGGCTTTTTATTAATATTTTTTTTCCCTTGGTCACCAGTTAAAGAAACAAAGTGGATTAAATTTACCTGCAATGCCCGGCTTAGCATGACATTTACAGTACACTGGTTTTGTGTCCGGCTGATTGCTGGAAATAGATATATTTTAAGTATCCCCGGAACCAAAAAATGAGTGAGTTTGGGGGCAAAGATTTCCTTTCATGCACACATGCCCATGGGGGGGGGGGTCCTGTGCCAGCCCAGCCGTGGCTGTGAGGGGCAGCGGGGTGCTGGCTCGTCCCCTCCCAGCTGCAGGAGGGGGGATGCCCACAGTCCTGAGTGTGCACAGGAGCATCTCACTGCAAATAAACTCCTCCCGTGAGCCCGGCTGGTTGTCTCCTTTCTCCTTCTACTGGGGGCTGGCGGTGCAGCAAGGGGGGGCAAACCTGGGGGAGGTTTAATGCTTCCCCCCAAATCCGGGTTGCAGCAACACCCGGGGTGGTATCTTGCGAAGATGATGGATTGAGGGGTGAATTAAGGGAAAAAGGGGGTTTTTCTCTTCAAAAGGTGGTTTGGGTATGATGAATCTGGTGCAGCGTGGCAGGGGAGGAAGGACGACAGACAGATTACCCAAAGCCATAGACAGTGTATTTCTGAGTCCCGTAACAGACCGTGCCCGAAACTCTCCACAAAGGTTACGATTGGAAACAAACCCCCGAACGAACAAACCCGAAAGCAAGAGAGAAGGGGAAAGAAAAGGGCAAGAAAAGACACGCACGAGCACTCCACATCCAGAAGCCCCAGTTATTGTCAGTCTCTCTTTTTTGACATCGCAACATGTTTTGGTAAAGCCAGCAAAATGGAGAAATGTCTTCGGTTTTTGTTTTTTTTTTTTTTTGAGGGCGTCTTTCCTTGCCGGAAAGGTGATGGCAATGCCAAATGGACTTGGCCTCTCCCTGCGCTGCCCCAGCCCTCCCCGTGCCCATGGTTGAGGTTTGATGGCTGCTTGTCCCCAGCCTCTGCCTGGGGATGCTGCAGCAGCACATCATCCGCACCTTCACTGCACCTTCACCCCTGTCCGGCCTGGACTCATTGGATTTGTTTATCTTTTCTTTTTTTTTCTTTTTTTTAAAAAAAAAAAAAATTATAAGAAAAATAAAAAAAATTTAATGCTTTCATGGATAAATGACAGGTGAGTAAAAGCATACCAGTCCTGAGAGCCCTTTCCCGGGGCCAAGCTCTCCAAGGCTGCCAGAGCGAACCGCACCGGTTGGCCTGGACTCCTTCTGCAGGGGAAGGGGGGGCCAAGCGCTGGTCTTGGGGTGCCCCCGGCCCCCGCCACGGCCCCCCTGGTCCGTGCTTCATCCCCGCCGGCCCCGGCTTGCCTAGAGGAGCACCACCACCACCACCACCGCTCGTCATAACTCAGTGATCTCCAGCGGGCTCTCCATGATCACCTCCCGCATCTTGTGCAGGGGGGTGGACTTGGCCGACTCGGTGCGGGCGTTGTGGTCGCTGTAGCCCCCGCAGTCGGCGGTCAGAGTCTCCAGCGAGCGACCCAGCACTTTCTGGTCATCCTCAGGCAGGCTGTTGAGGTCGGAGGCGAGCAGCGTGCCCGTGCTGCCGTGCACCACGTGGATGCCGTCGGGACCTTTCAGCTCCACCGGTTGCTTGTGTCGGAAGCGGAGGCTGCCCTGGCTGGGGCTGCGTTCCTCCTCCTCCTCCTCCAGCTCCTTCTGGATCAGCTGCAAAAGGTCCACAGAGCAGGGGGAATCACCACTGCGGCCAGACCAGATCCTGGCTTCCCTGCTTCCGAACCTCCTGCAATGCCAGAGCCCAGCAGGAGGGACGGGACCCTCCTCTTCTGAAGCAACCTCAGAGCGTGGCGATGAGGAACACCAGCGCAGTGACGACCTCCAGCCAGATCACTTGCTTGTCGGGTGGGTGCCCTGGCTCGGGCATTGGCTGCCACCTGGGTGGTATGTCCTGCAGCAGCCCCTGCAGCTGCCAAGGGGGTGGTTTTGGACCCAGGCTGGGATTTGGGGTTGTATGAGGGTGCTGGGGCAAGAAGCAGACAAGGAAAGGCATCAAGGGAAGGCTGAATGGGCTGGAGGGTTGGGGGGCAGAAGGGCTGAAAGGTGTCTCCTGTTCCACTGCTCTCCTCTACTCTGTTTGCCCCATGTTTTGCTCCCCATGAAGAGGGGGAAGGCTGCGGGAGGAACTGTTTTTTTCCCTACATCAGCCCTCCTGCACCAAAACCATCTGTCCCAGCCTTTTTGCCTCAAAAACCTGCTGGGTTGATAAGTTCAGAGGAGCAGAGAGGAGGAAAGATGTCCCCGCATGTGTGCAGGGACCTGCAACTTCTTGGCCAGCCTCGGCAGAGATGGGCAGGTGATGGACAGAGCCCACCCTGCAAAGAGGGGGGTCCTCCCCCAGGGTGGGAGAGACCGAGGGAGGGGGTGCTGCTGATGCTCAGGGGAATCACAGAGGGTCATGAGAGCTGGGGCACTGCAGGGAACCAGCAGGCTCAGTGGAAAACCAGCGCCTGGCTCATTTTGGCCAAGCAGGGAGTGGGGGGACCACTGGGTGATGGGGACCGTGGCCACGGGGAGTGACCGCAGCCTGCGGGGCCAGGAAGACACACTGCATCCCAGAGGGCACGGCAAGCATCTCCCCATGCCCATGCACATCCCGTCTACCTCTGAGACCGAGGAGCGGTCCCCCTGACTGGCGGTGGCCTTATGCACCATCCGCTGGGCAAAGAGTTTTTTCAAGCGCATGTAATCATCCAGGACAACCTTCAAGAGAGAGCCCTGGGTGGAGGGGGAGAGACGATGGGTTACGCAAGGGAGACGGTTTGGTCAGAGGGAGGCTGGCCTCATCCCAGCATTTTTTTGGAGGAACATCACCCTCTGGCGCCGCAGCCACGAACCTGGAAGCAGGAGTGGTAGGAGAATACCCCTCGGTGGAGGATGCCCGCACTCATCACTCACCTTGATGGGTCCCTCCCGCATGATCTGCCCCAGCTTGGCAATGTTGTCGTACTCCTGGATGGCTGCCCGCAGGTAGCGGTCATCCTCGGGCTTGGCCGCCGAGGGCTCTCTCCCGAAGGTCCCCTGCGGGAAGAGAGAGCGGCTGAGGAGGCGGTGTGGGTGTCGGGTGCGGGTTGGAGGTGTCCCGGTGGGGGCCGTGTCTCACGTGGGTGCGGGCAGGGCTGTTCCAGAGGTCAGTGATCTCGCTCAGGTTCTCTGGCAGGTCGTCCTCGTGTTCCGCCTGCGCTGCCAGCTCCATGTTCCTGCAGAAGGGGTCCAGCCACACCGGGTTGGCCCTGCCCAGGGGAGAGGAGCAGCCCTCAGCATAAGCAAAGAGCGGCAGCATCCCTAACCCCATCCACAGCCTGGATGCTGAGGTTGCGCTGCCTCCTCCTGCCCTGTGCAGGCATGAATTCGGTTGCTCTGGATCCAGATGTGTGTCGTCACCCGCCCGTCAGCTCTGCTTACCCTGAGCCTGGCCAGTATTGGCAGAGATGGAGTCACAGGAGAAGGCACAAGGTCTTTTGGCTTTGAAAGCTCTCAAGGCAAGCACGCGTCCCAGGGCCAGAGTCATGCCCTACATGGCATGCCTGGCCCCATCCCCCCGCAGAGCAGAGAGGCATCGTGTCTCCCGCGCATCCCGGGCTGCAAAATTCAGGCATCCTCCTCTCGGGAGCAGCATGCGATGCCGCAAGGTGGCAAACCAGGGAGGGAAAGGATGGGAAGAACTCACCCATCAAATGAGTACTTGTTGGTGTTTGGCATGTCCATGATGTCCATGAAGCCTCTGTTCCCTGCAAAAGGCAGGGGTGGGGGTTACAGGGCAGCAAGTCAGCAGGCTGAGCAGCAAACCATGGGGTGGCACTTCTTTATCGGGGATGGAAACTCGGTGACCAGAAAGGCACCGGTGGCATGACAAACACACTGGGATGCAGCTGATAATGCGGACCCTGGATGCTGAGAAAAGCCTCCCACCATCGCGCCTTGCTGGGCAGGATCGCTTCTGATTTACACCCTGCTGACATCCCCTGTGTACCCCCTCCGTGCTCTTCATGCACCCTGCTGTCTCATGCAGCTGGAAAACCCCAAACACTGCTCACCGGTGGAGCCAGCCACTATGGCTTTCAATTTCCTTTTGTGCCTGCAAAAGAAACACAGCGAACCAGGGAAGAAAATAAAGACAATGCTCGAAAAAAGAGGGGAACACAGATTTGCAATAACCCTGCAAACAGCCCCTCTATCTATAAGGACGGCGAGTTTGGTGGGGAGAGGTGCTATCAGTATTAAAACCGTATATTTTGGGGGAAGAGGTGTAATTTTTGAACCGAGGCTGAGCCCCGCCGCAGAAGGCGTTGGGAAGCTGATGCCCTCCTTTGCTTGCTGGCACTGCCAGCGCCAGGAGCAGCCACATGGGTCCCCCCGGCTCAGGGCCGGGATTGCGGCCAGCGGGGCAGAGCCCGAATGTTACTCACACTGTCCGGTAGTACCAGTTCATGAGGATGAAGAGCATGGCAGCCAGGAAGAGCAGGACGGCCAGCACGATGATTGCCATCTAGGAGAGACAAAGGGGTAGGGGCAACATCTGGCACGGAGCCAGCACCTGGCGGGGGGGCACCTGCCCAAAATTATTTGGGTGAAACATCTCTCCAGGCCATGGAGGGCCATGGAAGATGGGAAGGGACATCGCCCCACATACAAGCAGCAGCCAGCACCAGCCCCAGCTGGGCCGTTACCTGCAGAGCCGAGAGGTCGTCCGGGGCGCGGGCGGTGATGGCGGGCTGCACATCGAGCACGTTGTAGTTCCTGAAGAGGTTCCTCAGCTGCTCCTTGTTCTCGTCTATCATCTGAATCACCCTGGGAAGAGAAGGGCTGCTTGGGCATCTTGATGTTAATGAGGCTCCCTGAGGACTCAAGGGGCCAGGAGATGGGCTGGGTCATGGGCCAGGTGACGTACCGCTCCACGTCCAGGATGCGGTTGGTCTCTCTGTTCACCACATGGATCAGCAGCTCTGTCTGTGCGAAGTTCACCCGGCCTTTCTTGTCAACATGGAACTGGGGAGAGACAGCAAGGTCTGCAATGCAGGAGAGGTGTCTCTTCCCGGGGCATCTCCTGAGCATGCCCCGAGGTAAGCTTATGTGGCAAGAGACCCTCAAGCCTGGCATGGGGTTGGTCTGGACCCCTTTGATACACCCCAGCCTGGGATGTATCCGTCACCTTCAGAGCTCAGGGGTGTCTATGGTTTATACAGACAGGGAACCCTCAAAGGACACCTCCCAAGCACCATGTGGAAGGTTACCTACCCCTTGAAGCAACCTCAAAGGTGGGTAGTTACCTGCACGTCATCTGTGTTGACGATGGCGCCCGTGATGTTGGAGAGCAGGCTGATGAACTCCTCCTCAAACTGCCTGACTTTGTCAGGGATCTCATTGATGATGATTTTGACCCGCTGGTCATCCCGCAGGATGTAAATCCCCACAATGGCGGTGTCGTTGTGGCCCACCAGGTCAGAGGCTATGATGTCCACCACAAAGTAGCCAGGGTTGTAGGCCGTGAAGAGGTCAAAGGTTCGCAGGACTCCATCAAGGGTTCCTGGGGGAAGGACGGTCACAAGCCCAGGATTAGTGACCCCGGCCATGGGGACGTCTTTGGCCATAGGAACATCTCTGGCCATGGCCCTGTGCTCCTGTGGCATGCAGGGTACACACCAATGCTGAAGATGTTGGCCACCTCCTCGGAGTCATTGGAGTGCTGCTTGATGTAGCGGATGCTCAAGATGTTGTACAGGACCAGGCTGTTATTGCCCACATCAGCATCCACTGCGACCACTCTGATCAGCTCTGATCCCACCTTGGCGTCGGTGGCAACCCCTTTGAGAGAGAGACAGGACAGGGACCTGGGGCCAGGCTGGCTCTCACTGCCCCTTCATCAGGCTGGATTTTCTCAAGAGCATCTCTGGCTCCTGGTGCACCCCCCCAGCCCCTGGCACCCCTTACCCGCCGTGTACTCCGACTTGGTGAACTGGGGCGACTGGTCATTGATGTCGTCCAGGAAGATCCGCACCTCCTGAAGGGTCAGATCCCCGCTGAGGTCCCAGGGATGGGCTCTGCCTGCCTGCTGGCCCTGAGGAGGGGACCAGTTCCTCTGGCTGGACGCTTTGACAATGATGGAGTAGTATGGCTCCTTCTCCCGGTCCAGGTCTCGCAAGACCTGCAGCTTCCCCTCTCGGCTCAGCTGGAAGTTGCTCTCTTGGTTCCCAGCTGGGTGCAGAAAGGGGTGCCCAGTTAGTCCCCTTCAGGCTCGGCATTTCTGAAACGCCACCTCACCCGCTGACCAGGGCAGAAAGGCAGCGAGGAGATGATAGGGCCATGGAAACTGTTGGCCAGGAGTGTGCGGGGGGATGCAGAGCTGCCCATCCCATCCCCTCCCCGCTCGGCACCCACCTGCTATGAAGTAGTAGACGATGGCGTTGGAGCCCTCATCTGCATCCACTGCACCAGTGACGTTCCCCACCACAGTGCCTGGCCGCGAGTGCTCGGGGATGGAGAGCGCCTGGTACTGGGGACTGTCCCTCTGGCAGAGACCCCGGGAGAAGGGAGGGTTAGGAGCATTGAGTTGGCTTTAAATAAAAGTGGACAAATCCCGTCGTGCTCCCCACCATGGTAATGCCCAGGGGTGCATGCTTCATCACGTGTGCTCACCGGGATCCCCATCCCTGCATCCCACCCCCTCCATCCTGGCGCCTTACGGGTGGCCTGAGGAAAATGGGCTCATTGTCATCGATGTCATCAAGTGCAACCTGGAGGGGTTGCATGGTCTCGTAGGCTGGCTGGCCCTGGTCGCAGGCCACGATGATCAGCTGGGGAGAGAGACAAAAGGGCTGTGCTGGGCAAAGCCATGTGGGCCAGGAGACATTGCTGAGGCAGGGAGAGAGAGGACAGCTGGGTGGCGGAGGATTTTGGGGGGATTTAACAGGGAATTGGGAGCTGGCCCACCAGGATGCAACTCCCCGATGGCACTTGATAACCACCCAGCTCCTGCTAAGGTGTGACATCTTCACGACTGCGGCAGCTGACCCCGTGCCCACCACATCGCTTGCATCCTGCCGACCCTGCACCGGACCCGCAGCCTCGAGGACCATCCCGGCCACCCCATGGGTGCACCGCTGCTTGGCTCACGTTGTACACCGCTTGCTTCTCCCGGTCCAGCCGCATGGCCGTCTGGATCAGCCCGCTGACCGAGTCGATGCTGAAATACTCCCAGTCTTTGTTCCCTGCCCCGGTTTTCAGCAGGCTGTAGAGCACCGCTCCGTTGAGGCCCTCATCTTTGTCCGTGGCGTAGACCTCATAGACGTTGGACCACAGGGGGATCTCCTGCTTGCACACATGCAGCCCCTCAGCCCCAGCATTGCACATGAGCCCCCTGCTCCCCCTGCCCCTCCAAACCCCCTTGTATTGGGGTCAGCAGGCTCCCGCTGCCCAAAACCCAACTGGGGACTGGCAACGTGGAGCCATGACTCCCGTCGGCACAGTGGCTGCTCCATGCACGCGCCGGCGACTGGCTGAGCCAAGTCTGGCTTCCCAGAAAGGAGAAACATCTTAAATGTCAGCATTTTGGCCCTTGTTTATAAACAGGCTTGGCATGCAGCGACCGGCTGTTTCCTTATTTTGTGTGTTGCTGGGGTTTCTGTTCCCAAAGCTGCCCCAGCATCCCTGCCTGCCCATATGGAGAGGGGCTGTTGTTGACTCTCCAGCCCCATGACCCAAACCGTCTTGCCACATGTTAAATCAAGGTCTTGGTTCATCCCTGGTGGAGATGGAGAATGGATTTTGCCACCAGTAGGCAGGAGCGCTCCCGGGCACGGTATCAGCATGCCATGACCCCTGCTCCCTCTCAAGGGATTTACCTCCTTGATGTGAAGGATGGTGCCATTGGGCGGGCGGACGAAGATGGGGCGGTTGTCATTGATGTCAATGACCTCGACGTGGAGCATGGTGGTCCCCCAGAGAGGGGGACGTCCCTTGTCCGTGGCCACCACGGTCAGGTTGAACCTCTCGTAGGACTGCAAGCGCCGCCGGGACACGACGAGCCCAGAGTCTTTATTGATCTTGAAAGCCTCTGCGGGCAGAAAAAACACATCTCTGGCTCAGGACACTTTGCACCAGATAAATTACGACTAGAAACCAGTATACCATCTGAAGCACACCTCTCACTGGTGGGAAATTCCTGTCAAGAAGTGATGGAGCAGAGCTGGCTGCCTGAGGCCAGGGATGTGGATGGCCTCAGTGTTTTCAGAGCATCCCTGCCCACTGCTGCATCCCTGCCACTGGGCAGTGCCAAGGGCCCAGTGCTCCCAGGCCACCCCTGGCTGTATTTCACTCCTACCCAGGCTGGGACAGGGCAGTGGTCAGAAGAGCCCATGGGTCTCAGGAAAATGAATGTTCTGCCATTCCCCTCTACATTTATGCTGGCTTTTGCCTGGCTCCCAGCACTCCTCGGTCTGCAGAGATGATATACTGGATTTCAGGCACTATCACTATCCACCCACAATCTCCTAGGCCTTCTTAGATTTCCTCTAAAGCATGTAGCGAGTTTGCTCCAAGACACACTTGTGTATAGACAAAGTCCTGCTGGGGTGGGGAAGACAAGAGGATAAGCCAAGGCTGGGCTGCAGGATGAAGGCAGGCAAAGCCATAACATGCCATACCATGAGGAACTGGGAACTGTGGAGCAATATCAAAAGCACGTAGCTGCACGCTTTCGGTATTGCTTCTGGGAGCATGTGCACAACCTTGTTCCAAGCCATCGGCAGGATGTAGGCTTGGCCCCTATGTCTCCTCCAATTGCTCCTCATCATAACCCTCCTCCCTGGGGAGGACCCCCCACTGCCAGCACCTACCCGCTCCAGGGCCCTCGATGCTGTAGGTCACCACGCCGTTATCCCCTTCGTCCAGGTCAGTGGCAGTCATGGTGATCACCGATGTCCCTGCCGGCTCGTTTTCATAGACGCTGGTGCTGAACTGGCTCTTGCTGAACTGGGGCCTGAAGTCGTTGATGTCCAGGACTGTGATCAGCACCTTTGACAAGGCACAGCAGGCTGGGTGACGTGAGGCTGGAGACAGCCGGGCAGCCCCCAGGGGCCATACCCCTGCCGTGACCTGCGGTTCCACTGCAGGAGCACGGTGCCCTTCCTGCTATTCGTTTAGCTCTGCTAGCTGAATTCCTGCCTCCAACAATGGGGGCCACCGCGGCCGGGGCACCCATTCACGCCGGAGCACTTGCAGACAATAGCGTCGCCCTTCCCTGCTCCATCCCCTCCTGCTGACGTGCTGTCCCCGTGGCAAAGTCCCCTGCACCATCTACCCCACAGCCCCCGGCATCATCTGGTCTTCCTTCTGCCTAATTACTCTGCAAGCCACCCGCAAGCTCACTGGGGAGGAAGGCCTGAGGTTTAACACCTTCTTGCTGGTGACCGCCACGCGAGGGGTGGTGGGAAGAGGAGAGCCCTACCTGCACAGAGTTCTCCCGACGGTTACTGGAGACATCCCCAGGGTTGTCCCTGGCCACAGCCGTCAGTGTGTAGTGATCCTTCTTCTCCCGGTCCAGGGCTGACAGGATGTAGATGTCTCCCTGCAGCACACAGAGACCTTCAGGTGGACCTCGTCTGGCAGAGCTGGTACTCGAGAAGGGGCAGAAGGTGAGGTGTGGGAGCAAGGCACAAGGTGCGACAATCTCAGCCTCCCCTCCCTTTCCCCGCTCTGTTCCAGCCTCAGTTGGCTCCTTACCGTGTTGGGATTTATCCCAAACTTGCCCTCTCCATCCCCCAGGCTGTACTGGATGAGAGCAAAACGCCCAGAATCTGCATCCGTGGCCTTGACCCTCAGGATGACTGTACCCAATGGCACGTCCTCAAAGACAGCTTTCTGCAAGCAAAGGGAGCAGGCAGGACCGGTTGTTTCATCACTTGCTGTTTTAGCAGGCAGTAACCAAGGGCGTAGGGTGGCACCCAGGGATGGGCACAGCTGGACCCAGAACAAGACACTCACACAGAGTACATTGGTGGGTTGACCATCTTCATATGGTTCAAGCACAGACAGAGGGAAGAGAAGGGGTCCCCTGGAGAACCCCCAGCTCTGTGCCTGTCCTCACCAGGCAGGCACTGCCCAGCCCCACACGGACTTGAACGGGGGAGCCCAGCTCACCTGGTAGGATGGTTGGCTGAAAACAGGATTGTTGTCATTGATATCCACTATCTGAAGGTACACAGGGATCTCGGCAGATCTGCGGGGAGAGCCGTTGTCGGAAGCTCGGATGGTGAAGTTCAGCCACTGCACCTCCTCATAGTCCACCGTCCTGTTGGCCACGACCTTCCCTAGAGGATGGCAGACCCTGAAATGAGAAACCTGTCCCAGGCCACCGACCTGCCCCAGACTCCCACCTCCCCAGGCTACCGACCTGCTGACTGGTCTTCGAGGCAGGTGTAGCCTTCCGGGGAGAGGTTCAGCAGCTCATAGGTGATCTGCCCATTGGCACCTTTGTCTGGGTCCACTGCTGAGATGGAGATGAGTGTGGTGCCCTGCGTGGCTCCCTCCAGGATCCTCTCAGTGAAATAGGTGACCCCAAAGGGGCGGAAACGGGGTGTGTTGTCATTGACATCCAAGACGTTGACTGTCAGCTTGGCTATGGCCATGGTGGAGACCACAGGGGAAGAGAAAAGGAAGAGGACAAGTGAGAAAGAGAAGGGAAAGGAGGAGGGGAGGAAGAGGGGTTGTAAAGTTACAAGCATGAAACTCCATGAAAACCAGCTAAATGGAGCTGGTTCATCAAGAAAAATGGCAATATTCAGCAAAGCCGCAATGCCCCGAGCTGACTGTGGGACAGTCTCTCCTATTTCAGACCTACTCCTGATCTGTGTGTGCCTTCTCACACACAGGCCTGCATTTGCCAGGAGCAGGCTGGCGAGACACGATGGGTGTCTCCCATGGTATGGTTACGGGCACGTGGTCCTCTCGATCCCCTGTGCAGCCCTGGGATAGCTGGGACATTTGCTAAAGGAGGGCTCAGAGGAGAACCCAAACACGATGGGAGATGGTGCAGGACTGTTCCTGCTGGAAATGTTGCTGATCAGGATGGAGAGGGAGGTGGGAGAGCTGCTGGCTACCCAGAAGCTGCGTTGGTGCCTGGGAAAGGCTGTGCCAGCCCCCGGCAGCTGCCAGCCCTGGCCCCACGCTCCCTGGGTAAAGCCCACGCTTACCATTGGGCACGCTGACCGAGCGGTCGATGACTTCACTGGCATTGTCGTGGACGGAGATGGTGACCTCGTAGGTGGCCACCAGTTCCCGATTGAGGGGAGTTTTGATCTTCACAGCTCCTGGGAACCCCAAAAAGATGGGGGTCACAGGCTGTGCCTGCATCCCCCACTGAAGACCCTCAGCAGACCAGTCTGGACCAGCCGACTGCTGCACCCTTGGCTGTGCTTGCTCTCCTGCCGCTCTCCAAAGGCTAAACAGGGAAAACACTTGATAGCTACAGGAGGAGATAACTTCTCTCCCCCTGCTCTCCATCTCCTGCCTTCCTGCCTGCTCCGCTCTACCCAGCTAACAGGTTCTCACGCTGCCTCAGCCGGGGTAAGGGTTTGGGTTGTGCCAACAAGAGGGGTTTGGGAGCAACTGCTGCTGCTTCCCTGCATGACCCCATCCACCTTAGATCAGCATCCATGCGTCTTTAAAAGTCTTGTCCCGTATCCTTTCCAACAAGGGCGTTTTTCTTTCCCGGATCAGCTCTGTGCTTCCAAAATAGATGCAGGGAGCTCCTGGCCCTCCTTCCCCGAGGGCAGAGCCCACCACCTACCCCGGAATCCCCCCTTTGGTCCCCCCAGCGAGGGTGCCCGTGTCCGGTCTGCCAAGGCTGAGCAGCCCCCGGCCTGCAGCGGGGCCGCCTGTGATGGTGATGGGTGAGATGGAGGAAGGAGACGGATGGCGCTGAGAGACAAATGAGCACCGACACAGAGACAAACCTGGCAGGCCAAGAGGCGGAAAGGAAAGAAAAAGGTTAGTTAAGTCAGTTGGGTGGGGGAGAGAGGACAGGGCAGGGTGAGACAGGGCAGCTGGAGGAGGAGAGCGGGGAGGCAGGAGGGGAGCATCATCTCCTTGTGCCTCGGACACCTACCTCCAGGCAGAGAAGAAGAAGCAGAAGAGAGTAGAGGGGTCCGCATCGCCCGCGCAGCCCTTCCCGCTCTCCTACCTGTCCTAAAATCCACCGCGAACGCTCCTTGCTGGTCGGGGACCAGCGCATCTGTGTCGTCGCGGGCCACAATCTCCAGCAAGTAGTACTCCAGGCGGGGGTGGAGGTCCCGATCGATGGCAGTCACCTCGGCCACCACCGTGCCAGGGGCAGCCGACTCGGGGACGCTGACCGTCTGGATGGGGTTGATGAACTCAGGCCGGCAGTCATTGACGTCATCGATGAAGAGGGTGACGGTGGCAGTGCCTGAGAGTGCTGGTGTGCCCTGGTCCACGGCCACCACCGTCAGCCGGTAGGCATCTCGCTCCTCCCGGTCGATGCTGATGTTGGCCACGCGGATCACCCCCGTGGTGGCATCAATCAGGAACCTGTCCTGGCCACCGCTCTCAATCCGGTAATCCAGCTGCTGGTTGAGGCCGCTGTCGGCATCCATGGCCGTCACCTGGAGGATGGAGAAGCCTGGAAAGAGGCGACGCAGCCCTCTCAAGTGAGGGTTGGAGGGCAGCAGCAACAAGCCCCCAGTCCCAAGGCAAATACCATCAAGCAACATGGGCAGCCCCAATTCCCAAATTTTCCCTTCAGCCCTATCCTGGCCAGACCTGACACTAGGATTGGGATCTTCATAGTCCCAGGGGCACACCCAGGTCTCCCCACTGCCCACCCTCACATCCAGCCCCATCCTTCTCCTGACCTGGAGGGCTGTTTTCCCGCAGCCGTGCTGTGATGGATGCCGGCTGGAAGACAGGGTGGTTGTCATTGTCATCCAGGATGGTCACTGCCAGGCTGGCGGTGCTGTTCAGCCCCCCCACATCACGAGCCACCAACGTGAACTCCAGGCAAGGGTCTGGCAAAGCCTCTCGGTCTATCACGCTGCCAGGCTTCACCGAAATGACACCTGGAGAAGGGGAAAAGACTGGTGACAGACTCCACGGCTGACTGGTGGCCCTGGGCTGGGGACAGGGACCTGCTGAGCCACCCCACCTGTCCTGTTGTCGATGACAAAGAGGTCCAAGGATGCCTTCAGGAGCTGGTAGGTCACTATGGCGTTGATGTCCTGGTCACCATCCAGAGCTAGGATGGGTCCATTGAGCACTGTGACCAGAGTCCCTGGATGGGATCATAAAGGTTAGGGAAGGTGGCAGCCCCCTGTGGAACCCCCACGTCCCCCTCCCCCCCCGGTGACGCATGAGGGACGGCAATGAATGGATGGAGGAATTGACAAGAGTGGGGCCTCGAGGGGCACGAGGCAGCGGGGGGGCAGCTGCTGCAGCCTTGCAGACCGACTCGTGAGGCCCAGGCAAGGTGGTGGGACGTCCGGCTAAAAACAAACAGACAGACACATCCATCAGATGGGCGGCACCAGAACCCTGCCACCAAGGGCATCACCTGGAGGCACCCAAACCCTTTGCCTGGGATGTCCCTCAATGGTGGGAGGGAGGTACCTGAGGTCTTGGAGCAGGGGAGCAATTTAAATGGCAGGAAGGCATCAGAAAAAAGAAGAATATTTCTAGCTCTTTGGCTGGGAAATGTCTACCTGGACAGGCTGGACTGTTTTATCTCTAACCAAGATAGCAAGGTGGCTCCAGGTGCTGGTGATGGAGAGATGGCAGCCCATCTCCTGCGGGCACATTGGGCAGGTTGGTGCCCTCAAGGCTGCCCCCAGGGATCAGCTCAGACCACAGGCACCTCTTGCTGTCTGCAGCTGGGCAGTTCCCAAACAGGGCTGATTTCTTGCAGGGTTGTGCCTGACCTGTGCCAGGAAGGGTTTCCACCAGCAGCATGGACCAAAGCTACGGTATCCTCAAGGCTGACCTCCCCGGGCAGTAGGCAGGAACCCCTCATACTCAGCATTCCTGTCCTACTGACCTGCAACCTTTCCCTGCTCAGCGTCGTGTCTCCTCCACGATGGCCAGGAGACACCTCCCCTCGCCCAGCCCCAAAGGGAGTCTCCAGGAGCCACTAAGGGAGCAAAGAGAGACCTACCTGGGGATGAATTCTCCATCACCTCAGCCTGGTAGGAGTTCTGGGTAAAGAAGGGACGGTTGTCGTTCTCATCCGCTATGGAAATGACCAGCAGGTCAAAATCCTAAAGGAAAACAGGGACAAGAGGGTGATGACCACAACATCCTTTTCTTGAGCTCACCTCCCGCCTCTCCCACCTCCAGTTTGGTGCTGGTGAGAGCTGGAGCCCTGTGCAACCATGATGATGTGCTCCCTGGCCCACCCTGGAGGGTCTGCAGGGACCCTCAGCCTGGGGCTGGGCATGCTTTCCCAGCCTGCACCCTGAAGGGTGATGCGTGGGACATCTTGGCAGGACAGGGTGTCATTGTGGTTGACCAGCTCTCCAGCCCAACTTTTCCCACCTTCCATGACATCTAATGCTGTTGCATGGAGTCAACATGCGATGTTGGACTTGCCCTAAACCCTACTGGTCCTGTTCTCCGCTGGGGAGGGGGTTGCAGCCCCTTCCTTGTGACCCCCAGATGCTTTTGGGAGATGAGGCTGCTACTGGAAACGCTGTGGGTAAATACACCGCCTGTTTTTGGCCACAGTAGGAATGCGTTCTCCCACCCACCCTGCCACCTGCGTCACCGGAGGCCCCGGCAGTGTCTGTAATTACCCGCCTGGCATTGCGTATGTTCTCGGGGTTGTCCTTCACCGTGATGGTCAGCCTGTACTCTGCCAGCCGCTCCCTGTCCAGCGGGCGGTTTACGTAGACGATGCCGCTCTACCCAGAAAAAAGGGAGGAAAATAGGTACAAGGGACGTGAGGAGTGCTTCCTCCGGGGCATCTCCTGCCAGGGCAGGGATGCCAGGCGGCCCCCATGGGTGCCCAGGAAGGCAGGGCTCCAGGGCCAGAGGTGCCCACCCTCCATGTCCCGGCATCCCACCCCCCTGTGGGCGTACGGTGCTGTTGATGTAGAAGGCATTGTCTGTGTTCCCTGCTGTTATGTCGAAGGTCAGGAGGGCATTTGGTCCCTTGTCCGCATCCCGGGCGAGGACGCGGGTGACAAAGCTGGAGACGGGGGCGTTCTCGCTGAGGGTGAGGTTCATTGGGAGGTTGAGGAGCACGGGGTCATTGTCGTTGATGTCCAGCACACGGACGCCCACCAGGATCTGCCGGGAAGAGAAGTGGTGCGGGCACGTGGCACCCATTTCCATCCCTGTCATCCTTTTTTTGCCCCCCCTAGGCAAGATGTGGACTTCCCCACTCACCACATTATGGTCTGGGGGAGGAAAGCCCCAGGGACAGGGGAAAGGAGAAGGGGAGGAGAGTGAAGGCAGAGACAAGGAGGAAGGAGCTGAGGATGGGGATGGCACCCCACAGCCGCTCACGCCACCCAGGGGGACTCACCGTGGAGCTGAGGGGGGGCACCCCCCGGTCCCGGGCGGCAATGGTGAGGTTATAGAAGGGGATGTTCTCGCGGTCCAGCTCAGCATCCTTCCGCACCCGCAGCTCCCCTTCCACCGGGGAGATCACAAACTCCCCTGCCAGAGACAGCAGGGCCCTGGCTCGTGCCATGCTGCTGCAAATGGCCCGGTTCCCCAGGGGAACGGCTTGTTTCGGAGCCGGGGGACAGGCACCATGGTGGGTTTGGGGACAAAACCATGCCTGTGGCAGCTGGGGACTATCCTGGATGCACCCCCAGGTACCAGCAGGAGCAGGGGATGGGCTGAATGGCCAAATAGCCTGCGCCCCTTGGCTGGGCCTTTCTGAAGATGCCAACAGCCCTCCGGGCACCTGCCCATGCCCTGTGATGGCCAGAGCAGGGTGGGCTACACGGCACGGACCCACCCAAGCTGAGGGGTTGTGTCCCGGTTGTTCTGGAAAAGCTTTGCAGCGGGGTCAGCTGGGAGATGGGACTGGGCTCTGCCTGGGCTAAAGTCACCACCCATTCACAGAGGGACAGCCCTGGTTAGGGATGCCACCTGCTCTGGGCTGCTGGTGGGGCTGGAGCTACAGCTTTGTCATGGGTTGCAGAGCAACTCGGTCCCCAAATGCCCTGCAAACCCCACAGGGGTGAGGCAACGGGGCTGTGTAATTACAGCTCTCGGTTTCTACTTCTGCGGTCTTGTTTTTTGCTTTTTTTATTTTTTTGCCTTTATTGTTTAACAGATTTCCCCCCTCCCTTGCACAAGCCCCGGCCACCCCCTTGGCCAGCCACGAACAGGTTAAGTTTCCTGTTGCTCAAAACAGGATTTCCTGGTGTCAAAAGGCTGAATTCGCAGAAGCGCTGGGAGGGAGGATGGCTTTTCTGAAACGCTTCCGCCTGCGCTCCGGCAAGCCAGGTTCCTCCATGGGGCAACCAGAAGGAGAGGTGATGCCCCCACGTCCCCGCTCACCGAGTGGGTCCCCGGCGATGATGCTGTACTCCACTTGCCCGCTGGGTCCCGAGTCGCCGTCGTGGGCCAGGAAGGTCCAGACGCGCGGGCCGGGCTGCCCTTCGGTGACGTCGAAGGGACCCTCGTAGGGCCGCGGGAAGGTGGGACAGTTGTCGTTGATGTCATTGAGGTTCACCAGCACCTGCGGTCAGGGTGAGAGGGTGGAGGGTGGTGAGAAGAGAGGGATGGAAGGGGGAGACCAGCCCTCTGGCCATGAGCATGGGAAGCCGTGGACAAGTGACATTGCAAAATACCTCCTGTATTTCTGGCTTTGCTGGGTTCACCGAACATCCAGCTTACAGTTCAGAGATTCAAACTCAGTTATTCCTGATCATGCCCATCCTACAGCAACACTATGAAACTCCAGCCGCACACAGGTGGGGCCCTTTTCAACCTCTGGGCCACACAGCATGATGGAGAGGTCAGTGCAAAAGCCCGATGTTCTCCACATTCACATCCTGATACCCAAGCCGGATAGACAAAAACCACAGACATGGATTTGACCACCAATCTCTGCAGCCAGCTGCACACTTGCTCACTCCTTTTCCTCCACCAAGGGCTTCATTCCTAATGCTGAGTAAACTTGAAAAAATTTGCAGCTTGCGTCCTTAGTCCAACACAAAACACCACTGTTGGCACGTTTCCCCTCTTAGTATCCCTTCCTACAACACACTTAGCTGGCTAGAAATCTATTCTACAGATCTCAAAAGGGGAAAGCATCAACAATTTTAGGGCAGAGTAGACCACGGGGCTGCTGGCAAAGCTGTGGATCCAACAAACTTGAGTCTTGCTTTTTAGCTGAGTCACACTACATAGAAGACGTTTATATAGCTCTATACTATACTATATTGCAAAGTGGGTTATCCTGTTGCTCGGCTTCAGGGACCTTGCACAGCGCAGAAACGCTGCCTGAGGACGAGAGTCTCCAGTGACTAATAAAAGGTTGAGATTTGGTGGTACGGGTGGTCATGAGAGATACTGAAATATGAGGAGCTTTCTGCCCTCCGGGGTTAGAGGATAGTAAAATCCATCAGATGGGCATTTGTTCCTGGCTAAATCTACAGAAGAGTATATCTGAGTCTCTGCTCCATTTCCTAGCAGTGGAGAAAATAAACACTGGCACGCCTTATCAGGGTGATGGATTTCCCATCACTTGGGATCTTAAATAATCACTAAGCCTCCTCCTAAAAGCTATGTTTTCATACAGTGCTGGCACAAACTCCATGGGCCATGTAGGGAGGGTGTTTCCTATCCTTTCTAGCTTCAGTACTTGTTGCTGAAGGGGTTTCCAAGTTCACATCTCTGCTTGGGCTAAGAGCAGGGAAAGCTCTGCCTTTGCCTGCAGCACGTTGGCAGCTGCCGCCTTCCCTGCTGGCAGTTAAACCCCAGGTCTTAAGGTTTCCGCTGCAGTTTTCCTGGGCCAGGAAGGCATCTCCAGCGGTATCAGATGCGCACATCTGAATGCTTCCTCTCAGCCCAAGCGTGGAGCACGGCACTGCCAGACTTGCGGGGACAGATTTTATCCATGGAAATCTTCCACACTGATATCTCCCCTTCAGTTTCTCTTTTTTCCTTTGCACACAAGAACTTATGTCCTTTCGGGTGACTCCAAAATGCTTGGCTCGATATCTGGGTGAGGCATAACGGTCCATGATAGGGAGCCAAGGCAGAAGATCTAACCGATCTCTTCCACCTGCGGACCCCAAAATCAAAGTGGGCATGGAGAATGTATGCTGTACAACCGATCAAATTTTGGTTTCGGTCACAAAAATAATCAGGGTATTCAATTCCTGCAAAACATTTGCTTTGGAGCTGTTAGTCTGCTCTCCCCACACTTCGAGCAGTGCACTGAGTTCAGGTCACCGTGGTCCAGGAAAAATGGAAGAGCTATAGAGAAAAGCAACACAAAAATGACTAGAGGCTTTAAATAACCTCCATACAAAGAATGAAAAAGGAATTTTAAAAGTAGATAAATAATCTGAGAAGATAAAGATGAAGCAGAAATTAATGCTATAGCAATGCCTTACTATCTACTGTCCCTTCAAGCAAGAAGGACCAAGGGGACATCTAAAGAAAACATAATGCAACTTAAAAGCAATTCTGGGAATTTCTTCTGTTTGTGTCTTTGCAGGACCAAATAATTGAGCTAATTAACCCGGGAGTGTCCTTTGCCCATGTCCCTATTTTGCAATGCCCATGAGGGAGCAGGGTGACGGCAACTGGGCAAACTGGCCGCAGTTGGGAAAAGCGACTGGTGACCACTGGGAAGGAGATGTGAAACTGCTTGTGTGAGGGGGAACTCCTCAACCTCGACGAGGCTGCAGTGTCGCAACCCCACTGGCAGCTCCCTACCGTGGTGGTTGATGTCAGCCGGCGCGAGACGATGGGGCACTGGTCGGTGGCGGTGATGATCAAGGTGTAGCGCCCGTGGCTGATCTCGTAGTCCAGCTCCTTCACTGTGCGGATCTGTCCCTGCAAGGCGAAGGGAGAGCGGCCGGGAGTGAAGGGAGCGGGACAGGGACACGGCCGGGATGGGGCTGGCATTCTTACTGACCGTGGCGCTGTTGATGTGGAAGGTACCCAAGATATTGCCTTCGGTGATGCCGTACGCAACCGTGCCGTTGGATCCCTCGTCGCGGTCCAGGGCCTGCACGGTGACGAGGCTGGCGTTGAGCGTGGCGGGACCTTCGTCGAGGGTCACCTCGTACAGCTGCTGCTGGAAAGCGGGAGCATTGTCGTTCTCGTCCAGGATGGTGACGTACACTGTGGTGGTGGCCTGTGGGACATGGGGACATCGTGTTAAGCACCGTAGAAAGATCGGCTCTGCAGCCTCTGGAGCTGGCTGGGGAAGGCTGGACCTGTCAAGGTCAATGACCAATGTGGGCTCAACCCTGCCAAAAGACACAAAACAGATGCAGGGCTCAAAATGAAATGAGCCATGGCTGCAGATGCATCTCCAGGTAACGGTTGGGTACAGAGATAAAGGTACAGAGATTAAATCACATCCTTGTTCCCAAGCAAAGCATGTCTCTGTGGGATCCCTCTCCTTTTCACCCAGTTTTTACTGTTGCTGGTCACACTGTGGCAGAGGGAAAGCCGGAGGCTGAACCCCATCGTGCCTTGCTGCCTTTGGAGGAGGCATGTGTGAGTCCTCACCTTGACGTTGGGGTTGTTATTACTGAGGGTGGCAACATGGTAGGATGGAAAATACCTGGACATGATGCTGCCGTGTCTCTGGGCAGGAACAAAAATGAGCATCTCGGACACACCGGACTGACCTCCCGTGGGTCCCATCACCTACCTGCTGACCACAATTTCACCACCAGTCAGGCTCAGCCTGTCCTGACACTCTTCCAGCTGTACCTGGCCTTGCACAGGCACTTGGATGTTCTTACTGAAGGCTGTCTTCTGGGTGTGTCACCATGGGGGCACACCTGGGGACAGAGAGGTGACAAAAGCATGCCACCCTGCCTAAGGGCTTAGCTCAGAGATGGGGGTCTCCGGACGATAAACCATTTTCTTGAAGTCTCTGGACTTTGTGCCTACACCTTCCCCAGCCACAAATTTCTTCCAGCCAGGCAAGGGTTACATTTTTGACGAGAGCACCACAGCCCCGTTTGCTGTAAAAACCACAAAGCCACAGTGCAATTAGCTCCTTTTCTATTACACTGCATGCTCCAAATTCAGAGCAAATTTTCCTGCCGTTTCCAAACCTCCACCTGTCTCCAGGCTCCACTTTCCAGGGAACACCGTGTTGAAATGAGGTGGCCCTCAGCTGCAGCCAGAGATTTTTTCTGATGCCTTTTGAATTTGAAGCGAGGCTCCAGGAGGAGTTATGCCCACGGTGCCACTTTGCTATTTGAGGGCAGAGTAAAGGCCTCCCCCTGTGTAAATGGGCTGTGGGAGGGGGATGCTTTGCTCCCCTTTTTTGGGGGGGGAAAGCTCCATTCCCTTCCCTGAGCTGGCACCGCTTTGAGTTACACTTCCCTGTACCTGCCTCAGGAGGGTTTCCGCCCGCCAGGTCCTCACAAACATGGGAAAAACAATAATTACAAGCAAAGTGCACTTTAACCAAGCAAGCCCCAAGGGATCGGCTCCTGCCGGAGAAGGGGTGGCGACCAGCACCCCAGCCCCTCACGGCTCAGCACCCACACGTCCCCCGGTACGGCGAGCATCCTCCTCAGCTACCTCCTGTGCACCCCGAAAACACACGCAGGGGTACCAGCTTGCTCCAAGCTACCCCCTGCAATGCTGTAAGGGGAAAAAAACCCAGCAGATGCACCCGCTGCTGCCCAAATGGGTAGGGACTGAAGTGTCACCCATCCGCAGGGTGCCCCGTTGGGGTGCCGCTGCTCCCCTCCTGGCCACCCACAGCTCCCTGCTGCATCTCACCTCCTGGGGGTGCTCGCAGTTCTCTCCATCGCTGCACGTAATATCTCAATGAAATTTCCTGTGTGTGTGCAAGTCCGGCTGCCGCTGCGGGGCTGCTCAGAGCGTACGGGTGGCTCTGTGGAGGTGAACTCCCTTCGGTCACCCCAGCCGCGATGGAGGTGACGTCCCCCCGGCCTGGGTTGCTGCTGGCCGCGCTCTGTCTGCTCGCTTCCCACGGTAAGCTCCAGCTTGCTTTCCTCTCCTCCCCGCTCAGAGAAACTCTCCTCGCTGGGGCAGAGCGTTCGCCCAGCCGGAGCTGTGCCTCGGCACAAGGAATTTGGGGTATTTTGGGGGTTATTTACTTTCTCACTCTGTGATTTTGGGGGGGGGGGCAGGGATCAAGCCAGCTTTTCACGCGATGCTGGTTGCGTCCGGGGAAAGGGGCCACAGGGGAGCTGCTGTTTTCAAACTCTGGGATTGTGTTTTCCTCTTTCCTCCTTCGCTTTGATCTAAAGTGCGTGGAAGGAAAGCAGCACCCCTTGTCCCTGCCAGCTCCTTGGTGGGGATCCCAAGCTGGAAAAGCCACCCTTCGTCCCCGCATGGCACTTTGCCCCGGCACTGCGGAGGTCCCTGGCTGCACCGCGGTGAAAGGAGCGGAGAGAGGCGGTTTGTGCAAGCAGGGCTGGGATGCTCTCTGTGGATGCTCCGCTCCACTGTAATTGCTGGGACGTGCCAGGCAGCTTCTCCGGGTGGGCAGCCGGCCGGGCCAGGACCGCCGTGTGCGTTCCCTTCTCTGAGCAAGTGCTTCCCAGAGCTGGAAGCTCGCCGGCCGCTCACCGGTGTGGCGGGGGGATGCTCTGGGAGGGGGCTGCTTCATGCCTGACTCTGCACCAGCCCTGGCAGGCAGTGTTTCCACACTGGGGCTCCAGGGCCAGGCAGTGAAACAGGGGCAGTGGCAATTAAAACCGCAGTTCGTCTGTGGCCAAAGGGTCAGAGAACAAAGCTGGGAAGGACCACGGTCCCCCCCTGCCCTGCACAGGTGGAGGACAAGCATCCTATCGGGCTTGGCTTTTCCCTCTGTCCTGGGATGACAAAGTGACCGCTTCCAGGATTTCTGCCATCGCATCTCCGGGAAGAAATGATGCCCTGCTGCAGCGGGGCAGGGAGTCCCTTCTTCTCTCTCCTCTGGGACAGCAAGGCTGGTGTGGATTGAAGCATGCTTTGTTTCTCATCCGAGACTCTCAACATCAGGGAATGATTCCCAGCATTTCTGTGGGGCTTTGGATTATTCCATTTATGCATCTGGGGTGCTGGGACTGAACAGCAGGCCTTCTGCAACGCAACAAGCTCGGACGCCGATGTTCAACGTGAGCCTGGTGCCAGAGGAACTGAGCTTTGTGCAAAAACGCGCTTGCCAAAACTTTCTGAACCCCCAGCTAATTTTAGCAGGGCTTGATGGAGAAGTAGCGCCCTTGGAGACATCCAGCTCCTACGTAGTTTGGGGATGCTGGCAGCTAGCTGGATGAGGAAGTGGCTCCTCTCCACCCAAGGGATGGCAGCTAAGCTGGGCTTTCCAAAATCACATCCCAAGCGCAAAGCTGGCGTTGTGACCCTGTCCCCGAGCCAGGGCTGTGCTGGGAGAGGAGCAAGGCAGGACCCTCCGGTGGCTGCAGCAGCTCCAGGCTGCTTTCCCCACGGCCTGGATGATGGGTACCCAGGGAGCAGCCCTGCTGCTGAAAAGCCATTTGGCTCCTCGGGATGCAGGAATGAGGACCATTAACACAGGCACCTCTGGCATCTTCAGTAAATTTTTTCTCTCCTTTTTCTTTCCTGCTGTAAGTACTTGGGCTGAGGTATGGATGCCCCTGCACATCTCACCTGGCTGATAACTCTGAAGCATAATGACAGCACAGTGGTGATGGGGCTTGTGGCACTTTCATGTCAGGCTGTTACAAAAGCTCCCAGAAAAAGAATTAAAGCCAGGTTCCTCGCTCGAGCACTGAGCAGCCGCTCTCTCTCTCTGGCAGCCCTTCTGCTGCGGCGGGTGAGCCCCTCCAAAGCCTGCAGCCCTCCCACCCAGATTTCCCTGGAGGAGAAAGAGGTGGCATGATGTGGAAATCACTTCTGTAAGTCACAGGAGTGTAAATCAAACACCTGCTTGCCAGAGTGGGGGACCAAAGTTAGGAGAAGCAGCCAGGAGAGGCTTTTGGTCACCGACCCAGAATTTGGCATGAAATCCTGTTTTATTTAAGCTGTTGGCTGGCAAAGCAACACAGCCTCCTCAGCATTAGCACTTTTTTGCATTTTGTTTTCTCTGAAAGGAGAGCTCCCAGGTTTCAAGGTAGGCAGTGGTGCCGGCACCGGGGATGTACCAGCGCTGCACTGGGCTCTGTGCCGCACCAATGCGATGCCACAGGTCAGAGCCGAAGATACCGAGGTGCCAAAGAGGAAGAGGGGCACTTTTGGCACCCACTTGAGACCTCCTCTGTCTTTACCAGATGGTGACAAGATGACAGCTCTTGGCTCGGACCTCGACGGGTCCAGGCTCTCTCAGCTGGAGATGTGCGGAGACGGGCATCTGGCTTTATTTTGGCATTTGCCAGCAGCACTGACTTCAAAGGGAACGGTCCGACCGGGGTGGGATGGAGCCAAACCTGGGGTCTGGGCATGGAAGAAGCCCACAGTGCCTGGGGGAGATTAAGATCCCTGAGCTTTAGTGTAAAGACGCCGACAGAAGACATTTCCTCCGGGCACCATCTGGCACCTAGCACAGCTTTAAAGCTTCGTTACATCTTGGGGAGGGAACAACAACTTCCCTGGCGCTGCTATAGGGCACACCATGCCTTGCCAGCTCTACTCCCCAGCTGTTTTCTCCTCCACTTGATGGCTTTTGGAAGCCTTTCCCTGCTCGGGAGAAAGAAGGGAAGTTGGTAATGCCGAAGGCTTCGCACACGTGGTAACCTCTGCCCCTCCCCGCGGCTGGGCGCTGCTGCCGAAAGCGTGGGCTGTGTTGACTTTCCATCCAGACGGTTCCCATCAAGCCCTGGGGGCGGAGGCTGGATGGTTTAGTAAGGCAGAGCTTTGCAAACTGCGCGGGGATGAGCGGGACGGCCCCCGTTTTATTTGGGGGGGTAGTGGTGGTGGAAAACAAAGACTCCCGTAGATACTTTTGCAAGGTGTTGGAAGTGCGGCTTCCTCCAATAGAGTCCTGGCTTCCCTTCCCCTGGCTCCCGGGGGAGCCCCGATGTGAATGGGGCACTTCCCGTTGCGGCAGGTATTGAGAAACACATCTGAGGTGCCTTTTGTGCTCGACGTGCTGGCGAGGACATGGGGGACCCGTTCCGCTGCCTGCCAAAACCCAGCCAGCCCGGCCGAGCGCCCCGGCCCCAGCAGCATCTGAGGATGAGGAGCAGTCAGGCCTCGAAAACAAATCTAAACGAGGCAGCGTTGAGCTCAGGCCACGCAAACCTCTGCTCCAGAGCAGCCCCGGGGATGTGCTGCTGCACCCGCTGTGGGGAGCAGGCTGAAGCGCCTGTGGGATGCCGCAGCGATTAACCGGAGCGGTTCGGCAAAGGTCACGCCGTCCCTGGCTCTGCGGGACTCCTTGGCACTGCGTGCTGCAGACTGGGAGGGGGGGTCCGATGGGGTAGATCCCTTCCCCAAACCCCCCCTCTCCCTGCAAAGCACCCTCAAGCAGGCTGCTGGGACCTGGGGGGCTTCATGGCTGTTCTTACGGGGCTCAGAGGTCACCATCGTCCTAAAAGCCATAAATAACCACGAGGGGTGGAAGGCACGGAGGACATTTTCGCTTTTGCTCTCTCAAGCGGAGCCCCACGCCGGGGCGGTGACACAGTGACCCCGCACGGAGGAGGATGCAATGGGGAGCCTCTCACCCGGCTGGATGGCTCCAGGCAGGCGCAGCACACCCCGCCTGTGATTGACGCCCGCTCGATATAGCAAATGAAAAACCTCAAAGCGAAACGGCGGCGGGGCTAATGGCACAACAGGATGTTAGCAAAATAAAAGAACGTCTTGTCCTCATACCGTCTTCTCTGTTGCAAACCAGCCCCGGGAACCTCTTTTTTTCTCAATAATTTAAAGAAAATGAACCTAGAATCTCCTTATTCTTCAGCTTTCAAAGGTGTCATTTGCAATTCTGCAAACACAAAGTGGTGGCGGAGCCAGAGCACCAGTCTTTGGTCTTTCCTCTCCTCTCATGCACGGCTCCCCTTACCCACCAGTACCCTCCACTGGTGTGCTGGGATGGGACCAGTAATGCCGCAGTACGCCCCTCGCTCCTGTGCCTCTGCCAGGCCTCCCGCCCACGTTTCGCAGCCGGCAGCGGTCAGGGATTTCTTTCTGAACATTGTTTTCATTTTCAAGCAGCTCCTCGCAGTCGGCATCGGCCAGTTCCCCCCTCTCCTCCCCAGGGGCTGAAAAACAAACAGGGTGGGACGCACTCCCCGCCTGATCTCGGGGGGCACGGGCTCCTCCTAGCTATTTTCTTTTTATTTTTTTTCCCTTTCTTTTTTTGCAGCTGGCTCAGCAGCACTTGCATTTCCTCATTCACGAGTCATACCCCGCTGCCCCGCTTCTCTTCTCATCCTCTGCATGCTTTGCAGAGGTCTGGTGCCCCGTAGCAGCCCCCCACCTCTCTGCCCCACACCTCTGCCAGCTCTGGGCAAACTTCTCCCTCTCCACTGCTATTAAAAGCTATGCTCAGCTATATTTAAAGCATGCCTCTCCTCCAGGGTTTATTTCTAGGGTGAAGTTGAGCTCCCAGTCCTGCTGGGATGTTGCTATAGAGCAAGCGAAGGGCTCATGCCACGCTTCCCATCTCCCTTGTCGTGGGATATTGGGAGCTCATGAGTTTTTCCTGCCCTAAGGGCAGGGGTGAAGTCCTTTTTCCCCTCTGCCTGCAGGCTGGTGTTGATGCTCTCCGATTGCTCTCTGCAACTCCTAGCCATTCCTCTGGCAACCTCGGTGGTGGGGTTTGCAGTGCTTGTTTGGGGAGGGATCCCCATTTTGCTACGAACTCAGGTTAAGGCCAGAACTGTAGGGTCTGACTCAGCCACCGTGCTTTCTCCCCGGCAGAAGGGCCAGCAGCTTTCCTGATCACCACCCCGTACTCGCTCTGCATCTGCCCCGAGGGCCAGAACGTCACCCTGACCTGCCGGATCACCGGTCCCCTCGCCGACCGCCACGACCTGCTCTACAAAACCTGGTACTTCAGCAGCAACGGCGACCAGAGCTGCTCGGAGAAGAAGCACATCCGCAACGTCACCGAGAAGGAGCTGCACCACGACCCGGGCAAGCACCACGAGCCACTGGGCAACGGCACCCAAAAATCCGCCCTCGGGGGGCAAGCTAATCATCACGGGGTGGAGTTTGTCCCCGACCACCACGGTGCCTTTCACATCGTGGTGATGAACCTGACGCTGCAGGACAGCGGGAATTACTGCTGCTACGCGGTGGAGGCCAGGCGGGAGCACGGCAAGCCCCACACCTTGCAGGTCGCTCATGGCTTCGTGGAGCTGCAGATCCAGCAAGGTGAGGGGGTCGAGGGGGGCCCCTGCCAGCCCCGCATCCATGCCAGGGTGCGTCGGGGCAAGGCAGCAGATGAGGGCTGGTGGGGGGGTGCAGCATCAGGGCTGGGGAGGCAGGGCAAGCTGATGCTGAAAGCCCAAGCTGTGTTGCAAGAGTCGAAGAGCAGCAGATGTTGAAGGTTTGAATTAGGGCCAGAGAGCATTGGAACATTTAAAAAAAAAAAAAAAAAGAAAGAAAAAAATAAATCAAGAGGCTGGAATGCAATAAAATCCATGCTACATAGTTTCACTGATCTTCTTCAACCTCTTTCTGGAAGAGAGGAAAACAAACCTCAACATAAAAGGAGCTGGCTGGTGGTTCAAGCCTGAGTGAGGGCTGCAAGCATTGCTAGGGATGCAGGGCTTGTAGATAACCTTGAGGCAGCAGCCCAGAGGGGGAGAGCTGCCCAGGGAGGCCCGAGATGGAGGGAAAGGCATCTCCTGTCCTTGATTTGCCACATAAGGATAGACAATTTTTCTTTTAGACCAAAAAAAAAAAGAGCCTGCACGGCCAGGGACAGGCTCTGCTGCCGCAAGGGAAAAGGGGTCTTGCAGCAGGAATTTCAGTGTAAGCTTTCCAGGATTAAACTCTCGCATTTGGGATGCTCTGGGCTGATTTTCTCAATACTGGTGAGCAAAGGCAAGCACAGCTAGCAGGTGCGGGAGCTCTGTGGTACCTGAGCGACTCCTTTGAGATCTAACACGCTTTTCTCTTCTCCTCTGCAGGCAGAGGAGGGCTTCAAAACTGCACATTTCATACTACCACCAGCAAAGGTAAAGGGAAAAAACCTCTTTCTCCAATGCACTGCTCGCCATCCTGGCCCGTGTATTTATTTCCCCAGGGACCGCTGCTTGCTATAAACACACCAGTGTCCCGATGCAACCTCACGGTCAGGTGTCAGGAGGCTGATTTCTGAGGTTGTCCCCACAGGCTGCATCTGACAGGCACGTCATCAGGCTGAGGAGAGCCTCCTTTGGCCCGTCACCTGGACATGACTGTCCTGAAGCCCCTGGAGATCATTCACCCTGTGGTTATAAAGCACCTGAGCCCCCCCCCCCCCCCCCCGCCAAAACATGATCAGGGATTTAGCAGCCACTGCCATGAGCAGATGGGAAGGGACAGAAAGGGAAAGAGTTGCAGGAACCTCTTGCAACACCCTGCCGCCATCCTAAGCCCATGCCACCTTGTCCCGAGCAGCGATGCTCTAGCAGGAGAAACCCAAATCTTGATTGAGCGCTCAGACAACATGAGGCTCCCTCAGCGCTGTGTCTAGACGCTGGAGGTGCCCACAGTTCGCTATGCAGGTGGTTTCTCAGTGGGTCGCTCTGTCTATCCCTGTTTGCAGGCTGCTAAACGGGCAGATTTTGCTAAAATTGGTTTGCAGCATGGCTGGGGCCATAGGAAACTGCCCCCTGCTCCCGATGAGTAGTGCTTTCTGTCTCAAAGCCTCAGTCTCAAGTGCTGGAACACCCTGTCCTGCCAGGCAAAGAAGAAAAGGGGAAAAAAAAAAATCCGCCCTCAAAACACCACACCCAGAGCAAGATGCTGCTTCCCCAGATGGATGTGCAGGAGAGGAGGGCTTGAGCTGAACCTGCCCTTGATTTAGGCAGCCCTTGACCTGCCACAAGCCATCCCACATGGACCCTGATGGCCACAAAAGTGCCCACAGGCTGCCAGCCTTTCTGGGGAGCCTCCATGGGTAGTGTTCTCCAGGGGCACGTTCGTTAGCAGAGGCCTTGCGTAACGAGCCCTTTGATTCCCGAGTACTTTGAAGCAGCCTGATTTTGACGAGCCAGCTGTGGGTTGGAGTCAGCACACTTTGAAATCGCTGGGAGCCTTTCTGCTGACTTCAGAGGGCTTTATCAGGGCCCCTGCTTCTCTCCTCATATCTAGAAGACCAAAGAAAGACCTTGGGATGTCCTCCAGCAATGAAGGACTTTGGTCAAGGTCCTAAACCGATGCCTCAGAGCTTATCTCCGCAACCAGCACGGCATCCCAGCGCGAATCCCTCTAGGAGCGGACCGCCCGCGCGTGCCGGAGCCGCATCGCATCAGGTGTGGGGCAACGCCGGCGTTGCCCTGTGCTTCTGGTACGGCTTGAGGAAACCGAGGAAAAGCAAAGCGAACCCTCCCTACTGCCCACTCCAGCTCTGCTCTCTTCTGTTGCAGATATCACAGCTGCCGCGCTGGCAACGGGCGCCTGCATCGTGGGCATCCTCTGCCTGCCCCTCATCTTGCTCCTGATTTACAAGCAGAGACAAGCCGTCAGCAGCAGACGTACGTACCCTCCCCTCGCCAGCCACCGGCGGGGACACCCATCTCGCCTCCCGGGCTGCGTCAGCATGGCCTTTATGGGACGGGACATGTTCCGCTGGGGTCGGCTGGTTTGGCTCTCCCGAGTCCCACGGGTACCGTGGAAGGTGGCCCAAAGACAGGTCCCTGCCAGGTGCCTCCTCCAAAAGTGTCCTGGGAAGGGGCGGGCATGCCTGCAGGCTGCCGGCAAGGAGTGTGGGGTAGGAGGGGGACACACGCGGTCCGCAAGACACCCCGGGAGCGTGCTGGGGGCACTGAGGCAGCAAAGATGCTGCCAGGCCCCCTCCCCGCTGAGCCCTTTCCTCCCCATCCACTGCGAGAGCTGGCTCATTTACTCATCCCTCCCTCCACCACACAGCTGAAATAGAAGCTTTACCTCCTAAGTGACTGAAAAAGCCTTATTTGTGCTTTTTCTCCCCCTGTCTTTAAAAAAAGCCCTTATAAGTCTATGGCAATAGGACTGCAGCAAGCCAGGTGTCCCCCCACTGCCCCAGCCCTAGAAAATCAGGCAGTGCTGAGATGAAGCCGGCTGCCAGCTCCTGCCCATGCCTGGCTTGCAGTGATTTCAGTAATTAAGCAGAAAGGGGCACCACCTTAACCGGCAGAGCCGTTTCATCAGGCCTTGGGCAAGCCGGGGGCCCTGTGGTTTCTCTCACCGAGCTTGGTGGGCGGCTGTGCCGCTCTGAGCAAACCCTTTGGAGAAGTGGTTTTTTTTGCAGCAGCAGTGGGCACAACGCCAGCCACGAGAACGGGAATTGCACTTTCGACATCCGTCCCCAGCCGAAAAGACTGGCCGCATGCCTTCACGCATCCATTTTGCCGTGGCTGGGGTGCAGCTCCCCCACCCCGTGCTGCAAATTGTCACCTGGATGCTATTTAACCCAAAAGGGAAGGCAAAACCCAGAGGGGATTTGCTCCTGGGGTGTCTCAGACCAGGTTAGCTACAGGTTATTTCCACTGGGCGCTTTCCATCGGCACAGTCTGGGCCAAAACTTGTGCGCCTGGGCTCGGGATGCTCGCTGTACAGCCGTCTAGCACGCCCGAGTAACACGGGCTGTGGGATCTGCTGTGGCAAAGGGGATGAGGAAATAAATAACATGGTGCTGCACGGACAAACACAGGGGCAGCCAAACGCTAGGGCAGGGTTTTGCAGAGCCCTGGGAGGGTGTCACAGGTGGGTGGTGGGTGCGTCTGGGCACGAGCGGGGCCGGGCTGCAGCCCCGGCATCGCAGCTGCACCTTGCCTTGCCCCGCACCGGCAGAATCACCTCCTTCCCCCTTCTTCGGAGCTTATGGTTTCAATCTGGGAGGAGGCTGGGCTGGGGAGTGAACAAGGCAGGAGATGGCAGGGATGCGGAGAAGGAGGTTTGGGAGCAAAGAAGAGGCTGATGTTAAAGAAGGGGGAAAGGGAGGGAGGAATGCAGAGGAAGAGGAGGAACTGGACACCAGAAAACAGCACTGTTTTGATGTTCTTCCGTGGCCCGACTCTTGGGTACGTGAGCATCTACGTGACGTACTTTTGCAACCAGATTCTCTAGCTGGGACGCGATATCCTGCCACAGTGTGGCAGGGTCTGGGTTTGACACTGGGCTTCACGCTGCCAGCACTCACACCAACCGTTTTGTCTTTGGCAGGTGCCCATGAGCTTGTCAGGATGGACAGGTGAGGAAACCCACGTGCTTCCAGCTTTCCCCAAGCTCCTCGCACCCCCTCTGCCCACATCCCGGACCCCACAAGGGTCTTTGTCCTCTCCTCCCCTCCCCTTGAAGCCAGCGTGTGCCCTCAGCCCAGCAGAGCGAAGGGGATGCTGGTGGCACCCACGCCTGGGGTCCTGTCCCTCTCCGGGCAGCCGCTGTTTCTCTTCCCTTCCTCTGAGTGGGAAGTGTCTCCTTTCTTTTTGCCTGTGCCAAGGCATGCATCTCCCCATGCCCCAGGAGAGCTCGAAACCACGGTGCCTTTTGGCTAAGCTTTCCCCCCTGCGCCGGACTCCCCGCTTGCTCTCAGCTGAGGTGCCACCACCTGAACCTGCTCCCTGTCCTGCTTGGTTGTTCCCAGCACTCAGCCAAAACCCTAGGGATAAAAAAAGCTCCTGAAATA
Organism: Harpia harpyja; assembly: GCF_026419915.1. Classification (NCBI taxonomy): domain Eukaryota; kingdom Metazoa; phylum Chordata; class Aves; order Accipitriformes; family Accipitridae; genus Harpia; species Harpia harpyja. Next base: position 5,070,265 of record NC_068949.1, read on the forward strand.
AAAATGCAAATCCCCACCCCTCACACTCTCTCCTCTCCCGCAGCAGCGCCCAGGGCATCGAAAACCCCGTCTTCGAGGCAGTCCCCTCGGCGAGCACGGAGCCGCGGCCCCGACCCCAGCTCTCCTACATGGCCAGCCGGCAGCCCTCCGAGTCTGGCCGGCATCTGCTCTCCGAGCCTGGCACCCCCCTGTCCCCCCCCGGCCCCGGGGACTGCTTCTTCCCAACGCTGGGTGAGCGACCGGTGATGCTGAGCCCTCATGGGGACCACTGCGGGAGGGGTGGGAAGGAAAGGGGCAGCGGCAGAGGGGGTGGTGGTGAACGGGAAAGAGGGCTTTAAATACCAGCTGCAAATTTTGTATTATGTGGGACATCAAGTCCCAGACCTTTGAAGACGGGAAGGACCCAAAGCCTCTGTTTTAAAAGTGCAAAAAAAGTGCAAAAAGCAGAGTTTGGCCACTTCCCGAGGCATATCACTGCAGCTGCAAGCTGGACTAATACCCCCGGTCTGTCCTTTTCCAGATCCTGTTCCCGACTCACCAAATTCCTTGAAAGCCTAAAGACCCAGGAGGAAACCACACGCCCCAGCCGCAGCCGGGAGAGGCCAGGCAGCCACCACGCCATCCTCGCCCAGCCAAGACCCCCGGGAGGGCAGCATGGCCACGGGCAGCAAAGTCTTAAAAAATGAAGCCGAGTGCAGGAGCCCTGCCCTTGCCTCCTGTCCCGGCTCTGCCCTGGGGCTGGAAGTGAACCTCTTTTGCCAGGATTTCAGTTTTTAACTACTTATTTCTATGGAGAAGAGCATGTCTCTGTACTGCTCACGTTTTACGGACTAGCTAAAAATTGGGGATGCAGGGAAGGAAGGATGACCCGCACCTGCAAACTTCCCCAAGGATTTAACTTATTGCCAGGAGTTCAAGCTCTGCAACATCAACCTGTTTCTGCATCTTTGACTGAACATCCTCTCTGGGAGTGGATGGTAAAGTACCTTATCCACCGTGAGACAAAACAGGGTCACCGGCCAGCCTTGTACTCCATTTTTCTTTGCAAAACAGGAAGGAGAGAGGCTCCCTGCCGCTGATGGAGCCCTCCTTCCCCACCAGCCTTTTGAGACAGCCACGGACTTGCGAGGCTGCCGCGTTTTCAGCTGGACACGTGTCAGGAGGAGCCTTATTTCTGCTGCAATTTTATCCTCGGCTTGGGATCGGGGGAATTTATCTTTCTGTTTGTTTCATTATCAGTGCTGATTAAAAGAAAAAAGGGATGTTTATGGTTTTTGTTTGATTTTTTTTTTTAATGTCTGTAAATTAGAAAGTTCATCTGGAGGGTTTTGGAGGATGTTCCCGTGACATGGCCAAGAGTCCTTGCGGAGAGGTGGAGGCACGGGAGCACCCAGTGGGTGGTGGGAAACCCTCCGGCTGGCTTCCCCCCATCCTCCTGGGGGCAGCACGGCCAGAGCAACCATCCCCGGGACCAACCTCCTTCAGCCACGCCGGAGGACCCTGCGATGCCCTGGGGCACATGGGTGCCCTCACAGCATCCTCCGTCCGAACGCAGCACCCTGGCATTGCTTATCCAAAAGAAGCCATGGGTCAGGCTCCAGCATGACTCAGCCCATGGCAAGGAGATAAAACCTTGTGGTAGACACTGTTACTCAAAAGGTGTGTTCGGTTTTTTTCTCTTGCTTCTACTTTTGTTGTAAAATGGGGAAAAAATTGCCACTAGAAAAACATAAACATTAGTCATACCAAAACAGCGTCAGACCTGAGCAATAGCCGTACCAGGCAGCGTGCCCGGGCAGAGCATCCCCGGCAGCACGCCGAATTTTCACACTACGTAGCTGGAGGAAACAGCGTGTGCCTCTGCAATGGGCCGGGGACACCCTGGCCCGCTGCAGGATTTGATTAATCCGGCATTGGCTTCAGCGAGAGCAACTTCAAGATAGTCTGGCCGCAGGCAGAGGGATAAAGGAGAAGCCAGCACCAATGCCCCCACCGCGGATGTAACTTCCTGAGCACGGGACTCGGGCTTTATTGCCAGCCGCGGCTCGGCCCCTTTCCCGGCTTTTCTGGGGAAGCTCGCCCAGTGCCTCCAGCGCTTCCCTCTCCCCATCCCAGCAGCTGCAGCCGGAAAGGCACGCAGGGGATTTGCCTGCCTGCAGGTCCTAACCGCTTTGAAACCCTCTCTGAGTCTCTCCGTTTGCTAACAAATGCGCTGTTTGACAACAGAATAAAGCTTTGTTGGAAACAGGTTTCTCTCTGTGCTGCAGGAATCCCATTTTTTGGGATGCCCTGTGCTGCAGGCAGGTGCGGTGGGTGGCAGACGTGAGCTGAGCAGCCACGTTCTCTGCCAGAGGCGCTGGTGCGGCACGTCGGGGCACTGCGTGGCATCAGGGACTGTTTCCCACCTGGAAAGCTCACCAGAAGGAAAACTAAAGACTTTTAGGGGAAAGAGGTGATGGCTACCCAGCGTTTTACACATGCTGGAGCAGGAGCCCTGGCACGCTGGGTGCTGGCACCCCACCTTGGCCCCCACCACCGGTGGAGAAGACAGCACAGCGCTGCACCTTCGGGCAGGATGCTTACGGTGAAGGTGACCCAGCAAGATGCTTATGCCCTCACGGACCTTGCCGGGTCCCACCAGCTCTTGCAAGTGCCTGGCGTGGGAACGCGCGTCGAGCTGGCTCCCCGCTGCCGGCTGTTTTCCGCTGCATCAGCACTCGGGGCTTCGTTCATGAGGAGCTGCCGTGGTGCTTCACCTGAACTCTTGTTTTGGAGTAGGTGGATGGGAACAGAAACTGCAGAGGCTGAAGCAGTCCTGGCTGGGAGCGGCTGCGAGATAGGCATCTTGGCAGTGAGGAGCGGATTTGCTGATCCACCCTGCCTTGCTGCAGCTGCTGGTGCCCGGGTCTGCGAGTGCCAGAAGGAGCCTTACTCCGGTGCACGTGGGTGCTGCAGCTTCCTTGGGCAGACATTCTTCCTTCTGCTGCGGGAAGCATCCCAAAGACTCCGGAGCAGGGCCAGCCCTTGGGGAGGTGCAGCTGCAGGCTTGCACCAGGGTCAGACAGAGCCTGGGTGACACCTGCAATTCCCACGCAAGGACACCTCGACCTTCCAGTTGCAGCTCACCAGCTTGTGAAGGTTTTCTTTCCTGCAATGCTTTCTGGGGCAAATGCTTTCCTTTTGGCATCAGCACTTTACCATTTTGCCCCTGCGTTTCCAGCTCCCAAGAGGACGGCCAGTATTCCATGCACCCTTGCTGTCCTGGGTGTCACGGATCACTGTGGGACTTCCGAGTCCTCTCCCAGCAATGTCTCCTCTGCCTCTCCCATACTCAGAAAGCCAAATCTTGAAGCACACGAGGGGATGTACGAGTTACAAACAATAAATCCCTTTTGTGTATCATTGCATCAGCCTAGACTTACTTGTGAAACCAAAGTTTCTGGTGGGTGACAAACTCCCAACAGACATCACCCAGGCATGAGGCCAGCAGTCAGCAAGCGACATGCAGGGCAGCCTTTCACAAGACCTAAGCATCCTCAAGCTCCGAAAAGGGCCAAACCTCTTCTCTCCGCTCCGGAATCAGGTCACTGGATGCTTTGTTTCGCTACAGCGTGGCGGGATTTTGATCGTCGCTGCTGGCATAACTTGCGCCGGTGACGTGGTGGTCACGCAGCAGAAACCCTGAGGATAAGCGAGGCTGCTGGGACACCGCTCTGGCAGCGTGAAGCGATAAGCTGTGTCACTTGTCCTCTCCGGCACTGGGAAGGCAAGAGGGCATTGCCATGGCAATGGGATTTGCCGGCTCGGCACATGGCATTCCTCACCAGGGCAGCATCAGCGATGCTCCCAGGGCGCCCGGGCAATGGGGACAAGGAGGAGCTGGTGCTATCGAGTGCTACAGTTACACAAAGCTGCCTTCTCTCATTCTGGAGGAAGAGTCTTACCTAGATTTAAGCCGCCAGCAGTTGCACGGTTTAAGAAAAAGATGGTGTTGCAGAAGCAAGCATGTGAACTACCTAGCAGGGAGGAGTTGAGGTGCAAAGCCTGAAGCGAGAGTTGCAAGCCGCAGTTTGCACTGCTGATTGCAACCTGTTTCCTCAAAATGTAGAGCAGGGCTTTGCAGCGAGAGCTCTGCTGGGAGATCAGAGAGATGGCAAGAGATAGCAGGTGGAGGTGGGGGAGAGGAAGGATGGCAGGGTGTCGCGTGGGGTGTCACGCCTCCCCGTGTCACAATTTGGGCTTGCTTTGTGGACACAGGCACTCGCTCACCCCCACAGAGCCGTGGGGTTAGGAAGGACTCGGGGCTGGAAAATGCCTCAAACGTTATTTGCTCTTTTGACTCTCCCACACCAGAGTCTTCCTTAAAGGCACGAATAACGAGACTTGAAATTCGTGGAGTGGGGAAGGTGCGAGGGAGAGAAGACAGGCACTCTGGCACACTGGTAGCTAAAAAGCAAGGCAGCCACCTCCCCAGGCCAAAGGATGATGGACGGGGTCTCATATCAGCCCCCAAACACATGCCCAGACCCCGCTTATTGCGGGCAGGGCACTCTGAACGGCAGCAACGCAACCAAAGAGCTGCCCAAATCTCGCATGGTGGGGACCACAACAGCTATAGTGGTAATTACTGGAGCTCTTCTGATTTGCAAGCACCAGAGCAGACACACATCGGTCCACGGTGAGCTGAACCATGGTTCAGCTGCTGCTCCAGCCACCCCCTGCCTTGAGATGGGTGAGCAACAGCCCAGGACCTTTCAGACTCAGAGTGTGAGCAGGACAACTCCTGCAGCCGCCAGCACGCTTGCCCGTTGGGATGCTCTTGATATTTTTGGCATTTACAGATGGGAGACGGCACCTCCCCAAACGACTGCAAGAGAGGGTCCTGCAGGACCAGGCGCCGAAGGAGGCTCTGGCTCAAACCTGTACTCAGCAGGTTTGGACCCCGAGTCATAACCCAAATGGACTGGTCACTGAAACATCGTGCCCTGTGCCTGTTCCCCCCTTTGTGCTCGATGTCTCAATGCTAAGCTCGTTCCCGCAGTGCTGCCCAGCTCCACCCCCCCCCAAAAGCACATTTTGGTGGCTCACCGACAGGGAGGGGTTGCCCTCGTCCTCGACGGTGACCACCAGGCGGTAGAAGCTCTGCCGCTCGCGGTCTGGCGGGGAGGGACGGGTGGCGATCTCGCCGGTGACGCGATCCATGCGGAAGGTCAGGTCCTCGTTCCCGCGGGTGATGTAGTAGGAGAGGACGCTGTTGAGGCCGGCGTCCCGGTCGGTGGCACGTACCTGGACCACCGCCGTGCCACCGCCGACGTTCTGCAGGGGGAGATGGTGGGGTGAGCAGCAGAGATACACGACATAAATCGCATGCGCCTCATAATATATAAAATATATAATTAATAACATAATTCTAATATAGAGAGGGGTTTTTCCAGGCATTGCGGTGCTTGAGGCTCCAAACTCACTGCCCTGACACCCAGCAGCCAAGCAGAAGGCTGCTCTCCCTCACCAGCTCCTGGATGCTGTTTTTGCAGTGCTTATTGCAAATGATGTTTTATTAATAAATGCATCTTTGTGCAAAAAGTTAACCAAGGCTACTGGCCCTGCAACGGACAGCTCAGCTGATAATCAGCCACAGGCTTAGCGATGGAAGGCTCTGCCCTTTCCTTGAGTACCCAGATCTTTTTTGGTTTGAAACTCTGAAGTTAAATGTATTTTCTACATTAGATTTAAAAAGAAATGGAATAAAACTAACAGGCGACATTTGCTGTTAAGTCACCAAAGCCAGCTGCCGCTGCATGCTGGAATTGCACCTCTTTTTCCATATGTTACAACATCTCCCATTTGTTGCAATGAAGGAGTTTGATTTCCTGCCGCAGAAAGCTGCGCATTAGGTCCTATCTAGGCTGGCACAGCCTGGGAGAGTGTAAAAACCAGTGTGTGTGCAAAGGTGAAGGCTGTGTAATGGACTCAGAGCTCGGCTAATTATTTTTGGATAGTCCCATTACGGGGGAAATCAAAACAGAAATTCTGTTCTTCAACCAGCTCTGAACATGTATTAAATAGATAAGAAAATCCTAACAGGGCAATAACTTTAATGCAAAGCTATTAATCATGAGCACCACTTCCTCACAGCTAAGTGTCACTGGCTATTACTCGTATTTCATTTTTCATCATCAAATTGAGAACCCCCCCGGTCCAGGAATTAAACTGTCAGGAAATAAGTTGTCTTTTCTCACGCCTGATTGTGTTTTATTACTTAATTATCTAGCTCTTGCCGAGCTGCTTCCTGAAAGTAATTCCTATTCGGCACCGCGCCGCCTCTTGTGTCATTTCGGTGGCATTTCCATGGGCGTGTAGCCACTTCTCCTTCCTCCTGGTCCCTGCAGCCTCATGGGCTTAAGTTGCCTGCAGAGCTCTCTCCTAGCCCAAAACGAGGAGGCCATCACAGGTGGGGGCTTGCAAGGGGCCAGCAACCCTTAAATGACCCAAGGTGAGGTTTGCAAGGGGCCACCAATGGAGTTGTCCCCACCTGCCTTGTGGCAAGACCTCACCTTGGGAGGACGGAAGGAGAGGAGCGGGGCTGCGTGCTTACCTCGCTTACGCTCACGTTGTAGCCGAAGGGGCTGTCGATGATGGGGGGGTTGTCATTGACGTCGAGGATGTTCACTCGCAGAGTGTGCTCCTTCCTCCGGGGAGGCACGCCGCCATCCGAGGCTTGGATCTGCAGTTGGGGATGGATTTTCAAACAAATGCTCTTTTTAAGCTCACAGCCCCAGGAAAATAGCCTCGATGCTCAAACCAGAAGAAGCCCAAGCAGGTAAGCGGAGTGGTTTGGTGCTTACCCGTAAGGTGTAGTGATCCAGCAGCTCCCGGTCCAGCGGCCGTGCCACAAACACCTCGCCATAGGTGGTGTTGGTGGTACGGATCTCGAAAGCCCGGCCAATGTTCCCCGATGTCAGTGAGAAAGTCACCTGGAAATGTCACCGGGAAATAAAAAAAGGGCAGGCAATAGGATGCTGTGAGGAGGAAGGAGAGAGAGGAGACCCTACAATTATAAACCCAGCATTGTCTCAGGAAGGCTCTGAGCGTTTTAAAAGGTCCACAGATGTTGAGCTCCATAGATGTCCTGGCTAATTGCAGCCACCCCAACCATGGGCCAAACCCGGTCTCATCCGGTGCTAGCAATGTTTTGGTATTAAGGTTGGCATGGAGCATGTGGCAGGTCCCTTTCAGACACCAAAGCAAGACGGTGGCTCACTAACAGACCCCAAAATCCCAGACCTGACTCTGAGGGTGTCAGAGCAGAGTCCCCCTGATTTCCAGCCCTGCCTGCAGGAGCAGGACTTGGCCTGTGACATCTCAGACAGAAACTGCAGCGAGAGCAGATGGGACCTCATTAACGCCTCTCTGCGTGGTAAAGAAAATAGCAAGCGGCAGAGAGCTTCCTGCTCAGCCTGCCAAGGGCTTCGCTGCCGTTCCCCGTGGTGGGAGAGGCCACAGCTGGTTTTCAGATTGCCGGGCTCCTTTTGACACATGTCCCGCAGAGCTCTTTGCCCCAGACAGCCCAAGGACGAGTGTTTTCCTCTCCTGCAGGCACGCCTTGACCGGGGAGCGCTGGTACCCGCTGCACAAACATCCCCAGCACCACCGGCGTCAACGACCAGCCTTTGCTTTCGCAGGGATGCAGAGCAGGGGAAAGGGTTGGGAAGGTGCTGATGGAGGCGTTTCTGCGTCAGTGAAACACTACCACAGCCTTACGGGCAGCCCCAAACCTGCTGCGCCGGCTTCCCTACCTGCCCGTTGCTGCCAGCGTCAGGGTCGCGGGCCAGGACCACAGCCACCCGCTTGCCGACGGTGCTGTCCTCTGCCACGCTCACGGACGAGTCGGAGGTGATGTCAAACTGGGGGCTGTTGTCGTTCTCGTCCAGGACCGTGATGGTCACCTGTGGGCATGGCACGGGACTCAGGCAGGAGCCGGCTCCCTGCCCACCCGGCATCAACAGCCGTGCTGACATCCCCTGCAAACTCTTGACCCGCTGCACCCTTCCGAGGTGCCAAAAACGTGAGTGTTGTCCATGCCATGTGGGAATGGGTGCAGGTATTTGAGCCCAGGAACTGAAGCTACAACCCTGTCTGCAGAGGAAGAGGAGGAGCAGGGATGCTTAGAGGCTGGAGAGGGTGCTACAGCTCTCAGTTGGTGGATTTTTCTATGGAGCACCCTATGGTTTTTTATCCTCCAAATAGCTGGGAATGGAGCAACTCATGCTGCTGCAGGCTGACCCTTTCCTGCTAAGCTTTTCACGAGCAGTGATTTCATCTGTGCTCACAGCACCAGAGGTTGGGCAGGGTTTGCTTTAAAGTTAAACGGGCACAAAGAGAGCGCCGTGTGTATTTAACTAAACCAGGGCAAGGTGGGCATAGAGAAGACATGAGCTTCCCTGCTTGGGAAAAGGCACATGGGCGAGTGAGAGACCGGGCAGGAGATGCTCGGAGGGGCACTCCACCGCAGGCGACCGGGGACCAGGCTACTTCGGCCACAATTAGCCAGAGGAAATGCTCTCATTGCGTTTGTAATCAAAAAGCTGCAATGTGACACAGAAATGAGAGAGGAAGAGACTTTCTGTTCCCGGGGCTCTATTTATGGGTGCCCTGAGCCCCCAGGTGCGGCCAGGCTGAATGCGACAACATCCCGGAGGAAGCTGGGGAGCGAGTTGTGTGCCTCGGGACGATTCGGTTATTGTTGCCGCTGAATTAAAAACAGAGAGCCAGGAGCGGGGAGAGCCCATTCAGCCGCTACGATGGATCCGGCAGCTGCTGTCCCAAGTGCCAGATCAGGGCGTTGGGATTTCTGCTCGCCAGCAGCAGGGAGGCTCACGGGCGCCGCACCATGTCCCGGGGGGGTGTCACAGAGGCTGGTGGTGCTGGTGGGACGGGGCTGGAGACCTCCGCCCTGGTCCCTCCCTGCAGCTCAGTGCAGGGTTTGGGATGGATCCTGGCCCCCAAGATGATGCCAGCATGACGGACACGCTTACCTTCTGTTGGAGGAGAACAGAGGGGAAACAGAGAAAAGAAAGAACCAAGAGTTAGTGGGGGATGAGGAGGTGCGGGCAGATGCAATGGGCAGTGGGCTAGCCCTGCGTCCCAGCGTAGCAGTGTCAGGGGCTGCGGGTACCCCCCTGCGGTGATTTGGAGGCTCATCTGTTGGTGTATCCCTTTGTTTTTTCTAGATAAGCTTGGCGGATTTGCCCCTCGCTCTGGCAGAGGCTCAGAGAAGAGCACGGCAGTGCGCGGAGAGCACAGCCGCCAGCACCCATGGGTGGGGACAGGCAGCGCTTGCAGCCTCACTGCCTTTGCCATCCAGCATCCTTTTTAGAGGCAACAGATGCACCAAGACACGAGAGCGCTCGAAACGCAGAGTGCTGCCCATCCCTGCAGGCCAGCCTCCGGTTTCACCCCCAGCCCCTCCCCGGGTCCCTGCTCCTCCAGCTGGGCCAAACCAGCAGAATTTGGGTTGTGCCAGCTGAGCTGCCCCTGTCCACGGCATGGGGACCAGGCTCACCCTGCACCCGCCGTGCCTCCTGCCCCAGCAGAGAAATGCAAATCACCCTCCTGCTCGGCTGCCTTTGAAACTGCCAAATATAACCCTCTTAAACATAAACCACTGTGAAGTATTTCAAGGCCCCCAAATTTACCTCCCTCAAAACTGTTTTAGCTTGGTAAGCGACCTGCAAACAGTTTGGGGCGGTTTGGTTTTTTTTTTAATTTCCTTCTGAGAAATCCCACCCTATGACACGCAGAAGCTAAAAGGCACCGGTCCGTGCTTATGCAAATGCAGGGTTTCCCCCAAATCAGGGTTTCCAGACCCCGGTGGCCAGAGCAGAGAGGACAATTAGGACATGCTGTCCCATGCCAGAGGAAGAGGGAGGTGACCTGAGGTCAGCTCTGCCAGCACAGAGGTTGGTGGGGAAGTGGGTAGAAGCTACTCACCACTGTGGAGTCAATCTTCGGTCCTCCATCATCGGCCACCACCGTCAAGGTGTAGAAATCCCCTTTCTCTCGATCCACCTGGCCTTTGACTGTGATCACACCCTGCCAAGGATGAACAACAGCCATGTTGGTGTTGGTGGCCAAGCAAGCCAGGAGGGACCACACTGTGGCTACTTACAGTGATCCCGTTGATTTTGAAGAGGGAGAGCGCCTGTGTGTTGGTGTTGGGGTCAAACTTGTAGGTGATCTGGTTGAGGTTGTCGATGGAGCGGGCCTGGACCCGGAGCACCTCAGATCCCAGGGGGATGTTCTCCATGATAACAGCCTCGTAGCTGGTGTTGGAGAACTGCACGGCCTCATCCAGCTCGTTCAGCAGGCTGACGTACACGCTGCAGAAGCCCTGGTTGTTGGGGGGTGCCTGGTCCGTGGCAGAGACGTTCATCAGGTAGCTGGTTTTGGTCTCGTAGTCCAGGTACTCGATCGTCGTGATGAGGCCTGTGCTCTCATCGATCTCAAACTTCCCTTCGGCGCCTGACAGGATTTTGTAGTTCACCAGACCGCCGTTCCCTGGGGCAGGAGCAGGAACCACGGAGCCGGTTGGACGGAGCATCCCGAAGAGGCAGGCACCACCGATGCCGACCCCGACCTCGGAGCAGAGCCCATGCCACGTGGGGATTTCAACCCAGCCAAGCCAGGGTCCGTGCAATGGCTGATTTTACCACTTCCCCCCAGAAGCTGGGTGTTTCTCACCCTCACCTTCCTACCTGTGTCTCGGTCGGTGGCCCGGACCACCGCCACCGAAGTCCCTATCCCTGCCGTCTCCCGCAGCCCCAGGCGGTTGTACTGCCGTTGGGTGAACACCGGCACCTCATCGTTGACGTCTTCCACGTAGACGATCACCTGCGAAACCCCCCCGAGAAACCACAGGTGAGCTGGACAGGCTTGTGAACCCTTGCCAGCTGCTTACACTTGTGAGGGGAAACATATCCTTCACGGCACTCATCTGCTGCACAGGAGAAATGTTATCTCTACTACAAACACCACGTGATGGAGAGTGAACGTGCACAGTTTAACATCATAGATTTAAACAAGCCCCATGGTCAGAGTGACTCAGTCCTTCCCTGGCCAGAGGGAGGTACAGTCTGTGTATTAATTTCTCCGTGCTTTGGGATCCCCTGCTCAAAACTTTGCAGTTACAGACCCCGCAACATAGAAACGCTGACGACTTGGTGGGAAATTTTGCTCAAAGTTCAGCGGGTTGAGCTGCCGTTTCCCCAGGGAACATTCTTTCTCCTCCTGGTTTTCTGCTTGCTGCTGGTGCTGCGGGCATGTCGCGCTCAGCCAGAGCCCACCCCACCAGTGGGTCTAAAAATAGATGCAAGCAGAGGGCTGGGTTCGTGGGAACTATGGGAAGCTGGTGTGTCACTGCTAAAGATTATTGCCACTGGGTCCTGGCTTATTTACATAGATGCCTGGCCAGGAGACACGGTTTCTAACAGGCTGAGGCTCAGCTCTTCCTCCCGGAGGCTGAACCGCATCTCACCAGCCGAGCAGGACTCCCTCTGACAGCACCGCACCACTTAGCAGCCTCCTCACACCGAAATGTCACAGGAAAAAAGAAAAAAACCACCACCCCCCCACCAACAACCTCTTCTCCACCCACGGGCGGCCCCGGGAGACTTTTCATCAGCATTTCCATGCCAGATATCTCAAACTTCCTGCACGCCTGCAAGGGCTGGAAATGACTGCCCTCTGATGAAGCATCCCGAATATTTTGCCTGACCTCCTCCACCTCCCAGGCCTGCTGCTCAGCCCTTGGCAGCCCCGAGGTCCTTACCCGCACGGAGCTCCTCATGGGTCCCTGCTCCGTGTTGTAGGCCTCCACCTCCAGGACGTGAGAGGAGTTTTGCTCCCTGTCGAGGTGCCGCACGCCTCGCATCACCAGCCCGGTGCTGGGATTGATGCGGAAGTTGTTGTGCTCGTTTCCTGGCAGGAGGGAAAAGCGAGATGGATGCTGCCCACTGCCGCTGCATCCGTCCTGGTGACACGCCGAGCCCTCCCCGGGGGCCTGTCTTGGAGGAAGAATATTGAGCAAAACCCAAGCCCCATCACCTCCAGCTACATCAGGCTCAGCTACATCAGGGTTTGGCCCTGGTCAAGCCAGGAGCTACGGCATCTCGGCATCCATCCATGACAAATCATCCCCCAGCAGTTAACCCTAATGCTGTGCTCAGGGGTGGGGGAAATGTTTCTGTGGGCTGCAAAGTGCAAAAGGATGGAGAGCGCAACCACCCCAGGCTGTGCGTGTGGCTGGCCAGAGCCTGGTGCAAAATGCATAAAGGGGCACCTGGACTTACCCTTGACAATCCTGTACCACACTCTCCCGTTAACACCTTCGTCTGCATCTGTGGCTTTCACCTTCATGAGAAAAGAAAAGCAGCGAAGTTGAAGGGCAGAGATTTCCAGACCATGACAAATCCTCCCACTCTCCTGAGGCTGGACATCCTGCTCCTCCACCTGAGCCAGGGAGCTTACAAACTGCAAAGCAAAATAAGTTACCCTCCCCTCGTCACCGGACAGCAGGGACAGTGGGTTTGGGGCCCTCGGCTGCCAGGTTAGCTGTTGGATGGGCTTAGGATGAGAGCTGAGCCTGAGGACCATGCCATGAAACCCACAGGTCAGCGTGCTGGCGAAGGTGCCTCCATCGGTCCTGCCCTGCACGTCAATGCTTGCCCCGCTGGAGATGCCGCCGGGGACGGAGCCTCCCTGCCCGCAGAGCTGGCTTGAGCTGGGCAGGGAGAGCTGCTCCCGTGCCCGGTGGGCACGCAGCCTACGGCATCAGGGCAAGTCACCCAAGCAGCCGCATATGTAAAAATTACCGAAAGAAACACGAATGCGACCAGCCCAGAGCACGCTGGTGGTCTGGACACTGGTCTGAATCCTCGCAAGAGCCCGAGCGGTGGGTGGGAGCCCCTCTTAGCTGTGATGTACTGCACAGTCCATGCACGTACCAAATAAGCCGTCCACCCCGGGAAACCCAAGTCACGGGTCCCCTCTGGTGTCGCTGAACAATACTGCAGTGCTTTCCCCACCAACCCCAGCCAGCAGCCCACCTGCCCTGGCAGCTGGGAAGCGGGACCCGGAGAGGGACAGCAGAGCCAGGGATTCCTCCCCAGCTGGCACTGAGCCACCGCATCTCCCCTCCGCAGAAATCACTTCCCGCAAAGCATCCAAACCACGACCGCAGCGGTGGCTGCTTGCGAATTAGCAGGGCAAGGACGTGGAGAATGCCTTAGCCTTTATTCTCCGCCTGCTTCCCCCTGGCATGGCATCTTCTGCCGCATCTTCTCCCTACAAATATTACCCAGCAGTTTCCTTTTTCCACGCAGGTGGGGGTTTGTGCCCAGACGTGCACTGAAAAGAGGAGGGGTTGCTGCAAAGGATGCACGTGCAGCGGGAACAGGGAGGCCATTTATAGGGGTTCAGCTTTAAAGCCCTGGGCTGGCTTTCACCCACAGCCCCACACGCTTGCAGGAGTCAGGGATGTTCTTCTGAAATGCAGTTTTGAGCTGCCTTGAACTGCTCTTGTTCCCTTCCACCAAATCAGCCTGCATCACCAGAAACCTTAGAAAATGCTGACCCCTGCGCTTGCAAACTATCTGTGCCATGCACGCTGTTTTCCTCCGTCCCAGACCAGTTCACATCTCGCTTATAGCCAGACACAACCCTGTGCCTTGCTCCATGTTTCACCACGGACCCAGCACCTTGGTTTCACAGCAGAAAGCTCTCCCTCCCGCACCGGCTCTTCCACCCTCGGGGCTCCCCGAGGCCATTTCTGGGCAGGAGCTGGGCTGTCTCCTCTCCACGATGGATGGGCACCGCACCAGCAGGCGAGCGATGCCCAGGCAGACGGGCTGCCTTGGCACGGCACCGGCTCCGTCCTGCGAAGAGCTATCGCATCAGCCGAAACACCGAGCTGGGGCAGCAGCTGTGGGAAGGAAGCCTAAGGGATGGGAGACAAATCTTTGCAGCTTTTTGTGCCATCCCCTGCCCTGCTGTGCCCGGGAAAATGCATTCCAAGGTGAGCAAACAGGAAGGTTTTCAAAGTGACGAGCAAACTGCACCTTGCAAACACCCCCTTAGCCATCCTTTTCCCAGCTCACCCCAAGCATTTGCTGCAGGCAGCTCTGGCACATAAACCAGGTGAAATGGGTCAGCCCAGGTATTTGGTTTTTATTAAAAAAAAAAGTAGTTTGCATTAAACCAACAGCTGCTCCTGCCAGCCTGCAGCCTGGAAAAAGCTCCGCTGCCGCTGCTTTGACTCACTGAGGTCCCAGAGGAGACGTGATACTTTGACAGACCGTCCCAAACTTGGCAAAACAATTTAACTTGAGTGCAAGCGGTGGGAGAAAAGCTCTTTCTGCTGCAGGTGCAAGGCACCTTGTGCAGCCGAGCGCCGGATGCCTCCAGCCTGCTTTATCCCCCTGCTACAGAACGAGCGGGCTGCAGGCAGAGCCAGCTTTTTGCAGGCCACCTTTCAAACACCCCCAGCTACAGAAAAGGGGTCAGAAAAGGAGGAGGGGAATAAAAGGATGGGGAAAAAAAGCAAGCGGCTTGGCGCAGAGTTGCCGGGCAAAGGGGGAGCAGGCGTACGGAGGGCAGCCAGCTGCCCCCTCCCCGGTGCGGGGGGCTCAGCCCACGACTGTACCATTCAGCTTTCCTGCAGGGGCAAAGCCTAGGAAAACACAGCCCGGGGGGCTCGACCCCTCGTCCCAGCGGGGCACAGCCCCGGGACACCGGCACGGTGGCAAAGCCCGGGAAGGGGCTCGGGGGCCCCCTTGGTTTTGCATGCTCGGGCTGTCCTCAGCCCGGCTGCCCCCTCTCTCCCACCCTCCCTTGCCCTCCAAAAGGGACGAGGGGGCTGGCAGCCCGCAGAGTGCGGTGGGAGAGGCGGCAAGGCAGGCGTGCGGGAGGCAAAGCCCGAGCTCGGCTGGTCGGTGAGAGGTAGGGAGCCCAAATTCCCATGGCAAACTCACAAAAGGCCATTCAGGCTAATCCCGAGGGGCGAGCGAGGCAGGCCAGGGACGTGCTGCTGGGGAAAGGGCTGCAAACGGGGTGGGGAGGGGAGATGCGAAGTTTGGGGTGGGTTTGAAGTCAGGCATCCCTCCTGCCTTCCCCGTTGCGTTGCTTTGTCTGTCCCGATGATGGGAGAGGGGGAAAGTCTTGCAGATGCAGCGCTGCCGCTTAACAGCGACAGTGATGGGGTACGATATCATTTACAGCCCTTTGCTTTCACTACCCAGCTATCTGGGTTGTTAAGCTGTGTGTTTGATACCCTCCCGCATTACCTCCTCCTGCAAGCAAGTAGAAAGATTTAGTGCATTGGGAAAAGCTGGGGAGCTCCAGAAAAGCGTCGCTAAGCGAGACAGGGAGGGGAAAGAGAGCTGCTTTTCATCTGAGCTGTATTACAGGCACAGTAGTGCCTGAAAACAGCCTTTTCTTTGCAGGAGTTTGAGAAAAGCGAGGGAGAGCATATGGAAAAACTCCTGCCAAATTAAGCAGCTGGGCCGGGCCAGGCAGGCAGCGCCCGGCGCTGGGCAGAATAATGCGCTCTGCTGCTCGCGCACAAGAATCATTTCTCCTTCCTCTCCACCTTCCTTGGGAGCATTTTGCTTTTTGCAATTTCTCTTCTTTCCCTCTGATCCTCGTCTGTCTCATGCCCTGTGCTGGGTCCTGAGCACTCACGGGGACGTCTCCTGTTAGAGCTGATCAGGCAAGGATGACCTTTCTGGGGGGGTTTGCCAGGCTGGGCAAGCCTCTTATTAATCCACCTGGGTTAATAATGTGGGGCTTGGGTGGGACAGCGATGCTGGGAAGGGGCGATGCTACAAACAGGGATGCAGGCAGCAGCTTGGCCAGTGGCTACAAAATGCTGCGGGTGACCGGTCCATTACCGTGCTTCAGGAAAGGCACCGAGCTCCCACCCCGCGGGAGGGAAGACCTCGTCCCCACGCGTGCTGTGGCCAGGGCATGGGGAGTGCTGCTGTTATCACACCCTGACCTTTCTGCTGATAGGACTCCAATCCTGGTGACTTTTTGCTGAAATTCTGCTGAAATCACTGTAACTCTGTCTTAGGCAGGAGGTGAGGGGGAAATCCCCTGTGAGTATGTTAATATGTTGAAAACTTATTGGCCCTAAAGAAAAGTCATTGCTTACATGTAACCTACAAAGATTTCCCAGGTTTTTAGTGGCTCCATTTCTGGAAGGGCTTAAGAGATCAGGTGAGGGGCAGCCCGGACCTTCCCTGAATCTGCAGCTCTGCCAGCCAAGCTGGGTGTGAGGAGAGGATGGATGAGAAGCAAGGGGAGAAGAGTGCATGGC
Source organism: Harpia harpyja (assembly GCF_026419915.1). NCBI lineage: Eukaryota > Metazoa > Chordata > Aves > Accipitriformes > Accipitridae > Harpia > Harpia harpyja. The sequence continues at coordinate 5,086,637 of NC_068949.1, forward strand.
TGGAAAAGCCTGGGAAAACATCAGTGTGATCCCTCCCAATGTGTTTCTAAGGGACACTGTCAGCTGGATTTAAAAGAAAAACCCTACAGCCACCACCAACGGAGCAGAAAACTACCTAAAGAAATTGCCCATGCCTCCCGGCTCGCTCTTAACAAACAATATAAGGTCACCAAGCCAAACCACGTGCGGTCAGTAAATGCCAGAATTAAGGTAGCCGTGGTAACCTTGATTCAGGCTGCCTGTGGTGTGAGCGGTAAGCAGCAGCCCTGCCTGCTGGTTTTCATGCCCGGGCAGCGCACAGGAGCAGCCTGCCCACAGAGCAGGGAGGTCTTTGGGATGGCTGAGGCTGTCAGGGGCTGCTCTGCTCCCAAAGCTGGAGGAGAAGGGGCTGAGCCAGGCAAGGAGAGGCTGCCAGATGAAGAAATGCTTTTGGGGTGAAGGGAAGTGGAAACAGCAGTCTAGAGGAGCAGAAGAGAGCCTCGGCCCCTGAGCCTGCTTGCAATACACATGGGGATTCACCCGAGCTAAGGTGTTCTCAGATGCCAACCCATTTATTTTTGCATTTCCCATTTTCTAAGCGCAGAGCTGTCTCTGGCCCATAGAAGCAGCCACATCTCCCCAGAGCCTCCGAGCTCTGACCAGGCCGATACCGTCCTTGCCCTGAGGCTGCCAGCATCGCAGCTTTGAAGGCTCAAGCCCAGGCGATGCAAAGTATTCCCGAAATAAATCACATCTCCAAAGTGGCTCAAACCCGGCACCCAACTCTAGTGGAAACCGCTGACCTCAGTCCCTCCGTATCTCAGCTCATTGCCCGCAAGGGGAGGAGCACCGATCCTGCAGGAGCGATCCGGGATGAGGCAGGGTCCTGGCAAACCAAAGCTGGGAGCTCACCTTCGTAAGTGTGAACCCGCACACAGAGGGTATGGCTAGGGCACAGACAACCTGAATTCAAGGACTCCTTAACCTCTGAGCGCTCGACCTTGCAGCTCTCATAGTGTTTGCTTAAGGTGTTTCCTCTTGCGTAATTTGGACGGTGAGCAATGCTTATCTATTCTGATGCAGCATCTTGCTTTCCACCAGGCTCATCTCCGCCGGGGCGTTTCAGAGTTTCCAATTAGTGATTAAAGACATTTCGCTGATGTCTCCTCTCCCCTTTTTTGAATGCTTTACCGGTGAACGTCTGGCTGCTGCCTACACAAACCTGCGTGGCTTCGAGATGGCGGCTGCAAGTGCAGACCCAGAGACCCTGGCAGTCCCCGCAGCCCTGCCTGTCCCCTCCTACACTCTTAATTTTAAACTGGGTCAATCCAAATCCGTACTTGCCAGGAGACTGCCCGGCCACGGACCAGCCTAACATCCTTCCATCGCTCTTCTAACTCCCACATCTCTGTAGGAAAGTCAGCGTAATAAAACTTTACCTCCAGCATACAGGCTAGAGCATGAAGGGCCAAGCCAAGCTGTCGCATTGCAGAGGGTTGGCATGGCAATATTTCCCCAGCCCTCATCTCTGAGCTGGGGAGGTGCTGGCCTCTGGCACAGCCAGTCCAGGGATGGGAATGGGTGCAGGAGGGTGCACGGGAGCAAAACAATGGGTGCAAACTGCTCTGGGGATGCGAGTTGGGGGGGATCTCGCCCAGTGGGGAAAGGAGAGGACAGTCGCCATCAAGTGTTCGGTAAGAGATCTTACTGGTGAGGCTTTGGGAAGCTGGTTTGCGTCACTGTTTGCAGAACTGGCTGAGAAACCTGCGACGTGTCAGAACCTGAAACCAGGTCAGCAAAACACCTAACACAAGAGGATTTTCAGCACAAGCAGACTGAGGGCGTTACACTTCACCCCAGCAAAAAAGAAAAGGCAATGCTAGTGCAATACTGCAGCTCGATGGGGACTTATCTGGGCGGAGGTTCAACCAACTATCCATTTTCTTTGGGGGAGAGGGAATAATCCAAAACCCCCAAATGGCAGTCAATTCAACAAACCCACATTTCTGGGGAATAGAGAAGAATCAAATCACAGCAGCTTGGGGGGAGGATTTTGCACCTTGTCTAGTACACAGTTATTTATCGCTTCCAGAAAAGCTTCATGCAATGTGTGTGCCTGTTCTCTACAGGTGTCGTCACCGGGGCCATGGTACCATGTATGTGTCGTAGTACCTGTGCTAGATTTCTTTGCCAGATGGTTTTGCACTTCAGTTCAGGGGAGTACTTTGCAGGTATAAATCCCACCTCTGTGCTTTGCCTGCTGGCAAAGCAGACAGACTCCTAATCCCCTGGGTCACAGAAAACACGGCCAGGAGGATTTTGGACATCAAGGCGAGCCAAAAATCCATCAGGTTGGACAGAGGGTGGCTGTCTAGGTGGTGTCCAGCTTCTAGGTGGTAATCACCCCATGTCGCTTATTTGTGTCATCTTGTGCACTGCAGGGAAGATGAGCACAGAGGACGCTGGCAACAGGACCTCTCCCACCCCACCTCTCCTTGGGCTTCTGGTTTCAACCACTGAGCTGGTCCCACCCAGTCCCGCATCCCCCAAGATGGCAGAGCCGCTGCCTGTCATCGTCGCGCTCGTCTGCATCTTCCTCCTCCTGGCGACCTTTGTCATCTTTGTCACCCTCTGCAAGCCAGCGGCGCTGGACCAGTCCCGCTTTGGGCCCCACGAGTGCATGCCCCATCACCCGGCGGATGCCAGCGAGCCCCAGCTGAGGCTCTGGAAGCGGCTGGGCTCCCTGCGCCATTCCATCAACACCTTCAGGAGGAGTCGGCCAGTGTCCCAGAGCCAGCTCGCCTGCCCCAGAAGCTCCCCCGCCAGCCAGGACTGGGACATCATGGAGTCCACCAAAATGTGATCCTGCTCTGCAGGAACTAAATCACCCCGCATTGCTATTCTTTCCCAAGCTTTTGGTTCCGGCTCAGCTCCCTCCTCAAGCAGCCCCTGGTATCCTGGGCATCCCGGCAGAGCCCCTTTGAGCAGCTCATTTCCAGGCAATGGCTCTGCAAGGCAACAGGAGATTTTGCTATTTCATGTTCCAGAATGCTTTCCAGGTTACTGTTCCCTGGCAGGAAAGGTGGAGGCATCCAAACTACACCCACACGCAGCTATCACCGGGCAGTCAAAAAAAATATTGCTGCTTAATTTCTTTTGGAAAACATTGTGCAAGTTGCGAGGCACCTGTACAAACAGCCTGGGCGAGAGCAGAGCAACCTGGCTGCCTAACAAATATCGCCTTGCAGAGAGGCTTCCCGGGGCAAACGTGCTCCACAAAAAGCAATCCTCAGCTGAGATTGCCCCCGAGACGTGCTCCTGAGCAGGTGGAGGAAGGCTCGTGCCCCCCGTGCGCTGCCTGGTCCCCGTCTTCCCTCTCCCCATGCAACGAGCCATGGGTTGCTGCAGTTGATGCTTGGAAGGATGCGCGCTACAGCTGCCTGCTGGAAACCTGCTTCAATAAATGAGCAGCGGGAGCAGGTAAACACGCCTGTAAATGCATTAAAGAGGCCTTTTGAAGCTCGCAGCAGCTGCCAGCTTGGAAAGCCACCGCGCAAGGCTGAGCTGCTCGTTGCTGCTGGGAAAGGGTACAACGGCCAGCAGGTAATCTGACGTGCTCGAAGAAATCAGTAGGAAAAAGAACTGGTTTAGTTCTTCCAGGTCTGCAGCTCGTGCTAAGTTGAGCCGTCAGGTTCACCCCTTTGGGTGAAGTCTCCATGCCCGGTGAGGCCCCACGGCAAGCACCAAACCCTGTCTCTCTGGGTTTCGCATGGTTTCTGACCCTCGCGGGGTGCAGCTCAGCATCAGGACCTCCCTGGGCTGCCTGGGACGTTCCCGCTCTCCTCCGGCCCTGGGCTGCCTGGCTTTCGGAGAAGGGGATGGGAAACCTTCAAAAACTCTCTTGTTGCCATAGGGATGTGGGGATGTATTTGAAGGGGGAGACCTTCAGTACAAATGGTTCACTTTTAAAGGTGTAAATTAAACTAGCCCAGGTGATTGCCCATTTCCATTTCCCTCTGATTTTGTTCTGTGGAAAACAAACGTCCCCCAAATAGTGCCTCTCCTTTGCCACAGACTTCCAAGGGCATCCCCCCTTTTGGGAAGCATGCTCTAAGAAAAGGGACTTTGATGTCAGACTCGGGTTTCCTCCGCTCACAGTCTTTCGATTTGCAAAACCGGCTCAGTTTTAGGAGTCCCACGGCAGAGCGTCTCTCCGCCTGCACTGCTCCCCTGCCCACCTCCACCCCGGGTGCAGGGATTGCAGGCAGATGCCTGACCCCAGAGACAGGCATGGTGCAACGGGCATCACGTACACCGTGCCGCGGTGCGACAGGTGACGAGGAGCCGCAGGGCCCGCGTTTGGGGACCAGCCACCCCGAGCGTGACTCCCAGCAAACCTTTGTTGCAAGAGGCGAAAGGCTCCTTTCTTCTCTCCCGGTGACTCACCCTGCCCGCGAGAGCCAGGGACAAAGCTGCCCCTTTCCCTGTGCCGGGAGAGGTATTCAAGGCAGGAGAAGCCTTCCCAGGGCCCTCTGCAAAGAGCCTTTGGTGCCCGCTCCAGAAGAGCCCTGGGTTTGAAGGGATGCTGGAAGCTCTCGGAGGCTTAGTGAATGCCCGCATTCATTCAGCACTCACTGAGCCATTCAGCTCTGCCCACCGCTCCTTCAAAGAGGAACAAAAATGAAAGCGAAGTCCAAACGCTTTTCTCCCTCCATTTTTCCCCCCTCTCAGAGCATCTCTTTGCACGCACTTTTCTCCCTCCCCTTTGAGACCTCCGCTCTCAGCCCCTTCTCTGCTGGGAAGGGGGAGAAAGCGGGGATGCAGCCAGGCAAAGGGGCCTCGCCAACACAGGGCTTCAGTTTTCTCCTCTCGGCCCCTGCAGAAATGGGGTGAATTTCCTATTTTTCCCTTGTGCTTTCCTGTCTTCTCCCCGGTGCTCACAGTCTGTGTTAGCAAAGGAGCAGGGGAGCGCACAAGCAAGAAGACATCTTGCACCGGCCTGGGGGAACAGACTGATGATGAGGAGAGAAAATCTCTGCCCTGGGCTTCTTGCAACTCACGGCTGCGGTGCCAGGGCACGGAGAGCAGGGAACCCCCTTCACCCACCCAGGGGGCCCAGTGGAAGAGAGCCACGTGCCTGCACTATGCTGCTGGCGGCTGGGATGTCCTCGGGGACGCTGACTTCGTAGCTGCTCTGAAGAAAGATGGGTCGGTTGTCATTGACGTCCAGGACGGTCACATACACAGTGGCAGTCCCAGTGCGCCGGTTCCCAGTGGGGCCGTTGTCTGTACGGGAGAGAAAGGCGAGGGGAGGTTCGGTCACCTCCATCTCCTCCTTGCAGAGGTGGTGCTCAGCATTTGGCTGCTGAAAATAACAGGACCAAAATTTCTAAACTAAAATCCTCCATCTTTTCTGAAGCTTCCAAATCCCACACTGAACCATGAGCTTTTTTTCTGCCTATCCTGATAGAAAAAGGAAAAGCCAAACCACACCCAAGCTCTGCCATGGAAGCACTGCCCAGTAAGGCTGGAAATGCAACCGGTCATTAAAGAGGGTTTGCAACTCCATAGACAAAGAGGGTGATGTATGCTGGAAGGGACTGCTGGAGGTCAGGGATCTGGGAGATGAAGACGGGCAGGGGTCTGATAAGTTTTCTGTAGACCCAGCTCAGCTCACAGCCAAAGAACATTGGGACCGGTTGATGTTCAGTAGATAAAGACATCGCAGCATGGCTCTTGGTTTTGTCATGAAGGATGAGCAAATGGGGAGCATAGGTTGGGTTTGGTTTTTCCAACGTGCCTGATACAAGTGAGCACTAAACCCACCCAGCTGGGATCTGGTGACTGGGAAAACACAGGCAGTCTGACACCCATCGGAAGGGCAGAACGGACCCTTTACCACTTGGGATCCGGTTCTGCGTGCCCAGCCGATGCAGCGTCCCCGCTGCAGACCCCGTGGCACCTGCAATGCCGTGCCGCGAGATTTCTGACCAGGCCACTTAATTCTCCTTTCAAAAGGGACGTTCAAGTCTTCTGCAAACAGGCACATCATTATAAAGCTCTAGGGATGACGGCCAAGATGGGTTTGGCACGTGGGCCCTCTGTCCGTGCCAGGTGGCTCTGGATTAATCAGCAGCCACTGAGCCAAGGGCTGGCATGGCATTAGGGGACTGAAGCTGTGGCACTGGCATTTCTGGGTGGACGTCTGCCCCGAACAGCATGCAGCCTTGCAGCAGTGGGGGCCTTGCCTTCCCCAGTGGAAAGGGAAATCCCTGGGGCTGGGTGAGCCTGAGGGGTGAATTTACTGTCTGCAAAAGTCACGGTAGAACCGGGACATATTAATGCACGTGGGTTGTGAAATGCTAACGCCAAACGCAGGCGCTGGTTTATAGAGAGCCTCAAAGGTTGCTGTCTCTCTGCCGTGCCTGCAAGGCAGCTCAGCACGTGCATGGCCACCCCGCGTGGCTGCGTGGCAGCGGTCCCGCGGGAACGGTGGGAAATCCTTACCGATGGCCTCCAGGATCAGTGTGTACGATGCCACGGTCTCCCTGTCCAGACTCACGACTGTCCTGACCACCCCATCCCTGAAGCCGACGCTGAATTTGCCATCCTGGTTCCCACCTGCAGCAAAGGACAAAGACCAGGTCGCCTGTTGTCCGGATGCAGGGAGCAGAGCCCACGCTGCAGAGGATGCTGCAGCCTGGGCATGGGGTCAGCCCGGCCGTGGAAATCGCAAGTGCTCAGCCTGCCCTGCTGAAGGGCTGCATTTTATACAGTTTGGAGCAAGGCAAGTGTTGGGCAAGCTCGTATCTCATCCTAGGCAAAGCTTCTCTGCAGCAAAAGTGGGCAGGGCGCCTTCTCTCTGCCACACCAAATGCCGTGCCTGCCTCATAGCACAGGAAAGGAGCGATGATTGTAGGAAAAGCTGAATCACAGAAATGCCAGATCATTTCCTGAACGCTTCGGAAGAAAACTGGGGTAACTTTGCGTGCGGCCCGCGGTACCTGTGGGACAACACACACCTTTTCTCTTGCGGGGGAGGCCAGAGGGACCGTGACATGAAACGTGAGGCTGCTATTGTGAGAAAAATGACTCTCCGGTGACGCTTCTATTTTTGCCCTCTTCCTGAGGGCTAAACGCCGCATGTGCAGTTTGCAAGTCAAAGCGCGGCCAGGGGGTTCCCCGGCCTCCCTCCCGCTGCAGGTGCTGCGGCTGCGGTTCGAGCCAGGCACTGCCCGGGTGGCATCGCTGCCCGCCTGCTCCTTGCCCACCCAAACCCACCTGCACGCCGGGCTACGAGATGCCCTAAAACTCCAGAAAGGCTTCCAGCCTTCAATGCGCGTTAAGCGAATACCACCCCAGCGGCGTTAAGCCCATCCTCCTGTTTTTCCTGGATGCATCCCGGTGGTGTGAGACGGCAAGGGATGCTCGGGGGCAAGGGTTCGCCCCGAGCAGGACAAGGAATAGCGGTGGAGCGGTCAGCAAAGCAGGGAGCCAAGCGGGGCTGTTCGGCAGAGGGCGATACCGTACAAGCTTTGGAGGGGCTGGAAAAGGCAGCGCTGATGTGCAGAACACCCTGGCCAAGGTCTGGGGGCTGCCTGGCTCCTTTCCACAAGCAAAGCTCGCTCCCCTTTGCAGCGTTTTGCAAGGGGTTCATACCAGTGATGAAGTAGCTGAGCTCAGCGTTCAGCCCGATGTCAGCATCCGTACAGTTGAGCCGGACCACTTTGAAATCCCGGGCCACGTTTTCGGGCAGCGACACGTTGTAGATGGCTGGGAAGAAGGTGGGGTTCTCATCGTTCACGTCCAGAACTGAAAAGAGGAGCAGAGCTGAGTGCCCCCCCAGGGCTGCCCCTCCTGCAGATGCCAGGCTGATGTCCACTAGGCTCCCAAAACCACTTGCCTGCTGCTCTGAGCACCCCAGGGAATGCTCTGCCTCTGCTCCCTGCCATCTCTGTGGTGGGGATGCCTGCAGACCAGCCAGCCGTAAGGACCAGTCCCCACGGCTGCAGGCTGTATTTGGTTGCCTCTGATACATACAGCTCACACCCCATGTGCAAAGATACCCTACATAACTGGTGCAAACACTAACTTTAATCGCAGACTCATTTCTATACCCATTCAGAGGAAAATCTGGGGCTTAAATATAAGCTCAGTACTTCCCGGCATATGGCAGAGGGCTCTGGGGTTGCAGGACCAGAAACTTCCTTTTCTAAACCCAGGCCTGAGGAGAATCCAGGGTCAGTTTATTTCCAGGTGATGCTTATCCTCAGCTCTAGGCTCATGTAAAGCCAGTAAGTAGAAATGCATCAAATTAAAGACACACTACATAATAAGGGTCTCAGTATGTCTCCTGTATAAACCACATCTCCCCCCTGGTGAGGTGTCCTTGTCACCCATCTTTTTGGGACCGGAGGGTACTCTGCAGCCAGACAGGGGTTGGAAGGGGTCCCGGTGCACCCACCTTTGACAGTCAGGGTGCTGGTGGAGCTCTTGGAGGGCACGCCGGCATCGCTGGCTACCACCCGCAGGTAGTACTCGGCGATCCTCTCCCTGTCCAGCACGGTGGTGGAGGTGACGAGGCCGCTGGTGCTGTTGATGAGGAAATCCATGCGGGGCATCCCCACCTGCATGCGGTATGTCACCTGCCCGTTTGGACCCTCGTCCAGGTCGATGGCCACTACCTGGTGGGGAGAGCAGAGGGAAGGGGTGAGCATGGGGGAGCCCGATCATCTCCTGACAATGAAAATCACAGTACATAAACCCCGAGCATTTCTTTGCCCCCAGGGATGCTGGGCTGAAACAAAGGGACCTCGGAGCATCCCCGCTGCCGGGAGCAAGCACATGGGGTGGGTTGCCACAACCTCTTCTGCATCCCCCCGGTTGCATTGCTAGAGGATGGAGAGGATGTATTGCTAGCCTGCTTTGCAGAAGTGATGGCAGCGACAGCAGCAGCCCCCAGCGTGGGGCATGGCAGCAATGGGACACACTCACCTGGAAGACAGAGGAGCCTGCGGGAAGGCCCTCGGCGGTCTCAGCAGTGAAGGGCAGGTTTTGGAAAGTGGGGTCGTTGTCGTTTAGGTCCAGCAGGTTGACGAAAACCGTGGCGCTGCTGGTAGCTCGCAGGGGTGGCCTCCCGCCTGCAGAAGCCAGGAACAGGGTTTCAAGGTTAATGCCTCGAGCTGTTTCCACCCCTTTCCCCTAAAAAGGAGCCCTCACCCCCTATGCAGACAGTAGTGCAGGATGGGGCTGCCTCCTCGAGGCATTAACCTGTCCGTGTTACCCCTTGCACTGCAGCCCGTCGGACTAACGGCAGAGTCCCCTGGCAGGGGAAAACTCTCCCTGGCAGCAGGCACGCAAGGCAGACCGATGGCTACCTGTGCACGCAGCTAAAAAACAAGAGCAACACCAGTCTGTGCTTATCTCTGTCTTTCTGGCAGGACGACTGGGACGATGGCTTTAGCACAGTGCAGAGGTGATGCAAAAATAGAAAGGGGTAGAGGTAAGGTTATATCTGCCTCCTGGCTCTAGGAAAGAGGCTGGATAATAGAAAATGATCTTCATATCTCTATCTTTTTTCCTAAAAGAGTTTCCCTAAGGTACTATTTCCAGAGAAAAATACATTTCACCACTTGATCAGCTCTTTTCCCTGCACCTGCTCAATTGACTTTCCTAGATACTGATGGAGCCAAACTGAGAAGAGGGGGAATTTCTGCCTCCCAGGCTCATCATCAGGGCTGCTACAGGAATGACTGCGCTCACACTTTGAAGGTTTCTGGTTTGTTTTAGCAGGTTTTAACCTACTCTCATTTTTTAACCTCAGAAACATCTTCACAACTTATGCTCAAAACAGGAAAAGCCCAGAAACTTCATCATAAGGGAAAAAATCAGGCTGAGAAAAGTTCAACTCAACACATGAAAACCATCAGGGAGGGAAAGTGGAGGGTGAGGAGGGTGACACTTGCATGACCTGAGCCCCAGCAATTTCTAGCTACGGTGGAGCAAGACAAACCACTGTGGCAAAGAGGAATGGGACCAAAGCGGGGCTTACAGTCGGTGACAGACACCACGATCCTCCGCATGAGCTGGGCCTCCTGGGCGTTGGGGTTCTCGCGGTCCAGCAGGACGCCGGTGGTGCGGATCTTGCCCGTGGTGCTGTTGAGGCTGTAGAACTTGTTGGGGGGTCGGATGCTGTACACCACCGTGCCATTCTCCCCCAGGTCTGGATCGATGGCCACCACCTGCCGTGGAGAAACAGCTAAAGTTAAAGCAGAGTGATGGGAATTAAGTCCCGCCGTGCATCCCCATGTAGATTCGCCAGTGTCTAATAACGAGGCTGAGCTCCCATGACAGGCTTTCCCATACCAGCGGCAGCAAGAAGTTCTCCTTCCTCCACACAGCTGTATATTTTCATGATAACTTGCAGGGATTTTGTACCCTTGAGACCTCTACTGCGGTGTTAAATCTCACTGAAATTGGCCTGCAAGCCCAGGAGGTAATGGCATGGCAAGAGAGACACGAGCACGCAGCAATCAAACAGGCTTTTCTCCTTTTAAATAAAACCAGCTAGAAAACAAGCGCCCTTCAGAAAAATAAAAGAGGGACAAAGAGGCACGCGGAGAAACTTGTGCTGCCACATCGGAAACACTGGAAATAATTCACCGGTGGAGTTCTCTTCCATGCCAGACATTTTGTGCTTTATTGTTCTCCCTGTGACATTTTTAATTACAGGGGACATTTACATTAAAAAAAACCCAACTTCATTACACTCATAACTTCCCCGACCCCCACTGCTTGTCCCGCAGCTGAATTTACATCGTATCAGTGACACAATAATTATTTTCCCAGCAACTAATTGGGATGTCAAAGGCAAGATGACTTCAAGCAGGGGCCGAGCAGTGGAGCTGGTGCCGCACGGAAGAGAGAAAACCGCCGTGCTCTGGTTCAGGCTGCACTGCCAGACCTTTCTCCCCCCCCCGCCCCCAACTCCTTTTCTTTTGCAGCCTTCCTCCTTATATGATTTTGTGGATTCTCTTCACTTTTCCCTCATTTATTTTCCATTTCGTGCCCGTCATTTTTCTCCCGGCGTGATGGAGTACAAGCCTCCCTCTCTCCTTCTCTTTTATTTCACCAGAGGGACTTGAAAGGCTGTAAATCAATGTCTTTCAGAGAGGTCCTTGAAGGAGGTCGCAGGCGAGGCTAAGAAAAGGAGAGTTTGGCCGAAACCCACACAATTTGGGGAGAAAAAAAAAATATCTCAGCAGAAAGGAGAAACACATGGGATGGGCAGCAGTGAGGAGGCTCAGGAGTAACCTTTTAAATGGACTTCTGCAAGTTGGTGCTTGACTGGAGGTGACACCGGTTCGGAGGTGATTCCCTGCTCCAGCCAAGCAGGTGACAACCTCGTCGGGTGAAAGGAAGAGGCTTTTAGCGCAACAGCCGCCTTCCCTCGCACGTACCGTGGTGACGTCCGAGTTGGGGGGGGTCATTTCCACCAGGTTAATGAAGTATGGCTCATCCTTCCATGTGGGATAGTTGTCATTGATATCCAGCAGCGTGATGTTCACCTGCAAGAGAGCAAGCAAGCAACACTGCATCAGGCGGTATCGGCTCCCGGGGCAGCACGGCATGTCCCTCTGGGTGTACGGCAGTACCAGGTACCCAATGCATGTTCCGCCTCCGGAGGGAAAACCAGCAGAAAAACAACCTCCTGCATCTTCACAGCCAAGGGTCCTTGGCATATCTGATCTTGGTTTGGCTCACATGTACTTATTACTTTGCAGTTAAAACAACCGCAGGGGCACGAGGTGTGTTTTCAAGCAGCTACTTCACTGTGGGGAGGGGATGCAAATCGGTCATGGTGGTGGGGGAGTGGGCTCAGCAGGAGCATGGCAGGAAAGGAAAAAATTGAGTGACCGGTAAAAAGCAAAAAAAAAAAAAAAAAAAGGAGTACATGAGAAATCGGGGGAGCGTTCGGTAACAGGGGGTGGGAGGTGCAAAGACAAGACAGCACGGGAGAGGATCGTGCCCTGAAGTGTTACCTATCTGCATTTTCAGCGTGAGAAACGGCATCTAAGTGACAGTAGATAGCCTGTGGGATGCATCCTGTTGTCTGTGAGTCTCTCACCTCCCCAGATCGCCCATTTCAATCCAGCCTGTGAGTCTATAAAGATGCCTAAGGGAAGAGCTGCAGTGCAAGGGGAGGGGGGCAGAAGGGAGCCCTCGGTGACTGCCACCCCCACACAGGGTCTCTCGGTGGAGCTTCTCCTGGGGTCTTCTCTGCTCCCAAGTGATGGGGTCCTGTGGCCGCACCAGACTGAGCTGCTGGTGCCACCCCGTGGTAGAAGAGGCAAATCTGGACACCACAGTCCCTGGGGATGTCCCCTCGGCCACAAGCCAAGGTACCATGGTGGTCCCTGAGGAACGTTGGTGTCCCACCTCTGCTCTGAACACCCCAGGTGCTTGTCCATCACCTGGGGACCTTGCAAAGCCCCTGTATGAACCCTTATTCGCAGATCAAAAATGATTATAGGGAACAGCTTTGAGTCCCGGGTTTCTATCTTTGCTGATGACCGCAGACAAACCTAATCGGCCACCCACTTCTCACCGAGTTTTAGTATTCTTTAACTTTTTAGGAACCATGATGCATTTTTTTTTTCCTAATTACAATCTGTGTTGCAAAAACCTTGTTTTGCCTTTCAATAAAGCTATTAGGAGAACAACATCCCATCTGGAGCCCCAAAGGGGAACCGAGCATCCGACAGGCCATGCCGTTGCCCAGCCAAGGCTGTCATATGCCTCTGGGAGGCTCCATAGGGAGCTTCTAGTCCGCTACCTGGATCACACACTTCCTGATGGCCCTCAGTAGTAGTGACAATTATTTTAGGGATCTCTTCAGCACAACCACAATATTTCTCTGCATCGCCCTCTGTTGCGTGGGGCTTCTCGCCCGCAACCCAACCTGAGCGTCCCAGGAGCAAGAGCACCCAAATGTCATGAAATGTTCAAACCAACATGGTGCCGTGAGCAGTGAGAGATGGATCCTTGGCTTTTCACCTCGTGGTATTTCCAAAGACTTCTACAAACCCTTTGCAAACAACGGGTCTCCCTGACATCTGCAAAGGGCAAGGCAAAGCAGTAGGCTTCCATCTGCGGTACAATGGCTTGCACCTCCACCAGAACGTTCTGAGGAGCCCAGGCATCACAAACCAGTTGGAAACCCTTGATCCAGGCAGTATGTGAATAGTAGGTATCAGGAACAACTAAGTGCGCCTGCAGGCTCTCCAACTAAGAACTTTCTCAAGAGACATGAACAAAGGGAGCCGTACTGTGGGTGGAATAGGTACCCATTACCTCCCTTGCACGGGGAGCTAGACACATAAAGCTCTGGAAGGTCAAGTAGCTCCTGGGTGAATGGTTTGCGAGGAAAGGGAACCTGATTTCAAGGTCTACACAGCCTGGACAGTCATTCTGCAAGGGCTGAGAGCAGCAGTGGGGGCAGCTCAGAGGGCAGACACCACTATACGCTCTTTATCCATTCACACAGCTGAAATTAAACACTGCTAGCACAAGGAACTGAAGCATCAGTGCCTGAGCAGTCCTCCTCAATGCCAGCCCCAGGCGGGTACTGGTGGCTCGAGGAGATGGGAATCGCTCCTTCACACACTCACCATAGCAATGCCCGTCTTCTGGTGGTGGCCCACGCCTCCATCCACTGCCCGGACAATGAGGATGTATTCAGATTTGGCCTCCCGGTCCAGCAAAGATGTTGTCGTGATTTCTCCTGCAGCCACAGGAGATGAGAGGGATTAGAGGTGTTGTGTGGTGAACAGGGGCACTGGTGAAAAAAGGGGACACTCAAAATCAGAGACAGGATCCTTCACAAACGGGCCCTTCCTTCTGATTGTTTCAAATAGATGGACCCTGGAAGGGTCAGCTTGTCAGCAAGCTCCTGCAAACTTCTTGTTGTGTCTTCCCACGGGAGCCTGTGTAATGACTGCCTGCGATCCCTTATGCTCGTTCCTGCCCGTAACGAACCAAAAAAGATGCCAGCAAGGGAAGGCGGGCAGCATCTCCTTAGCTAATGTAAGCCCTTGCAGCCAAAGCCTTTTCTCAGGTGTCAGTCCCACCAGGAGCTGAGCTTTCACCGATGCCTCTGCCAAAGCTCTCATGGTGACCGAGCAAGTGCTGGTGGCTGAAATCTGGTAAATTCCTTAAATCGCGTTTCTCCTAAGCAGGCTGCTCAGGGGAGAGGAGGGAAGGGCAGGGGATGGAGTGAGAGTGAAAGAGGAAAAATGATGGGGAAGAAAACCAGGGGAAATTCAGGAGAGGGAACAGAAAGGAAAAGAGGGAGAGCGCGTATGGAGGCTCACCTGAGCGAGCGTTGATCCGAAAATGTGAGGAGCCCTCCAGGGAGTAGATGATCGACTCTTGCCCGTACTCCCTGGACCGGTCCATGTCCGTGGCGTTGAGAAACAGCACTGTGGCTCCTTGGGGGAAGCAGAATCGAGGGCTGGGACAAGGCATTTGCAGCCTGGAGGGGCTCTCCCCAGCTGCCCCGTCCCGCCACACCGCTCCTGCACCCACCTTAAAGAGGTCACCTGGCCAAGGGGTCCCCTCGCCTGCATGCACAGTGGGGCCAAACCCCCAGACCCCACGGCTATAAAACTCTGCCAGGTCTCTGGCTTTTGCCTCCCCCAAAACCCATCACCTACCCCGTTCTGGCTGTAAGACCCCCAGGGCCCTTCTGCTAGCCTGGAGAAAGAGCAGGGGCGTGCTCCGTACCTGCCATAATGTCCTCCATGATGGTTATAATGTAGGAGGGCTTGCTGAATGTAGGCGGGTTGTCGTTTTCATCCTGAAGCAAAGAGAAGGTCAAGAGGCAAAATGGTGAAGTAGCTGCCAAAGTCTGGTATGGGGATGCTCCTGGCAAACTGCATCTCAAGATGTGACCAGCTCCAGGCATCAGCATGGGGAAGAAGGCCTTAGGGGTAAGGCACCGGAGGTCTGAGTACACGGTTTCACTGCAGAGGCAGCTGGGGCTAAGGCAAGTCGATTGTTGGTGACTTTGCTAAGCCATACAGTGGGGACAATAGCAACTAGCTCATTATCCAGCGTCCTGGGCAATACGCAATATGTCTGAGGAACCGCTGCCGTTTGCAGCCCAGCATCCTCTGAACTGCTCCTCCCTCCACCGCAAGCTCCCGGGAAGACTCAGACACTGCACGAAGCCCGGCAGCATCACGCACAGACCCGCTCCTCCCTCTTGGAGCAGCACACAAGTGGCTTAGTGCTCTGGGTCACCCCGGCCACGAGGCCACCACGCAGACTGGACTGGCCAGGGGAGCTGCTGAGCTTTTGCTGCCTCTGTTGAAGTGGAGGAACGCTGTGGGTGTTTGCAGAAAGCAGCTACAGCATTTTCAGGGGGGCAAGCTGGTTTGCATACCAATGTGCTCCCGCCAAGCCTGTCTCTGCCAGCGACTACGGCTGGCCTGGTGAAACCAGGCAGGAGCAATTGGTCGAAACATCCCTCAAAACAGATTTCGGACCAGTTTAAAGCTCCCCCAGGGAGGCTTTAAATGCTGTATAAACAATGTTAAGAATCTGCCTTAAATGAACCAAACCGAACCGCCTACGGAGAGAAGGATGGAGCCGCCAGGACATTAAAACACCGTTATGGACTTTGCCGCTTCCCTGGGGCTGCTCTGGAGACATTTTCTACCTGGAGGCTGCTGGTGGACCTGCAGGCTCAGCTTCTCCTGCTGCCACCAAACTTGATATTTGAGGCAAGTTCACGTGCCAACGATGCCCATCGTACTGCAATTAAATTGCCATCCTCTGCTCTCGTTGCCGGAAGCAGGTGGTCTTTAATCAGCCTTTGCATCACTCAGCTTTCACTGTGCCTCCTCAGAGGGTAATGAGCAAATTGCCGGCTGCCCGGGGTGCTGTCCTCACCATCCCTCCTCTTCCTCGCACAGTCGGGTTGGGGTCATCACGCCAGGGCAAACCCTGGAGGTCCGGGCAGGTTAAAGGCAAAGCAAAGGGAGATTCTGAACATGCATCCGTGTGCCACCTGCAGCCGGACCCGGGTGAGCTGTGCCGTGGGCCGGGCTGGGTGGACGCAAGCCAAGGCAGACGCCGTGCCGTTTCGTTAGCGGTCCCGAGTTCATCAGGCCGTGCTCAGCACCGCCATGGCCCGGCAAGCTGGCTCCTGGGGAGGCAGGGACTCGCTCCTGGCCGGCTCTCCATCTGGCCGGAGCTGGCATGACCTGCCTGCAGCACGGTACATGGCTTTTCTACTTGAGAAGGACATTTCCCACTTGAGCAACCTGAATTCCAAAGCTCCCCTCTAGAAACCTTCCTGCGTGCCTCCTGCAGCACCCGCAGCGATGCCAGATGGGACCCGGCGCGCTTCCTCCACTCCCATGGGAGAGGCCATCCAGCTAACCACCTAAAACCAGCTTCCCACGTTCCCCTGACCCTCAGCCTTCCTCCCTCACCCTTGGATAGCCATCATATCATCTTCAGGGATGCTGAGAATCACAGATGTTCATGCTAAGCACACAACCCCCTTTCCTCCAGACGTACGCATACTATAAGTCGCTGGCTCATCGCCCCGAACAGGGCATCAGCGGCAGGGAGCGAGGCAGAAACTTATTAGCAGTGATATTTCCCCGGATCCTGGCATGGCGCGTGCTATTAGTTCTGATTCGGCGGCTCCCTCTACAAAAGCGTATTGTCCCCTAATGGGAAATCTACAAGGCGAGTTTGACTTCTTTATTAAAAACCAACAACCAAAGGATGAAAAAAAATTACCTCCCTCCACACTCACTCTCGTTCTGCTTTTTCACGTATCTTGTTCATCAAGTGCCGTTGTGAAACACTTCCTCCTCATTTTCTTCCTATTTTCTGCTTTTTTTCCACTTGCGAGAAAAGCCCTTTCGTTCAGAGTGGGAAAAGTGACAGCTACTTAAAACCCACCAGTGTACAGACTCAACCCAGAGGAGATGACCCACCTAGTGTGGTCTTTAGAAAGAGGTGTTGATGCTGTCTAAAGCACAGTGTGGGAAGGATGTATTTAGCCACCGCTAACCCTGTGCCCAGAACTGCCTTATTCCCCCTCTCCCGAGCACGGTGAGGGAGCTGGAGGAGAGGCGTGCTCATGGGACTTCATTCCCATCCTATGGCACCGTGGACTTCATCTTCTTTGCCTTCCCAGACTGACGCTGCCGCCAGCCCGGCTTAGATCCCATCACCGCGAGACTGACGGGTTATCAAGCAAACTGTCTCCATCACTGATACCTCCCTCCAGACGTCCTCAAACCACAATGTGCCTCAAAGTGACAATCCAATCTAATCTTCCCAAGGAACGCTGCGATGCTTTACCTCTCCCAGCAGCAACCTTTCCTTGAGGGGGTTTGCACCTATGCTGGCGCGTGAGATGCACGGCGAAGCCTGCAGCCCCGCTGGGACAGCCGGCATTGGGGAGATGAACAAGCAACTTCCCATGATTGATTCAGGGCCTGATAATTTCCAACACTACATGCGCTAATGTGCAGCCAAAGCTCTCTCCTCTGCATCCGAGCTGCAGCGAGCATCTCTGGCTATGGGCGTGGAGAGCATCCCAGCCAGGAGTTCCCTGCAAGCTAAAAGAAGGGCTCACTGGGTGCTCAATGAACCTCCCCAGTTGAAAATAAGGGCAGAGAGCAGATCTCCACCCCGTCCCCAGCTCTGGTCCTCGCCCTGTGGTTAGCTGGGGCTCCTACCATGTTACTTCCAGTGGCTTCCCCGTGCACTGGGCACAGTCGAGGAGCGGGAGGAGGTGCATAGTGTCAGGACAGCCTGCCTGCGCTTGTCCGTGGTGACACCCCCTCAGAGACACTCTCACTCGCCCTCTGTCACTCAGACCTCCCTAGATGTCAGGGACAGCATTTCTTTAACCAATACATATGACACATATATACCTGGGACACATATGACACATATATACATATGAGACATATGTAATTGCAATCCACGTGTACACATCCACAGAGCGGGGTAGTCTTGCTGGGTTATTGATGGATTACTGGCACTGCTATGGAGCAATTGCAGGGAAACCACAACAGGACCGTTGGGTGCTGTACTTACAAACACCTCGATGGTGATGGGGACGGTGCTGTTGAGTGGCGGGTTGCCAGCATCCTTGGCCATCACGGTCAGGTAAATAACCCCATTGGCCACCTGCTCGTAGTCGAGGGGGTGGTTCACGCTGATCACTGAAAGGATGCAAAGCAGGGCGGTCAGGGGGGCATTCATGCACTGAGCAGGATGGCGGGCAGGCCCGGGGGGTGGCCCATGCACACCACCTCCCCAGGGCCAACAGTGCCTGCTCGAGGTGGCAATACCCCGAAAACATGAGTGCTAGGCATTACTGAGCTCCTTGCACTGACATAAACCGGAGTGAGCTCTACAGCCACGGAAACATGGCTCTGCAGCAGCTTGACTCACGCCTTGCTGGAAAGGACCGCGCTGCAGGCGAGGTCAGGACAAGCAGAAGAGCTGCTGGAGCAGCTTCTTAAAGCTTGCTGACACGACTGCTTGCAGAGGTGTGAGCGCAGCCCGAGCTGCTGCTGCTCATCAACGGCATTGTGGTCCTAGAAGCGGCGCTTACCTCCGTACCCTTCCGACACCGTGATGTCAAAGTAGTCGCGGAAGGCAGATGCCTGCACGATGCTGTACGTGATCTGGTTGTTTGGAGGGGAGTCCTCATCAGATGCCTAGGGCGTGAGCAGAGGGAGTAAATGAGCACGGGAGCTGTGCTGGTGAAGTGCAACGGGAGAGAGCCGAGGGGACGGGAGGTGCAGGCTCGGCCCAAGGAGGGTGGAAAAACGATGGAGGAAGATGCACTCATCAGGGGCCCCGAGGGGGTTTGTAAACCAGCCTCCCTTCCCATTCTGCCTCCCAGGAAGGACTCGCTGGGTGCCCCTCTCCTGCCTCAACGCAGCACTCATCCAGCCTGGTCCCACAGAGGGAAAGTCATGCTTTTGCATCATGGCAAAATTTATTCTTGTGCTGAAGGAGCAAACAACATTCCCTACCTGCCTACCCTCCACAGCAGAGGCTTACAGCTCCAACAACAGCAGAGCACCTTCCCCTCCATGCCTGCTGACTTTATTGAGCAGAACAAGGCCATAGGGAGGCAGCGCCTGTGCCCTGGGAGAAGCCCCAGGTCCTGGGGATGCCGTGTAGGCACAGGTCTTATAGGAGAGGAGAAGGAGGGAGGCAGCCCATGGCTGTAGCACCGCACCCGGTTGCACTTCGCAGTAAAGCACGAAGGATTTTTCAGGAGGGATGTAGGAGGGATCGCAGCAGGGGTGGAGAGGGACCTAACCCGCAAAGGAGCCGCTCCGGTTCCTTACCCGGAGCCGGACCACCTGGGTGACGGAGGGCTCGTTCTCCCGCAGGGCCCCCAGATATGCCTCCTTCTGGAAGGTGGGGACGTTATCGTTGACGTCAAGGACATTGATCCGAACACGCCCCGTCGTCTCCTCCCCGCCGCCGTCCCGGGCAATGATGGTCAGGGTGTAGCGCTGCGTGGTCTCGAAGTCCAGCCGAGCCGTCAGGAGGATTACGCCCGTGTCCTTGTCCAGCGAGAAACTGAGGGGATAGGAAAGGAGGGGGAAAGCCCTGGTGATCATATGCTGGAGATGGAGAGACGGGGTGGCAGCAGCCTGACAGCTAGCACTGAGGTGGGTGAAGTTCATGGCTTTCTTCTGAGGGATATTAGGTCCCAGAGCATCTTCAAGAGCTCAGCGCAGGTGGTGGGGTAGAAATCCTCAGTGCTGCTCTACAGGCAGAGAAAGTGGGCTCAGAGGCTCCTAAATCCCTTCTGCTGGGCAAGCCACATGCCTTCCCCAACTGCCCACCGTGAGCGGGTCGCACGTGATGCTCCAGGGCCAACAACTTGCTGGCGAATGCATTTATCGGTCCCAAGCAAGGCCAGGGCCTGTAGGTCCCGATTTAGCAAAGCCATTAAATGTGCTGAGCATCAGGCATGTACTGAAGTTAACTCATCCCTTTGGGACACAGCATGGTGGGCTTTTCAGAGGGTATCTCGTAGGTAGGACATAACAAACGCCCTTAATTGCCATGTGGCTTCTTAGCAAGGTTAGAAGGGGATTTCATAGAATCAAAGTCATGCTAGTGGTTCAGTCACACTTACCGGTCAGGGTCATCGCTGAAAAAATAACTGACTTTCCCGTATGTGCCCACATCATTGTCAGTTGCCTGAAAAAAAAAAAGTTAATTAATAAATGAAAGTATTTCTGGCAACGTTGCATTAGACACACTAGTGAATCTATTACATCCTCTTCACCTCCTTCTACCCAGGTGCCAGCGGGGTAGCACCAGCGCAGACCTTGTGCACTGCCATTTATCACCCGAGAGATGCAGGGCTGGGGCTGTCTGTGCTCACCTGGATTATCCTGCACTTCCCTGACTCGCAGCCTGCTCTAGATCACAGCCCTCCATCAACATCTCTCAGCATCACTCCCAAAACCTTTGGCAGTGGGAAATTTTATGCCTACTTACTTTCCCTGACACACTAAGCTAATCTGGGAAGCACAGGTGAAATAAAGGTCTCCATGGACAATTCTTGCCGGCCAC
The DNA here is from genome assembly GCF_026419915.1 of Harpia harpyja. NCBI lineage: Eukaryota > Metazoa > Chordata > Aves > Accipitriformes > Accipitridae > Harpia > Harpia harpyja. Next base: position 5,107,262 of record NC_068949.1, read on the forward strand.
CCATCCTGGCTCCATGAAGCCAAAGAGCTGGGACCCCACATCCACAGCTCTTACCGTTCCCTGTGCATTCAGGGCTGGCAGCATGCCTGGGGCCATGGGGAGAGAAATAAAACCCTATTCCCGCTTCAAAACTCCCCCAGGCTAAAATACGGACCAGGAAAAGCAGGGAAAGGGATTTAGACCTTGCTTTCCGCAAGCAGCTCCCACCAGACAGCCCTTCTGGGGGTGCAATCTGCTGCAACCCCACCGACAGACCGATGCCTCTTGGGATGCTGCGGCGCGGGCGTGCAGTGCCGGCTCTCAGCCAAGCCATTGCCGGCGGCAGGACTGGATGCACGAACGCTGCTGCCAGCTGCTGAAGCTGGAGCAGGCTGGTCACGGCTAAGCAACCAGCACCTTCTGGGGAAGGTGTGTGAAACTCAGTGTGTCAGCTCTGGATGAGCAAGGCAAGATTTATGGGTGTTTTAAAGTCTTTTCTCTAATGAATATATAAAATATGCATGAGCAGCGGCAGGAAAAAGAGGCAGAAAATTTTATTTTTGGGTGAGGAAAGTGGAATACAAGCCCCAAAATATCCTTTTTCTCCCCCAGTATATTTTGTAAATTGAGTCCTGTCTGGATTACTTAGACACCAACAGGTCTGTGAAAAAGCAGGGTCAAAGACACATTTTATGTCCAGATACCATCAAAAGGCTGTATTTTAGGACTGGCATGGAACACAACCCGTTCCTGAAACCTTTCTGATTTATCGATGGCCTTGATTACCCTTGACAGCAGAGCAGGAGCTTGAGCACATCAAGCTGCTTTACCCCCGCACACTGTTTACCTGCCACACCACAGGGTGGCAGAGAGGAAAAGGCATGAAAACTAGCCAGAATTAATTCCTTTTTTTCTCCCCAAACACTGCCCCAGCCCAGGTGGTAAATTCCTGCTGCTTTATGCCAGCTGAAGGGTGTGCTGCTGGAGCCAACCTTTCAGACCTACTGATTTTCCCGATTTTCCTCTCCACTGCTAAGATGCGATTTACTTTTCGCATGCATTGCAATTGCATTCAGCAAAATGGAACAAACCTGCCAAAATCTGCCCGGAGAGATGCCTGTCGAGCAAGCGGCACCTGCTCCTGGAGGGCCAAGCCCCATCTGGGGTGCATCTTGCTCCTTAGAGGACACCAGGGAGGACATCTATGAAGATGCCCCATCCCAGCCAGAGCCTGGCTGCTTTTCTGAATGGAAACTCCTGGGGAGGAGGATCTACCGTCTGCCCATCCTAGCTTCCCTTAGCAAATTAATAATGGTATTAATCCCCCATCCTAACACCTGCCGCCAGCCCAGGTGGCTGCGAATCGCGGTAGCAAACCCCCAAAGCCAACAAGGGCCCTGGGTCCTCTCTCCCCCAAATCCTTGAGCACTTTGAGCATCCTCAGCATCGCCTGGTACGAGCCAGCCCTCAACCCCCCAGCCAGGATTTTTCCCAGCCATTACTTCTATGCCCACAACCTCTGTGAACCCCTAGGTCCCATTAATCCCAAAGTGGTGAATGTGAGAGCAGAGCTCAGAAAGGCATTTTCCATGCACCTGGATTGGCTGGTGATGTGATAATGATTTACAGGGGGCCTGACAGTGCCACAAAGCACGGGCAAAACTAATTCCCTTCATTTGGCCCCGTACAATTGCACTTGTAAGTGCTTATTGCTGTGACAGACAACACTGGGAAAGTGTAATTTTCTTTTGCCGGGGAAAAAAACATACAGGGAAGGAGGAAGGTTAAAAGAAGGTTAGCAGAGAGCTGCTCGGCATGGGAGGTGGTGGGACCTTGGGGAGCCAAGCCAGGAGGGTGTGCTGGACCTCAAGCTGCGGTGATGCCGGGCCAGTCAAAACTGCCAGCAAGGCAAAGCGACCCGCTCACGAGGAGCCAGGAGGCCGGGCAGCCTAACTCTGCCCCATACACCACCTCACCAGCCAGGCTAATTAATTACCCTGATTTACACCAGGGGAGGCGGAAGGTGATGCCTGCTTAACGGCTTTCCTGGCAACTGAACATCATGGACATAATGCAGGGCAATGGAGCAGGTTATCTGAGCGTGACAGGGAATATGCAAAAAGCAAAATGATGCACACTCAGCATATTTAATTTTGGATCTATGCTCGTTTCTACATTATCAAACTTTTTCCCTCTAAGGGTAAAAAAGATGCTCAGATGCTTGAACCTCGGGGGAGGCGACCCACCCCCCAGCCTTTGCAAAGCGATCCCGAGGGCTCCCAGGGAGCACACGCATCCCATGTGCAGAATACCCCAAATCCCACCGAGCCGACAGCTTTGCGGGGCATTTTGCAATCCCTAGGTACCAGCTGTTTTCCCATGGCTCACCCCCCTTGCTGACTGGTCGTCCCCCCCGGCACACACGCATCTATCCCTGCAGCTGGGGGAGGAAAGGCATCTGGCTGGAAGTTTCCTGGGGTTCCACCTGGAGAAGCAATCAAATGGCTTTTACAGCTGCTCCTCTCCTGCCCAGAATATTAAGCAGGATTTGCCCACTGGAGCCTGCAAAAGGGCAGGATGAAAACGCGGGTCCACATCTGTACTTTTATGAGCTGTCACCGGCGCAGCCCATTTCTAAAAAAACCACATTTGCACAGCTAAACTCCGGGAGAGCGGCAGGAGGAGGAAGGCTGGATAACCCAAAGGATTAATTTACTGAGCTGCAGCACGGCGTGGGCACCCAGCACGTGAATCCCAGGCTCACAAAAATACCCACGGCACAGCTCTCCATCCATCTCCATCCCCCAAGCACAAATATTTCAGATGCCTCCCTTTTGTCCCACTGAGGGCCATGGCGTCCATCCTTCCCCACTGGCTCACGGGCCGGCAGAGCCGGAGACAAAAGCAAGGAGCCGGCGAGCAGTTCTGCTCTCGTGGGCAAATCTGCAGGAAAGGGCATGTCGTCCAATTTGTTCGGGAAACAATAGCAATGTTTGACATGTCATCAGGATTGATGGAGCAGAAATTTACATGGGAGAACTCAGTTTTAAACAGCTCCACGGAGCCTCGCCGGTAATGGTTTCGACATTCATCATCCGCCGAGCCCCACTCAATGACTCCTTAAACTGCCCGAGATTAACTCTACTCACAGCAGCTTCAGGGAGCGTGGCAGGAGGAGTGGGGAAAAGCTTGAAGAGACTTTTGGGGCAGCAGTGATCCCCCTCGGAGCCCCTGGGATGGCCGTTGTCCCCCCAAACCTGCCAGGCAGGGATGAGCAGCCTGAGGTTGGTTGCAGGGGCGAGAAAAGCGCGTTGGAAGGACGACTCGCTGCTGTCTGGATGAGATGGGCTGCCATGTCCTGCCTGCCTGAAGATAGCTCCGCCAGCACCAAGGGAGCCAAATCCTTCCCACCGTTCCATCTGCGCGGGGCTGCCGGAGTGGGTTCCAGCTCGGTTTGTTCTCGTTTGCCCTCTTTGTTTTCCTTCCCCTACCTCGCATGCAGAAACCAGGAAATAAAAATTGATGGGGAGCAAATTGCTTTGGCCAGAAGCTCTCTGCTTAAAAGAGTCGTAGCTGGAAAGCAATTACCGAATGTCAAAAAGCTGTCAGGGTGCTGGAGTGACCGGGCATGAGTCTCGTCCCGCCGCTGCCTGCCTGCCTGCTCCCCTGGCCACACCACCTGGGCAGCAGGGAGACCAAGGCACCGCCACAAATGAAAGCAAATGGAAGGAGGACTCCCATCTGCTTCCTACTTTTTTCTGTTTTTCTAGGAAAATGAGGCAGATGCCATCACTCTTTGGGGCAGACTGGGCAGCCACAGGCTGCTCGGACTGTGGTACAAGCAACCCAGGGTGGGGAGCCTTGCCCTGTCATCATACTGATTTTTGGAGCCGCTTAAACTTGCATGTGTTAAACAGCGAGCATCCCTTCTTAAATGCAACCTATTGCAACCTTCAGGTCCCAGCAGAATAACAGCTAGCCTCTGGTATCCACCTGGCTTGGGATCTGATTTGTGATTTGGGGGAGAGGAACGTGAAGGGCCAAGAGCTTCCATGAGAAGCAATTGCTGGGCTGCAAAACTGGATCAAGAAAACCAATGGAAAACCTACTTAAGAGTCATTACGCCCTTCCCAGATGGAAAACAGCTCTTTCACCGGCATCATCTGCCCCGACCGTGCTCTTTCCCAAGCCTTTAAAGAGCGGCTGCCTGGTGGGAGGTGGCAATCAGGTGCAAGCAGAGCCTGGCGGTTAGCCGGCATCACCGCGCCGGAGTCCAGCGGTGTGATTAGCTGGGAAGGAGGGAGGTGGGAGCGGAGAACCGGGGTGATGCCGGGGTACCGCTGCTGCCGTTGCCTTCCCCAGCAGCTCCAGACCACGCGCCGAGCCTGGAGCTCAGTCGCTGCTAAGGACCCCAGAGGGCTGCGCTGAACCTGGTTCGGGGGGGGAAAAATAGCCAATCAACCCCCCTGGGAATTGCAGAGCCTTTCCCCACCTCTTCTGCCAGCCACCAGGGAAAACAACAGCCTCCTTGATTGAGTTTTATAACAGCGGGCCCCTGCAACGTCAGCTCCTTGCGAGCGAGGTTAACACTTGCCTGGGCAGCCTTGATTTAGCGGGGAGTAATTTACTGTAGCCAGGCTGTTGCAATGGCTGGAGACAAGGGTTTAAAATGTGAACCGACAAAGAATGGCCCTTGAGTGAGAGAAGCAGGCTTCTCGAGTGTGGGTTTCTACTGCACAAGGTGACACCAAGACCATTTAGACGCCTGCCTCGGTGGGTTTTACTGAAGCTCCACACTGGAGCTGGGCACAAGTACTCCACTAATGAACCGTATTGATTTCATATTCTCCTGTTGTCCACCTAAATGGCAAGCGGCACATCTGATAGATTAAATAACCACACAGTTGCCTGGCTTGACATCTCAATCACTTTACTGTTGGGTCTCTAATGAATTTTACAGCCCAGCAAAATGGAAGAAATTAAGGTCAAAGTCCGGTGGAGGAAATATAAATCCCCAATGATCTCTGAAGTATTCGCAAGAGCTCCTGGAAGCTAGTTGCGCCTCCCACCATTTGCAACTCCATTTCAACTAGGTGACATGCATCATCTGGGGCACAGAAGGGAGAGGGGGGACGAAAGGAAAGGAGGAGGGAAAAGCCGAAGCAGTCCTTGCCTGGAGATAGACACAAACATGTTGAATCCTGGCCTGGAGAAAGGGAATGGAAAAGCCCAACCTTTGTCCAGCAGGAATGAAGATAATTCACCCTGAATCTGGATGCAGCCCGTGGTTGCTCTGAGTGTGAAGCAAACCCAGCTGGAGAATGGGCTTTTGAGTTTGTCAGCAAGGGGTAGCAAGCCCAAAACACATCCCTACCAGGCAGAGGCATTCCCAGAGAGAGCAACGAGGATGCTCCTTTTTCAGCCCAAGGAAAACTGTGGTCCGGAAGCCACAGGATGAGCTCTAGGAAGACAGCATCCTCGCTCCCCAGGAGCTGGAAACTACATCCAAGTCAGACAACAAGCAGCCGCTTCTCAAGGGTGTTTTAGGGGATGGAGAGCCTTAGCTTTACTCCTGTGACCAGAGATACCAAAAGAGGTTTGGTTATAGGACCCAGCAGCCAGCCGTGGGAAGATCAAGCAGAGCCTACAGCCCGAGGCAGAAGCGGCCTCTGGACGGTGCGATGGATCTCAGGAGGTTGATTTACACATCTCGTGGCTCCCAAATGCCCAGTTTAGGTAAATTAGCCTCCCCTTAACAACCCAACAGCAGCTCCTCAGCAGCATGAGGGGCTGCACGAGGTCATCTGTCCACAGGGTGACATTGCCTCTGTCACAGCATCGCTTCAGCTAGTGGCACCCACTGGGTGCTGATTCACATGGGAGCTCTTTGCTCGAGGAAACAGAGTCCTGGCTGCTTTGGGAGAGACTTGGGTCTCTTCCCCCTGCTAGGGGCATGGGGGAAGCCAGCTTGGAAAACAGATTAAAATCCCAGTGGAAGTGGCTCTGTTGGAGCTTTGCGGGTGGGAAAGCACGATGAGTTGCCCTGCTCAGAGGTGCGGAGTCTGGGGGAGGACATACAGAGGTGAAGACGGCGATTGCCCTAAAGGGACTGCTGAGAAGGATGTGTGAAGCCGGCGTGTTCACACGGCAGCAAGCGTCACCTTGGGAAAAACTGTCCCTTCATCTTCCAGCCACCGCCCAAATCACCAGGCAAAGCCAGCAGCAAGGGAAAACCACTCAACCCCATCTCCTACTGGGAACACTGGGAAGGGTGAGGGGAAACCTGCTGCGCTGCTTGTGCTTTGCAGGATGCAATTTGGACAGGAGCAGCTCTGCGTTTGCTCTGTGTTTTTCTTTCCTATCTCATGGGCTGGATTGGCTTTTTTGAGGAGGGGGGGCCTGTGATTTTGTTTTGTTTTTCCCACCTCTGCGCTTTAGCTGTGCATTTATTCTGACAGCTCCATCAGGACAGGGAGTGGCTGCAAAAGCTGCAATAAGTGTCTCTCTCCTCAGCGCTCAGGCTGTCATGATTCCTATTCCACCCCATTTTGGTCTTACGGATTGATATTTAGATTAAAGAGATAAACACAGCCAAGGAGCACTGGGCCCTGACAGAAAGATGAGGACTTCAGATCCGTCAATCACGCTGCTACCTGGTAACTCCCTCCTCCCTTTCCCTTTATTTACAGAGCTGGATTGATAAGAGTATTTAACAGGAACAAGGAGCGCAAGCATATTTTTACTTTTTTAAAAAAACAAGAAGCATGCAGGAAGAGGTCAAGCCATTCATGTTTAACTTTCCAGGCAATTTGGAATTGTCTGCTTTGATTATTTAACTATTTACTGTTTCACGTATTTGCAGTTTTCCTCTCCTCTTGCAGATAAAGGATTCAATTTTCTTTTAAGCAGTAGGGAAATTGGAAGAGATTTTGTTCTGTTTAAGCATGGCTGGAGTTGGAGCACTGGGGGTGATTGAGAACAACAAGATCAATTAAGATGCTAATGGGGAGGGTGAGCTCCCCAGGGGAGCCAGTGTGGGCCAGGGGAGGGGAGAAGGGTTGGAGGGAGGGACAAAGTCCAGGCTTGGCGGACATCAGAAATTAGCCCTCCCTCTGCCACCTCCCTTCCAAGGCCGAGCCTTGCCCTGGCCCTCACCTGGACCAAGTAAAACCCCGTTATTGCCATGCCCAGGCCAAAGCCTTCCCAGCAAGGATGCACACCCTGTTACTGCTGCCCCAAAGAGAGTTCACATCGTAAGTCCCTCCAGCCTGCGACTGGGAGTCCTCCTGAGCCCATCCTCTGCAACACCCAGCTCTCCCTGGATGTTCGGCTTGCAGTCACCCATTACCGCCTCCCTGGCATTCACGCTCTCCAGCAAGAGCTTTCCGATACATTTTCCATTCACTTCAAGCAAAAAGAAAGGATGGAAGCTGACCTGGGAGTCCTCTTCTCCCAGTGTTTGATCATCCTATACTCCCCAAACCCATGCGGGAAGGCAGAGGAGGTGCAAACTACTTCTAACATAGGTGCAGTAGGTGACTTACTGCAAAGCAGGAGCAGGACACAAACTCAATCCCCTGAGCAAAATTTAGAGGGTCAGTCAACTGGGAAAGGCTGAGAAACCCTCTGCTATCCTCATGGCAGCATCACGAAATGCTGTCCTACTGACCACTGATGCCCTGTGAGATGATGGGCTGCACCACTCTGGTCCTAATGCTGGGAGAGCGCACCAGGTGCTACAGATGGGGCAGAGAATGGTTTATCTCCCACCTGATTCCCTGCAGAAGCTGAAAGCGTGCTCATTCCTGAAAGCCTTTTCATCCATCCATCAATTTGCAGGGTATTTCCCCACCTCACTCCCTGCTCTGACGGGCTATGTTCCTTACTCCATGCAAGCTTCCCAAGATTGAGGATGATGTAGGCTTTCCCTGAAGGCTGGTCCACACTGTCATCATCACCACGTGAGAGAGAAACACAGCTCGGGGTGAGCCCCTTGGCACAGCACCTCACCCACCAGCAGCTCAAAGCTACAGCCAGCTCCTCCGCTCAGCCTCTACCGCCTTTTATCCTGGACTATTTCTGTCCCCAGCAGAACTTTTCCTCTAAGAAAAAGGAGAAAGAAAAGCTTTGGAAATCATCAAGAGACAAAAGACAGCAGCAGCTACACAGATGTTAGGGGACAGCGGGTGCACTTGGCCAAAGGGACGGAGGGATGCAGGGTGGGGTGAGACCTGAAGGCTGCACAGGCAACCAGAGGAAACCCCCCAGGTTTGCAAAGTCCCATCCCACCCATGTCAGCCACGTGTACTTGGAGTCAGACAAACCCAGAGGGATGCAACCCTCCCGGGCACCCCAAAGCCACCCCAGGACCGCTGCAAAGCTCCGGGCCAGGATGCGGGAGCCCACGGATAACGACATCCCTGTGCCACCACCAGCGGCAGGCTGATGGCTGATTGAGAAAGCGATTTGCATTTTAAATAGTTGCTTATTGATGCCTGCAACTCTCCTTCCCAGGGTGGCAAAACTACATTATTACTTTCTTGTTGACTGGCATTTACAGCTGGCTGGAAAGAAGGGGAAAGAAAATCAGGCCAGGATCGATTTTCCCATCCCCGATGCGAGGCCAAAGAGAGATCGAAGAAGCAGAAGAAAACTGACAGCTGGGTGGTAAAGGAGAGAAACTTTGCCAACCAAATTAAAGGTTGCCTTAATGAGGAGAGTAATGGAAGGTTAATTAGCGCATTTACTTCATTAGGCTCTTACTAACAAGGTTTCTCCTGAGGAAGTGCAGTGGCAGGGAGGGGGAAGACAAGAATCTAGATGAATGGATGTGTTGGGCACGATGATCAGGGAGGGGACAACCCATGGAGGGTAGCGGAAAGGGACTATTCAGGAATGTGAACCAGAATATATATATATATGCGTGCGCACACACACACACACATATATATAAGAATACATAGGCTAATGCATTAGCAAAAAAGACAGAGGGAATTTCTCTTCCCCCCCTTCATAAAATTATAATCTGAAAATTATAATCTGAAACTCAGGAAAAAAAAGGGAAAGCAGCGTTTTTTAAAGCACAAGACTGCCTTACAGATTCAGGTTATCAAGTCCCGAGGGAACACAGTGCTTATTTTACTCGCCTTGCTGCATGCCACAAGCTACAGAAAATCATTCCCACGCTGAAATCAATGCCTGACGATTGAATCGGGCACCATAGTTTATAGTCTGAGGTCTGCGGACTGCTGGAGATGCTCAAACTATTCCTGAGGCTCTGCAAAAGATAACTCTGGAAAGCACACCAGCAGGCTTGCCCAAAAATGTCGTGTGTGGGGGGAACATTTCAAAGCTCTGAAAAGTCTCAGGAACTCCTTCAGACTTCTTGAGGGTGGCTGTGCTGGGGAGAAACCCAGCACCATCCTAGAGCAGAGGGATTTCTGGGTAAGGAGGACACCAAGAGCATGACCTTCCATGGATGGGGGAGGATAAGGTTCCAGGGAGAAGGCAGTCACTAACTCAGCAAGCATTTGGGACAAATCTCTACACAACCATCCCAGAGAGGCGTTAATGTTATTTTTAAAGCACGGCTGGCCTGAGAGGTGCCTGAATGGGCAGCTGGCTTGTCTGACCTGGCCTGAGTAAGGAAGAGCAGGCAGGAGAGCATCGGGGACCGCAGGGATTAATGTCTCTGCTGGGAGAAACTTGTGTGGAGATAGAAGGTGGGCAGCCGGGTAATGCACTCCCTGCAAGCCCCTCCGTGCCCCCACCTCTTCATCCCAGCCATTTGCCAGGGAGCGTGGGCTGGGAGGGAGCCACGAGCAGCCTCCCCAGCTCGCTCCTGCTTGCCAGCCGGCTGATGGAGCCGGCAGCGACCGATCCCAGCCTGCGCAGCCAAGCCAGGCTGGGGCAAATAAAGCGGAGAGGAGGGATCATGGAGCTGGGATTACTTTCCATACTTCCCTGGAGAACCATTTTTCTCCAGACCCTTCAAGGCAAATCAAATGCATTGTTGTGTTAAAAACAAGTTACTCTTGGTTTGTTTGGGCTTTAATGATTTTGATTATCGGAGCTTTTCAGGAGGACTTCGCTGTGCATGCAGATCTGTAGTGTATGAGGAGCTTAAGGAGACCTCCCGCCCCTTAATTCTTACCTCCTGCTGGGTTGTCTTAGGCCCTTTCCTCATTCCTCCAGGTCTAGCAAATACATCAGCAATGGAGAGCGAGCCACGTGCCTTCACCACTGTGCAGGTCCCTGGCTTCTGGGAAGCCAGCACCACGCTGACGCCAGCTCATGACAGCTGCTCTCAAAGCAGCAGTGTCCAAAGGCAGGTTTGGAGGGGCACCGTGCTCTCCGCTCCACCCATCACAGTGCTCAGACCCTGCAGACTTGCAAGATCGGCAGGACCTGGGCATGCCACAGGCGCAAACACACGCTCGCACCTTCCCTGCTCTTCCCAGCCAAGCATCCTCCACCTCACGTGAGGGGCACGGCTGGTGCCAGAGCCCCAGCGCATCACCGAAAGGACAGGAGGGGATGCTGGCCTGAAGCCCCCTGCTCCTTTCCCTGTTGGGGAGAGCTCGCTGGAAGCTGGGCTGGGTCTCGGTGACCCCAGAAGCAAGGCCGTGTTTTCATAGCTTCTTCCACCCAAAAAAATTTCCCAGCTGAAAGCTCCATCGGGTGCCAATGCCTCTCCCCCTCCCCGGGTCACAGAAGAGCTCCTCGTGGGAGCCCCACCACAGCTAATGGGATGCAAGCCCAGGGCACTGCTTTCAAACCCTTCACGCCTGGAAAAGGAAGGAGCAGAGACCTGAGCAACTAGGTCTGATGCCTGACCAGCATCAGTCCTCTTCACAGCCGTCAGGTGTGGGACCCTGAGACTTTTCTTTCTGCTCCTGTCTCAGCTGCCGTGCTACACGAGGACTTGTGAAGCAGCGATACTTCTCCCTGCTGCCTTCAATGAGGCAGCCTGGAGCAGGACGGAGAGTAGCAACAGCATGGGGACACATACCTGAGGGCTTCTGCTGCCTCTGGACTCAAACAGGACTAATGGACTGGCCCCACCAGGTCCTCCCTACTCCCGGACCTCACCCCCTGCCCAGCGCTCCAACCCAAAGCAGAGGGCATTCCTTCTGGGTCTCCTCCCCTCACTCCCTGCTCCCACGCAATTGTTCTTCTCCTTGCAGAGGGGATTTGCCTTGGGAATATCACCATTTGTGCCAGACCTTGCTTCCCGCAAGGCTTGTACTGATACTGTTAGATAGTGGCGTGGATGTCGGACCATGCCCTTTTATCTGTCCCTCCTTCGTCTGCCTATCGATTTGATCCTCTCTGCAACGGATTTATCCTCCGTCTGGTCTGAGATATGTGGACATGTCTCTAGTCTAACAACTCATCCTCTCCTCCAGCTACTGGGCTTCTCAGCTGCGAGAGACATGGCTGGAGATACCTTCCTCTCTCCTGCTCCTCTTACCCCAGGAGAAAACCAGTAGCTGGGACTTGCTTTAGAAGATGTTCGCTAAACCCATCGCAGACACTGATCGTGGCTGTAGCAGAAGAACGGCCTTTCATCCACCCGAGCACTGTCCTTCCCCAGGGCTTCCTATCGCACACAGCCCCGTGCCGGAGCTGGCACCCTTGCTCACCTCACCTCTCCAGGGCACAGTCTTCCAGCCCGCTCCCCACTATTAGGAAAGCCAGCACCCATCGAAAGCCACTGACTGCCCATGCAGCACTTGGCTGGGGGGGTCACAGACCCCAGTTAATTTAGGGCTCAGTGTATGTTCTCGCTGCCTCTCATTCCTGGAAGGCATGAAGTTATACTGGCTGCCTGCTTGCTCAAGAAGTGTGAAATTCTTTCTCTGACCTTTTCTGTTATGTTATTAAAAGGCTTCATGGCCAGTTGTTTCAGAAAAAAAATAATATTTCAATATCTGTTGGTAGCTGGGGCAGAACATGCCCATATCTTCAGGCTGAGCTCTGGTCACCTCCCTGCTTTACACCAGCCTTGCAGAAGGAGCGTGCCGCTGTGCAGGACTTCTGAGCCTCTCCAGCCCGGCTTTCCCCTGCGCAGCAGGGCCTGGGGCAGGGGAAAAGAGAAGTTTGCATGGGGAGAGGCCACTAACAACTGCAGATCCCCAGACGGCCCACTCCTCCCTCCGCTTGGCCGTTGGGTTACAATGCACACGTAACTCCAAACTGCAGTAATTTATGTTACAGGGCACCCTGGAAGCTTTGACTGGAGTAAGGACCCCTTCACGCTGGTCCCTGCAAAAGCAAACACAGAAGCAACCTCTGGCCTAAGGGACTTATCCCCATGGGTAAAGAGCATGGAGGCAGGAGAGAAGGCTGCCTTTGGGCATATTGCAGGCTCCCTGCACAGTGCAGGAGCCGTTGCTGTGAAGCCTGGACTCTCCAGATGTCCTCATGCAAGCAAATGACTACCTGAATCTATGTGATAAATGCCTTTTATGGACAGAATTAGACAGATGGACGGATGGATGAATGGACAGATAGAGGGACAGAGGGAATGCGAAATAGAGAACAAAGAGCAAATAAAAAATCTTAGAGGGCAGACAAGGCTGCGCCGTGCCAGGGGAGTAACAGAGATTTGCCCAGGAAGCCGTAGGGGTGCGTATCCGAGTCCACGCTTCTCTGGGCAAAGGGAAAGAGGCAGAGAGCGGAAAGCAGGCAGCGGCTCTGGGTCCCTGCTGGCTGCCTGCACTTCGGGTTGTTTTACAGTTGATTTATACGTGTAACAGGCAATGTTTCTCTCCTGTCACTGACATTAGGAGCTGAAATGCTGCAGAGACGAATGGCCATTTGTCACCGCAAATGAAGTCTGCTTGCTCTCTTTTTTGCCTTGCCATTTTCAGCTGGCCAAGCAGAGGGCAGTGGGGAAAGGGCGGCAGCGAGGAGCGTGCTTGCTCGGCAGGGCAGGCTCGCTGCTCTTCCCAGGTCCTGAAGGAAACCCCTTCCCCTCGCCTACACCCACCCGACCACGCACAGCCAAGGGGAGCTAGCGGGGAAGCCCTTGCTGGAAGATGGGCAACCAGCCCAGGGTCTTCTGGGCTGCTGGGAGTAACTTCTCCTCCTTCCCCAGGACGTGGAGCTGGGCAGAAGATCAGTGATCTCCTATTGCCTTGGGCCCTGCGGTTTTAGCTGCCCACGTCCCTGCTGGGGAGGAGCTGCAGGTGCTGCTCTGCCCTGCCAGCTACGCTCGGCCATCTCCGGCAACGGCTGGTGGGAAGGCTCCTGCCATCCTTTGGCGACCGCTCGCCCGGCCCATGCACTCCCCTGTTCATCCCAACCTCATAAACCTCCCGATTTGTCCTTAGCATCCTGGAAACCCATCACCCCTCAAAACGCATGGCACAAAACCTGCACTTACTTGCACAAAGGGGCATTTTGAAGCACCGAGCAAGGGGGGGAGCCCACAAAAGTCTCCTTTCATGAGGACGTCATTCAGCAGCCACCAAAGAACTGGGCACTCCATGTGGCTGGCCAGGCTTTCTTCAAAAACCCATCCCTAACCCCTCTGGGGGAATACCCATAAAGAGCTCCCAGGCAAGAGGAAAAGAAGGAAAAAAAGAAAAGGAGGAATTTATTAGCAAGGAAAGCAGAGGAGTTGTCTGTGGCACGTGGGACAGTTGGAGAGGCACGGCGCAGACGGGCAGTGCCATGGAAGTGAGCAGAGGGCTGCATCTCGAAGGTGAGCAGCAAGAGCAGGAGGAGCTGGTACTTTATGAGGGTTGTTAAAAGTTTGGGATCAGCTGGGGGGGCAATCTGGATTTCAGCACTAATTGCATCCATTCTGATTTATCATAGAAGATTCAACTCCTGGCATTTTGCGTTCCCTCTGAAACGCTGGCATAGCTGGAAGTTGGGGAAAGAGGAGCTGCAGTAACAATCTCATTGTTTAGTGTCTGACGGCCTGACTAGCTAAACATCTGCTTGAAATATTAATAACTGTCAGATGGGAACAGCTCGGGGGCTCTATACAGTTTCACACCATCTGTTTGTAGAGTAAACACACTTACGCACAGGCACATACACCCAACCCTTTTGTCAGGGCTTTTATTCTCTAGATCGGCACGCCTGTGCGGATGGGAGACCGGGGCTGCGTCCTGGGAGAGCGAGGGCAAGGAGGGGGCCGGGAGGGCAGCCGGAGAGGGAGCCAAGCAAATTCATCTACGACTAATGATAGCAGTAGTAAGGCACTCAAAGCCTAGCAGGGTTGTTGATGCTCCCCGCTTTGATATTTCCCATCCCAGCGGAGCTTTGCTTTCTATTTTGATCATTTTTCAGTGCAGGGTTTTGTTCTGGTTCTTGCTGTGCCCCACACTGGCACTGACATCAACTGACATCGCCCTTGCGCCCTGGGAAATGTATCTTCTTGCCAGGGATTTTGGGTGCTCCCACCAACCCACCCAGGAGGGATGAGCCCTAGGGAAATACTCTGCTATCATCACCACCTCTGTCTGCTGCACCACCGTTCTGCTGCCAGCCATTTAATACCACACTCTGCTAAATACAGTCATTTCCCTCTTTTTCCACCCTTCACCCTTTTATTAGCTCAAATGACCTCGATTTGGTTGAGGAAGATGATGCTTCCAAACAGGGCAGTGAGAAAACCCACACTGAAAAATAAATGTCGGGCGTTTACTCTCACCGATGAAGTGACCAAGTTCAGTAGTACCAGAGCATCTTTTCCCATAAGAAGTAAGGTAAGCAAGAGGCAATGAATATGTAAACGGACACAAGCCATGTACACAACTGAAATACTCAGTGGATCCCATGCAGCGAGGAGGAGGGAGAAGCAAGACCATGACCTCTGGGATCAGTATCTGCAGGAGAAGCTGCTGTCTGCAGATGAGGCCTTTTAGTGCAGGACTCTCCTTGAGTTCCACGTGTGGTGGAAACCACACACACGTCTCCCAGAGACCAGGAAAGGCCGAGACGTCTGCTCCAAAAGCCCACGGGAGGGCTACAGTCCACCCCACTGCCAGCATCTCCCACCACTCTCTTACCGGGTTTCCCAGCCCATCCCTTGGTGACGGGCACCACGGAGCCACATGCGTGCCAAGGGTTTGGCAAAGAGAGCCAGGATGCTCCTACTCACGTGGACCTGGAGGATGGTGGTGCCCACAGTGGTGTTCTCGAAGAGGCTGATGTTGTACAAGGCCTTGCTGAAAATGGGGCGGTTGTCATTCTCGTTAATGAGGTTAATCTTCACACGTGCGAAGCCGACGTGGTCTGGGACGCTCTCATTTGCAAAGAGCTGGACAGAGACAGGAAGCGAAGGGGTGGGTTGGAGACACTGTTTGCGAAGCTTGGGAGAGTTATCTATTCTTCCTTAATGGAGAAAATAATGCTTTCCTGAGCACCCTCACCAGATGAGCCAGCTCAGTGCTAACCACCAAAGCATGGATGCTCAAAAAAAAATAGAAAAGAGCCCCTTCTCTCTCCCCTGGGAGCTGCTCAGCTCTGGATGACCTCAGCCTTTGGGCGAGCCAAACATCCTTCACCACCTGCCCCAAACAGACCCAGCCTCTGCCTGGCAAACTGGAGAACCAGGATCTGCCACCCCACTGCAGCCTGGAGCAAGGGTAGGAAGGCTTCTGCTCATCTTTCTCCAGCAACGCATGAAAGCCCCTCTGCCAGGACTAACACCACTGGTGTGGCATGAGCCCGCTTTGCCTTCCTTGAGAATTTACAGCTCAGGCAGAGAGCGGGACAAAGCTGGAGCAGAAGGCTGGGGAGAGCTTTGGTGCCCGATAGGTGCACTTAAAACAAAGTTTTAGCTCTATAAAGCTTTTACAGCCCTGTGACATAGCAAGGAGGAAAGCACTCTGCTTAAGCTCTTACAGCTGAGCCTTTGGATGTTGGAAAGAGAGAGAAGGCACAGAGCAAATCTCTTCCCCACCTCCTCCTTTTCCTTTGTTATTATTTCCCTTTTTTGGCCATTTTATAACGCTCCAGAGTTTCATAGTGTGGATTAGAGAGAGGAAGAGAGAAGCCTGGTTAATCGTCACTCTTAAAAATATGGACATCTCATAGAGCAGAGGGGTGCAGCCTTACCGAAAATTCGTAGCGAGGAATGGTCTCAAAGTCCAGCGGCACTGCCACGCGGACGCGGATGTCCGCCTTCCCCTGGATGGAGGTTGGCGAGATGATGAAGTGGTTGGAGTTGTTGCCTACCAGGTAAACCTCGAAAATGCTGTTGGGTCCCTGGGAAAGGAGAGAGGAAGGTTGACAGTGACAAAGGAGGAAGGACCTGGCACAGCGGCGGGGTAAGGCTGTGGGCACCCAGGGCCAGCCTGGGGGTGAGCGTAGGACAAAAGCACCGACCCGACTGCAACACCTGTGCATCAGGTGCAAACCTGCTAATGCCAGCAGCTTGGGCACCGCCCTTTGCCTTCAGACATGTAAAAATGCAATTACCAGAGACACAGGGGAGTGTTTCTCTGCTTGGGTTTGGTTAACTGAGGCATAGGGTTCGGCACCAACCTTAAGCACTCTTTGTTGCATTTTATTACGCTTACTGAGTTACAATGCATGTGATTTCTATAAATCTTCTTTTCATGTGCACCCATTTTATACAAAATCCATGTGCACATGAAAGGAATGCATCCCTGGGATGAACCTGCACAGCACACAGCTGGAGGTAAAATCCTTTTACTGTTTCAAGATCCACATACTGGACAGGGTATCACACACCGGGATTTCATTGCCTCGTGCTGGGGAGCACAGCGTGAGTGCCTCTCCTGTGCAGAGGGCTCTTTCCAGTAAGACACCTCAAACTGGGAACTGGAAAACTCATCCTCTCCCAAGACCTGGTCAGCAAAGCAGCAAGACCACTGACATAGGGACAGCAGCATTTTAGGACCCTCGCTCCGGGCCCGGCACCCCTTCCCAAAGCACGGCCCAGCAGAGCACGTGAAAAACAAGTTCAGAAGCTGCCAGAGCTGAATTTCCAGTTTTCCCCGAATGACCTCCCTCCTATCAGAAAAAGGGACCAATTAAATGCACGAAGGGGCACTAATAGCAAAAGCTGGCTAAGCGTGACCGCTGAGAGCCAGCGACATGAGCAGAATCCCCGCTTGCCCTCCTCCTCGCACCCCCCAGCAGCCCGTGGAGCGGGGGGCAAGCTGAGCATCTCTGGTAGAGCCACGTAGCAGGAGCAAGCCCCGAGGGCACCCACAGAGCCACACGAGCCAGCCCCGAGGGCACCCACCGCCTCAGGAGCCCAGCAATGCATGATGGAGAGCAAGCATCGCTACAGAAGGAACAAAAAGGACCCATCTCGGGGCAGACTTTGCTCCTTCCAAGAACTCTTTTGCTGGCAAACTGGGAAGTGGCAATCCCGGCATGAGTGAGGGATGCTCCTTAACACCAGTACGCAGCCTGGGAGTGAGGGAGGGAGCAGAGGGTATGGAGAATGGCAGGGGGAAGCATCGCTCCCCAAGTTGTTATTTCTCACCCTATCCTTAAGATGCCAATTTATAACAGATGATAATTTTCTACCAGTGACAAAAAGCCATTTCATTGAGGAATTTCTGCCCAGCTCTGTTGCCAAGACCTCGGTGTCTCTCCCAGGGCCCAGGGCCCTCCCTGCAGTACACGAAAGCACCTTTCATGGCGGCGAGACGTGAAGGATTTTCTTGGAAGCCAAAGAGGAGAGAGTTTGTTGGAGGCATGAGATAAAAGTTGAAACATCAAAAGAAACCCAAGTATTTGTGGGAAGAGAACCGGGTGGATTAATTCCCCTCCAGCTGGTGAAGGAGATCAGCCTCCAGATACCCACCATCCCTAATTAGCAGCCCCTCGAGTGCCTCAGTCTCCCCACGTGAGGTCTAGAGAAGGGGAATACATCTGCTTCTTGGGAGGGCTGCTGCGAGTTGCCATTCATATATTTATTCGGCTATTTATTTTTTTGTTTCTGCCCCCATGCTGCTTTCCTTGCTCCTGGTTCCCAGAGCCTACGAACCCCCTGCGGATGGCTGAAAGCAAATCTGAATATTCAAATTGTTATCAGCTGCCCAGCAGAAGGGGCTGGCTCAGCCCGGCTCACAGCTAGTAGCCCCCTCTCCAGAGGAAGCCACGGGGAGCTGCTTACATTTTCCTCACCCCTTCCTACCTGCTCCTGCCACCCACAGCAAACAACAGATCTGAAACGTGTTCGTGAAGAAGAAAAACAAGCGCTGTCTCCCCAGGCTCGCTAAAGTCCCGGTGTGCAGTGGTGGGCTCACGGCCGAGCATCATCTCTTTGCAGTGCTGAGGATGAGCACGGGATGTATGGGTGTGCTATCGGTGCACGACCTGTTTTACCTGCTCGTTTTCCTGCTCCAACCCCTTAGCCACCAGCTCCTGTACTGCTCGAGTTTTTTCCCCATCGCTGAAAACAAATTGGCTCCTCTGCTTTCCTTTAGAGGCATAAATTAACGAGCAGCCTGCCAAAGCTTAGCAACCCTACAATAATAAACCCGTCTGCATGCACCCTCCATCCGAAACAAATTGAGCCATAAAGAAACGGGCTTCGGAGGAAAGTTTGCTATTGCACAAAGCCGGGACACGGCCGCACGTTTCCCAGCTCATCACATCCCGTGCCAGCGTGCGGGGCCAGCACTTGCTGTGGCTCGAGGCTGCTGCCCGCTGCCTCCTTCCCGGCAATCAAACCTCTTCCCAGCCGTAGCCGACGCCGCAACTGATGGAAATTTCATGTCAATTCAGCTAAAAGACAATCGTAGCTGCAGTTGGGCGTAATTATTACTTTGTTGTTCGTGTGTGTATTTCTCGGAGTGTGTAATAGGAGCCGCATCGTGTCCCTGCTGCCACAATGCCGGCATCAACCTCATGCCGATACCCGGCTTCTAAAAAAGCGACCGCTGACTGATCTACCCCAAATGCTTCATATTTGAACAATTTGTGATGGACCTGTTTGCCAGCCCCACGTGCCCAATATCTGTCTTAAATTCCAGGGGGCTGGAGCAGAGGGGTGACGGTCCCTGGGCACAGCTAGCACAGCACGGACTGGCAGGCAAAGGCAGAAGCTCAGGTGTGAGGCTGTGAGATGCTAGGAGGTGGGTACGTGTGTCCCTCCAGAAGTCCCAGGCACCACGTGGGACCTGCTCATGCACCTGCTATGAATCGTGGCCAAAAGTCTGCTCTCCCAACCCGCAAGACGCGCTCGCAGGGCATGGTTCACCACAAATCAGGGAATCCCTTCTTACATCAGGAGACCAGAAGCAGCCACATCAGCTGTTCCAGCTTTGACTGAGGATGCATCATAAGCTTTATCCCTGCTTTTTCACCCAGCGTCGCCCACTGGCTTCATCCATCACTCCTGCTCCCACCCAGCCCCTTCCCCATGGGAGCACCCATGGAAATGCTTCAGAAATTATTCAACCTTCTACCAGCCAAAGCAAGTACTTGGCATCGCTTACCAATGGCTACACTAAAACTCAAAGTAAAAAAAACAAACCCAAACCCCTAGATAAGCAAACAACCCTTCCTCAACCATACCACTCCCTGAAATCACCGAGGTGCCCAGGTAGATTGATGGCCTGCAATCATTTTCAGCACAAAGAGAGCTAGATTTAGGAAAAGCAGCCTGGGATCCTCAGTTTTATTCTCTTCATGCTGACTCAGTACAGGGCTGCCTTTGGTTCCCTCTACCCTAGCTCAGCTGCAGCTTGCTTTTACAAAATGGAGAGCCCTGCCTTTCCAAAGCACAAAATTCAGTGTAACTCCAGCTTTCCTCCCAGCCACTTTCTAGGCACGGGCTATTACCTACAAAAAGCTGAGGAGTGTTTAATATCCCTCATTCTGGCAAGTTTGCAAAGAAAGGAAAGTGCTGAGAGTTCAGGAGCGGTGGAGGAGGATGGAAAAAAAGAGAGGGTTTTTTTTTAAAAAAGCAATTAGTACCTCTTTGTACGGCTTGGATACCTTATGCCTGGTTCTAGCTAGTCAGAGACAAATAATGCTTAATCCTTCCTTTGAAAACACAAGGCATAAAGAGGTTTATTCTCTCCACCCACTTCAAGGCATTTAACTCGAGTGCTCTGAATAGCCTCTCTGGAGTTGCCTGCCTCTCTCCCGCTGCCCAGCCAGCCAGCTCAGGCTCCCAGCACCCGTTGCTTGCCCAGCACCCATTGCCGACCCAGCACCCAAGCACGACAACATCAATAACCCTTTTGAGGGCTCGCTGGGCACGGGCGCTTGCCCCCTGCATCCCTAAGGACCTTACTGTGGTCACAGGTGATGCATGATGCCTGGAGCAAAATGCTCCCCAGCATTTCTGATCCTCCTTCCCCACACTGGCATCCCTTTTCTCACATCTTTTTGTCTGTCCTAAGTGTCAGTCCTTGCCCGCTCCCCCCCTCCCGGAGGAGTTTTCTCCTTCCCTGCTCTCCCCAGGTTATCTGCTGAATTCCACACACGCTTGCACAGACGGGATCAATCCGAGGCTGCCTTGCCTTCAGCTTATCTCTGCTCCAAATGATTGATTTTCCCTCTTTAAGGGTAATTTGCTGGTGAATTCCATGTATTGCAAAAACCCCTGTGAAATCTAATTCAGCCCGACTGGCAGCTGGCACTTTTGGGAGAGAATACTCGAGCGCCGTCAATTCCCCTTACAGTTCCTTGCCGTGTAGATCATATTTATAGTGCACGTGTCTGTCATATGCATATATATGCTACGGATGATTCATATATTGCACCTGCACACGCATGGGCACATACGAAATCCCTACGCGAGTCTCTGATGTAGCTTTATGCAACAAATACCGTGTATTCCCATGGCCTGGATTTTCTTTTTTTAAAGTCCCCATTTATCTTCCTCAGTATGCTTATTTTGGAGAATTGCTTCAAAATTATTTTAAAATGTCAGACCATCATACTTGTGCTTTATACAGCTTCTGCCCTTTTCTTCCTCTTCAGTCAACCGCGTCAAGGAAAATCAAGTCAAAGCCACGGTAGAAGAGCTGGTTTCTCTGGCGTGCCCTGGGAAAGTACGCTGCCGTTTCTCTTAATATACCTTTGTGGATCTTGCAGTGATAGGAAGCTCAGATGGGGGATGCCCTGAAGGATGCCCTGCTCCTTTTCCTGCATGGCCAAACCCTTGCCTTCTCCCCAAAATACTGAGTCAAGCCACCAGGCCGTAAAATACCAGCATATCCAGAAAGGATATCCATGTCCCCCACCTCAGCCAGCCTTGGAGCTGATGAGCCTGAGCTAACCAGCCCTCCAAATTAACACAAACTTGTTCCACAGCTCGGGGCTTTTGCTCTCAACCTGGAAACAAACCTTGCTGCAAAAGTAGATAATTCAAGGCTTTAATATTCCGTCTCGTAGACAGGATTTATTCGTCCCTGCTGATCTAGCGCAACGTGAATGAGACGAGAATCCAAACCCGGCCTGGGAGTGTATATACATACTGGTCTTCTGTGGTGTCCAGTTGAGCGTAAGCTCAGTCTAAATATGGGGAAACTTTCACAGATTTTCATAAACAGCTCTCAAAACGGCTTTGGAAAGGTATTCAATTGGTTTGCTGTCTATCTGGCAGAGAGAGAAACTCAGCTGCACAGTGGTTAATGCTTTTTTCTTGCTTCATAGAAGGCCGGGTCCAAAACCCTGTGCAAACCCTGTGTATTGAGTTCTCCTGTGTTCAAGTGTTTTCGATAGAGAATGCAAAAAGACGAGCCGTAGAGAATGCAAAAAGAAAAGCCAGCACGCCCAGTTGAACACCTCTTGGCTGCACCCTGAATCCACATCTGGGGTCATCTCAGCTCAATGTGGGTGCATCCTCCTGAGATGCTCCCCATGCCACCTCGCACCCCCAGCCAGCTCCTCTTGGAGCAAGACCGTGACCAAGTTTGAGGGACGGCAGCTGGGAGTTTGCAAAGGACAGACTCAGAGGAACTGGTTTCTCCTTGGAGGCACCAAGCTTAGGTACCTTGTCGGAGACGTTAATGCCAGCCGAGCTCCAGAAAGGCACTTAAACACAGAGGTAAATTCAAGCGCATGCTTTCAAGCGTGGTCTTGTGTGCAATGTAAATACGTTTTTAAGTGCTTTGCTGAATCGTTTAATCTAACTCCTTCAAAAAGCAATCATTTAAGTTTGTGCAAAACACACCAGAAGAAAGAAAGACCAAAACCCCACCATTTAAAAAGGCCACGTGGGCCTGGTTACAAAACACCTTCTTGTTTAATGGCCTTGGCAGCCTACGCAGTGTGTTTTAAGGGCCAGACCCACGTGAAACCCCTTTCCCCAGCTCTACAAAGACACAACCGGGGTGCGATGGCAGGCAGGTTCCCCAAGGCCGCCCAACTCCACAGGACTCCTGAGTGGGGCAAGGTTCAGGCGTGGGCTGCTCCATCCAAGTAGGACCTCAACAAGTGTGAGGGCTGAAGGAACAGCTTCAAAATTTGCTGGAGGGGCCAGAACAAGGCTGGATGGCTTGGCTCCAGAAAGAAACCAACCTGCCAAGGGGCTTTCCCAGGACTTAACGACATAGGTTGGGAGGCAGAAGACAAAACTCAAGTAAAATGATCTTCCTGAAGACTCTAGCTTTGATTTCATATGTCTCTATCCATCTGCTCTCATTTATTTATTTAGCTGCTCTCCCCGGAGACATGTATAATTCTCTTCTTGTTTTCCTTTGCCCCTTACACAAATGAATCGTGTCATCTCCAGCATGAAGGCCATGCTGGCAAAATAGCTTTTGTCAGCCACGTCCTCAGTTGCATCCCTGCCTGAAGACCTCGGTCCTCGTCATCCCATCCCTCCACCCCTGCACCCACAGAGAGCCAAGAGAGCCTGGTGCCATCTCGGCTACCTCAAATCCAGATGGTTTGTAGAAGCCTCGCAACTCTCATGAGGTACTTGAGCATCGAAAATATCACCGTCAGGCAACTGTCTTCCCTTTCTGTAAGTTTTTTACTGAAAGTTTGGGGGTCTTGGGACTTCTATAAATACACTGCCCGGGAAGCAGTGCTAGAACAAGCCTGGCTGCAGATGCAGTCCCACTTCTATCTCATATACATCTTTTTCACAACCTGGGTATCCTCTCACCATTTTTTTCCCCCAAAGTGCTACCTTGATGGTTAATCCATTTGCAAGCATCCACAAGGGGAAATAAGAAAGATCCACCGCAGGATAATGTAGAAAAAAAACCCCAATTGCTTATAACTTTCCTCCCTCCAGATATTCCAAGACATCAGCTCTCTTGTGCTTCTTTTCAGTGAAAATAATGCTACGGTCAAAGCAATCCAGGCTAATATGACAGTCTCCAAAGACACGTACAGTAAAACTCCTTCAGACTCCCTTAGTGCAAGAGGTCCTCTCAGCAGTTTTAAAAATCTCAGCCAATTCTTTTGGGGAAATCTCAGGAAGTTAAAGAAATACATCAAAAGAATGAGTCTATTTTTTGCTGGCACGATCGGGAAGGCAAGGCTATTTTTTATTCTCCCATTTTAAAATTAGCAAGGCTGAAAAGTGAATTCTTGAATGGGAGTCACTCCAGTAAAATGAGCTTTTAACCAGAAATAATGACAGATCCTTCATCCTTCTGGCACAAACAGGAGTGTTACAATGCCCTTCAAGAACGGATCTGCTGACATCTCTCAGAAAGCACGACAGCGGCTCTATTCAGAAACTATCCTAAGCATCTGTCATATCCATATCTTCTTTATTAGCAATTGACATTTTCAAGAAAAAACAGTCTCTTTATCTGCTTAATAGCTCATCTGCACCTCTTCAGGCTGAACTCATAACTCTTGGATGGTGACATCATGTCACAAGTAGATTATTAGTTCTGTGTCATAATCACTTCACATGGAAAAAAATGGGGTTTCTGGGTAGCTTTACGAGACATGGTGAACTCCACCCAGGGCTGGGGAAAAGCAAATCCATCATTTCATCCAGAAAAGGCATCTTAGAAGATGACCCACTGGGATTTCGGTGGGGAGGGGGAGATGTTCCTTCTCGTATTCCTTGGTGCTATCACATTGTTTACCTGAAGCATCAGGAAAACATCCTGATATTACCATTTATTCTGACAACCCCTCTCCCCTTGTCTCTCACTTGGCCTGAAGAGGAATAGGGATGGTAGAAGCCTGTAGCCAGAGCCTTTCTGAGGGATTTTGGAAAGTTCACCATGAGGTGTCAGCACTTGTTTGAAGCAGACACCACACAGCGTGGCGGGGTTGGAGGGTACCGGCACACGGAAGCAGCCAGACGTGAACTGCACAAGTCAAATAATCAGAGTAATTGAAGGCTGCAAGCCCAAGGCTGGAAAACATGCTGCAATCCCTACGTGGCATGGACCGGTGCGTAACAAATACAAGCTCCATTAACACAAGGGAGGAACAAGCCTCCAGTGCTCCCGGCTCGTCTGCGGTGATGAACTGGTATCCCAGTCCCTGCCATGCTTCCTCCAGCTCCACGCTAGCGGGTATCTCTTACCTCCTCCCTGACAGCAGCGGTACCCATCCCCGCCGGGGCAGAAAGCCCAGAGGTCCTTTCTTTCCCCTCCCTGGCAGGTCCCCTGGGAGCCCAGCAGAAAACCTCCTCCCTTTCTAAAACAGACTGGCAAAGGACTGCCCAACAAGAGCCCTCAGAAGCGGGCGAGAATCAGCATCCCACACAATCCTATTTTCTGGCTCTCAGTGGCCGTGCAATCCTGACTGCATTAAAGCACATGCTGTGCCTGCGCTCTGGGGAGGGCACCTGCATTCGGGGTACCGAGCAAGCAGAGCAACGGCAGCAGTAAGAGCTGAAAAAGTGGGTATCAGGACATAACCATGCACGTCATCACAGGTTCATCAATGACTTAGCCTTCCCTGCACCCCCAAAACCACACCAGTGCTACCCTACAAAGGATGGACAGAAGCGCCCGTGGCAGGGGATACCTCACCTCGTCTTTGTCCTGCACCTGGATGAAGAGGGGAAGGGCAAAGCCCACCTGGGCCAGTTCTGGGATGGCCACGCTGTACTCCGAGCTGTTGAATTCAGGTGCGTTGTCATTGATGTCAATGACTAGGATGTTGAAGGTGGTGGTGACGGTGGCATTAGAGGGTGTGCGGTCATCGTTTAGCTCTGTCCCCTGCAAGCAGACAAAACAACAGGGCAGCCTTTATTTTTCAAAGAATAAACGTAGAAGTATTTTTCAAAGAATATATGTAAAAGAAGGTGCGCGTGCCGTGATTAGAGACTCTTGCAGCTTTTACTTCCTCCACTTTGCCAAGGAAGGATGCTCAGTCGGTTCTGCCATTGCCCCTTAACCTTGAGCACCTTTCCACACCGCTGACCCATTAACACAGACAGATATTGACCCAGCTCTTCCATCACCCATGCGTCAGACCCACAGCACCCTTGCAAAGCTTCCCAGGGGATTAACATTTCCCTCGGGATGGCTGTGGCCAAGTTCTCATTTGCCCCTGTCATGCAACAGGTTGTCAGGACTCAGAGTCACGTTAGGGGATAAGTACGTGATTTCCCTGCCACAAGCATTTAAACCCAAAAATTGCCTTGTGAGATGTGGGGGACAGACCTCAAAATAAGGGAGACCATGACGGAGCAAGGAGTACTCCTGTTTTCTCCTCTGCCATCTCCTGACGTGGAACCAGGAGCAGGCAGCTAACCACCATAGTACTACCGAAGGGACAGAAGACTAGGGCAACAGAGGAAAACAAGATTTAGACCTTAAAATAGGTTTGGCAACATGTGTCTAAATACAGAGCTGAGTCATGACTCCGTATCACACCTCTGTCTCAAGAAGGACTTTAATTTTGCTTTCCCAAAACAAAAGAGTGCAGATTTTATTGCCAGAGAAGCAAGACTTGTGAAACAGCCTTTTCAAGCAGAGTCCCTCCTCTTGTCCTTTGGATAATCTTGCTTTGCTGTGGGCACAGAAAAGCAACATTAACACGACCCACACGGCTCATTGCTATTCACCGCTTCTGCACACAACAGCAGAACAGGCTGATCCGAACAAGGAGCAATCCAGCTGTATTTTCGCTGCGTGCTCCAGGACGAGAGCAGCAGAGAACATTTTGGGTCCCGGGGATGCAGGACGCCGAGAGTTGGCATTTGCGGGAGGATGCAAAGTTTGTGGGGAGAGGAAATAAAAATCTATCAGATCAACAGAATATAGTTGGAACTCCATTATCATGCAGGCAGGAAAACAGGCAAGTTTTCAGATTCACAAACCTTTCCAAGATTAAACAGATATTTTTGTCCCTATTAAAAACAGACAATCCTCCCTCTCTTGATTTCTACTGAATTGAAACTGTAAAATCCCAAACCAAGAGATACCAGGGACAGATGCGGATCTCTTCCCCATGCATAAAGCCCCACAGTACAACCTGTGCTTGAGACCCAGAGCGGTAATTTCTTCTCCCTTTGCCCACACCCCCCCCCGACAAAGCATTGCCAAAACGAGAAGGCGATGTGCTGCCTGCTGCCCTCCCAATCAATGACCCTTCCTACAATGCTGATTTTTCCCCACCCCAGCCCAGCAGAATCTATACTTCTAAATGTGTTTCCAACCAGCTGCCCAGCTTGGTATTGATTTTAATTACAGGGCTGCGAGCAGAGCCAGGGAGCCACTCTCAGGTGGGGCTGGTGGGGCTGGAAGACCACGCTCCAGTGCCTTTTCTTGACGAGGCAACTTTCAGCATCACTCCCTCCCCGTGCCTGCCTGCACTGGGCAGATGCAGATGATGCCCTGTTACACCGCTGCCCGCTGACATGACAAAATGTTCCTGTTTTTCTGGGGGTTTGAGGGGAGAAAGGTGGGAAACGGGTGCCTGAATGTAGATGTCTCGTGCTATTTGCAATCCCAGGGCATCTGCATGCTGCCAGCAGCTACAACCACAGGCGGATCTAGTTGGAGACCGGGCAGGGCACCAAAAATGGTTACATCCATATAGAGGCAACCACGTTTTGGGCCACCATACGAGGGGGCTGTGTTAAACATCTCGCTTGGCTTGGCTGGGGAACAGCACATCATGGCTCTGGATGCCCACAGGAGCAACATGTCCCAGGTTTGCGTCTCCACCTCGACGGAGTTGTCCCCAAGCAGGATGCTTTCCCCATCCTGCTCTGCCAGTGTGCCTGCTGGATGGAGGAGGTCTCACCTTCACTGTGAGGATGAATCCAGCGCTATAGAAGGGGTTTTCCCGGTCCAGTGGCCCATTCAGAGTTAAGGCTCCACTAATGTAGTCCAGCGCAAAGATGCTGTTGGTGTTACCTGAGAAGAATAACAGGCAGTGTGAGCACAAGCAGCCGGTACCGCCGATGCCAAATGGTGCTTGGGGTAACGCAGAGGAAAGCGGGAGGACACGAGCCTCTTCCCCCTCCATGCACGACTGGACCCGGTGTTTGAAAGAGAGGTTTTACAGAGCAGAACCCGCTGCCAGGCCAGGAGCTCCAAGCTGGGCACAGGCTGCAGTGGGGTCTGTGAACCCCACGCATTATCTCAACGTGCTTTAAAACGTAATGGCTGTAATGATCCTCTCCTCCTCTCACCTGCCCCAGCTCAGGGCTCACGATGGTGCTTTCCTTCCAACAGCCAATAAAGTCGCGAATGCTGCAAGCAGCTGAAGAATTTCAAAGGGTTTTGGTTATTAAAATATGCAACAGCACTGCTGAAACCCGGGCCGAATCCAGGTGCTCCCCTCTGAACAACCACCCGCATTCACAGGGCACTGTGTCCCTGAGGTGGACATAGCCTCTCTCTTAAAATATAAGAGTTAAGGGACATCAGTCCAGGTTAATCAGAGGAAGGTGCAGATGGACCAAGCTCACAAGTAATTCTTCACATAACAAGCAGTAGCTTAACTGTGGGGACTCTTGCCAGAGGATGCTGAGGATGATAAAAGTCCACACGTATTCAAGGAGAGACCTGGGAGGTTAATGAAAGAATAAAAATCTATCAAATAACAGAGAAGCCACATGCAGCTCAGGAATTTTCTTAGCTGGACATATTTGGTGCCAGGGAGAGTATTAGGGTAAGTACTATAGGCTCTTGCCCTACTTTTGTGCTCTTGCCAGATATGTTGACCCCATGCAGCTGCTTTGTTTTCCTCTACTTGAGCCAAATTTGGCCTCTGTGCCGGTTCTTATGTGCAAGCAACCAGACAAGGTGCCATGGAAGGCTCTGCTGCCTCTGCCGAGCATCCTATCCTCAGCTTGACTCCTCCTCTGGAATTAGACACCCAGAGAGGATTAAGACAACGCTTGAGTCTCCGGCCAGCAGATGCTAAAAAGGCAAATGTCCTGCACTGAGAATGCCCTTGCGGCAGTCCCAGGTCCTCTTTCTATCAGCCAGACAAAAGAAAGCAGTTGGTATGTGGAACCTGGGATACCTGATGCCAGCCTGACACAATACCAGAGGAGGCTGCTGATTTAGTGATAATGAAAGAGGTTATACACAGGGATATGGCCACCCACACCACTCCCCTCATTGTCTCACAGTATGCAGAAACCTCTGATCCAGCCCCAAATGGGAGCGAGGAAACCCTGCAGGTACGCTATATTTGTCCCAGTCAAAAATACCCCCCCCGTCTTCTCAATATATCTCAGCGCGAACGAAACACACACAACATTTGTCATTTCCCTGGAAGGGAGCTGCAAGACAGATCTGCTGCCGCAGAAACTTGTTTCCCATCACTCAGCATCCACCTCGCTCCCTTCCCATCCCCCATTTAACCACAGCTGCACCTTTTGTGGGATGGCCAAAGCCTCCGGGTCCGGCTCTCCCCTCCCTCCCAGCCCCGGGAGCCACCCTGGCCTTCACGAGCCGCTGGCTGCCAGCATCTCCTCTCTCTCCCAGAGCCCTAAATGCCATAACACCTTTCTCCCCCATTACCGAGCTTTTATATCTTCCTCTTGGACCGAATGCCTCCCATTTCTGTCCTTGGTCCTCTCTTCTCTCCATCCGAAATGGCCCATTGACTGCTAACCAGCTTAATGAACTGATGCGCGGCTACTTAAAGTATTAGCAGCAGCCTTGCTTTTATTTAATCCAACTTTCGCTGCGATCCACGAAGATCTCTAGTCTCCTCCGTCGGACGATTCCCCTCTTTTCATCTTGACTTCCCACCTTTGCTCTGTAATTTACGGCTGACTTTTTAAGAGACTTCTTCTGATACCAGCTTTGAAGGACACTTCACCAGATGTATTGAATTGTGCTGCAAGGCATTTAAATGCTCCAGGATGCCATGTTGCCATGGTAAAGTTTATGCATCAGGGCAATCTTGGTACACTCCCCCTAATATAAAGTGTAATAAAATACCTTTTTAATCACAAAATACTGTTCTGCTAACAGGAATCTGTAAATGTGGAGACCAATGGATTTTAGTGGAAATAGGTCAATGGGGCAGGAATTTGACACAATGGACTAAACCCAGCACCGAGCTCCATGTCCTAAAAATGGTTATGTGTTTCACATTTGACCACAATCATTTTTTGAAGGATGGACAAATAAATTAGGGACTCAAATACCCTCCCAGGCTGCACATCAGAGGCTTTTCTCTAGGCTCAGCCTCCCCAACACCGCTCAGATGGCAGATATGCATCTGATGCCCTCTGGGGCGCCTTTCTGCTAGCAGAGAATTGCCGGCTTTGCAAATTAGCCTCAGAAAGGAAAGAGGTGTCTCCAAACTCGTCCCTCAGAGGCCTTTCATAATTTCCTTTACAATGCCTCTCCAACCACCGCTTCATTATTCCTCTGACCAGTGATCCCCGCTGAAGTACTCGCACTGCCGAACAATGCACATTCCCCCGAGACGCTTTCATTGCAAAAATCTCTCTAATCATCTTCGCATGTCTTCACTTTCCTCAGAGCAAGGGACAAAAAAAAAGGGGGGCAAACCAGTCAATTTTGTCTTTCCTTCCCCCCAGTCTCTCACTCTCCCCACCTCTGTATAATTTCTCCTCCCCACCTGGTTCTCCCATTATCTCTCAGTCATCTTCCTGACCCAGGAAAAAGCCGAGCCTGAATTAAGCACAGCTTAATCTGCAGCTGCTGGTGCAGACGGGCACACCGACTGATGGCTTTCAACCCGTTTGTCCGCTCCACTGCTCTTCCAGTGCTCACTCTGTCCTGCTCCCAGTTGCACCGGTTGCAAGCTCCCAGCTGGCCACCCGCAGCCGCCCGTGCCCGTGGTGTCCTCGGAGGTAGGTGGATGCCATGAGCTGAGCCAGCTTCTGCTCGCACTGCCCCAAAACTCTGGCCAATGGCTTGCGTGGCCAGTGGCCAGCGCTGCCTGCCGGGCACGTCAACAGAGCAAACAGCGGTTTGCTCATCGCTGGTTTTGAAGTGATACCGCAATGCACAGACATGTGATGGAGAACACGGAGGGGATGGAGAACCTTTGCAGGGATTTCAAACCCAGTTGAGATCCCCAGATAATCCTGTTTCTCGGAGGACGCGGAACGGCGCAGACTTTTCCATCTCCAAGTTTGCACTCTGCAAACTGTTTTAATGACGCAGACAGGAACTATTGTGGCCACACTTGACAGTGAAGCCAAGTGACCTTCAAGAAGGTGCCCCTGCTGCCCCCCCTCCTTTGTGTCCCCCTCGCATTCTCTCTCACAAGCAGCGCTCACGCCATGGCACACACAACCTTCTGCTCCGCGCCAGGCAGGCAACGAAACGATCGCTCCCTTGGCTCAGGAGTTACCAGCTGCTGGACGTGTCCCTGCTTGAGCCATCTACTGCCCAGCCTGAAGTCTGAACCACCAAAGCATTTCTAGATGGAGACCAAGGACTTCATTTCCACGCCTCTGGTTTGAGAAGGAAGCCCAAGACAATGCTCTGGTTTCTGCTAAACAGAGGCTTACACGTCCTCCACCTCCTTCCCCATGTGGACAAGGATGTGGCACGTTCACAGAGAACCAGGCGATCCAGCTCCATTGCACAGAGCAGGCAAAGCTAAGGAATAAATGGGTCTTTCATCAGCAAAGGAGGAGCTCTGCTTTTAAGTGCTGGGAAAGCAAAGAGGGCTTTAAGAAAAGCAGGGCAGGGAGGAGAAAGTAAACGTGAGGCTGCCTAGGAGGTAGCATCCACCCCAGAGGGACATCCCGTAGGAAGGCAGGCTCCGCTTCGACCTCATTGCTACCACTGCAAACCTATGGAGCTGGACACAATGCAAGGCAGGGGACAGCAGGAGAGACCGGGATAGAGACCCAGGGTAGGAATCAGAGATGGGGCAGAACTTAAATGATGGGAAGGGAAAGGCTGAGCAGCAAAAAGGAGCACAGAGAGAAGGAAAGCAAAACACACAATGTTTTTAAATACTCAAAAAGACAAAGGAAAGGTGAGAACAAAAAAAAAAAAAAAAAAAGAATGAACTTTGGGACAGCAATATGAATGCATTTCTGGCAAACTCGTTGCTCTCACCTGGCAACGAACAGGCTTGCTCAGGACATACGAGCCCAGCTTCTTGTTATGACATGGGTAAAAGGAGAAGGAAAACTTCCCCATCCCGCTGTCCATGTGGGGGTACAGGGACAGCAGCAGCTCCTACACCCGCCACAGCCAGGCAGGGAACCGGGGAGGCAGGAACCAATGCGGCACTGGGTTGGGAGCAACAGGATGGATGGCAGTAGCCCATTCGCAGTGTTTTTCCAGACTCATTGAGGAACGGATGGTGGCATAGGCATAATTTTGGAGAAACACTGCTATAACGAGGGGTTTTATAGATGAGGGCCATAATGTTTAATTGCCCTCAGCCAACGTTCTCACAGTTTAAAAAGGCCATTAAAAATACTGGCTCAAACCCAGGGAAGAAAAAAAGAAAAAGAAAAAGGAGAAAAAGAGAAAGAAAAAAGAAGAGAAGAGAAAAAGAAAAAAAAAAAAAGAAGAGAAAAAAAGACATTGATATCTCCTCCTTCTTCCCTACCGCTTTGGCCTTTGAGCATTGTTCAAAACCCTAGGAGAAAGAGATGCAGCTATTGCCCAGCTCTAGCGAAGAGCTACCTGTCAGCCAGAGGAAGCCGATTTCCCCGCGCAGAAGAATTTTCCCACCCCCCTCTACACGAAGGGCCATTTGTATCAGGGAGCTGCAGCCTCAAAAAGCACAGGGCTTGCTGAGCCGCTGAACTTGGAGCGGATGACTTTCATGAGATGTGAAAGGGGAACCCATCACACACCTTGTGCCGGATAATTTATTAATCAAAATGTGCTCCGTCAGGACTCCTCGGCACTGAAATAGATGCTGTTGGATGTGGTTCATAGAGTCAGCAACAGACACAGTTATCATCGTATAAATAGTCCATCAGCTGCTGTGACCACCTCGCTGCTCTTCACCTTGAGTTTTTGCCCCTGTGCGATATACAGGGAAGCACACCAGGGCAGATACTTTGCCCCACGCTTAAATTCAAAGGAAACAAGTTATTTCCAAAGGAAAAGGGGTTATTACAACCTGAGCAATATTTCTTCATTCTGCGTGAAATCAAGATGCTCTAAAAACCAGTGCCCGTTTCTCCCGCTCTGGACTTTGGTTTGCTC
Organism: Harpia harpyja; assembly: GCF_026419915.1. Lineage (NCBI taxonomy): Eukaryota > Metazoa > Chordata > Aves > Accipitriformes > Accipitridae > Harpia > Harpia harpyja. Next base: position 5,139,760 of record NC_068949.1, read on the forward strand.
TTCTTCCCAGAAGATGCAGCTCTCTCTGGGACAACTGATTCAAGCCCAAAGCTGCATGCCGGCACTCCTCCGCACACGCCTGGTCTGCAAACAGGCACTTTTAGTATCTTCCCCAAAAGATTTAATTGCCCGTTCTAGCACAACTGGCAGAATTTCTGATCTTGCAGAGCCACAAAAGAAGCTTGGATTAAATGCTCACACGGTTCCCTTTTTTGGAACCGAACATACAGTACGAGAAAATAAAAGGAGAGATTTATCACCCGAGGTGCAATCCCCCTCCCGAAGTCCCCAGGAGCTGCGGCCGGGTACCAGAGAGGAGAACAGATCCCGCAGAGTTTAAAGGTTCCTGCTCTGAGTGTAATTCACCACATGAAAGGACGCTGAGTCTTGGACCACAACCACCGTTCCCCCACGCCATCTAAAATATGCTCAGTGGCTCAAAGGGAAGGCAAATCATCAGCACTGCCTGGCTTGGTTGTTTTCCTCCCAGCCTTTCCTCTTTCTGTGAATCTAACCCTAAAACCTGCTACAGGAGAGCAGCCAACAGCTGGATCGTGAGTCAAGACAGCAGAGCAACGCAGGGAAAACTACCCTAAATGTTTATTTCACTCATTTCTGTAAACGCAACACTTTAACCCGCCACCCGAGCTCGCAGAGGATTTTGTCCTAATAAACAGGGCGCAGAAGACAGCGTGCGTTCCCAGAGAGAACGGGCTGGTCGGGGCTGCCAGGCACTGCCACCTCGGAGCAGCGGTTGCAGAACACGCTCTCAGCCCGCAGCCAAAGAATGTCTACACATAAAACTGGCACTTTCTTAACAGCTACTGTGCCTGGGCTGGATTGAGAGACCCACAAATCACCTCTTCTGCCTCTCCCACAGCAGTAGGCGGACTCATCAGAACATGAAAGGAGTACGCTGTAATATGCCCGGTAACAAGTCTGAATCAGCTTTTAACATAAACACCACATCTCCAGGCTCAACACCTTTCAGAAAAACTTCCATTAAAAACCATCTCAGAAACAGTTGTTTTCTCTAGCCCCAGCATGAACAGAGACAGCGCAGGTTTATCCTTCTCCAGCGGTTGCCAACATCTTGAATACACATTAAATCCCAGGAAGTTAAGTAGGAAGTCCCAGAAATTAAACAAAAAATATGCTTTTGTTTTGTATTTACACATAAATGGGAATGTATAGTTTTAATTACCGAAGACCATTTGCTGGGGGACCGCCTGCCATGCAAAGCATTATCCCAACCGTATCTCTTTCTAGTGATTTCTGGATTGCCAGGGAGCCAAAGCAAGATGCCAACGTGATGACGAAGCATCATTAGCAGCGGGGAGGAAGACGAGGAGCAACGGAGCCAAGAAAAGAGGGGCTGTGGCCGCAGCCACCATCTCTTCTTTGTGCTGTCTCATCCCCTTGCATTGGCAGGGTGGAAAAACAGCCTTTGATGAATAACTCGGCGTGAGGCACTTTTCCACCCATCAGCGTGTCCTCCTACAGAAATGTTCTGCTATGATAACTGCCTTTAAATCACCCTGGAAGGCCCTCCCAGCAGGTGTAATTTATGAGGACTTTAACACCCTAGTAGTTCACCGAATGATCTGAATGTGGGAAAAAGCCAGCGCAATGTAGGCCAACTGGCAACGGGAATATTAAAATTAGTAGGTCCTATTTCCAAGGATTCTCCCTGATGTCTGGTTTAAGGGACTCAGGGAAGCGGTTTGCTTTGCTCTCCCTTCTTTGTTAAGTCAGCTCAAAATACGAAGGGAGGTATCAGCAGCTGAAGGCTGGGAGACCTCTTTGGCCACTTCACTTTACCTCAAGGGTTCATGCTGCACTTTCAAAAGGAAGGCAGCGAGGGACTCCAGATCTGTTAAGACCATGTAAAACATGTTCTGAGAGCTGCTGCACTGAATTTTACAAATATATATATATATACACGTGAGATTTTTTATTCCTTAGCAGGAAAACCAGAAGAAAGACGGAGAACAATTCTTTTCAGACACACTTCCTTCTTGCTTTTGTAACTCACAATTCTATTACATTGTGCAAATAATGATTTTTAATTCATGCTTCCCTTGGGATGCACCAGCTTTAGGAAGTGAGTGCTTTGCCAGAAACTGCATCAGTCTCCTAAAACAATCAACTTTGGGGAAAAAAAAAAATAAACGCCCTAAGGGTTTGTGAAGAGCCCTAAGGACCAGCTCACCGACCGAAAGCCCCGTGCTCCCTCCCCTCTCTCCTGCAGGGCTTTCCAAGGCCTGGGAAGGACGTAGGGATTGCCCTTGTGCAACGTCCCATTGCCCATCCATCACCGCACCTGAAATGTGTCAGGCACGCAGAGAGAGCCCCGGGACCCTTTCCTCTGGTTTAACCCTTCGATGCTTGCCCAAGCAACACAGATCACCTTCACACCTTCATGCCAGGAGACATGAAGTCTCCTGACTGTCCTGGAAATAAATGAAACCCAAAGTTTACTGCTAGTGAGAAGAGCGCGAGACTGCGGTCATACAATATGTTTTCCTAACAAGAGCTTGCAGGCCAAAGTCCCCTCCTGCTTATTAATTCAATTGCCGTTTATTCACAATAAAAATCCTTCTCTTAAAGAGCCAAAGGATTCCCCGTGCCCCAGGCGACGTGCAGCAGCAACAAACGTGAAAACACACTGCCGTCTGCAGGCCTGATACTGCTGGGAGCGCCGGGACTCTCCAATTTCCACCGGGAAAATCAATCTCTGTTAGACCAGAGAGTTCCCCTAAATGAAAAGCCTTATCTAGAACAGGTCGTGTTATACAACAAGTCACTCGCTTTGCCTGGGAAATGAAAGATGATGAGGCAGAGTCCCCAGCACAGAGGCTATCTCCATAAATCTGCCAAAAAGGAACTGTGGATTACTTTGCTGGATTAATTATCTGTCCTTCAAACAGAGTCCTGACCTCAACGGCTGAGCATCTCCAACCTGTCAAAGCAGCCAGGGAACCAGGGAGGGAGGGCTTTTGCAGGGCACCGGCCGCAGGCTGCCTGCACCTTCCTTTTCGCCTGGGAAAAGCAGCAGAAACACCCGCGGGAGCGACGGGAGCCCAGGCAACGACCAGCCTGTCGGCACGAGGGGCTTGAATTGCGAGGTCTCAATGTGGATTTCTTTTTCAAATGGCCTTTTGCAAGGCGGTGATGCCACTACTTGCAAAGCACGGGGTGAAAAAGCCCGTGTTTTCATGGGGTTAAAACACTCGGATTGAAAGGAAGGGGGAGAAACAACTGAGTGGCTTTTCCCTGTAAGATATGGAAATGATTCCCAGTGCAGGCAGGCAGGCAGGCAGGCAGCAGACAGGCAGGCAGCAGGCAGGTTCGTCTGCCCTGACAGGACAACTAGCCAAAGCCATGACACAGCTAGATCAGCGCTCCTCCGTCATTTCAGGCTTAACAGCTTTGTAAGCTGGCGGCATAAAGTTAGATCTTAAGTCTTATTTTATGTGGTTATGGTTAATCTTTTAGTTTTATTGTTTTCCTGTCAGGGGAGGACCTTGTGCTGGAGATAGCTGTATAAATAAGAGCTGCTGCAGTATATCCCGAGACACAGCTACCCAAGGGATGGAGCTGAATAGGACACCGGCAATTCCAAATTAATTTTTATACCCCACCTCCAAATCACACCAATGCTTTCGATATTAATACCAAAGGAATGATAAACAGCTAGGTTGCTTTTCAGCTCTCTTGCTGCTGTATATTCAACCCCAGCTGGTAAAATCAGACCAGGCACGTGCGAGCCCTGTACCTGAAGACCTAGGATAGCTGGGAAGAGGCATCATCCATCCCTGCTGTGAAATGGGAACAGCATCACTTCCACCTCCCCTTGTGCAAGTGAGCTGAAGAGCCGGGTATAATTACTACCTCAACCAGCCATTTTCACTTTTGCTTACGGTTGGTTTCTAATTTAATTTGCTTCCCCATTCGCATATGTTAGGCTGGTTTTTTTTGCAAAATTGCCATAAAAATTTACCAGCTCAGGCACAAAATCTGCTCGCTGACCTTTACCATTGTGATTGAGGATAATGACAAATTAATTAGGCTTTACCTGCCTGCCAAAAAAAATTGCTCACCTTGGGTGAGCAGGATTTTGGAGGCACGCGAGCTGCCGGTTCCTGTGTCTGGACTCTCAGACATCAGAAGGTAACATCATCTTTCAAAAGCCAGAAACAAATCATGGAAAGTACAAAAGAATGCCTTGAGAAGAGTGGGGGAGGCACTCACACCCTTACTGACTTCAGAAAAAAAATTTTTTGCCCCATGACCATGTTTTCTTTAAAATTTGCCCTCAGCCACACGCCTCGGCCACAGTCTGGCAGCCGAACGGAGATGGCGAACTCTGACTCTGTCAACAAACTCAATTCAAAGTGGAAGCGGAGCGTCCTGAAGCCTGGCTTCAGGGATTTTGGAAACCTCTGCCTTAAGCTGAAGGTAGGGCGAGGGTGGGGAGGAGGCAGGAGGCGATAGCGGGTGTCTGCAGTCATCCCTCAGTCCGCCCACGGGCTGATCCTTCCCAGCACCACCGCTCTGCAAGACGCTGGTGCTGACAGGAGAAGGTCTCCTGGCCAGTTATGAAAACGGTCTGCAATTCTCATGTTTGGGGAAAAAAAAAAAAAAGCAAAAAAAAAAAAGCCAAGCAGTTTAATCACTCTTTGATGTATTCTGTCTGATTCTCCGATATGAGAGCTGCCCCCCACCAGGCGGGACCAGGGGCAGGGATTAAGTTCTTGGCATATGCGAGCAGATGCGAGGCTGTTTGCAGTGATGTGCCTGCCTGTCACTCCGCACCCCGCTGCCACCAGGCTCCAGGAGCACGCCCGGCTCCCTGCCACCATCCCTCCGCCCGGCCGTAACGGCCAGGCTGACGGCTACCCTGGCACTGAGCGAGGGACGCTCGCAAAGGAACGTCGTGGCTATTTCGCAGGAAAACCAAAGACAGACAAGAAAATGAGAGCATGTGCGAACACTCCAGGTAAAAATCCAGGTTTTCTTGATTCAGTAGAGCAGCCGTGACTGTCCGATGAGCAGAAAGCCTGATGTGACCATGAGCGGATGGGTGCATTTAGCAAATTAACCCTCTATAGATTGCATGGATGTTTCTGTAGGTTTAAGCCATCAAATAAAGGCTCTTGGAAACCCAGAGCTGTTTGTATTGCAGCGGCGCTGACAAGGGAAAAATAGATACCTACAGTATAACCCATACTGAGTCAGAAAAAGGCTCTGTGGCCATCAGCAGGTGCCCAAAGGAGGGTGAATAGACAGGACAAGGGTGATTTCCCAGCTGCTGACCATCTTCAGGCTTTAGCTGGGTGAGGTCTCTGTGAGCTGAAGGCTTTTACCACCCTCACAGTAGTTCAGCAACATCTGTAAAATTAGTTTGAGGTTTCAGTCCAGTCTCCAGCAAAAAAGGGCCCGTATCAGCCAAAAGAAAGTCCTTGCTGCACTTTGGCCAGTTGATACACGCAATCTGGGGGAACCTCTCATTTAATTAATGCTGGGGGAACATTAGAATAAATTGCAGAGGGAATTAGAGGAATAAATAATCCTTGCATCTTCAAAGGCAGACTGACCTGGATACTTGCAGTCAGGATCAGTGGACTTGAAAGTCAGGGTGAAATCACCTTGACCCTAGAGATTGATTAAAAGAGCATTTGAAACGGCTGGGCTTTAAGGAAAAGAAACTGGGAAATTATTTCTGCACGTGTAGCTCGAAGGAGCTGCCAGCCAGCACCCAAAGCATGTGGCACAGTGAGGAGAGGAGGCACTGCTGCCATTTTTTGCTGTGAAGAGTCCCCCCAAAAGCAATGCCAGAAAAAGGGTTACAACCCAGGCCCACCAAGCTGCTCCCTCGCTCCTTGGTTAACCCGAGTAATCCGACTGTCTCCAGGGCACAGCCCCACAAAACCAGCGTCTGAGTGCAGCCCAGCGAGCATCAAAGTCTGCCTTGGATATGGCAGAGGTTTGCTGACCTCAAGGCATCTTAAATGACACGGGTCCAGCTCCAAAAATTGGCCTTTCCAAAATGCAGCTGTATTTTATCTGGAAACGCCTGCCCAGACTGCCCCGCCCCTGGTTCTTTTGCCATCAGAAGAGGTCCACAAGCTATGGACCCAAAGGAGTCGAGCATTACCCAGCGAGGATCCATGGGTCACTGGCTACATCAGTTTCAGCAAGCTACCCACACCTACTGGGAAAGGTTCCCCAGGCTTCAGAGCCAGTCTGTGAAGGCAGGATTAATCCACGTGGCTCTCGGAAGGCAGAAACCCTCCACCACTCTAATTAAGCTTCATTCTCTAGCCCTGCACCCTCTCGGGTCCAGCCCACTGCTTCCCAGCTTGCAAAGCTCCGGCAGCGCTTTGGGAGGGCAGCCCTCAGCATGGAGGTTTTTGGGAAATGCCACAGAAACCACCAGGAGCTGTTCAGCCCGTAATCAGTCCCATTCTCTCCCTAAACAATAACCACTGCACCGCCAGCAAGAGTTTTACGCCCGGCTCTTTGCAGGTCTCCTCCATGGCGTTGCATGAAGCGGAGCTGTTTGTGGCTCGTCGTTAGGACTGAAAAGTTTCGCTATGAGATATTGTCAGATTTGTTAGAAATAACATCCGCTGCTCGAGGAAAAGGAGATGCCATGAATGATGCGCTCCAACAGCGCCGAAGACAAAGAAAGCTTTTCAGAGGGGTAAAAGCTTTCAGTCGTAACAGTAGGCTACAGTAATCAGTGACACTGAATCAAATAAGCAAGCAGTACAGTCAAGGAGAAACTTAGCCAAATATGATTTCCCAGGCACGGGATGTACAAAGACTTATTGCAGGGCTAGCTCCTCCATCCCTGCTGAGCTCCCCACCTCGTCCCCCCGAGGCTTACCTGAGACGATGGTGTAGCCGATGCCCCGGGGACGGCCCTTGTCCTGATCGATCGCCGTTATCATCCGCACGGTGGTACCCTGGGGAGGGAGAGGAGACAATGCGTTACAGCCACCCTGGCCGAGTGCTGCTGGGGCTCCCGGGGCACCGTGCCAAGGCATCGCACCTCTTACCATGGGCCACGTGCTTAGGAAAACCTGTGCAAGGACAAGGCGTGTCATGGAAAAGTCCCATCACCTGCTTCTTGGGGCAGTTCGGGCTCACCACTCATCGCTCCTGTGCAAGCTGCAAAACTCTGCTAACCCACCCCAGCATGTAGCTGGTGATGCTGAGGGCATGACCAGGAGAAAATGTCCTCTAACTGAACCACCGAGCAGACTGAGCCTGGCTGTGCAGTAGGTTTGTACTGGGACAAGTGTCCGTAGGGACTGGAGAGAGCACCACCAGACTCATTCCCCGTGTTGCTCATCCCCTGCCCAGAGGAGGAGGATTGGAAGGAAGGTCAGTGTGGTAAGCACAGCTATCGGTGCTCGAGGAAGAAGAGGAAGGAGGAACTGAAGGTGCAGCATTGGCAAAGCCAGGACATGCCTCCTCGCAGCAACACAGCTGCGCAGGCTCTGGCTGACGGGCAAAAGGATACGCTCCTCCGCCACAGAGATTTTCACTCTGCAGTCCCTCGAGAACCAAAGGCAACAATTCCCTCTCACCATGACCTTCAGCACTGGTCACTAGACTGGTTTTATCTACCGCTGGGTTCCTGGTTTCAACTGGTCCTCTTCTCCCCCTGCATTCTTCAAATGAGGCACCCCAGGTGATGAGGGATGCTCGTGCTGGCCATCGGCATCCAGCTGCATCACTAACTAAGTGAGCTGCAGAGATTTTAATTGAAACCTTTAAAAAGGAGGAGGAGGAGGGATGGACAGATGCTGAGAACAGAGGATTGCCCACAGGCAGGAGTTTCTGCAACTACCAGCTCACCCACCTCATCCTCCATCCTGCAGGACAGACCTGTTTCCTATAGCCCAGCAGAAAGGTCCACGAGGCCAAGAGACCCCAAAACCAACAAAGAACATAAAAGTGATACAAAATTCTTCTTTAGTTCTTTAAATAAAAACATCATGTGCTTATGTCAACTCCATAAGCTGTACTTCCCCCGCCGCACTGCAGTGAGCCCATGTGAATACAAACACATGCACACGCACATAATTAATGTAGTGTGAAAAAATTTACAACTCAGCTGTTCTTGTTTTCATTGGATTATTAATAGTGGGAAAAGAAGCAATTTTTTTTTTTTTTGCCCTCAAAGGAAATGTCAACAGAGGCGTTTGCATATCTAACGAGGGAGCAGCATTGCGTTTGCCCTGCAATCCATCAGTTGAAGGCCAAAGGGAAAGCTGCTGCAGAAACATCACCAGTGGAAAAGCAGGGACTTGCTGTCTTCCTCGTCTTTCAGAGCCATGCTCCTGCGGGCTCGATGGAGATGCTTTGGCGCTGCTGGCCATAAAGAAGGCTCCTGGGGCCAGGCAGACTGCCCATTCCCTGATCTCCGAGGGCATTTCAATGGACTCCTTAAGTAAATCCACGTTATTAACCGAGAACATTAGCCATAAATCCCAGGTCACTGGCCTTTGAGCAGCACTCGGCTGGTGAGGCTCAGGAGCCGCCGGAAAGCCTCTAAATCACCAACAATAACTGTGCCTCCCAAAGGAGCAGGGACAGATAAAAAGCACAAGAAAAGTGGGAAAGGAGCAGGTGGGAAAGCAGAACAAGGGATGCAGAAAGGAGGGCAAGGCAAAGCGGAGGAAAAAAAAAAAAGGGAGAGGCGTGCAATCCAGCATGCTCTCCCCCAGCATACTCTGCTTTAATCTGCCGTCCCCACAGGGCAGGCGTGAGTCCCGCTCCGCTCCCTGGCAAAACGAGAGCTCCCCTGTGGCAGGGGCGGTGGGTGAAGGCACTTGGTCCATCTGACAGCTCGCTCATTGCCTGTCAAAAAGCGAGGGAGCGGCGCAGAATGATAAGTGTCGCCTGCCGTGCGGCACATTTCAAAGGGAAGGCAGCTGTGGGAGAAGGCAGGGCTCCCGCGATGGCCGAGGAATAGCAATCGGCCCGCCGATGCTGCGGCCGCTTTATCTGCGGGAAAGGTCCCTCCCGTAGGAGCCAAGGGGAAGGGCTGTTGGGAGAGATAAAAGGATGAGCGCAGATGTTGCAGCAGGGAAAGTTTCGGAGGGGAGGAGGGGGACTCTTGTTCGGATATCTCAGCAGCACGTGCCATACAGACGTCCATAGGAAAGAAATTATCCAGACATCTGATCTCAAGAATGAGGGCTGCTAGAGAGCACCCTAAGGTTCACCTGATCCTTGGCAAGCCTGTGATAATGGCTTCCACGCACGCTGCTGGTTTTTGAGATTGGGTCTCCCCCTGTTCTCCCTGCAGCCCTGTGTGTCGTCTCCTTCTCCACAAGCCCTTTCATCAGACCCTCCTGGGGATGAGCCACACTTCACCGGTGACCGACAAACGCATGCCGGAGCGGAGCTGAGCTCCCTACCATTCGTGGATGCTGTCTCCTGGAACCACAACAAGGGCACGGACATGGGCACCTCTTCACATCCTGCCCAGTTTCCCTTCTTGCTGCCAGCTCCTTAACAAGAGTCTTCCAATATCCACAAGACTGGCAGATCCCAGCTCCTGGGAACGGATGATCCCTCCCCGAACATCCACACAATGTTTAGGATCAATCTTGATCCTTCTGGGGAAGAGGCTGAACAAGTGCCACAGGATAGGCATAATGTTTATCCACGTTGCTGGTGGCAATTATTGGTTTTGTAGTGAGTGACAGCAAGTGATGAAGACAGCCTCAGAGTATGATTGCTCAGCATGGTCAACAAGAAGGAGTATTCCCATTCAGCATGTGTTGGAGTGAGATGATGTGATGCAAAACATGACACTACACACAGGCTGTACTCATCTGTTAGTACCTATGATGATCGTGAAGCGCCTTGTCCACCATACCAGCAGAGATAACTAACCAGAGCGGAGAGACTAGAAATGGGAAAACACCCCAAACTGAAACAAGCCCTTGATCATGGCCATACCACGATGGCAAAGATAGACCTCGCACCAACCACATCTCAACAATTTCCAATTTCTCTTCCAAAATCCTATCAAACCACAACACTATTCCTTTCCCTATCTAGGTCTTCACATGGCAAAGGCAGGAGATGCTGTGCCCTGGCTCCCTGAGACAGCCAACTGCACCCCTAAATCAGAGGGGATCCTCCAACTGTCTCTTGCCAAACACATCTAGCAAGGCTTCCACTTACTCATGGAAACGTCAAGTTGACTTCCAGCACCAACAGCTCTGCCCAGGGCTCATCCCAGGTATTTGCGGCATGAACCTGTGGCTCTTAGAAACTCCCAAATATTCCTGAAAGTTTCTTAAAACAAGTAACAACTTGCCTACCTCCCGCAGACAATGGTGGCTGCAAGGAAAGGACTCGGCTGGTGGGTATAGACCAAAGCACCAGAACAGAATAACTTTCTCCCTCTAGGGAAGAAGGAAGAAGGTTTAGAAAAGTAATAATCTGGAAAAGCCTATGCTTAAAAAAAAGGCAAAGAAAATAAAGAATGGCACATTATCCAAACAAAATCTGAGGGTTTTTTGAAGAGGGGCAGGGGTAAATCAATCCTTTTTTAATAAAATCCTGAGCTTTTAATAAAGTGTTCACACTGATGGGCTGGAAATATTGTAAGAAAGAATTAACTCAGAGCTATGGAGACTCTAGGGCAAAAATAGCACTGATTCTACATTATTTCTTCAACCCAAGGAGTTTTTGAGGAGGAGGGGGGGGGATGGTGCTGAAGAATTAAAACTGTTTTAATGATATTTGACACGTACCTGTACCATGCTATTGCAAGGGAATACAACTGCTAGTCTTGGGACCAAGAGCAAGCGGGGTTTGCCCCCCCCCCTTCCTTCACATGGCTCCCTGTGGGATAAAGCATGCTTTCATAGGCCTCAGCTTGTCTCTCAGCGAGTGGATTCCTCCTCTTTCATCCCCAAAGTGAAGCTGTGATGCTGTCTGGACTATGCACCAGCTGAGTTCCAAAAGCAGGCGCTCATCACACCAACAGCATCTCTGCAAGGGGAAATGGCCCCTCTCCTCCAGCCCCTGTTAACTTGCCTGGAAAACATCAATGATGCTATCCAGTCTACAGACGCTGTGAGGACGAACACCCAAAAAGACCCCGAGGATGAAAAATACAACACCACCAAGCTTTGCCACAGCTGCAAGCAGCTTTGGTGCACTCGGGTGCCCTGGGAGAGATGTCTGAGGCATGCTGGGACGATAAACAGCGTCAAGAAAGAAGATACAACACCTCCAGGGACAGCAAAGTCCCCACTGCATCCTCTTCTTTTGCCTGATAAGAAATTTCTTTTTCTCAGTGTCTGAATAAGCGTGTGCCCAAAACTCTTCTAAATCATGCTACCAGATCCCAGCCTGAGAAAAATAAGAGCTACAACAGCACTCCTCTCCCCTCTCGCACCCCTCCACCCCTTTTTTTTCTTCTTCTCTTACAGGATTAGGGACTTGAAAGGCAAAGCACAGCCCAGCGTTGCAGCAGGAGGAGGAGGGGGGAGCGCTTCAGAGAGCTGCCACGGCAAAAAAAATCCTATTTCTCACTTCTTAATTCCAGTCAATTCCAGTCAAAGGGCTGATAGAGATCTGTTTGCGGTAATTTGCTGCAGTTTATCCACTCTTTTCACCTTCTATCGGCTCTTCACTGACGGGCTGGCTGACATGCTGTTACTCGAGTGAGGAAATTAAAATTTGATGCAATAATCCCAAATAAGAAGGATTTTATTAGGTAATGTATACACTTTAGATGAGGTATTCTTGCCTGATACATTGATAGAGGAACACAGACATGCTGTGCACCACAGATAAAAAGAGAGGCAAGAGAGACGGAGAGTGGGTGCATGGAGCAGCAGCAAGTCTCCGCTCTGTAGATTTGGGGCTGGGATGTCTCGAGCACATTTTGACCTGCTGAGCCCGACGGCAGGGCAAAGGTGGCCCACAAATGCACTACAGCCCATTGGCTTGACTTGGAAGCCTGGTTTTGGACAGGAGTTGGCCAAGCCCAGACTCCTCACTCAAATTTGCCGTTAACTTTTTGGTAACCAAGCCATTCTGCAGCGTGACAGTTTCCACTCCGCACGTGCGACTGGGTCCCTCAGGTGGTAGGGCAGAGCTGATGAGACTTCCCATGGAAAGATGAAAATGCACGTGTTAAACCCCAGGCTTGCCATAGCAAGCCACATCCTTGTTTCAGCCAGCAGTGGAGATTTCTCCCGGGAAGGATGGGACTTTGGGTCCAAACCAGAAAGCAGTACCACTCAAAAGTACCGCCCATGTTCAGCAGTTGTCATCCTCACTGTGTCTCTGGTGGCACCTATCCATCTTGGATATCTCAATTCCTTTGGAGACGTTACATGGGGCCAAGAGAAATTACAATCTCTAAACCCGTCAGAAAACTGCTGACAGTTTGGTGAGCGCTCCTTCATTCATTCCCTATGTCAGGTTACACAGTGATTATTTGCTGCTTTGCCTACTGCAAACAGTGTACATTCTGGGAATAACCGTGATGCACATCGGTGTATCAACACAAAGAGATTGTTGAGCTCCAGCCTTAATATATATCATTAATTTGAGAGAGATCCCCTTTGCTGGATACCAGGTCACTCCATGAAGGTGACGCAGTCTATAATTTTTGATACTCATGGGACTTCCATTTCTATAGTTTCATCTAAGGCTTTTTTTCCCCCAGTTAAGGGTGATCTAAGTTGCATTTTTTTCTTCCCTGCAGCTCACGCTGCCCACCACAGAAATACTCCTTAATCTCAACAGCATTGAAATGCATTGAAACTTTCACTTCGTGAAAGTAATTCATGAAGCCATTTTTTGGCCATCTTCAGGCCAGCAGACAGGTAATGTGCTGTCTGATGGCGGGATTTGTGACAGTAGGACTCAGCCCTATTGATCCAGCACTCTCCCTGCCGTCAGAGCCAGCGCTTTGCTCCAAAGTGAAGAAAAAGGCATAAACTGAAGTGAGCTGGAGTTCCCTCTACCACTGCATGAACTGAGCCATCAGGGATTTCGGATCCAGTGCACCGGAGACATTACAGGATGCACGTGTACTACAGATACCTACACCGCGCCACAATTTTAGGACAGAAGGTTTTTCCATCCATATATAAAAATATTTGCCCTATAGGCAAAGCGATGGGATGCACAGCTGTGCCTTGGGAAGGTGGATGCCACCGAGTCGGGCTGGTGCTTGGGCTTGGAGGTCCTGGGCACCCTTGCTGGGAGCAGAGCTAACAGCTCCCAAAGCCAAACCTGCCCACCACACTCCCCGTCATCTGTTACGGGGAAAAAAAAAAAAGCCCTGCTGCATTTAGAGATCGGGAGACATTTTCCACAAACAGCGAGTTTGCTGACAAACCGAGTTTCAGAAGAACTAAAATGATTGGATCAATTTGGCAAAACCTAGGGGGAAAATGCTCGAAGTGCTGAAATGGCTGATGATTCTGGCATTTTCAAAACTGCCTCGTTTCAGGAATGTTTACATTTTTCTTCAACTTTTCTATTAGAACTGGCATGCATATACACTGTGGGGAGGAAATGGGGTGACCGTATGCTAAGAACAACAGAACGCCTTTTTAAAAGAAAAATGTTTAGGAAAAGATTTTATTTGGGTTTCAGGCTTCCCAAACCTCCTTGCTTAGGCTGTCTTTTTTAAAAAGGGCAAAATGTTTTGGAGCTGGCTTGAAACATGTTGTTTCAGAAAGAGAAAGGTTTGCCTCTCTTTGGATGCCATTTGGATCTCACAATTCAGAGCGTTTGCACTTCAGCATGGAAACAGGGCTCCGCTTTGCACCCAAGCCGCAACCGTCGGGGCAGAGCAATGCAAATGGGTGGAAGGAAGGACGAATATCTCTGCAAAGAGGTTTTCCTCCAGCTCTTTTGGGATACCTTGTGCTTTCTGTCCCAAACCCTGCTCCATCCCCCCTTGGCCCCCCGTGCAACACCATGGTCACGCATGTCAGAGTGAAGCAGCAGCCCTTACCGGAGGCGAGTTCTCGTAGATGTTCGTGCTGTAGGGCAGGTTGATGAAGATGGGGTCCATGTCCTGCACATCTGTGATGGTGATTGCCAGGTTGGCCAGAGTGGACAGCGGCTTGTTTTTATCTTGGTCCTTGAAAAAACAAGGGTGGGAGCGGGGGGGGAAGAGAAAGAATTTCTATCAGAAAAATAGAATTATTCAACAGTATTAAGTCTCTCTCAGTTGTAGTTGGGTCAAAAATTCTGAATAGTCCAGGTAATCATCTCGTTTTCAAGCTACCTGCTGGAATTATTGTCCACTATACCTCCCTCTAAGCTGAAATACAATATGCATATCATTCCAGCGTTAGCTCTTTAAAATAAGCACCACTTTAGTTTTCATCACATTTTGGGTGGAAAAGCAGCAACACTGTTCAGCATACACTTCAAAATATAAATTCCCTCCTAATGTAGATACACCCTAGGGCACCCCCGCACCGTGAGACCCAGGTCTGCTTGCCAGCAGACCTTCATACCAGCACATCACAGCAGAGCATCTCATATCCCCCAGCGCTGATGCCTCCGCACAGCTTGGGCTCTGTCGACTGGAACACGACAAAGCCCACCAGCTCCCTCGCATTTCTGCTGCTCTTTGTAACCCCGCAGGCTGCGTTGCAGTCGCAGCTTTATTCTTTTCTGTATTTGCTGCTCTGAGCTTTGGCGGAGGGTACGTACGCCAAGGGCTGCTTCTGGTTTCGTAGGGTGCCTCAGCTCTCGCACAGAAAGCAGAGCGGAAACCTGAACCGCAGGATACATCCTCACAGTGGCAACCTCCTTTCTACTGGGCTAATGGTTTTGGCTCCAATAGACTGCAGACCTCTCCCTCCCGCCTTGCATGGGGACTGGTAGGATCGGGGTAACCAGGAGCTGCCTTTCGACACGAGCCAAGCTGCTTCCACAGCTGCAGGGCCACAAGCACGCAGCAATCTTATGAGACACAGCGGTGGCCTGTGAACACTTCGATGCTCCGAGCAGGAGCTTCATCTCCCTTATACCCCATCAGGATGGAGCTGCAAGCACTTTCCCAGAGCAAGACCCTTCTCCAGCAGCCAACGCAACAGCAGTATGTGCTGCCACCCATTTTCTTGCTGGACCCTCATCCCAAGGGTGCTCAAAAGTGACCCCAACGACCACAGCCCTTTGCTAGAAGGAGCAGATAACACACGAAGGGAAGGAAATAAAACTCTCCTTACCCCCTAATCAAGCACTGTGGTGAAAGGCAACCATTAGAGGTTACCGCACACTTCTGCAAAATAGCTCTGAACAGCAGCAAGGACTGATTGCCAGAAGATTAATGTTAATTTAAACCGTATTCAACAACACAGCTTGTACATTATCCTCTTAACCTGCAGGCCTCAGCGTTTATGGCCTGGATGGATGCTTGTTTCTGACTCGCACTCTGCTGTTAGCGTTATCAGGTTGAAGTCTTTCGTTTCTTCAGATAATGTTTTTTTCCCCTCCCCTTCACCTCTTAAATTTTGGTTAAAGTATTACAGACAGCACTAAAAAAGCAAGCTCATTGCAAGTTTCCTCACCCACCGTCTCTCATACTGCCCTTTCCAGTCTCTTTCTGCCCTTGCTACCTACATCCCTGGGATCAAATGGCTCCTGCCTTGAACCACAGCTCCATGGCTCTTCTTGCAGCCCCTGCAGCCACCCCGAATTCCCCATCACCCCAGTTCCCACTCCAGACCATGCAAACTCTTCATCAGGCAGGCAAGAGACTGCATTTGCTCTTCCAGCTCCTGCTATCCCGGTGCAACTCTCATCCTTCTTCCCGGGCTGAGCTTTGCCCTGGGGTTTCTCATTGCCCTTCTGCTAGAAATTACCAGTGCCCTGTGACTGGGCCGAGGAGTTGTTCCCACAGCTGCAATCAAGCCCAGTTCAGAGACTTAATATTTAAGTCTTTGAACTCCCTGAGCTGGAAATCACTAGAAGCCAGGAGCGTATTAGGTAGCAAGTACCAGATATGCCCCCATTTTATCTTTGCTGGTAACTGCACTGGGGATACAGGGCTAGATGGAGCTGGATGGACCAAGGTGATATCCTTGTGTCCTTGAGAAAACCAGAATCCGCCATGTAGAAGAAAGGTATGTGTCCATCAGGGCTTGTGTTTGGTCCCATGTTTTGTAACCCACTGGATAGTTCAATAGCATATCCTGGGAAAGCATGTTGGCGACAGAGACCGATAAGGAAACAAACAATGGGAAAGGCCTCTTATCACTGGAGTATTTAAAATTAAATGAGGTACGTTTCAGGAAAAATAAGCTGCTGGGGAAAATTCCACAGCCTCAAACACGTGGGGATTGGGCTGAAATATTGAGCTGTTTGCCTGTGGCCCTGCGAATGCCCAGCCTCCGTGGCCGTGGAGATCAAAGCAGCCCTGCGCAGCCCTCCACATCCCCATGACATTTGTGGTTTGGAATCAAGGCAATGATCTTGATTGAATCACATGCTTCAAGAGCTCTAGCCAGCTGCCTGGAGCAGTCAGGAAGGTTTTTCACCCCCCTTTCCTGAATGCAGAGTTGGTCAGATGTATCGTAGGGCTGAATGTCACCTTCCTCTGTTGCATCTGAGATGGGAAAGGAGCCATCATCCAGAGCGCCTGCTTGTGCAGCGCTCCTCATTTACAGGCTCCCCATCGAGCTCTGGCTAGATTTGAGACCAGGAAAGAAGTTTCCCGTTCAGGTGGGGCATGAATTTGCCATGGCGGCCACCTGGACATACATCTCCAAGGGGTCGCCTCCCAGTACGGTGGTATTGACTGTAATTAGGACCTTGGTTTCTCCTCTGTCCACTAAAATTTTAACTCTTGATGCCTGAACTCAGAGTGAGGCTCAGGAGGTTTAATACAGGTGAATCCGCTTGTAATAAGCCATGATGCACAAGGGACGAGACCGGAGGATTTAATGGTCTGTATGCCCTGTACTGGCTTTCTTCACCAAGGGAGCTGCTCGCCTTTATGCAGAAGGCCCTGACACGCGTGAGATGCTGTTGGAGAGGTGCAGCTGTGCTCCACGAGCTGCACAGCAGTGAAATGAATCTACCCAGGCACCACGTTGCTATAACGCCTTCCTAAGTGGAAAATGCTGGATGAGCCTGAGAAGATGCCAGAGTAAGGCAATAAAACAAGTAAGCAGCAGCTCCTTCCCCATTCCAGTCCCTCCAGAAAACACCTCCTCCTCTGCAGCAGCCAGGGTAAGACTCACCGTCGCGTTGACCTGGAGCTGGTATGCTTGAGTTATTTCATAGTCCAGCTCCCGTATCACCGACACGATGCCACGGCCGCTGTCGATGGCAAAGAAATTGGAAGGAGGCTGGAAGGAGTAAAGCACGCTGCCTCCTGCCCCCTGGTCCGGATCCGTGGCATTCACTATGAAAATCGGAGTGCCCACTGGTGTATTCTGGAAATAAAATAGAAAAATAATATGTCGGTAAAATTGTGCACCAGCCTGTTTTCCCATCAAACGCACATCAGCAATTTCCTTTGCCCACCAGAAGAAATATCGAGACACCCAAGAACTTCAGTCCTATATTTTCAGGACATTTATGAGTTATACAGCTGTTTTCTTTATTACAGTATTGCAGCAGCTATAATAGTTGTTACACACTTATAATAATAGTTATACAGCTGTGGTCAAGATGGCACTCTATCACAAACCCTTATTTTCCCAGACATCACAACTTTCCAGAAAAATTACTCTCTTTGCTGAAACTTGTTTTCTGCCCAAAGGCACTTTTATTTTCAACGCTGATTCCCTCTCCATTTTCACCATAAGACATTAAATACGAGAGAGCCTCAAAAAAACCGCAATAAATGCAACACAGAACTTTACGTAAAATTCAAAGTTATAGTTTCCACAGCAACTAGAACCTGGCCCGATTAACGCAGGCATTAACAGTTAAATCGTCATAAATCTGGAACTAATCTACATGCATAAAATATGGAGCTGAGTGCACAAAATCAGCAATGGCAAATGCAGTTTGGCACTTCTTATTGTTTAACTTCACAGCAGGGAGAACAATTATCCATTTTTGGTGGAACAGCTGCATGTTCCTATGCAAATCTTAAATGCATATTCTTGTCTCTCTAAAGGCAGAAGCACAGACTGCAAGCAAAAAGGCTTTGCTAGAGACACAGGCTGCAGGTACTCACGGATCACGACCGCTTGGGCAAGTCCATACGTTTGCAACACGTTCACAGCCATGTTAAGGGTTGACAAAGAGCTAAAACTTGAAAGGGAGACAGCAAAGGTCGGAAGCGAGATGTGACAGCAACTGGTTATGGCCAGTTGGGATAATACGGATTATTTCTGCAAACCTCTTCCCAAGCCTCTGCGTTTTATTGTTAACTTTATTCGTATTAAATTATTTATCCTCAGCTCATAGAGAAGTATCATGAAGTACTGAGAAGGTGGAAAGGAGACTTGAGAAGAGGCAGAGCTTAGAAGATGGGGCACTGCTTCCAAGTGGAGCTCCTCCTGCAAGTCTTTGGCCAAAGCTGAGCAACGAACCGAGCCATTTTCAGTTTGTTTGGGCAACCACAAAGCTTGCAGTGAACCACAGCCAGGGCTTCAGCAAGGATGTCCCAGCCCACCACCTCCACTAGAAAGCATGAGAAACCAGGGCTTCACGCTTGGAGATCTGAGTTAACTGGTTTAATACCAGGTGATAGCACCAGAAACGAACCAAAGCATCTGAATTTCCCCCCGTGAGCAGAAAGTTGCCTTCAAGGCAGGTGGGCAGGATTTGCTGCGAGCTTGGTCAGGCAAAGCAGGGAACCCGGGGCACATCCCACAACTCGCATCCAGGAGTCCGGGTCCTGGACACTCATCCGCACGCGTCCCTCACGCCTCCCTGCCCTTGCATCCAGCCACAGGGCATTGCAGGGATGCTCTGACATCTAAGCTTGCCTCGGCCTCCAGCAAAACTCCGCTTTCCTTACTTCAGTGTCACTTCTGCCGAGCTGTGAGAGGTTGCAGTTCCCACCTAGGCTTTTCATTTGCTTTCTTTTTTTCCCCCCCTCTAAATCAAGCTGCTAAAGAAAGCCTCACAGGGCATGGCCTGAGGATTATTTTTTAAAGCACCTTCAAGTTTTTTTGTGATCAGCAATCATAAAAGCATAAAAGATATAGCTAGAAGGGACCTCAAAAGAGAAACCTGTCCCCGTGTTACACCTAAATCACTGCCATCCTTAAAGCCTTCCAGTGATGGAGACACCACATCCTCCCCAGCCCATTTGTCCCAGCAGTTTACTCTCCTTTGCCTTACAACTGCTCATTTCCTGGCACGCTTAACCCAGATCTGCCCTGCTGCCATGTAAGCCCTTGACTTTGTGCCATGCACGCAGCACGTTAATCCTGGCTTGTGCATTTAGACTGCTCAGGAACCAGGACTTTGTCAGCTCGGGAAGCATGTTGAGGTGGAGAATCCGTTCATGGAGGGGCTATGGTGGGTGTTTGCTTTCTGCGCGCTCCCAAGACACCTTCTCAGACAGGACTAGAGCATCTCCCCATCCTTCTTTGGGCTACCTGCCTCCCCCAAGCCATCATCAGCTGGGAGCAGCCACGAAGCATCCCGCAGCCCTCCCCTCGCTGCTGCCAGGGCACTGCTTCGACCGCCAAGGTCCACATGCTCCAACAACTGCCTTCTCACATTCCTCCCCCAGAGCCACCAGGGTATCAATGTCAGGATGAAGAGCATTACAAATTAACCATTAATAGAGGGAGGAGGGGAAAGGCAGCAAAAGAGTAGATGTGGGGTTGCACCGATGAGGTCTGGGGTATATTGTCCCCAGGAATAATAATATTCATAAGGATAAATCTGGACTTGAATATGTTTCCTCTTCTGTTTAAGTGCCCTAGCCACTCCTTTTAACATGCAAATCCGCTCTGGTCACCCGTGATTATGGGGCTGCACGGCCGGCTGTGAAAGAGGAGAGCTTGATTTCCCCGGCATTGTATTTCATACAATAGCCCAAAAGCAGGCTTTGAAGAGAGTTCATCTCCTCGTCCTTCCAAAGGAGAAGCTGCCTGGAGAGACACTGAGGTCACCAGCTTTGGTGCTGTCAGCTCCAGCCCCTGCAGACGCTGCCTGAGCTCCGACTTGGCGATTACTGTATTTTTATCCTTATTTTACAGTTTCGCTGACCAGATCCCTTCATTGGCCAGGATAGCAAAAGCCATACAAGCTGGGTATCAGCTCTGGCCGAAGATCTGGCTGGTCCTGGGAAACAGTCATGGGCATCTACACCAAAGCATCCGAGGGGCTGGGAGGGACCCCAGGGCAGGACCTCAGCGGGGGGCAGTGGGCACCTGCAAGCACAAGGGTGGGTGCACCAGCAAAGTACAGCGTAGGTGAATTTAAGAGGGGAGCAGAAGGGCTCCCGGGCAATAGGAGGAGCGTTACAGGAACTTGAAGCAGAACAGCATGGTCGCAGAGGGGGAAATTGCTGGTACTGCCCACAGCGCACAGGTCAGTGGGAGAATTTCACTACCAAATGCATGCCCTTATTCCCAACAGCACACAGGTCAAAGGATACAGACCTATGAGAAGTGCTTTGGGTAATGCATCTTTTTTCCCCAGCTCAAATTCAAGCCAAACCCCCCCCCTCTGGCAAGGCAAAACCAGCTGTGAGATGCAGTCATCCCATACCGACAGTCTTCCGGGAAAAGAGGCCTCATTTTCAGTGTTCATGCCCAGGCAGGACGCAGTCAGGACTCAGAGGAATTTCAGACCATCTGCCTTAAAAAGCTCAAGAAGTATGTCTTTAAAATCCTCTTGCCATTTTGGGGTCAAACAGGCTCAAGATATTCCTCAGCGGGAGGCCGACGTCTTTATTTCTCAAAAGATGCGGCCCATCATCTAAACAATGGAGCAAAACATCTGTATAAACAGAACTCGCTCGGGTTTGTGTTTGATGGTAAATAACAGGCAGAGGGCACATCCCAGGGAGATGCCAGGCCAGCTCAAGACGGATCGTGTTTCTGCATTTTCAGCATTTGGCCCATTTATAGGACTCTTCTGCAGGTCCCTCACGGCTGTTCTTCCTTAGCAAAGATTAATTGTGGTTATGCTTAGTTCACCGACAGGCAAAAATAGCAGATTCTATCTTTTCTGTCCAGAAAAAAGAAACACAGACAGACGACAGCCTACAGGTGCTTGTGGCAAACAGGTGAGTTTTCTACACGAGTCACCAAATTTTGTCATTTTTAAAGCTTTCGACTTCCTCCAGCAGCCAGTGACGAAGCTTCACTCGCTATAGAAAAAAGAACTGGTGACAAAACTGTGTCATATCATTAAATCTTTGTTACAATGCCAGCAGATGTGAGATAAAAATAAACATGCAGACAAATGCCTCCCGTGGAGGAGAAGGAGGGCAAATGGGAGCGGGACCCACTCCCGACCTGTCTCCAGCACCCCATCCTTCATCCAACAGCTCAGCAGGAGCAGCTCCAGGAGTTAAAGGGCTCCGGTTACCCAACTGCAATACCGCTGAGCTGCATGGGCCGGAGATGCCAGGGTGCAAGGTAGCGAGGCCATCCCTCGTTTTGCAATAAACGAATAAGAAAGGTTCAAACTGTTGTAAAAATCTTATACAAAGAAGCTCGGTGGGTCCTTTTTGCTGGAAGGAAATACTGAATGGAAACAGCGTGTGTTACGCGTGGCTACCTAAAGCACCAGGAAGACCAAACCGAAAGCAGCGAGGTACAAGAAATGGCTACTCCATTTCAGTATATCACCAATAGCAAGGATAGACTTAGATTAATAAGGAATGAACAACCGTAAAATCCCTGTCCAAACACGAAGGGACCTTGCTGCACAAGGCAGAGGCAAAGGAGAGACCAAGACCTTGCCTCTCTCACACCAACACAGCAGTACAACAAGGCAATATGTGTGTTTGAGTGACCAGAAAGAAGTTGTGTTTCCATCCAAAAGCGCTCAAGGGTATGGACTAAGTGTGACCCACTGCAGCAAACACCTCCCCTGGCCTGGGCTATCACCTCCCACGCAACCCTCCAGCATGAGTGACCAGACACAGACATGTCCTATGTTAACCCTGGAATGTTGACAGCTAGGGAACGAAACCTTTATACAATATTGTCTGCAAAAGTGCACCTAAGGCTGAAGAAAAGGTTATCAGAAAAGGGCCTTTTTAAAATATTTACACCTCGCTCTCTGGCCACACCTACAGTCTTTAATATCTTATTATGAATCCTGCTACAAAATGCATTAGTAATAAAATTTCTGATGGCTGCTGCTCCAACGCAAGGTGGCAATACAAGGCGGATTACGACCCGGAGGAGAAGCGGCCTCCGGAGGTGCGACATACCCTACACCAGGCAGGTTACATGGCCGCAGCTGAACACGGCGGGTGCTGGGCAGGACTCCCTAAAAACGTCAGAGCACAGTCTCCTCTTGTCTGCCACCAAATATTCCCCTAGGGCTGCAGACCCAGCTCTGCGGGGGTGCGGGCTGGCCTTGGAGAAGCACTGGGGACCAAAGTAGCGGCAGGACCCTACTGGCAAAGCAAGGACCGGAGATGGGCTGGGTGAAGAACTCCCAAGGAAAAAACTCCCAAATCAAGGAAAACTTTAGGGTGGACAATTTTTAAGGCATACGTAAAGCTACGTGAACGAGCTCTTCTTTCAGACAGGGCTAAAAAGAAAAGGCTCTTTGCAGAAAAGCCAGCACCTGTGCCGTTTCACCAGGCCCATGGTGCCTGTTCCCGGAGTGTATAAAACCCTCTGGCTGTCAGACAGCCGCTCACCCTGCTAACGGAGCAGATTTGCACAGCGCCTTTGAGAGCTTTCCACCATAGCAAAACCATTTCACGGGCCACGGGCCGCCAACCCCTCAAACGTGCTTTGATCCATCAGTCTCGTCCAACTGGCCTGACACCGAGTGCCCTGCAGGCAAAGGGCTGAGAGGGGGAATATGTGGCGCTGACTTTTTTACAGCAGGGTCAGAGTCGGATAGAAGTAAAGGTGGGAGATGAAGCAGAGGAGATCTGGGAGTTAGTTTCTCAGATAATCCCTTTCCTTAAATGCATCCCCTTTTCCAACCTGCAGACAGGTTGTTACAAGCTTTGATTGGGCACTAGAAACGTTTAGTCGGGTTTATTTGGGGATGGTCCCTCCAAGCCTGCTCCCCATCTCCAGCGGCTGGCCATGTAGAGGACCTCCATCTGACCTCCCAGGGCAAAGTCACCCAGCAGTGCCCAGCAGAAGCTGGTAGAAATGATTAGGATGCGGATGCGCGCATGCTGTACCAATGCAAATAATGTGGAAAAACGGCAGGCAATCTGGCCGAACAGCTGTCTGAAGGTCGATGAGATGAGAGGAGGCGATGCAAACGAACTGGGGGGCATACAGCGACGGGCACGAGGGCTCGAGCAGCAGGCAGCCTACCGAGCTGCCCACGCTGTGATCTTTGCATCAGCATTGAAACAGTCTCGCCAGCCCTATTTCGGGTCCTGCTTTTTTTTTCCCCCTGCATCAAGGTGGGAGCTGACCGCTCCCATCAGGAGATGCTTCGCTGCTTCGTGCTCCTGTTATATCTCAGGTCAACCCATTACTCTTAAATAATTCCCTGCTGCTGTTCCTGGCAGCTCTTTTCCCTCTCCCTGCCTCTCGCCACCGCGCAGCAGGGCAGATGAAAGGAGCTTTGCGTTCTGCTAAAAGCCGGCTCAGACATCCCTCAGCTTGAGTCAAAGACGCTCCCACAAATCCCATCTCATTGCAGGGCAGGAAGGAGGGTTTGATGCCTTTTGCTCAAGGCAGGGCATCTCAGAGGTGCTGCGTAACAGAGCTGACACTGAATCCAAGTGCTCTTCTGCTACAGCTGAAATCCTGGCTCCCTCATCCCTGGACTGCCTGGGACACATTTACATCACCTATTCCTGTCCGAGTCTCGTTTGCTGCAGGAGATAGCTGTGAAAGCAGAACCAGAATGAGTGCCAGCCCCTCTTCCAGACTCTGCTGAGAAGAAAAACCAGCCCCCGGTTTTGGTTTCCCTCCCCGGGCTCCATCTCAGAAGCGGCCTGACTGCCAGACTGGGTCCCTTGCTCGCGTGCCAGCTCTAAATGCTCGCATGGATGTGCATGGACTTCCAATTCCTGTATTCTTTATTACACTTTTAATTACATTTATTAATTGCATTACTGCTAGCCCGAGCCAAGCAATTTCCAATTTCAAAGTTTGATTTTAAAACCTGATAATTTCCTTTTTTTTAAATTTTTTTGGTTGAATTTCACCCCACCTTTCAATCAGCTCTCGTTAATATGTATCTCTTGTTGCTATCTCTATTAAGTGACCTCCCTCATTATTGGGTGACACTGGCAAACGGCCACCACAGAGCTATAATTCAATTGAGGGGCTTTTGAAAACACCATAAACACAGCTGGAATACATGCATTATAGGAGCTGGAGACTGAATTAGCGGCTGGATAACCGCCCTCAGAGCTGAGAGCGTTTATTCACGGCAGATACGGCCCAACCCGATGCACAGAGCTAAAGAAAGGGACATCGCAACCAGCAAGCCCACGGGGGAATTCATCACCCTGGCAGGACAACAGCACTTAGCAGACAGAGGGCAAGCAGCCACAAATGGGAGAGGATGCTCTGGTATCCCGTGGGATAAAGCTGCTCGCTTTTTCTAGCCCAGAGCTGCCCTGTTTCCCACCGAAGATAACTCTGCCCTTGCCAGCACGGGGCTCAGATGGCTGATTTACAGCACAGCGTCCCCAAAATCTGGGCGCGCAGCAGCTCTGCCACCTCTCCTCGTGGCACCCGTCGCTTCTGCAGCGTAGGTCTTGAGGGGCAAGCCCAGGAGAGGCAAGAGAGGGCAGATGGGAGAGGAAGGAAATGCTAATAAGAAAATGAACGAACCGACAAGATTCGTCCTCTTATTTATAACTTCCCAACTGGCTCGTTCCAGGCAGTGATATGATAAGTGGGACCTGTCACCCCCCTGCTCTCCGCTCTCTGGAGCAGCAGAGTGGCCGTGCGGCTCAAGCACTCATCCAGAATGGAGTTATATTCAAAAGAGAAAGTGAGGAGAGGAAAAACACTATCCAGCAGAGCTTTAATTTGCAGCTTCAGGGGCAAAAGAGCTGCCTGCCCTAGACCACAGCAAATGCAAGGCTTGGGCTTGCACAGGAGCTGCACCATGACCTCCATCCCCACCCAAACCACCAGAGCCAGGGAACTGCTCCTCTCTGCCCTCCCTCCGAACCTTGCCTTCATCTTGGTGCTTGGTCTCTCCCCATCCCCAGCCAGCCCTGCCCTGCACAACCACCCATCATGCATGCCAACAAGTAGACAGAAAGCAGCCAGGTGGGTGAAGCACCAGGAGAAAGAGAGCAAAGAGAAGAAAGCAAGTTCCACACCAGCTTTCAAGAAGCCATCCTGCCCACACTATTTACCAGTTATTTAAGCAGACAGCCAGCTTTGTCTGTCAAAGCTCATTTCCCTCGACAGCCCCTATTTCGAGGTAACTCGAGCTATTACACTGCGCCCTGGGTTTGCATTTGCTGCCCTAGATCTCTGGAGACCATGAGTGGCTTCTCACAGCTCCACGGGAAGTAATGAAGAGGAGCAAGGCTAATGCCAGCAGGCTTACATACTCTGTGCAGGGGAACATTTCCAGCAACCAAAAAACCACCAACATGGACTGCTACAAACATACAGCTAGACTAGCATAAAGTAGTGAGCACAGAAGCACAGTCCAAGAGATCAGAAAAACCCAGGTGGGGTTGATCATTCCATCTTCGGAAAAGAGGTGGGGAGAGCTCCGGCAGGGACAAAGCAGTCTACCTTTACGTTTTCAGCTTCCTCCAGTGAGACACGTCTCAGTCAGCAGGTCTGATAACTCCTGCCAAGGAGTGTTAAAGGCGATGGCCAAGGTGCTCACTGGACCGTTCCTGATGATTTTCAGCAGCCCTGCAAACACTGAGGGGCGGCAGCGGGGCGGGCAGAGCGACCAACACGCTGTCAGGATTTCTTCAATGGGAGAGACTCCAGACCTCTCAGCTACATCAACTCCAGGTGAAATAACAAAACCCTCACTGTAACTCTTGGCTAATAGGGAATTAAAGGGAAGTAGCAGCATTACCACCTCCCACAAGACTGACAGACAATAGATCCTGCTCTATTCTCTCTCTCGTCTTTCTACCAGACAACAATCTTGGTCGAAAAGGGCAATGGAGTCAAAGTCACATACATCATCTTCTCTAAGCGACATGACTTGGTGCTCTGTGAGATTGATGAACACAGAATAATTCAAAATCAACACAGTCAGCTAGCATGTAGCCCTCAAAATACAATTGTAAACAAGGAATATTATCAGGCAAGTGTATTTTTAATGGACTCCTGCTGGGAACCTGCAGGTCTTTGCCTATTATTTGACATTTTTACCAATCATCTGGAAGAGTGAAAACACAGAGACTGGGAGATGGGTAAACAACAAAGGGCACAGACCATCGACATCAAGCAGATTGCTGCCAACTGGTTTGAACCAATATCTATTTTTTTAATGTGTAACTGCAGAGTCCTATATCAGAACCAAAAACCACAGCTCTCCTAGGAAGGGCAATCACCCTGTAAAGCAGGTTGTTTCCCACTGCCCTGGGAGGGGACAGAAGAAAAGGGTGGTGAAGCAGCCAACACTTCACTAACTCAGTACCTGCAGCTGAATCCCGTTGGAGAAGCCACATTTCTCTCCCATTTCTGCCCATTATCCATCTCCAGCCTTCGAGAAGCCAGGCAGGACCAGAGCAAGGGCTGGGAGGCAGCCCATCCTGCCTTCCTGGGCTGCTATTATGTCAGTCTCAATTTTGGAGACAGCAGATGGGAACCCAAGATGGTCTAACGAAACGTTTGAAAGTCAGAAGCAAATGCTGAGAATGTGAAAACCTGTCAGTCAGAGAGCTCCTGGCTTCGACGGTACTGCTTCGCTCCTGCTGGTGTGATTTTCCTGCTGGAAGAGGGCGTTCGGAGCAAGGGCATGCACCGCAGATGGCCCAGCACCCCTTCGGCTGTAATCTTGCCGGAGACGGTGGGCATAGACCAGGTGGATCCAGGTGGCCACAGTAAAGGTCTCCACTCCTGCCTCAGCGCTCAGGACTGGCAAAGGCAGGTTTTGTCCGGGGAAGCAAAGGCAGCCCTGACCTGCAGCAGTCGGTGAGATTTTCCACCGTCCCTCCTCTCAATATTAAAATCCAGTAGCAAAATCAAATCACCAGTGTGATTTACTCCTACCAGCCAACATACATTATGGGGCAAGAGAAGAAATCCCTTTTCCGATTTCTGCTCTGGGGTGTTACCATAAACCGGGCAGATCCTATTTTTTATATCCCATTTTATTTGCAGTCGCCACTAACTTTTACTTTCTAAACCCAGGGAGAGGTCAAGAAGGTGGGTTAAGTTAACGCACCAGCCTTTAAGTGGGGAAGGAAGGATGTCTGGAAGCAGCGCACCAACCTCCGACAGCCGTCCGTGCCAGAGCCGTGGAGGACAGGAGTGGTGCAGGCTTCCGTGCCCGAGCCCAGGCAGTAACGGGGGTTACTCTTAACGGCAGCCTGTCCCCGTCGATTCATCTGGGTAACCCTTGCCGCAAGAGGTGCAAACTGGCACCCCCATGCCAGCCCATCGGGTGACGCTCCGAATTGCAAATGACTTCCATTAAGGCAGAACGTTAATACAATGCATTACAAATGAAACCCTAATGACAGGACACTGGCAGTATTGCTTCTACTTGATATTAATTGGGTGACACTTTCTTTTAATGGTACATTAATTAATGCAGAATATCAACGGAAGTCCACGACACCCGCATTAATACAAATGAATTCATTATCGTCGGTGTTATTACAAGAAATGACAAATAAATCTGTAACAGTGGGGCCCTTCAAATAATAGCCACGAATCATTAGGTATTGCATTCATTTATACAGCATACTGCAAATATATACATGCAATCTGTGGGTGATTATCTATTCACATGTTCCTCTCCATGCCAGCCCGGTATTTGTTCCTCCCTGGCTCTTGAGCTGTCCTGAGCCACCTTGGAGGAGGACCCAGTGGCCAGCCCAGCTGGCCAAGGAGAAACTGGGACTTGCTTTCAACTCAACTCACTGCCAGAACTTCTTGCTATCTCCTTCTTTTATCCCACATGCACTCAATGACCATCTCAAGTCTTCAAAAGATCCTCTGATCTAGCACATGCATTCCTGTAAAAAGGATCACCTTTCTTTCCTCCATCTCTTGCACTACCATTTTAGCCAGGCAGACAGCAACCTGCCCGCTTTGCCACCTTATTTATTTATTTTACTGCTTATTTATCCCCTGTTCTGGTAGAAAAGCTAAAAGCACCTTTCACAGCAGAGTGGCTCACTTCTGACCATAGGTGGAGCAAGTAATTTGTCCTCAGAAAAGTAGGAAAAAAAAAAAAATCTCACTTTGAAGTCTGTGATTTGTAGGTCCCAAAGATCCATCAAAAAGAAACTCCTGCGAGAGCCTCTGCAGCAGCCTGAGAGCAGGTATCGCTCTCAACATGAGCGAAAGCAAAATCCATACAGCTGTGCTGATTCAAAAAATATTTCCCTGTCTTCCCGCGGATGGCTTTATTACCGGAGGAAGGATCAATAACAGTTCAGCTGGGGTCTCGTCATCGGGCTTTGCTCTTGCTGAAACGCTTGTGCTAAAACAGCAAACTCCAGCATGAAGCGTTTCTTTTGAGCCATGTCGTGACATGGTTCCCCCGGAGGGACTCCAGCAATGTGGATATCACTCTCCCACAACAGCTAGCACCCCAATTTGCTGTCTCCCACCACCGCTGCAGTGCTCACAGGCAGAAGAGCGGTTACAAACCTGGGACAAAGGAGTGTATGGGGAATATTTTTTTTAAAAATACAATATATGACGACTTACTGACTTGCCCTTGAACTGCTAGACTGGGAAAACATAGCAAAGGAGCTACATCAAACTAATTAAGACATATAATAAAGACAGGAGACCCAGCAACCCAAAGGAGGAAGAAATAGGAAGAAACACATTGAGTCTCCCAGTTCATGCGGCATCCCAGTGCGACAGCGTGAGGAATGGCATATGTGCCACATGCTCCAAACTCATCTCTGCTAGCATGCATGCTATGAAAGATGGGTTTATCATCACACAACACCCCAGCTTTACCTGCTTTGACCTGAAAACTCCCTGCTTAGTGCTAGACGCTGTACCCACGTGCAGAGCAGCTTTGTCTCACTGTTACACTCGATGCCACATACCGGCATTGAGGATGAGGCACCCTGAGGACAGAGCCTGCCCTCTGCTCTAAGCAGAACATGCTCATCTTACTCTGCATGGCACAGTTGGTTTTTTCACACCTTCTTATGACAATAAGGTTTTTTCCCACCTGGGAAGATCAGAGGCAAAGGCGGGCAGGAAAAATTACCCAAGAGCTCTGAGGTACATGGTAAATAAACTCCTAGTCCTGAAAGAAGGTGCCTGAGCACAGAGCATCAGGAGCCAACCCATCTTGAAAGGAGAGCAAAAGGGGCAAGTGGGAGCATAGCAAGGTTTGTAAAGGGAAGAAGCGCCTTGTGTCAGACCAGACACTGATGTTCAGCTCCAGAACAATAAAAGAGCATCCTTCAACGCTAAACACAGACTGAGGACTAATGCTCTGAATTTACTGTGACTGTGCTAACCATGCAGACCCACACAGCAGTTATTTGTGAATTGGAAAGGGAATATTAGCAGGAAAAGGATCGATAAAGTCGTCAGCCTCTTGAGAAAAGAGAGAGAGGCAAGTAACCCTTGCCTCTGGCTACAGATGGGGGAAGTTATGAAGTGTCGCGGAACTAGTAACTTTACTGAGGCTGTCATTTTAAAGTTAGACTAAAAGTTTTAGGTCCTACCCCAAGGAAAAGACACACAGATCTGGTCCCATCAGTGCCCTCAACAAGGCTGCGGGTTTCCGTGCAGGTGATGGGGAAAAGGCAGCTCTGAGGTACTGTCTCCTCGCTTCACAGTTCTCCAGCTAATTTCCTCGCAGAGGCAAAACTCCACTACAGGAGCATCCCGTGTTAGGGGCTGCTCTGCACAGGGCGATGCAACCGAGCGCCCGGCACAAGGGAAGGGATGCAAACCATCGGATGCACCTGCGTAGCCACATCGCTGGGGCATTTCTTCTCCTCCTCTGGTTAGCAACATACCCTCCAAGCTGCAGTTAAAATATAGAAGGCTTGTTTGCGGCAATAAAGCTCTTTGAATCATTCAACTTCTGGGTTGTTTTGTTTCGGCTTTGCTTTTCTTTAATCCAGGCTGGGATCTTGGTACATCAGCCGGGATGACTGTGTTCATGTCGTGTTGTTTCCCTGTCTAGCAGGATTCCTAATGAAAAGGATTTCCTCAGAGGACTCAGCTCACCGGCTGCACTGACTGGCACATCTGGGTGACTTAAAGGAGCAATGGTTTGGAATTCCCTTCATTCACTCTAGGCCAAAACCTTTAGCTCAGGGCAGCATCTGCACGGTGGGGAAACAGGCACAAATCCAGCTTAATCCCCCCAAACCTTGCCCAAGGAATGGGGTTAAGTCTATTCTTCTTTTCACATGGGTCACTTCAGTTCTTCTCTTCCCTCGGCTTTGCTCTCATTCACAGCTGAGAAAATGGATTACTTGCCCAACTTTGCTTCTTTAGCATCACTGGCTTACAGGTTACAAACTTAACAAAACTCACAATTACAAATAAAACAGGGTTTCCCCTCTCTTCCTTCGCTGTTTCTCGCCTTCACTCACCTCCTTGTCATCACCATCAGAAGCTTATTGCCAATGTCTGGCAGGGACCTACTGTCAGTCTTAGGTGAGCTCAAGTTTCTAAGCCCACCTAAGTTTCTCTCTCCATCCCCTTCACCCTAGACAAGCCCCAGGAAAGCAAAAGCAAAAAGCCCTAAAGCTAAGGTGCATGCTCTGCACCCCAGCCATGCCCAAGCTCTCCTTCAGCTGACTTGAAACTCCGAATGAGGCACATGAGCATGGGCACCGGTCAACCTCAACCTCCTGGCATGACCTTGAAGACCTTCAGGTGACTCATTTTGGCAAAAAGCAGTACCCAAGGGAGAAGGGCAGGGTACCCCATTCAGCATGATGCTGTTACACCAGGAATGCCATCAGCCAGCACAGACCCAACTCATCATACCTCTGCTCTTATAATCTGAAGATGGGGATAAGCAAAAAAATCCCTGCATCGCGTATACTTAGGGAATAACATTACCACCCCTCGTTTACAAGGCTGAGATGCTGCAAACCCTGCCACCGTAGCACAGCACACTGATTCACACTCTGGCACCTGCTCCCCTGATTTTAAACGAAGGCTGGAGGAGCTGCTTCTGAAGAGGTGGCCCCAAAGTGAGCAGGCACCAGTGCCAAGCTGATACCCCGGAGGAACTGCACACCACGGCTTTAAATACCTGCTCCCGGCACAATCAACAGCTTTGCGCTACTAAAGCAATGAAAATCGGCTGGTTTTGCCTCTAAATCCCCAAGGAACCACCCGACCAGGAGGTGGGGGGATCGTTCAAGCCTTGGCAAAGTCTGAGGCTGCAACGAGGCAGCGGAGGTAGAGTGAAGTGCAGAGGGTACGGCAGGAACATCAGCGTGGGACACAGTCAGGGCTGGTTGCCTCATCGGTTAAGTCACAGCACAAACACCCTATTTCTAATGACAGTTTTCAAAACCTCAGCTTATCAAGTGGACCCACAAAAGCAATCACGTTGGACACGGCTTAGATGCATCCTCACATTAAAAATAACAACTTTTTCCTTTTCTCTCTTATTCCTTAAACCTCTCATCTCCAAGAGCAACGCAAAACACCCAGAGACACCAGGAAGAGCTGAGGTTCTGCACAGGTTTTCAGAAACTACCCAGATACTTCCCTCCCAGCCTCTCCCTTGCTGCTACCCATACCCTGTGTGTCACGACATGGCGATCTGCCCCCACTGCCATGTGGAAGAGCAAGCACGCTTGCCCCTAATGCCAGGGACAAGTAGCGGGGTAAGCCAAAACATCAACTTTTCTTTCATACTATTCATTTCCAGACTGAAACTGGAGGCATAAAGTTCCATCCAGAGCACTTGGCCTGAGAAGCATCCATACCTCTCTTCCATAAAAGACCTTGCTGGGTAGATTTATGGGTGGCAGAGGAAGGACTGAGCCACGTGGCCACAAGCTCATTATCCATTGCACGTTACTCTTCACAGGAGCACAAGGCAGTCGCCGTGTGAGGCTCCCCTCCTTTTGCCCTTCTCCTCTTTGGAAGGACCGCTGGCCCAGGACTTTCCAAAGGGATGCTTGTTATGCACTCCTAGACCTGCCTCCTCCCCTCACCCCTGCTCATCACACTCTTTGCACTAACCAGGGTTCAAACCTTTGTCAGGGGCACGCTGGTGCCTCTCTGCTTGCAGAAAAGCTTTGTGGATAAACTTTAATACAAGCAAGCAATTATAATACTGTAGCTCAGTAATGCTACATTAAACATCATCCTAAATTGTCAACACGCTCCATGAGAGCTCCAGAGAATATCCTTGAAGGCTCCTGAGCTAACAGCCAGGGGAACAGCACGGGCCTCGCACCTAGCCTTGAGAGCCCTCTCCTAAAGCCTCCCGTCTCCCTTGCAAGCTCCTTCAGCTCCAGCGGTCTTGCCCTCTGCAGTCCTGGGCTGCATTTGGCATCGTTAGACTTTCGAAGCCCCCACCCCCGGCCAGCAGAAAGCCTCTGTAAGCTCTTGCAAAGCCACCGAGTTCCCCTTCAAGCCACTCCCTAACCTCGCTTTTGGGAGGGATGGTAGCAAAACCAAACGGCCCTCTGCTTGCATGTTACAACACAACCTGAACCAGTCCTCAGCCGAGCAAGAAAGTCCCCGGCTCTTTGCTCAGCACCAATGGTCTCTGACTGCCTCCTCGCACCCCTCAGCTTGCAGCCTCTCACTGCTACCTTATCAGTTTTGGGGCAAGGATGACGCTTTTTGCCGCAACTCTGTGCATCTGCCCGATGTCTCATAACTCTATGTTAAGGCAAACAATTTTTCTCTTTAATTTCTAATAGCGTTGCCAAAGGAACCAGCCTTTGCAATACAGCCCAAAGAACCAACCAAGCATGCTGTGAAGTCACATCAGAAGAGGGGTCGAAAGCAATCAATCGGTGACACCAATTGTGGCAAGTGGATTTTAAAAATACCTTAAGTGGTTTTTAAAAGTACCTGGTGTTTTATTACAAAAGTGCTCAGGATTGGGTTGGGTCTTTTTTTAAAAGGGGCCCCAATCTCTGAACACCCCTGGGAACATCACAAGAACCAAGGCAATTGGGTCCTACAGCCTCACCATAACATCTCCTGCAGGGTTAATACACCAGTAAAAGGCTTAGAAAGCACCAGTGTGGAAAGCATATTCCAGCAAGGGATCTCTATGTTAAAGAACAGGAAAAAGGTAGAAAAGGAGAAAGAGAGAGAAAACAAAGGAGAAAGAAAAAAGTTGCATTTTGGCCCTTTTTTAGAAACAAGGGGACAACTCCTTCCTTCCCTCTCTCAGTTCATCACATCTTTTTTCAACCAGCAGAAGAGATCCCAGCTCTGCCAGCATCCTTGCCAGGTCCAAGGAATTAGCATGGCTTAAACCTTTGACATTACCTGGGGAAAAAAACCACACCAAACAAAACCAACCCGACACAAACCAAAACCCACACAACCCTGCAAAGCCTTCTTTGCTGAAACTGTTGACTTGGAGACACTGGCTGCAATCAACAGCCATGCCCTGAGCGCTGACATCCCTTCGGCAGAATCAGACTAAACCTCATCATATCGACCGGGGCTGTGGATGAAGACCAGGATAGGGCCAGGCTCATTTGCCAGGGCAGGGAAAAAACTAACCCTGCAGCACCGCGGCCCGCCGAGCCCTCCTGCTATGGCTCCTGCTCGCCTTTCTGCGCTGATTGCAAAAGCTCGCCCTTCTGCTGATTACAGCTGATGGTCCTGGCTGGTTTTTGTCCCTCCAGACCAGACCCTCTATTATCGAGGGTCTGGTTTTTTTGAAAGGTTTGGGTTTTTTGGCCTGCTTTTTCAGTTCAGCTAGTGAGTTTATTTTTTGTTTGGGCTCTTTCCTACCCTGTCTGGGTGTGCTGATGGATTTTGGTGCTTGCCAGAATTCAGCAAAACCAGGCTCGCTGGGTAGTATTAACTTCTAACCCCCGTGTAAAAATAGCTGCAATAAAGCAGAGTGAATAATATAAGCTCCACCTAATGTAACTTTGATTAAAAAGTGCTGCCCTCTTCATCACTCCTGCATGGTAACTCCAGAGAAACGTCCTTCCCGAAGTCTGGAAAGCCTGCAAGGTCTGGGGAGAGAAGAGCCAGTATGATACCAGCACATCCCAGGGATGCTGCTGAGCCCAAAAGGGAAGGTGGAGGGAGCAAACTCAGAGGAAAAGACAACAACAACAGAAAAAGACAGATTCCTCCCACCTCCGGGTAGCAGGGCAGCCCACAGACCCTCCTCCCAGCTTCAGCCCAGCTGCAGGACCAAAGCACCAAGGTCCATGGCAACGAAGCATCACCCTTTCCCTCGGAAGACTTTCCCTCAGATGCAAAAATCTCCATGTATTTAATTATTCTCCTCTCTACTCCTGGTGCTGGCAGACTGTGGCAGGAGCTGTTTTGTTACAGCATGCAGGAGGAGGCAGAAAAGGTTTTAATTTCACGCCTTGCACCAGGCGCTGCAATTTTGGACACTGTTTGTTATCTGACTTCTGGCCCTATCTCTGGTCCCGGCGCTCCTCAGGCAGCCGCGGCCAGTTGGCTTTTTAATTTATTCTCTGCTAGGATAGGGATTCTGTTCAAGTGAGAACCCTCACCGGCCAGGCGTGCCTTTTTTAATAACAAAATGCCTTCTAGTCTGGAGGTGTGACTTTGTGCCAGGTTGAATACAGCACTTGCCCCTTCTGGAGGGCTGCAGCTCCCGTGCCACAGCAGACGGGGCTGAAGGAAACCCCACTGCTGTAAATCACTGTTTCCTTCAACTTTCAGCCTCCTGGAAAGAAAAAAAAAAAAAAAAAAAAATCACCTGGGACTAAAACCAATTCCCAAATTTCCCCCCTTCCCAGACGGCTGAACTATAACCCTGAATCAAAGGACCACCTCCCAGAAAGCAAGAGGAAGCTCACAGCTGCTGCACTGATACCTTCATCAACATCAGAACTACCCAAGACCATGAAGTTCCTGCTCAAGGGCCTGAGGCTGAACCTTTCTTCGTCCTTATTTGGTCTGGTATTTTTTTTTTTGTCTACAACTGTGCCCACGTCTTTAGGAAAAACTGCTGTGGTAACAAAGGGCCTCCGAAACCTGTGTTTGCAGGCGTTTGCTCTCCCTGGTGACTCTTGGGACCTAGAAATGTCAGCATGAATCTGCTTTCATTTTTTAAAGGCATTTTCAGCCCTTTTCCTTGCAATTCAGACTGAAAACGTAAACAGATCATGAAGATTAGAAGGTGCCTGTCCATTCTGCCTACAATGCTGCCGGTCCACGAGCACCCAGTCTCCGGTGCCCCCCCCGCGCAGCCCTGTCCCCGCTCGCCAGCACACCCTGCGGGGCCACAGCCCGACACCTCTGATGCTTGACAAACCCCGTCCCCACGCACAGCTGCTGGCAGCGTTCTCACCCAGGTGCTTGCGGGATCTCTCAGGTTGCCCGAAGCCAAGCCACCGTCTCAGGTGACGAGCCAGGGTGACCTCCTTGCACATGAGGCACCAGTTTAATAGCACAAGAGACAGCGAGCGACCTAAAACCCATGCTGACTGATCCTAACTGCTTCTGTCGGAGGAGAGACGTGTCCTAAGCTTTCCACCTTGCTTTCTCCATCAGCACCCTAACCCTGCTGCAACCATGAGCAGACCCAAGCTCTTCAGAGCAACAGCATGGGGAAGCTTTTGCCCAAAACCCCTCAGGTAGACAGAGCTGTTGATTTTGCTCCGCATTATCATGCACCTTGGGCTTTTGTCTACCCAAAGCACAGCTTGCTCGGACACCTGTACTTGGTCTAACTTGACCTGGTACCTCTCTATAGCAGGCCACAGCTCACGCAGATAGGTGCTCATTCCTCAGCGGAGGATCGAGGATAACTTGGAAAACGGCTGCCCCAGCTCTCCAGGCTGATCCTTTGCACAGCAGCAAGGCAAAGAATTTCCTACGTTTTCAGCATGAGCAAAAAGCAAGGCATAAAGTCACATTTGTAGGCTGGGGAGCTGCAGCATCCCTCTCGTGTTGGATGGCAAAAAAAAAAACAAACAAAAACAAAACCAAAACCCAAAAACCCCAAACAACAAAAAAAACCCCAACAGACTGAGCACCTTTGAGATGATCACACCCCAGGGGAAACTCTCCCCAAAGTTTTTGTTGTGTAAAATTTCTTCCCAAACCCCGACCCCTCTTTTTCTTCCAGGGTGGTTTGTCAATACAGAGTTTAGATCTCTGGCAAAGGACTCGGGATGAAAGAAATCGAGAGTAGGTAATTGCTGCGTGAAAATGACAGCGCAGCGATTTACACAGACAAAAATGGACCGCGGAATACCAAGAGGCAGCCAACAGCGGAGAATCAATACCTCCCAAGAGGTGGGATTATTAGGGAGAGAGAGGGGCTTGAAAGATCCATAAGAGCCTGATGACTGACTATTTCCAAACGACCGCTCGCTGAATGAGAATTGCCTTCGGAGGGATGCTGGGCCCTTTCCAAGGGTGGGCATTTAGCCTGGGGAAGCTGCCACATCTCTGCGAGGAGCTGCAAAGCTGGGCGGCGAAACACGGCTGCCCCATCACCCCTCATCTTCCTCACACCTTTCCAGCAAAGGCTCGAGAGCCCCGCTACAAAAGGGAGCTCTGCTCTTTCTGGGGTGCACCCTGCTCTGAGGGTGGAAGGTGCCAGGTAACATCCCAACAGGGATTTTAGGTAACCAGGCTCTTGCATTTTGCCCTCTGCACTGGCATTTCTATCAGAAATGCATCAAAAAGAGGCAGCAGGAGAAAACATGGGTTTACAATTCTTCTTTTGTTTTTGCCAGCATACCCAAAGCATCCCTGCAGTCATTAACAAATCAGATTTGTCAATTCCCCTTATTTCATATAAAAGACAGTCATGTTCCATCAGCATCTTTTAAATAGCAATTTCCATGCTTTGCTCAACTCCTTCACGCTGTAGCCACACACAAGGTCCATTCTACAGAGCCTTTGACATCCCCAGAAAATTACGAGTCTATCTGTTTTACACCTCTCCGTAAAGCCATGGGAAGCCACCAGGATCTCCCCCAGCACTCCCAAGTGATGATTACTTCTGTTTTCAGCCTCAGCAGAGCCCATTACCCACATGAACCGTCCTGTTCTCCAGGGAGAGCTGAGCATCAGAGCATCCTAGCAGCTAAGACAACACAGGACAACAATATCACTTTGCTTTTCCCTGATATGGCAGGTGTACACCCGCAAAAGCATCCTTAAGATCAGCCTCTTGGAAAACACAAATTCATGCACCTCCAGCCAAAGATCTGCCCTCTGAACATGGAGAGAGCTCATTTTTGACAAGCATGCCTCTGGGCATTTCAGCTTTTCATCGAGCACAGGTTTCATGCACCCAGCAGCTCTCTGCTGAAAACACAGGCTGGAAACTGCTCTCACTGGCTTGGGGGAAACTCATGTTCGACTTAGCGCTAAGTGCACTCAAAACACAGAAGTTCCCCCTGGGTGAAAGCAGCCAGGAGACCCAGGAGTCTCGTTTTCTTAGGGGATAGCCAATTGCTCACAGCATATCTGGGTAGGAAAAACGAGTAAAAGCCCAAACAGCTGTCTCCTCTGACCACCATGCAGCTCCAGCGTGTGCACATCTGGTTTTGGTTTGGTTTTGTTTTTTTTTTTAAAAACATTTTTCAAAGGTGAAAACATAAATAAGATTTTCTTTTAGGAGGGGAGAGGAGGGAGATCACAGTGCAAGCAAGAAGGGAGTGAGGAGGACCCTAAAGAGCAATTTTTGAAATGTCGGCAGGCAAGAGTTTGTCCAGGGACAGCTTGGATGTACTATTTCTTTGTCAAAGGAAGGTAAAAAGAGCTGTTATAGCTCTGGTTTTGCACCATTTAGTTCATCAGCCTGGACAGGAGCTATACAGCAGGAAAAGAGCAATGCACAAGACATGTTTTCTGAAACCTTCTTCCAGCACAGTTTCTTCTATTACTATTTATTTTCTATTAAATGTATACAAGAGGAACAAAAAATGAGCTGCCTTTTTGTTTGGTTGCGGTTTTTTTGGTTTGGTTTGGTTTTTTTTTTAATTGGAGGAGCTATTTGTTAGCACTTAGCTCAGGTCAGGGAAGAAGGATCGAAAACTGAGGACTCATTAACCCTCTTGGACAGGAGTAGAAAGGGAGCCGCACGTGCAGCCTCCGGCTCGGAGGAGATTTGACACGCCTGGCTCAGTGCCACAA
Organism: Harpia harpyja; assembly: GCF_026419915.1. Lineage (NCBI taxonomy): Eukaryota > Metazoa > Chordata > Aves > Accipitriformes > Accipitridae > Harpia > Harpia harpyja. The sequence goes on from NC_068949.1 coordinate 5,178,327, forward strand.
ACAGCCCTGGGAGCTCCTCTGGGAGCTAGGAGGATGGTGAAGCCCAGGGATGAGGGACAGAGGGCAGCAGGAGCTGAGGAAGGGGGACAGCAACAGAAAACTCTTCCATCCAACCCCACGTTGGCCAAGCCAAACCTTTTGCACTGCTAAACCTTGCTGCTTCCAGCATCCCTTCCCTGCCAGCTTTCCAGGCAAGTGACTGTTCTTCACAGCAAAAAGCAAGATGACCCCAAAAAAACAGAACAAAGAAGAAAAGGGCAACTCAACCCTTCCGTTTTTGAGTTTCACAAAACGCACGGGATTTAACCTTTACACACACATAGCAACTACTCAGTGTCTGGGGAGGGTCAACAGATTAAAACAAAACAGCAACCGGCATGAAAAATAAGAAAAGTTCAAGTGGGAGCAGGAAAAACAAGCTTTAAGGAAAAGACATTTCATACCTACGTAGACCTTCACAGCTTTTGGCACTCTGCATCCTCTGACTGCGAGCAGACATCGTGCTCTCCCCTAAGCACAGGAGCTAAATAGAAAGAGTTGGTGCAGTGGCCATGGTTGGAGAAAGCACATGTTTTGTAGGATCTGTCTGTGCCCTCAGCACATCCAGTTTGCAGACCTGACTCTGCATACAAGAGCAGCTCACGTTGTTGTATTTAAAATTATAATTAAGAGAACAAAGAAAACAGGCTTATGTTGGGTCCATATACCTTCACTGTGATTTTGAAAGCACAAAAATCAACAAAAGGTGTCCTTGAATCAGAAAACCACTGAATGAGACCTGTAAGGAAGCCCGACAGTCCCAACAAACCACCAGATATCAGCTGTTCCTGAGATCCTATCCCGCCCCCCCCCTCCAAAGCCTGGATGAGAGGCAGTGAATGAATGCTCAACAGCAACAGATGTGGGCTATTTGGGGCCAAAAAGAACAAGTGCCAGAGCCGGAATGGCGTAACAGCGTTGGCCAAATAACCGCAGTGATGTCAGTTCTGGAAACACTGTGCCGGAGGCAGGACTTCACCACCTGGCACAGCATCGGCCCACAGCACAGCCCTGGCACAGGCACAGACCCCCAACAACGGCACACTGTCCCTCTGGCCACCTCTGCTTTGTCCTCCCAGCACCCCAAAACGAAGGCGATACGGACCAGCCACATCGCATGGTCCCAGCTGGAACAACTTCATAGCAGGGAGAACGATGTCAAGTCACAGAATCTTAGAATTGTTTAGGTTGGAAAAGACCTTTAAGATCATCGAGTCCAACCATAAACCTAACACTGCCAAGTCCACCACTAAACCATGTCCTTAAGTGACACAGTCAGGTAGCAAAAGGGTAACAAAAGGGAGATATAGCAACAGTAAACGCTCTTAATGGTAAAGAGCTATTAAAGCTAAGCACACCCACTGAAGCAAAACACTGAAGTCAAAGGAAATTTCGTCTGGATGAGGACAACCCAGAAACAAATACTCAGGTTGCAGCCCAAAGCGCACATACAGTTATAAATAAAAAGAGAGAGGACTTTTGATATCTTGATGCAGTTCTTGTTCTCCACACATTCAGTGCGCGCTTGGTTTAAGTCTTAACCAGGAAATTAAAGCAAAAGCACCTTGTCAAAGTCGTGATAAGGAGAAGGATTTAGAGGAATGAATGATGCCCGTTAATCATCCGTTGTAGTCAACCCACAAGAGGCGAAAGAAGAAATGCCAACTTGGCACTGGCGCAGTACTTAACCCAACTGCAGACCTGCTCCCGTGCACTGTTGGTGCCCACCTGCTCCGCCAGCAAAATCCCATTAAAATGCAACAAGCATAATAATGTTTCAAGAACGCATCTACTTCAAAACAGCTGCACCCGGCAAACATTATGTGGCCTAAGACTCAAATGCTCTTCTTCTTCCCATCAGTCAGGCTCGGTGAAGGATTTGCTGTGTGGGTTTTGTTTTGTTTATTACTTCTAATGACTTTCTCATTATCATTTCGCTGTGAAACATAAACGATGGTTATGGGAGAAATCATATTATTTGGATGGCTTTATTAAATTAGAGAGCAAATCTGTGTATATTTCTGGCTCAGGATAAATGTTTGAACTTTGAGAGGCCAAAATTCATTTTCAGACAAAGCCATTTTCAGCAGCTCTGGAATCAGTGGTTAAATTTGCCCTCAGCTGCAAGGGAGATGTATGGGGGTATTTCTCAATTTAATCCCTCCTAGTGATTTAACCAAATCAAACCAAAACCCCGTTTCTAGTTCCATTTATGAGAAACTCAAGACTTGTGGAACATAATAGAGAAATAAAGGCAGAATAGCACTGAAGAAAAAAAAAAATAAAAAAATCATCCTGCCTCTGTGCCCCCATTCCCCTAGTCCTTGGACAGGGACTTCATTCAGCTCACACATTTTCTGTGAGTGAAATCACTGCCTTCACACTTTCACAACAAGAGCTGAAAAAGTGCTTATTTCTACAGATACCGCTACAGCTGATAACACCACTACAGCTCCACCAGAAATAGTAACGGCAGCCAGCAGACATGCAAACGGCTAACCGTGCTGGTACAGGTTACCTGCAAGAATTAGAGATGCGCCACTTAAAATATACAAGATGACGTCTGGCACCTTATCTGCACTAGGGTTCCTGCAGGACCACCGGCAGCACTCAGCTGGTGGTGACAGTGAAAGAAAAGTGAGTGTGAAACACACACAGGATGAGAAAGCTGCTGCTAGACAGGCAGAAGAGGTTGCAGTTTCCTCCCCTTTTCCATCTATCCCTCCCTCCCTCCCTCCCAGTCCCAGGAGGGGACAAGAAAGCAAATACATTTTCCAGGCATCAAATCAAAGGCCCCCCCAGCCTTTTAAAACCAATACGTGACACGGGAATAAACCTGTTAAAAAGAATAAACTCCCCCAAGCACACCCAAAGGGAAAAAAGCAATAGAAAATCGACCCCGATAAAAGATCTGTTAAATGAAAGCACTTTCGGCATGCCAACCCAAAATATATGGCCCGCAACAAGAAAGCTTTGTGAGAGATATCCCTGCTGGAAAAAGACAGCAAGGAAGAAGGGAGGAAATGTTTGGGGTCCTCCATTCACCGTTACGGCAGAGAACTTGATATGACCTACAAGGAACAGGCTCTGAAGCAATCAGACATGCCTGTGGACCCCAGGACCCCAAAGACAGATGGTCTCAAGCAGCCGGAGCATCTGGTGGGAGCACGGGTACCCAGGATGAGAAGAGACAGAGCAGGAGTACGCCAAGCTGGAAGCAAGCAAGATCTATTCTGCTAATAATTCAGAAATCAGGAGCAAAGGGACTTGGGGGGAAGGGAAAAAAAAAAAAGGGGGGGGGGGGAAAGGGGCAGTTTTTCACGCAGGAGCAGTTCCATGGCATTGGCCATGAGCAACTGTACTCACAGCCCCTGGAAGATAGAAACTGGGAGTCGGTCCTACCTGTCTACTGCCCAGGGCAAAATACATCTTGTCATCTTTCCTCTACCTCCATGACCTGGAGACAAGTAGAAATGCTGCCTCAGGCAACCTGGCCAGCCCTAGACATGCCTCACCCCCTCCACTCCGACGTCACACGGTTGGTGGGCAGCAGGAGCTGCTCCACCAACTCCACAGCTGAGGGATGCCCCCACTCCTTGCACAAGGCAAAAGGAGGGCAAGAAAGAAGATGTCTAAGGAAACTGAGGCAGGAAAACCCAGAACAGCTATCAATCCCTTTATCCAATCCTTTCTTTAAGAAGGAGCTGCAGGAACGCAGATACTCCTGTTTTACAGTGGTGCAACTTCCTTGGTGGAGACCCTGGTTCATCCAGGAGCACACAAAAGGAAACGGAGGACCACCATCTTCTCTGTAAGTCATCCTAAGTGCTGTGGGTGGCAGCCCCACTGGTCTTCCCAGAGATTTGCACACAGCAACCATGAAGGAAGGAGGCTGACACATAGCTGGCTGAGCTTTTCCTGCCAGCTCGGGTTTAAGTTCACATTAAAGCAGGATCCATTTAACTTTGAGTGTCAGATGTGCTAAGAGGATGCAAACTGTTGCTACTTCATCTGGTTTGATTCCATCTTATCTGGCTGCAGTCACTTTTCTGCAGGACTGTGGGTCAGTCCCAAGGCTTTGGAGGGAACTGTCATCTTCTGTTGTGTTATTTTATCTGGGTTATTTTAAAACGTGATGCTCTGACGGAACAACAAGCACAGCTGTGACAGACCTTATGCGGGTGGTGAAATATACGGTCACAGAAGCACGTTGCCGGTGGATTTCAAACGTGTGGCTATTGTTTCACCTAACACCAGCTTGTTGTCCTACATGGACCAGGAGCAGCTGGAAAATTCTCTCCCAGGGTGCCTGCTGGCACAACCCACCAGCCCCACCAAAGCCATGACCCCACCTGGGACCCGAGGAGCGGCAGCAGCACAGCAGCATGGCACACAAAGGGCTGGCAGCTCATGGCAAGAAACCTCTCCTAACAGAGAACCCTTGCTAACTAGCGACGAGACCTGCTCAGCTGGAACATGGAGTACCGCTATTATTTTATCCCCCCTTCAAAGCGAGGAACTTTTCTGGGTAGCTCAACAGCTGGAGATTAACGTCTCCTCCTGTAAAGCATCTCTGCTCATTATTTGTAGGACATCGTTACAACCAACTGGTCTAAGGAAGGCCGGGAAGGCTACAAACTACACCAATTTTCCCCAGGTATATTAATGGATGTGCTGTAAACGGGAGAAAGAAAAAAGGTGTGACTCCTCCTCACAGTCTTGGTGCAGAAAGACCTAAACCAGAGGAGACCGCTCTGCATCAAGGCTGAAACCCATCAGCCCACAGCCTGGCATCCCCTATCCTCCCCTGGTATTTAAGCTGCAGGTGGAGAGGGAAGCATCCACATTCCCGAGCTTGCACAAAAACACTCATTGTGACAATTTCTTACCCTCCCCACAAATGCTTTAAGACAACTCTTGAGCTGAGTCTGGGGTGGGCAAAAACTAATCCCATCAACTCTGACGTGTCCAGTCATATCATATTCCTAAACCCACAGCCAGGCAGATGTTTCAGCTGCTCGAAAGGAAGCCACGGACATGGCCAGAAGCACGCAAGTTGAGGTATGGTGCCTGAAACCAGCTTCCCAACGCCTGTCCAGAGCCCTGCACTGAATAAAAGGTTCAGTCGCAGTGGATGGCAATGAGCAATACCATGTTTCACACGCCATCCACATAGCACACCTAGGAATGGGGTTGCAACATGAAACACATTGATGAAGAACTGCTGTGACACTCTTCTAGCAAACTCCTGTGTCCAGGAACAACGTCCTACTTCTTACAACAAAAGGACAGAAATCCTATAAACACATTTACCCTTTGAAAAACACCTCTTGACACCAAATCAATGGAAATAACCTGCACCCTTTTCCCACAAGACGCTGGTAAAACACTTGCTTCAAGCACAAGGAGGGGTCCCATGTCCCATTCCCCCTCTCTCCCAGTGCTCATCACTCCCTCCATTCCCAGCTACACTGTTTTCCAGAAGCAAGAGCACCCCAGAGGATCCAAACACCCCACCAAGTGGATGGGGAGATAGAGGAAAAGGACAAGAGCAACTTTTGCCAACTGTATTTTTCCGAACTCGTAGAAAGGGAGAAAGAGAAGAGCCAAGCTTCCTTGGGAGGCAAAGCCTTGAAGTGAAATATATCATGAAAAAGAAAACTTCTGTCACTGCTTAAAAAGGTTTTTGACAGGTCTTCATTTGTAACCCACAAACAAATGCAGCTTCTCATGCTCCATGGACTCTAATATCACTTCATAGCAGACCTGAACCCAACTCTCCATTGAAAAGCCAGAGGAGCAACCACATTAAAATAGCTCTCTTCACTGCTTTTGGGCACGCCAGAAATCTTTCATTTCAGGAGCTGCACCTAAGTGCCTGGGAGCACAACCTGAATAGAAAGAAACGGCTGCTCAAAATCATTTCAATAGCTTTGGGTGGACCAGTTGCGGTTTAGTCAAGCCTAACAAACAAGGCATTTTATACAAGACAGAAAGAAATAGTGCTTTGCCCTATTTAAGCTACAGTCAAGTTACAGAAGCACCTTTCGTTACTTAGTTGATGAGAGAGACTGGCCGTAACCCAACAGTTCAGACCTGCATGGCCATCTAGAGTCCCCCATCACCTGGGAAAAGGGGTACAAAAAGCAAAGAGAAGAGTCACCCACCACACACCAGGGTTAGGGATAGAGGAGAGAAATAAGGACCCACTCCAGACCTAGGACATCGAACAGCATGTGACATGGCAGGTGGGACAACCTCCTCCATGCCTTGCTCTGCAAGAAGGTTGTTGGTCAGGTAGGCAAACTGAGGAGCTGAGGTGAGAAACCTTTGCGGGCAGCTTCTCAACACGAGCGGCCATGGCAAACTGCCTCAAAAGCAACATCTGATACAAATGGGCACGATGCCAGAGTGACACCACCACAATGCGATGCCGAGGTGCAGGCCTTTGTCAAAAACCGTCAGTGTGAGATGGTCAACAGTCATAGGCATGCACAAACCAGGCCTCATTTCCAGAACAGAAAGATGAATGGAAACGAAGAGAAGGCCATCTTCTAGATGATGGAGATGCTGAAGGACCAACATCACGATGACAGCCCAGAAGATAAGGACAATACATCCACTGGCCACAGCCTCTGCTCTCAATTGGAACCTCAAAACCAGCTACAAAAGCACTGACTGGGACGCAGGCCCTGGCTACCTGCTCCACAGCTCACACCACTCGCCCTTGCTCATGCATTTAAAAGTTTAGCCATCATGACCTATGTGCCCAAAGAGTCCCTTTAAGAGATTTACACACCCATCCAAGCCTGGAAATCCATATTTCATCTGCATGATGTGAGCAGAGCATTTTTGCCTCTGGATTTTGTGTTAATTTTGGTTCCTCACTGTCTTTCTGCAGAGTTCCCAAGATTTCGTGTCAGCTACTAACTCACCCCTCCTCCCGAAAGCGGGACGAGAGGCTACAAAGCCCAGGTTTGTCACCAGCCAGAGGAATCCTCTAGAAAGAAAACCTGCAAGAGAGAGATAAGAAGCATCTCCTCCGCTCATCGGAATTCAGGGAAAAGACCAAAACAAATATTAATGAGAGGCACTTAACTGCACCTGTTCAGCAATCAATAACTCACGACAAGGTACACAATCGGGCCACACACTTCACGCCGTCGCTGTGCTGGAGGTCCAAAACGGAGAGGTCTTCTGCTAATCCCCTCCTTGCCGTCGCGTCGGCAGCTCTCCAAGACCCCATCCCCTTCCACGCGTTCCCTCCATTAGAGAGGCAGGGGACCGGAGCGCTGACTAACATCTCACAGTTGTGTTTAATAATGACGTTCATCCCAACTAGCCACATTCCTTTTTTTTTTTTTTAAATTTTATTAGTCTAATCCTTCCAATTATTCAAGGATAGCACCCATTTGGCCATGCCAGTGAATGCTCTGGAGCCTTTCTCCACGCATGGGTGGCATTTGCACAAGAGGTGTCACGGGAAAGGGGCATGGGGATGCTTGGTGGGGCTCCACTCCAACGTCCTGCACGGGGAAGGGTTGCGGTGGGAGGATGCGACCACAGACGCATGCAGGGAGATGTCATCCAAGCTGCAGAGACTCATTCGGAGAGCAGACCGATGCCTGCAAGAATGGAGATTGCTGCTCAGGAACCTATTTACATTTCTGTGCCTGTTTCACACAAAACCTTCGTCTGTCACTAGTCCGGCTTCTCCTCCACATCACCCCTATAGGGACCATCTCCTACCCCCGCCCACAAGCACTGGGCACAGGAGGGTGGCCGAGGGTACCCGGCCGAGGGGGTGCTCCCCCTGCCTCCCACTATTCCAGCAAGATTCCTGGGCTGGCATTTGAGGGTGCTTCAGCAGGTCCCGCAGCACAGGCTGCGGGAAGAGAATGGCTTTCAGCTCAATTACCCTTCACATTCCGATTCCATAACGCTCCGATGAGGCTTTTTAACCAACGCCCCCCCCCCCCCAAAAAAGCATGCCTGCCGCAGCCCGGCCTCAAGCGCGAACGTGCAGAAGGGATGCGACTTGCTGCTGGCATGAGGCTTGGCTCTCCTGTCCCTGTCACCCACCTTTCCTGAAGGTCTCCTCTAGGCTGCCTTCTCCTCTCCTTACCAGGCACCCTCCTGCCAGGGATCGGGCTCCTTCTTGCTCTTCTTCCAGCCTCCGCTTGCCTCTTGAGCTCCCAAACCCAAAACACCAGATGCACAGAGATCAGGCTCCTCGGAGATGCACATTAGGTGCAAGCAGAAAACACCATCACTGGTGCTTGGACCACCGACACCCCCATATGCCCCACAAAGACAGGTCAGCACAATGCAGCCAGTTATACCTTTTTTTTTTTCCCCAGAGGTGCTCACAACAAGAAAATAACACGGTGAAGGTTCACTACTTCATACAACTAAAAGTGAAAAAATAGGCCTGCCATCTTCCAGAGAAGAGCTGACCTCCTCCTGACATCATCTGAGCAGATCAAAGATGACGTGCGAGCACACCGCGAGATGATGATTGAGGGACTGATGATGAAGCACGTGCTCTGGAGGAGCAACCTTGCCTAAAAAGTACCATTTGCCCTGCAGGTAGGGATAGGTCTTGTGTTCGAGGCCCTCAGAAATGAGGTCATCAAGGCAAAGCCTTGCAGAGAAGGTCCCCTGTGATACGTGGTGGAATACCTGGCTGGCCCACCCACGCTAGGATGACGCAAGGCTTCCAGCTTTCTCCCAGCCCATCCCCTGAAGCTCACACATCCCTCGGACCTGAGCAGGAGTTTGCACGCAAGGTAGGTGTGCTCAGAGGCAAAGCTGCAGCTATGTCCCACAGGGCAGAGACAGCCCCACTTGCATGACACCTGGCCTTTAGCCCCAACACCCATTTCCCTACTGACTGCAAGGACTGGGATGAACCACGGTGCCATAGTCCTCAGGGGCTCGTACCAGAAGAAACAGCCTCTTTGCAAAATTTCCTTCCCCAAACGCACAAATTATATATAGGAAAACAAAATATCCACCTGTCCCGCTATTTCACCAACCAGCTGAAAATCCCTGCGATGCTTCACAGGCCATCAGCTAACCACTGCAATGGAACAGCTTTATGCTTTAACCCTCTCAGCCTACCTCAAAGGTGAGGCACGGGCAGCACATCTCAGAGAGGGGAGCGTTTTCTCCTGGGAGGCTGAGAAAACTGCACACGCACATCTGGCCGTGTGGTTTCCAGCACGTTTAATAGAGCGATTTCCCAAGTGCTGGCTCAGTAGCTCCTGACCTGTGTAGGTTTGGGGTCCTCCAAATCACACACACAGCAGAAATTATTCCCCATTCAGATTGCTCATCAAGGTCTGGTTATGGTACGAAGCAAAGGTAGGTCCCTCTTCCTCCAAAGCTCAGAGCGCTGCGCTCTCAACTTACCTCTAAATAAAGATTTACTAATTAGGGAAAGATATTTACATCTTCCACTCCTGGTAATGAACTGAGAATTGCTAAAAAACATGCCTTGGATGAGCCTACCAGTTACAAACTCCTTTTTTTCCTCCTTAAATACCAGTATGAAGGTAGTGCTGGTGGCCACCCTAACACAAATAGCCAGATCCCAGGTCACCTAAGCAGGAGGTGCCTCCAAACACATATGAGCAACCAAGACTCAGCACATGCAGGCTGGGCAGGAGGTGGCCGACTTGATTAATTATCTCCTCTTCTCCCTTCCCTCCTTCCCATTACCTTTTCAAGTTTGATTTACAATTGCGGGCCAAGCCTAGCTGGAAGCGTCTTATCAACATGATGAAAACCAAGGCAGGTTTGAAAACCAGGGAGGCTGTCAGTGTAACCATCGCCTGAGCTTGGAGGAGACAGGTGGGCTGTGGCCGAATACACCACGCTGGCACCCCAGCAAGACCCCCGGAGCACACTGAATAAGGTCGATCCCTTGAAAGACAGGGACAAACAACTCCCATCCCTAAACCCAGGGGTGGGTGACGGGCTCTGCAACACAAGGCAAGAGCCACCAGCTCTCTTCTTCCACCCGTGTACCTCTTCACGCTTCCCTTCGTTATTTGGAGGCGTACTGCATTAGGACACAGAGCCTGGCTCGCACGGCTGTTTGTTGAGACCCTTTGCATGCACGTGCAAGTGCGTGTGCACACAAAACTGCCTTGCGAAGCTGCTCATGCTGAAAAAAGAGCAGAGCCTGACATTTGGAGAGCAAGGCAGAGCAGCAGAAACACAGCAGGAGCCGGGAAAGGGGTGGCGGGGAGGCAAGAAAACCGCAAAAGCGTGTTTGCAAAGCTCATTTACCGCACATTTGCTCAATTCTGCTGCTCAGAAGGGAGCGGGCCTGACGGCAATATTGCAGCCGTGGAGATGATCTCCGTAGATGCGCAGCAGCTCAGCAGCACGCTGCCCCGGGCCAAGCCTTCCCGCACAACATCCGCTGTCTGAACCCATGTCTACCCAGATTTGGTTTGCACCCTCATTTAGGGGGAAAGAGGGGGGGGAAAAAAAAAAAAAAAAAAAAAAAAAAAAAAGCTTTTCAAATCTCCTGTAAAGTAAATCCTGGAAATTAAAAACTTTCAGTTGGTTTTTTTTTTTCTTAAAACAAAATTGCCTTGAACCCTACATTCAGTTTTCCTGCTCTCTCCATTATTCACACTGACAAAATAAATCAACCCCATTTTAAGTTTCAACAGCAATTAATGGTTGAAATTAAGCAATGGCTGCCTAATACTGATTGAAACTTCTTCCTGGATCAAATTTCTTCTATTTGTAATGAAAAGAGTTTGAAACTGGTACAAACAGTTCAGTTCACACATAAATATTTAAAAAAACATAGAGAGAGACTGATTTAGTTATTATTTTAGCACAAAGTATGACCAGCAGGAGAAAGCTTATTATACATGGCTGTCACTGACACATTACAAACTAATAAAACACAAAATGAAATTCTGAAAAAGAAATTGGAATGAATCTATTGCAAGAGTGATTTTTATTGTTCTTTTGAAACACTATTGCTGCCCAGCTTTGCTGTCAAAATGGCAACATTTTTCCTAAATATTTCCATCTTAATTAAAACCAGCATTTTTATTGAAAAAATGCTTTGGCAAGCCTCTTCTGCCAGCTCTAGCTTCACCTTCCCTAGCTGCACTGAGCGAGGATGCTAACATGTGCCCACCTCGTAGGTCTGCTGCTGAGCTCAATTATTTCAGGTTGAAAAGAGCCCATATACCTAAAATGGCAGCGGCTGGGGCACCGTCCCCCAGCACGGTGCATTTTAGTATGACCTTAATCATACCTTAATTTAGGCAGCACAATTGAAAAAGGAGCCCGAAACAACAAACTGCATGATTACATGGGAAAAAAAAAAAAAAAAAAAAAAAGAAATTTAAAAAAAAAAAAACCACAACACTTCCAGTGAAGGCTCTTCTGCTGCCTTGCACCAAGCTGTTGCTACACGCATGCTGCCTTTGCAGCCTGAATGTGTTAATAAACATTTCTACGGCCAGACACGCTCCCGCTGCTGACTTAAAAGATGATGTACAGAGAGGGAGGTAAACAAAACAGGGATGCAAAGGGAGGGGACGCGGCTTTTGCTGGCTAGGACGAGATAATAAGTTACGTCCCAGGCTTCTGGGAGAATACCGTAACCAGAGGAAAGAGAGATAAAACAAAACCTAATTGCTAGCAGGTCACATTCATTAGCTCCTCGCTCCTCTGCCCATTTCTGGCAGCAGAGAGCCCTTCCTCCTGCCGGGGACATGGAAGAGACCTTGAAGCCATCTGCTGCCCAGATGTGTAAGTGTAATTATACCGAAAGGGTTGGGCTCCAACACCCCGTGCGGGCACTTCCAGTCCCCTGGAAAGGAGCAGCCTTTCAGCCCAAGCCTAAGTTGCTCTGGCAGCAAGAGATGCTGTAGGACCACAAGCCATCGCTTCTGCTCCGGAGGAAGAGTGCCGGCTCTGAGCAACCCGGTCGCTTGCTGCCAGCGCGGCCGAGGGGATCCCGAGGAACTCCCATCGCTCGGCGTCTGCCATCCTGAGCTCAGGCATTGTCCTGACCTTGGGGATGGGTCTGGGACAGACACCTGCAATGAAGCCAGAGCTTTGAAAATCAGCAAGAGACGGGCAGATACAGAGCCTCAGCACCCATATGAAGAAACTCCTACGGGGCACCCGAGAGCGTGCCTGCGTCCCGGGACTGCTCAGGAGCTCGGCGAGTGAGGATGTTTTTCCTTGTGCCCATTTCTTCCGAGAGAAGCGATTCCTGATTTGTCTCAGTTACCTTTGCCCTCTTTGTCTGGGTGCTCCTTGCTTGGAGAATGCTTCTGTACACTTTCTCTTCCTCTGCCCTGAGATCATTTCTTTGGCTCCGGGAGTCTTATTTTCCCAGCACGACGGCTCCTCCACAGAGGCACCGAGTTGCTTGCTGCCCTGCACTAGATTTCCTTGCAGCTCTAAATCTGCTGGTTTCTCCCCTTTCTGGTTTCCCCTGTCCCCTTCGTCTTCCCCAGTATTATGCTGGTCAGAACCGCATAACTATTTCTAATTTTCACGCTGCCCCCCCTCCCCTCCCTTGCTGCAGTATCTTTCCAGAAAGAGCCCAAGTTTTGCCTGGTGGAAATGACTGTTATCTCCAGGACACTTTACACATTACTTCCACGCCATTTGGAGTTTTCCGCCCCAGTAGTTTCTGTTGCGTCTCTCATTTCACTCCTCGGGCACGTGTTTTAAAGGACCAGGGCCTCATTCACCAGTGAAGCCAGTACAAGTGACAGGACTGCTAGAGGTGGAGACTTTCTTTCTCCCTAAGACGTCACTCAAGACCCTTTGACGTTCTCCATCTGGCGTCACAGTATATGCATCAGCAATAATGACAAAAAACTTGCACACAGATGACCTTCAGCGGGAAGGATGCTTCCAGAGCTGAGCACCTGCTTCAGCACACAACAGCTTTCTCCGTGCAAGGAAAGGAGAGACCTCCACAAACTTCCCAGCCCCGTGCAACCCCCCGTACCTAAGCCACGCCACTCAAATCCTCCATGTCTTATCATACAGATGCAGCATGACTCTTTAATAAGCACCTGACCCCTTGAAAAAAAAGTTTCTACGTAAATCCCACAGACATCTCTGATGTCAGTTGCGCAAACCCTTTAGCCCAAATGCTGTTTCACTCAATGCACTGCAGCCTGTTTCATTTAAGCGCCTTTCTTCGGTGCTGGCAGAAAAGAGCAGGGAGAAGATGGCAGCCGCTGCCTGGTGCGCTTCCAAGCTCTTGCCTGAAGGAACTGCCAGCATCTGAAAGCCAGAACCAATGCCCAAGACAGCACCTGAACTTCCCTGCACTTAAACAGCCCCTTTACGTTTTGCTTGCGTGTGGAAAGTGGGGATCTTTATGAATATTTACAAACTCTGCCAAGAGCCAAACGTACCCAGCATGCCAACACACATGGCATCCCACCCGTCAGAGTAAACTCAGCCTGATGACTTGTGCATTATTCACATCCCTCAGTCCCTATCCGCTTGCTACTTTCTCAGCTCCCCTTCTTTCTGCTCCTCCATGCCAGTGCAAGCCAGGAGACGGCCTCTCAATGACTGATGAAAAAGGGCATCCCACGGCACTGCTGGCAAAATCTCCACGTAAAGATACGTTTTAACATTCAATCTTCCCGAGCAATATAGAAATAGCCCCATCTTGGCGGACCATGCAGGCTGGGGTTGAGACAGGAGGGGCAAAGGCATGATTTCTTTGAGGGATATTATATTCTACCTAGTGATTACAGAGCAGATGAAACCCTCTCAAAAGAATTATCTTATCCAGCTAAGAGATGGCTTTTTAATAGATGGACAGCACACCTGCACTTAAGACTATTGAAGGGAAGACACACCCTTCACAATGTGTCTCTGCTTCCACGAGTTTGCTGGACAAAGTTGGAAAGTAGTTAAAGGTTGCTCAAAAATAATAATAATTAAAAAAAAAAAAAATCTGGAAAGGAGAAACATCAGAACAAATGCATAGTGACCAGCTCTGTGAAGCCAGAGAGATGGTATAGAGATCTAACCTGTTATTTTGTTAGCCAACTATTCCCTCAGGGCTGACTGAAGCTGGCTTTGAAACCCAGCAACAACGAACACAATAAAAAGCGAGGATGCTCGGCAAGTTTGGTAAATGTTTCACCTGCTGCAGATTATCACCGCGTACCTGTGCAACAGAGACCCTCTCGCTGTGGCAAGCACCGGTCGAAACCTCACCTCCCGCTTCAACAGGCACCGGCGGCGAGAAATCGCCCTCGGTCCCCAGCACCAGCCGTGCCAATGGGATACCAGGGTGGAGGGGAGATGGAGATGCTTCCCTACCCAGGAAAGAGAAGCAGCTTGCTTCTGGCCAACAGTGTTTAATGAACACAGCTTGAATTATTAGCTAACTTTTTTGTCGCCTCTCTAGGAAATTAAAAAAAAAAAAAAAAAAAAAAGCGCCCAAACACCATAAATAGATAAATAAATAAATAGCATCTGAAGTGCTGCAGAGGAGCTTGATACGCTTGCAAATTTTGTGCGCACAAAGGTGGCGGAGGAAGCGGAAGGCTGGATTTGGTGGATAAGTTATTCATTGTATATTATTTGTGCCGTTCTAAAATCCACACAGAAGCATAAGGGCAGGGAGAGAAGGAAAACAGCGAGCGGGGAAAAGGGGGTAAAAAAGAAGGAAAAAAGGCAAGGAAGGAAAGCAGCCAGAAATGATTATAGGCCATTTTGCAACATGGCAGGAACATCTTTCTTATCAGTTCTGTTATCATCTCCTTCAATTTAAAGGCTCTTTATTTAAAGGAGGGAGGGGGCAGAAAAAACCAAACACCAAACCCAAAAGGTGTCTGGGAGCGTGCAAGGGAATGGCTAATGTGGCTGAAGTGGGAGCTCAAGCTCATTGCAGCTGCTTCATATGCACAGCATCAGGCCTCGGAGCCATCGCAATAGAATTATATGAGCCCCTGAAGACTCCCGGGCAGGATGGCAGGGAAACTGATGTAATTACCGACATTATTACCATTTAAAGCAAAATAATAATTTTAATTACAGCTAGGGCTTTTGGGGCTTTCTCTGACCCTCCCTGCCCCTGCTCACCATCTAGCATGGTCTGGTTTCAGGCTGTGCAATGGGACAAGGCAGTGACTGTCCTCTTCTTTCTCTCCCCCTCCCTGTCAAACGCTTTTCTGCACAATTAAAAAAAAAAAAAATCATAAAAGCCACTATTTCAACTACGCCACCATATTAAGGATGGAAATGGTGACCAGCAGCTTGTGAAGGCTCAATCCCAAAGGCTACTCCCTGAGCAGAAGGGACTGCTGTTGATGGTAAGTGCCTGCCTGCCTCCCAATTAAAATAAATTGGTAAATCAAGGCTGAGTTCAGGAGATGCGATACCTGCAAGCTGGACTGTAGTTACCTAGCCGATGCTGCGTGCTGTCCAGAAACTTTCCTTTCTATTTTTAAACTCCTTTCCCACAGCCCTGCCTTTTACCAGTGCTTGCTTGAACTCAAGACAAGACGAGCACATTCCCAAACCAGATGGTTGTGGTTATAGATGCAGTGAGTGCCTTTTGAAAACAGAGCCCCGTTATAATTACTATCTCCTGTCAAGTTACAGATACCTTTCTGTGGTGCAACTGTCATCTCGTGAATGGTTGGGGCTCTAAATGGCAGTCTTTGGCCCAGAGCCTGGCTGAAGACAGCTTTTTGCTGGAAGATGTTACCCCATAATACATATTACTTCATAAATCACTCAGCGCGTTAAATGTAACAGGACGAATGAGGTGAGGAGAGCACCGAAGGAGCGAAAACCTCGCTAGAAACCTCCTGAGGGAACATTCAGCAAAGAAACCAACAATTAAGCGACTTTTCTGCCAGCACGTGAAAACTGCCGATACTCCAGGGCCAAGAGAAGGGCACAGATGGTTTGAACTCGATCAGCAAGCTCAGGATGTTGGGGGATCATGGGGGAAAACAGCTCTTCACAGGAAGCTACTAGACTTGGTTACCACACCACACAATGGCCTTCAATGTTTGAGGAACCTCAGCAGGACCCAAGATGTGGTCCTGTAGACGGTGTAGCACCTGGAAGGAGCAGATGCAGAAGAGAGGCTTGCAGAGCCGTGCCTTTTAAGCATAAGCTTAAAGGTTGCTCGCTTCAAAGGCAAATGGAGGGCTGCGTGCCCCAGAAGGTCTCATGCTTGGAAGGTGGGACAGGAAAGCCTAGCAGGCACCCAGGGGGAACAGTCCACCCCAATCCCAATGCCACACCAGGTACCGCAAAACCAAGGCGGGGGCTTGGCTCCACTTCACTTGCTCGCTTCACGTAAAAGCGTTGAACTGTGACAACCCAACAAGACTGGGTTTCCTACAGATCCAGTCAAATGGAAAAAGAGATTAGATAAAGCAGATCGGACTTGTCAGAAACTGAGGCATCGCCACAACAGCCTGCCACGGGCTCAGGAATATATCTCTCCTGTCTGAGAAGCCAAACCCTGAGACTCCTGGAAATTTGGTACCCTGGGGCTGGGTGAGGATGAGGAGGGGAAAAAAAGAGCACGTGCAAGAGGTGAACTGCAAGGGATGCAACCAAAAGGAGAACAAACCCTGAAGGTCAGAGTAGCAAGCACATGAGCAGCTAACTAATGTACTACAGCAGCACCACAGGGCACAGACACAGGCACACACGTCCTAGCAAACTGGAAAGCCATAAAAGTCTATTATAGCAAATCAAACAGCAGTCAGCATGACAGCCATTAGCCTGAAATGAATACACGAGAACTTAATGAGCTCTGTCGAGGCCAGCTTGGTGAATTAAGTTGCCAATTCTAGCAGGATTCCCCTTTTCTTTACAGACTTGAAAGCGTCCGCACCGCCTCGTTGCCTTTTGACAAGCAAATCACGGGGCGCCCTTGCCCAGACAGGACGGACGATTACGCCGGAGCAACGTCCCTCTCCCGACACGCGGTCCCTCACTCAGCTATTCCAGGCAGGTGCCGGGGATGCGATTAAGACACAATGAACGCAGAGGACCCGTGGCATCAGCCCGACACATGAGCGATCCCTGGTCTGGGTGATTGGAGCTGCTGCGACATGGCGGAGCCCATGGTTGAACTGGGCATCCTCTCCCCCCTCCCCATGCTAGAGAGGAATCACAGTCTGCAGCCCGTGCCCAAATAAATTCCCATTCTCAAATCAAGCGGACTGCGTAAAACGCCAGGACGGGTATTTAGAGGCAGTATTGTTTTTAAAGGTCAGTTTACTTCATGTTCCATTTATTTATGCACACTCTTCTTTTGACTTTCCTAGCGCCACACAATAGCAGTGAGGTTTAAATAGCCTTTCTGTTGCTGCTCCATTAGCTAGGACAACTGCAAATCGATATATCCATTTATCTCAAAATTAAAAAGAGAAAAACCCTCATTAGCTGCCAATTCTGCGCAGAGCCAGTCTATGCAAAGCCGCACTAGCACTTCTGCTAGCCTCTTCTCCGTCCCCAAGCTCCAGCCCCTGATTATTCATTAGCTATAGGCCCTTCGGCTTCGGCTGGGTGCCCTTTGAGACAGATTTTGCTACCCACACCCTCGCTGTTCACCCTAGCCTGAGCTGTCTGGAGCGTGGGGGTGACCTGGGGACACTGTCATCCCCTACCATGAGTGGTTCCCCAGCCTCAGCTGCATCCCAGGTGTCCCCCGGCTCTGGGCACCTCAGCTTCTGAAGGCGCATCTCCATGCCACATCACCTCCAGCTTCGAGTACTTATGGATAAGCAACAGGGAAAACTTGTGGCCCAGCAAATCTCTCAAAGCAAGTGGGCATCTCTTCCTCGAGAGCCGTGCCAGCACATGCAGAGTAAGTTCATTGCTCACATCTCCTGTGGGCCGTAGCCCTTGGAGGGTCGTCTTTGGGTGGTGGGACCCCATCCCCTGCTCTCGCAGCGCCTGACAAGGAAAGGCACTTTCCCCGGCAGAAGAACAGAAGCGCCTTCAGGATGCTGGCTGAGCAACAGGTTTGTGGCTCATTACTTCTGATCAGCGCCCTTGGTTAAAGATCATGGATGGAAACTGGAAACTGGCACTCGACGCCTTATAATTAGATTAGGCCGACCTCCAGAAAAGCACAGCTCTGAAGGCCAAGTGGCAGAGCGGGTGCACTGGGGGAAGCACTGTGCTTGCTCTACCCCAAACAATTAGACGGTCCTGGAAATCCCATCCCAGCAGAACCGTGGCTCACGTGCAAAGCAGTGTGACATGCAAGAGAGAAGCTCTGGGGTTCAGCCTCCTCTTCATTTATTTTTTTGTCCAGATCATGTGCTCGCAGTTCCCTTTCCTTGGCCAGTCTTAATTTTCCAAACTAGCACCTAACCTTTGCCCTCCCGGCTCCCCAGGCTTGACGCAGGTTAAGATCGGAAATGTGGAAGGCTTAAGGTTTGCAACATCAGCTCTTAGGGCAGAAGCGACGAACAAGAAGAGATATGGCACAGCTGCTCCGGGTATATAAACACTGAGGCTTAACACGGCACCAGTTCCCAGGGGAAACACAGAAACCCACTCTCCATCTCTCTTTTCACATGGAAAAGGGAGTCCTCTGTACCAGGTGCTGTAAATAGCAAAACCAGAGGTAAACCTGAGGGCAGGGGAGAGGAGACTATTCTCCTTCAGTCCTACCAACATTCCTTTTGCTTTGCAGACCTCTGCAGACCAACCGTCACCGGGAGGTGTGGCAGCAAGGCAAGACGGCCACCCATCAGCTTCCAGAGGTCCGAGCAGAAAGGCAAGAGCGAGGAGCAGCTCATGCAGGTTTTGCCAAGTCATTTCTGCACTGCTCGTGCTTTAAAGAGGAGAAGAAATGACTCTGACCCAGTGTCATTCTCAAAGGGAGGTTTCAGATGACTTGGCGCAAAGATGAGACTAAAACTCCCAGCTCATACATCACAAGCAACTTAATGAAGAAACCTCATCCTCACAGCAGAGGGACAGGGAAAGATCAAAGCCCAGCACGGCAGGGCATCAGCAGCCAGCATATTAAATAAACCCTTGTAACACAATCGTTTGTACCTCTCAATTACCGAAGACTGCTTGATTTCACACACACAGATGCACACTTGACCTCCTCCGCACCCCGAGGCACGCTCTGGGAAAAACGGGCTCTGCCCTGGCACCAGGGTGCAAGAAGGAGAGGTTTCCTCCACTGGAGTACATGAAATGCCCTATTAATCCTCTGTTTCAAATGTAATACCCTGACCTTGTCCTCCTAGCACCAGCAACCACCTTTCACTCCACATCTTAAAGTCTAAATTAACATCAGATCTGTAAGTTCCTGGTGTATTTCTGCCAAGCTGAGCTCTAGGTGAAGAAGCTCTTCTTGATGATATGACTAGACGTCACCTCCTTTGCAATGGCCAGCATGGAGAGAGAGTGGCAGAAGGCTGTGGAAACTCTGTCGTTGGGAGATATTCAACCCTTGGCTGGATAAAGTCCTGAGCAACCTGATCTGACAAGAAAATTCTCTCTGCTTTAGTGGAAGCTTGGGCCGGATGATGTCCTGTGGTCCCTTCCTACCTATTTTATTCCTAGGACATCATGGGACAAGTCCTGTTATGGAGCTGTTAAAGGAAACCACCAGCAAGGGCAGAAGCCTTTGGGCAGGACTCTGCCAGAAATCAGGTGTTCGGAGAAATACGTATTCCTGCCTCAGGTCACCTCTGTGACAAGAGCTGCACGTCCTCTTTCGCTCAAAGGAAGAAGAAAAGAAACAGATTCCCATTTACAGCTATTTTCAAACTTCACATTGGTCATGGGAAAGACATCACCAACGCTGCAAAGACTGAGCTCCAAACCTCCTCTTCCACTTGCCTTCCCCCAACACCCAAAACACGGCCACTTTGCTTCTGCCCATTCTCAGGCAACAATATCTTCCAGGCATTCAATCCTCCTCCCAACCCCAGTGAGGGTCCAGGGCAGGAGGACGGTCCTGTACTTTGGTGGCCCTCACGCAGCCAGCTCTGCGGTGGCAACCAGACAGCAAGTGTGGCCACCGAGGGAAAAGCCAGAAGCCAGGCTGTGCGGCGAGGTTGTGGCGATCCCTACCTCTGGGATGCGGACGCTGTAGGGCTGGTTGTGGAACCGTGGGGCGTTGTCATTCACGTCTCCAACTTGGATGTTGACCGTCCCTTTGATCACCTGCGGTCACAAGGATAAAGACAGGGAGCGGGTGTCAGCTTTGTGCATGGATTTAAAACCTAAAGCAAGCTTGTGGCTCTGTTTTCTGACTTGGGCTTTTGGCAAGTGATGGCCAGCGGTGGCCCTGCTCCCCAGACCCCCCCGGGGCGAGGCAGAAGGTCCCCCAGCAACCCATGCTCATCCTCTCCGCTCCCCTCTGCCCGTGCCGCAGACCATGAAATGAGAAGTCGCACTTACCCCTTGGCTGTCACTGACAGAAAATTCAACCGTGAATTCTGACTTAGCCTGAAAGGGAAGGAGAAGAAAAACATATAATTAAAGACACTGTAGTGTTTATCTGCAGATGGCAGGCTTGGGACTTTTAGCCAATATTATTACATGCAAAATGCTTTCAGGACCTTCAAGAAGAGAAGGGGCGCTTGAGTGCAATTACCTACATTGAGTATAAAATGCTGAGAAATACTAATGCCAGTGGGGATCCAGTGTATTTCACAGGCACGGGGAGCCTCTCTGCCCTGGGTCAGGAGGGTATGGGGACTAAGGAACCGACTCCCCAGCTAGACGCCAAGAACTTTAAACAGATATCTAGGCTAAAGTAGATGAGAGGATCTCGCTGTTTAACCTTCTGCAGCATGCTAGCAGGCACCGGCTCTCTTTGCAAGCCTGCCCGGTCCCCGACACCACAGGCTGCCTGCTTTTAGCAGCGAGAAGCAGTAAGTGCAAGGCACAGAAAAGCAGTTTTCCACCCACAGTGTACGGTGACCTGGCACCATCTCCGACTGCAAGATACACGGACGATGCAAAGAGAGAAGAATGTCTAAAGAAAAAGCTGCGTAATTAGCTTTTGTTCGGGATGACAATACAACACAGTCTCACTGAGGACATCTAAATCTTGCTGCTGCTTCTTTCCCAGCTTACCTGCCACGCAGCAGTTCTTGGGATATCACATAGCTGGGAACACTGGGATAAGCCCAGGGTCTGTAGTAAGAACTGGCTGAAATCCCATAAGCCCATTTAAAAAAGTGCCTGTGCAGGCCCCTCTGCCCCTTATTGCTTTAACTAAATTAACAGCTTGATCTTAA